>NC_059430.1:65166319-65804444 GCF_021028975.2 Sphaerodactylus townsendi
GGTTTAACCCCCCCCCATTAAATGTCTGAAGCTCTGCCCGCCATTTGTGTTTTTTTGTATTTTAAAGTGTTTTTTCAGTTTTTAGGCTATCAGCATCACAATTTCAGGACTTTTTGGGAGACTCTCCTGATGATACCACCCAGGTTTGGTAAGGTTTGGTCCAGGGACCCCAAAGTTATGGACTCCCAAAGGGGGTGCCCCATCTTCCATTGTTTCCAATGGGAGCTAATAGAAGATGGGGGCTACACCTTTGAGAGTCCATAACTTTGGACCCCCTGAACCAGTTTGGTGCTGCTAGCTTAACAATTGCACCCCTGACAGCAGGCACCCCCAAATTTCTCCAGATTCTTCTTTTTAACACCCCCCCTTGGCATGGATTTAAAGGGAGAATTTGAGGTCCCCAGTTTAAACATTGAAAGTGATGTTGTTTCAGGGTGGGGGATAATCCACCCCCAAACAGCATCACTTTCAATGTTGTTTTAACTGGGGACTCCAGATTCTCCCTTTGAGGTGGATTTAAAAGGAGAATCTGGGCTCCCTAGTTTAAATACCATTGAAAATGATGCTGTTTGGGGGTGGATTCCAGCATCACAGCGGTCTCCCATGGGGGAGGGGCGCAACACTCAGATTTTGCACTGAGCTCCATTTTCCCTAGCTATGCCTCTGCCTGGAGGGGAGGGCAGAAGGGACTGCCAGCTGCTGGCTGGGAGCCCAGCCAGTAGGGGAAGGCAGAGCAGGGGGGCAGGGGAGTCTGCCATCTCTGGCCTCGGAGAGCTGCTTTTATAAGCACTGAGGCCGGGGGCGGAGCTTGGAGAGGTGGGGCCATGTCCCCAACCCCACCCCATAAAAAAATCTATACCTACGTCCCTGGGTTAGACCTGCCTAATGGTATTATGTAAACATTTTCCTGAAAATGAAGCCATTAGATTTCTACCATGTTCTTACCTGTTCCTGACTGATCCCTGATTCTTAGTGAAAAAATAAGTGATGTGATAGTCTTAACATCATATTTTCTACTCACCAGAATCTCAATCCTACAATCACTCCAAAATAAATAAGTCAATTCTGTTTCCAAAACTCACTTTAGATTTTTTTCACAGTATTCTTTAGCAATTAAACTGAATGACCACCATATTGTCTTAGTTCAAATGTTCTTTCTGTGCTGATGTTCAAATGTCATGAACAAATGACTTAGTTCACATTATACTTATGTGCTCCCCCACACTCCTATCGCTGAAATTGACAATTTCCTGGTTTCAGAAATCTTCACTCAAACCCCAGCTTGGTTGGTGTGAAACCCACATACAAGCACTTCAATTAACTTCCATATTTTCAAGGGGAGAGTTCCATTTATTCTATGCTATCTCCAAGCAGAAAACTGATTTCACACTCACTGATTTTGCATCTAAATTAATCCAACTTATAGTTATCCTGAGCAGAATTTCATCCTTCTAAGTCTATCGACTTCTGCTGCATCCAGCCACATGGAGGGTTCTAGAAAATACAAAAGCTTTGCCCACTGTTTTGTGATGCACAGTTTTATGGTATTCTGGTTGAGCCTAATGAAAGGTGACACCCAAGTCTTGTTTCTGAATTGTAGACCAAAATGGCTATTTGCAACTTCAACCAATATATTTACTTACTTTGAGTCTCAGAGTATGAAATGGACCTATTTTGGGAAGTCTGAGTCATTGCTAGAGGTTAAAACATTTCTTGCTACCGAGTTTTTACATGTATTGATTAGGAGTGAGAGGATGGACACAAATGCATCATGGAAAGAGCTGTTAACTCCAGTTTGGGAAATTCCTGAAGATTTCTGTGTGGAGCCAGGGAAGAGAAGGGTTTGGGGAGCGGTGGTGGTGGGGGGACTGCACTGAGGCATAATACCATAGTTCCACTTTCCAAACAAGCCATTTTCTCCAGAGAAATGGGTCTCTGCCAGGAACGTAGGTATAGATTTTTTAGGGGGGGGGGGGGTTCGGGGGTGCCACACCCCCACCCGCCCCTAGGGCATGGCCATGCCTCCCCAAGCCCCACCCCCAGGCTAGCGCTTATAAAAGCAGCTCTCCAAGGCCAGGATGGCAGACTCCCCCCCCTGCCCCCCACCAGCTGGGCTCCCAGCCGGCAGCTGGCAGTTCCTTCTGCCCTCCCCTCTGGGCAGAGGCATAGAGGGAAAATGGAGCCTGGTGCAAAATCTGAGTTTTGCGCCTCCCCCCCGCCCCCCGGGCAGCCACTGGAATCCACCCCCAAACAGCATCACTTTCAATGGTGTTTAAACTAGAGAGCCCAAATTCTCCTTTTAAATCCACCTTAAAGGGAGAATCTGGGGTCCCCAGTTAAACAACATTGAAAGTGATGCTGTTTTGGGGTGGATTATCCCCCACCGTGAAACAGCATCACTTTCAATGTGGCGTAGTGGTTAAGAGCAGGTGCATTCTAATCTGGAGGAACCGGGTTTGATTCCCTCCTCTGCTGCTTGAGCTGTGGAGGCTTATCTGGGGAATTCAGATTAGCCTGAGCACTCCCACATATGTCAGCTGGGTGACCTTGAGCTAGTCACAGCTTTTTGGAGCTCTCTCAGCCCCACCCACCTCACAGGGTGTGTGTTGTGAGAAGGGAAGGACAAGGAGATTGTAAGCTCCTTTGAGTCTCCTACAGGAGAGAAAGGGAGGATATAATTCCCAGCTCTTCTTCTTCTAAACTGAGGACTCATATTCTTCCTTTAAATCCATGCCAAATGGGATTGATTTCAAAGGAGGATCTGAGGAAATTTGGGGGTTGCCTGCTGTCAAGGGTGCAATTGTTTAAGCTAGCAGCACCAAACTTTTAGGGTATCTTTAGGAGATACCACCCAGGTTTGGTGAAGTTTGGTTCAGGGGGCCCAAAGTTATGGACACTCAAAGGTGTAGCCCCATCTCCTATTACCTCCCATTGGAAACAATGGGGGATGGGGGCACCCCCTCTGGGAGTCCATAGCTTTGGACCCCCTAGACCAAACTTCACAAAACCTGGGTGGTATTAAAATGAGACTCTCCTGATGATACCTCCCAGGTTTGGTGAAATTTAGTTCAGGGTGTCCAAAGTTATGGACCCTCAAATGTGTAGCCCCCATCTTCTATTAGCTCCCATTGGAAACAATGGAGGATGGGGTCACCCCCTTTGGGAGTCCATAACCCCCTGGACCCCCTGAACCAAACCTCACCAAACCTGGGTAATACCATCAGGAGATTCCCCCCAAACAATCCCTAAAAGTTTGGTGCTACTCGCCTAAACAATGCGCCCTCTGCAGGCCAAAAACCGAAAAACACTAAAATGTTTTTAAAACCCACAAACGGGTGGGCGTAGCTTCGGACATGAATGGGGAGGGGGGGGTTGAACCTACGTCCTTGGTCTCTGCAGACTGGTGATCAATTGCACATCTGGGAGATCTCAAGGCCCTGCCTGGAGACTGACAAACATAATTTATGAACAGGCTCTTTTTCTCTATTCTTGTGCATATTAACATGCTTGTTTTTCCCCCTGTGAATCTTCCTTATTTTAGGTTTTCTTTTATCCCTGTATCTCCTTGTACCTTTACTTTTAACATGATCAGCCTGTTTTTAATGGGCAAGAATACCAGAAGAAAAGCCAAGCTCTTTGTCTTGTTTAATCTTGCCAAGTACAGATGTTTTTAAACTGGAAATAAAATTGGAGAATTTACTAGTTCGTTTATTAATCTTATCTAATTAACTGCATGATTTTAACTCTATCAATTGATTACACATGCATTTATTTTCATGTACAAAAAAGAAATGGTCCTAAAAAAGCTACTTCCTTTGTTTTCATATTATGCAAGCATGTGTTGCAGTAGACATAATCTCAGAAGAGAATGCACCTTTAAGATGGCACTTTCCATCTGTGTTTTTCATAAGAATTTGTATTACAAATAATATATATTTTAAACCATATGCTGCCAAATTAGCTTTTAAAATAAAGCTTCAATTTCTGGCAGAATGTATACATTAAATTTCAAAATATTTTATCATGCAGATAGGTAGTGTTAGGTCGATTCCCCACAGTCAATTAATCACATGATACTCATGCGAAATATCAAGGATTCAGGAAGAACTTCCCACTGCCTGATCGACTAACAAAGATTCATCCTGGTCTGGCACTCATTCTCCCCCTTCTCCCGCCTCTTTGTCGAACCTGCTTGAAAGTACTACTTTTTCAAAAAACAAGTCTTCCATCCAGTTTGGAAGGGAGGATCGGGGGTCTAATCCTGGTTCAAATTTCCCACCGTGGAGTGTGACACAAATGACTTACGCAGTGCTGTTCTCGCAAGAGCACGAGAGCACGATAACCAACCAGAAACTTGGGCGGGGGAGACGTGATGACGTCATAACATGAGCACGTTTTTGCAGGAGAAAAAAAAAGGTCTCACCCCAACATGGCATAACAGCCAATCCGGAGAGACCCTCCAAGCCGATTGCATGGTAGTGGGGATTGTTACATTTCGTGAATCCGAGATAGGTCTAGATGTCATCACTGGAAACATGCTGCGGTGGGAAAGTTGAAAACTCGATGAAAAGGTGCAATTTATTTTCAAACTTGGTTTGATCTAGATTGAATTTCCCGGTGGGGATTTGGCCTTAGTGAATTAATGACCCTCCCTGCACCCCCATCAAAATCTTCCTTCATGTGGAAAGCTAGCTTGTCAGAGTGAAGGCTTTCATCACAACCTTCTCATTCCCCCTCCCACCCTTCCCCCCCCCCCTGTGCATGTAGTTTGGAGCATGTGGGTGAGGGGTACATGTGTGTATGTTCAGACACGATCTGTATTTTGAACATGTGGTTTTTCCATACATATAGTTCAGCAAAGTTTCACTGTGTTGCAACTCATCTAGATCTTGCCCCAGTGTGACTTTTCTTCTGCAGTTGCTTCTGCAGTCTATGTTATTTAACATTAATTACTATTTGTGAGGATAAAATGAGGGAAAGGGGGGGAAACGCAATACAGGAAAATGCTGTCCTGAGCTCCTCAGAAAAAAAGTTGGAATAAAACACCTGATGGAATAAAAGATGTAGCAAAGAATTTACTTGTCCTGTTCTCATTTTGGGGCCCCCCTCCCCCCGGTTATAAACTGTAACATTAAATGTCTCCATAAAGTTCCTGGAGGAAGCTGAGTGGTAAAGGGCATATGCTTTGAATACAGAAAGTCTCTATTTACCTCTAAATGATCTCAGGTGGCTGGGCTGGGAAACACCTTTAGGCCTGTCTGCAAGCCCTCCTGAAACAAAATAGCTCGCATTAGACTTACTAGGTGAATGGTTTGGTGCAGTACAAAACAAAGTCATATGTCCAAGTTAGATTCTAAAAAAACCTTTGCATATTTGAAATTCAGCCTTTCTGTTAGATTCAACCAAAAATACTTCCCTGTAATTTTAGCCCTTTAATTTATGACAAGTGGAGTAGTCTAAAATACTTCACTACCAATAAAGACAAATTAAAACTCTAGGTTGAGGGCAAAATCTATGGAGTTATTCTGTATTCTGGAGGTTGATTCTGTGTAATGTGTTTCATGACCTTGGACTCTACATTCATTTCTAAAGAAGCTTGAGAACTAGTCTCAAATTATTGGAGCGATGGAGCAATTGCTATTTTCTTCTTTGTGCTTTGCTTTCAATGCCCATCTGCTCTCTCCAGCCTTTATTATTATTAAATAATAGAAAGATGAATAACTGTAGATATGCATTCTTCAAAATGACATTACATATTATTCCTCTTTATTAATGATTTGTGTGGTTTGATTTATGATAATTTTGAAATCAGTTACACTAACTTGCAGATAGGCATGATCTTTATGGTGACTTGGAAAAGTGAACAGCAACAGTCACATTTCAGGAACCATATACAAAGAAGCCATAGCTTTAAAATATTTTGCATCACAAAGCTGTTATTCTGTTTTTTATAAGTAGATGATCACTGTCTTCTTTCAACTCGTTGTATAAATGGTTGAAATATGCAGTAGTCTAGTGTATAAGAGAATAATTTCCTACAAGGGGCAACATATAGGAAAGCCAGTTATGTGGGTCACACTACCTTCTTTCTTCTGATAAATATAAATTCCTTGTTTGTCCCTAGAGTAAAATCTCAGGCTTGTTTCCTGCTTCTTCTCAGTTCTTTATTCTCTTCTCTTCCTATCATCTTTATAGATGGGTCACTAACTTGTTTTTCTTTTCTGGGCAACAATATTAGCTCCTAAAATCCTTTGTTTTCTTTTATTGGTTCTGCTTCTCTGTATATTAAATGGTCAACAGAAACTAGTGCCACAGTGATGAAACATTTGCAACTGCTAATGTTCTTTCTTCTCCACAATAATTAAAAGAGGTGAAATCCTGTGTCATATTGCATCTGATCTTTTTGTCCACATAAAAGAGTGAGAACTATATTTATCACATGATGTACTGTATAGTTAAATGTGAGAGGAAATGTAACCCTTGGTACTTCAATCACCAAAACAAAACTGCTTGAGAAGGTAGAGGTCTTGAAGGACATTGCTCTGCCCAATGTTGTTGGAGTTCATCTGACGAATGTTGTTGGAGTTCATCTGACCCTTGCTGACACAATTAAAAGCCTTGAGGTTATACTTGATCCAACGTTACTGCTTGGAAAGCAAGTTAACTGAATTGAAAAAGGGGTTGTTCAAACTTAACCTAGCCTCTAAGATGGCCCCTTATCTTGATAGGCTGATCTGGTCACCTGGATCCATGCCACAGTAACATTGAGATTAGACTACTGTAATGCACACTACATTGTAATGCACACTACGTTAAAACCAGCAGGGAAGCTCCAACTGGTGCAGAATGCAGCATCTTGACTATTATCAGGCACTAGACAGTTTACAGCATGCATATTTACTCCCACTCTGTAGTTACTCTATTGGCTACCCATTTAAGGCATTGGAAAACCCTTTAAAAAACCTCCATCAAGTCATATCTGACTTACAGCAACCCCTCATGGGGCTTTCAAGGCAAAATATATTAACAGGTGGTTTGCCATTGCCTACCTCCATGTCATGACCCTGGTATTCCTTGGAGGTTTCCCATCCAAATACTTGCCGGAGTCAACCCTGCTCAGTTTTTGAGACCAGACAAGATCAGGCTAGCCAATCCTATCCAGGTCATGGCTTTGGTTCTTCTTATATCTAGAATAGGGACGCCCCCTATGCCACCCCATGGTACCTTTGCTCATCTGACCAGGGCCTTCTGCAGGTGACACCCTGCAAATGGGAAAAATCAACAACTGCCCATACACATGTTTTCTCCACTGGTGAAGTGCCTGCTAGAGGAGGTCCGGAAGGCTTCTGTACTCCTGACTTTCCACAAACTATGCAAAACTGAATTATTCAAGAGGGCCTTTTCATACAGGTAATAGGGTGGTACTGTACAAACATACTTGGATAAATTAATAGGAAACGTGGCCTATACTGCTTTCTATAGCTTATTGTAAGTAGGATCCTGTTTTGTACTTTTATACTGTTTAATATGTCATACTAATACCCATGCTATGCATCAGTTATTTCTAGTTGGTTGCAGACTTCTAAAATCCTGATGTATTGTTTATTGAATGTCCCATTTTTGTAGACTGTACTGACTCACTATGTGTAATCTGCTTGAATCCCAATGAGAAAGGTAGACTATAAATAACATACATTTTATTTTTTAAAATAAATAATTATAATGCAGGCCTAAGGTCATGGAGACATGGCCTCCAGGAACCTTAGAAATTACTTGTATAGCCATGTATTTTAAAAGGCAATGAACATTACACTTTGCTGTAAAGGGACATTCATCTCCATGACCATTCAGCAATTTTATCTGCAGGTTACAGCTGGCAAATGAAGTTTCATTCAATCAGCTAAAGAGCTGAATTTTAAAAGGCACTGCTCACATAAAATGATTTTAAAAATAAAAATAAGCTTTCCAGTAATCATAATTACTGCAAAGGCATACAATACGCTATACTCTGTCTCAGAAAAAGATGTTAGTATGGTCAGTTGAGCTGCAACAGTGGAGAAAATTGTATGCTACCACATTAGAATACAACAAATATGAGAATTATCATTCATTTTTACTCACTACCTTTGTCAAAACCATTATTTTGTGCATGATACTTTGATACAAGAGCATTTATAGTTCAAATGTATTTATAGTTCAAAAATGTATTTTTACTTTCAAATAGATGGGATGTAGCAGGTCTAGGTAGGCACTAGGACCCAGGTAGACCATTCTACAACAAAGAAGATCCAGTATGTTGAGTTCTGTGGTGGAGGAATCTACAACCTTACTAACATCTTTTTTGAGACAGATTGCCCACTCTGCACGGGGCAAAAACAGTGTCCCTGGAACAGTAAAAACACCACTCCAGGGGCACTGTTCACACGGCTGCTGTCTCTGCTTCAAGGCAGCACTGTGCTTTCCCCCCGAAATTGGCGGGGAAATGCGGTTTTCCTGTCTCACTCAATGAGCGAGGGTTTTGAGAAACAGCGTTTCCCAGCTGGTGCAGTGCAAATGGCACCGGGTTGGAGGCGCTGCTTTTAGGCGCCTCCTGCTTTCCCCACACTTACCTGGGGCTTTTCGCATGCACGTCAGTGTGTGTACAGCCCCGAGGCCACACTGGCATCATATATGTCAGTGTGCAGCTGCTGCGGAGGCCCGTGTGGAATGGGCCTAAAATATATGATTGGTTGAACTTACACTCCTTTGCTACCCCTTGACCTGTAGCATCATTAGCAAAGGTCTTTAGTAAACTATGGTTCATCCATCAGGAGATAACATTTAAAAGTAATAGTATCAACCATCAAGTCCCTTAGGTCCACTAGGGCTTTGAAAGTATTGCCAAATGTGTTTGTCAAAAACCCTCAGCCGCTAGGAATACTACCAGACATATCAGATATAGTGGAAGACTATTTTAATTTGTTCCAAGCCTGCAGAGGATAGAATTGCCTGGAACTAATAGCTTAACCAGACAACAATATGTCTATAACAATGCATTTCATTCTATCAGAACAATATCTCTGATTCCAACATCAGTATTATCCTATCCAACAAAAATGACCAGGCCATTATGATATGCCCTATATTTTGGCCCAGATAATCCAACAGCTATCATGGAAGCCATAAACTCTTGAGACAAACTCTAAGCAAGTACCGTAAACCTCAGCATGGATGCTAAAATCCCTCAGTGCCAGAGGCGTACCAGGGTTAAATGGCGCCCGGAGACAGATTGTCTCCAGGATGCCCCCAGGCTCTGCCCCCCTCCCCACCCCCCTCTGTCCCCCACCCCAGCTCTGCCCCCACTGCCCTCGACCCCGCCCATGTCACCATGGACATGGGCAAGGTCTAGGGTGCCCACCTCCTGCCCCCCCACTCCCCCTGCCGGCTGGGCTCCCAGCCGGCAGCCGGCAGTCTTTTCTGACCTCCCCTCCTCCTCCTCATCACTTTCTTGTCCTATTTATTATTATTATTATTATTATTATTATTATTATTATTATTATTATTATTATTATTATTATTAACTATCAGTGTGTTCAAGCCATCAATACAAATTAATAAGATTCTGCTGTAATTAAGTCAGAGCTCATTAGTGTTTACTGGCTTTTAAAATCTGTTTAGTCTATGAAAAAAGAATTTATCCACAGTAAATCAAGTTTGCCACTCTCTTGCCAGTTTTCTTTTACCTCCGCCATGAGTACTTACAATTCTCAAAGGTTTTGTCTAATTTAAACATGTTCAGTTGTCAGCAGTTTTGCCATCTCGTTATACACTGCTTCTGGTTGGCCATTAATTAATACACATGGCAAGGATGGGAAATTGGTCCAAACAATAATTGTTTTTTGCACCTGCCGATTTTCTTACACTTTTGGTTGTGCCTATTCTTGTTCTTTTCTTTTGGGACATAGCCAGCCTCGGTTACAGTTACAAAATTTTCATGGTGCATCATGTGAAAGATGAAATGAAAACCCTTTACTCTTTCTGTAAACACACTCAGCTGAATTTATGTCTATATAAGATTTTCTTAGCCCAGCTATACTATTTGAAGAGGTTGAAGAGACACAATTTATCTTCACTGATAACGGTATCAGTTTATCTGTGCTGACTTGCAATTTATTCAAGTCGATTTCCCCTGACTATTATGCTTCTCTGTTGCAGGGGTTATATGGCTCTCTGCACTTTATGCAGTCTATCCTTCAATGATTAGCCCCCTTTCCCCCAAAAAACCTGCATGAAAAACAGGAAAAACCTGAAGGAAAAAGCCGGCAAGGGACAAGGAGTGAGCTGAGAAAATGGCGCTGATGAGAAAGTCAGGGGAAGGAAGAGAGACTTCGAAAACATCTTAAAGAGACTGCACAGGCAAATGAAGATGTTTTGAAGGTGTTTCAGCTAAAGAATTGTTTTAAAATGACATAAATTTAAAATGTTTTGAGGCTGCAAATAAAACATTTTGGGGTAAAAATGATGCAGAACTCTGTGGAGAAAACATTTTGTTTCTTGCCTCAAAACATTTTAAAGTGTCTATATGGAAAGGGTCAATGTGTTAAATCATGTATTGGTGTGATTTGGCTCAGACACAATAACCACTGCCACCATGGTGATGTCGCACAGAAGTTCTGTGACAGAATGTATTTAGTATCTAGTATCTAGTATTTCTCACAACACTAGAACCAGGGGGCATTCACTGAAAATGCTGGGGGGAAGAATTAGGACTAATAAAAGAAACACTCCTTCACACAATGTGTGATTGGTGTTTGGAATATGCTGCCACAGGAGGCGGTGATGGCCACTAACCTGGATAGCTTTAAAAAGGGCTTCGACAGATTTATGGAGGAGAAGTCGATCTATGGCTACCAATCTTGATCCTCTTTGATCTCAGATTGCAAATGCCTTAGCAGACCAGGTGCTCAGGAGCAGCAGCAGCAGAAGGCCATTGCTTTCACATCCTGCATGTGAGCTCCCAAAGGCACCTGGTGGGCCACTGCGAGTAGCAGAGTGCTGAACTAGATGGACTCTGGTCTGATCCAGCAGGCTAGTTCTTAATGCTTACATGACTGAAAAATTATGAAGATGAGACTTATCTGTGTGCCATCTTGTGAAAATCTAGGCCATTATGAATACTCATGCTATATTACAATGTGGCAAAGGCTGGAAACAGACAACAGTTGTATCTGGAGTCCCAAGTGTAGTGTGATAATGTCAATTGTCATGTTTTATGTGGGCTTACTCCAGAGCCATAGGGTGGGAAATTGCACCCAGGGCAAAATGGCGCCTGGGCGCCTCCCGCTGCACCCCCTCCAGGCAAAGTAGCCAGCTAAAAAAAATCTTTTTTCCGCCCCCCAGGTGCGCACCTTGTGCACGGCACACTCCCCTGTCCCCTTATAGTATAGCCTCTGGCTTAGTCATTACCATCTCTGGTCAACTGTCAATTCATTTTGTAGAATGAAAATGAGACCAAAGAAATTACACTGCACAGCATGGAAAATGATGGTTCTTTTATTCTGTTTTAAACTTTCTTAAAAAAACAACACAACTGACTGTCTCCATTTGTAATGATTTGGCCAAAACCATGCAAGGGAAGGGGAGTGAGGGAGGGGATAGGAATGAGTGAGGGGTGGCATGCAAGGGAGGGGAAGGAGGGGGAGGGGCCCCAGCATCTACATATGGCACACCCACCCTAGCGGAGGGGGAGGGAAGGGTGCCATGCAAAGGAAGGGGAGGGAGGGAGGGGGGGAGGGAGGGAGGAAGTGGTGGCATGAAAGGGGGGGGGGAGGACATAGAAATATATATCTGCCATGATGGAAATGTCAGGGTTCTTGCTTGATCTTTGATGGGTCTACTATTTGATTCCATGAGAATTACTAAAAAAATCACCTTCTTTGATGTATATTGCACAATCTTAATTGTGTTTGACTCGGAAAAAAAAGTCCTGCTGTATTCAATGGGACCTGATCAAGAAAAGGTGCTCAGTAGGAGTCATACAGCACCACTGCATATCTGGAGGAAAACAAATCCTTTCAAAAACTGGATGGTTCAATATTAGCTCTAGTCAAGGAACCACTGGGAAATAAGAAATAAAAGATAAAGTAGGGAAGTTAGCAGATGAGAGATTAAACGAAGGGGACAACAGGGGAGGGGAAGCAGCCTTTGAGAAGAGAAGCTGATCTGGAGTCAAGAAAAAATTAGTTAACATGGGAGTTCAAAGAGTGTGAACACATCATTAAAAACTGAGTAGGCATTTCACAGCAGGGCTCATTTCCAATAGATAAAGTTTAGGATCAGACTGTACATGTTGCAGAATTTATTGTGACAAATGTTAAATGCTGGTGGGATTTGGTCCTTGGTAGGTATGATGTTACAAACATGTGAAAATAGGCTTGTAGTCTCACTTTATTCTCATTTGGAATGCTTACACTGCAAAAGGATGTCATAGTTCTTCAAGGGGGATTCTTTCTGCCAAGGGGGATTCTCCATTTGGAAACAGGAGGCTGTACTACCCATAGTCTTTAAGTTTACATGTTTCAGTACAGGACATTATTCCTCTAATGAAGGCCCATGTTATCATAAACACTAATAGAAGCTGTAGATAGAAACTGAGAAGCTGTTTTTTCTGAGAAATAAACCATGCTTCCTGTTCTATAGCATTATGAACTGACATACAGTATGTTTATGTATAACAGCATTTGTAAAACACAAATGTATTACTGGTATGGTTTTAATCAGTAGTGTAGGTGGGTTTTAAAAATGCTTTTATAGGTAAGAATACTATTTACTCATTGGGAATAGGATGGACTATAGAAACAATGGGTAATGCTCTATGAGATAGCACAAAACTGTAAAAAACAGATGAAGAACATCAATGGTGCTTTTGTAAGTAGGTCAATGACTTGTATTAAAATTACTTGGGAGTATCCAAGTTCAGGGTAAAAAATGTGTGTCTAGAGCTGCAACAAATAAAATATTTATGGTTTCTTTAAAAATAAATAGACTGAGTTGAGCCACTGAAAGGATGCTGTCTTGACTTAATGCAGCAGAAGTCATCATCTGTTTGTTTTTAAATTGAATTTCCTGTTTTCATATTAAGGAATCTGATGTCCTTGAAGTGTGTTATCTGCCATTTTTTAAAATCAAGGTTTATCCCGACATTTACACCAGCTAGAAAGCCTCTTCACCTCTGTAACATTTAATTTTTCTCAGTCTTAAAACATATTACATAAAAATAACTTTAAGTAAAATTACTTTCTTGTAATGGGTGAACACAAGAAAGTTAACCATACTCAGTCTCTTTCAACTCAGTCTCCTTCACTGATGTCTTGTTTACTTGGGACTGTATTAAGGACATCCTTTAAAGCTGCCATATTTGTATGAAATTTTTCAATGCTGAGTTTTTCACATAAATTTAAATAAAGCATAAGGTTTGCAGGCACATGTCTTTGCAGGCTATCTAGCTCTACACAACACACTGTGATTGAACATAATTCGTTCGTTAATAAATTAAAACATTTCTATCCTGCCTTTCTTTTTTGACTCAATGACCGAGTTGTAAGCCACCTTCAGTCTCCTTACAGGAGAAAGGACAGGGTATAAATCGAAACTCTTCTTCTAATTAAAACATCCCCAGCTAAAACCAATGATAAAATAACAAACCCCAAATCTCTCCCCCCTCTCCTTAAAAGATGCCTGCCATCCAAAAGCTCACCCTTTCAGATCTTCCTGAAGATCTCCAAGCAGATCTCCCTCTCTCTTCTTCTGGGAGCCCATCCCACAGAGCAGCAACCAGGATGGGAAAGGCTTAGGCCCTGGCCAGTAGCCGATGGGCCACCCAAACTGGTAGAATAGCCAACAGATGGACTGCCTGATGTGCAGCTGGCTCACAACAGAGGTAGTTCTTCAAATATGTGGGTTCCAAGGTCATGAAGAGTTTTAAAGGTCATAATCAACACACTGAACTGAATTCAGAAACAGACTGGCAGCTAATGAAGCCGTTTCAAAATGGGCAAAGTATGTTCTCTGCAGCTAGCCCTTGACATTTTAAAACAGCCAGTGTGATGCAGTAGCTAGAGTTTCAGATTAGGCTCTGGGAGAACCAGGTTTGAATCCCTATTCTGTCATGATGCTCACTGGATGACCTTGGGCAAGTCACATTTTTAGCCTAACCTACACAGAGGCATACAGAGGGGAAATGGTGCCTGGAAATAAATTGTCTCTGGGCGCCCCCCTGCAGGGCTCCGCCCACCAACCGCTGCCCCCCCTTTGCTCTTGGAGCCTGCAGGCTCTTCTGCCCTCCCCTCCAGGAAGGCAGAAGAGACAGATGATGACTATCGAGGGTGGGGCTTAGGGGGCATAGTCATACCCCACATCACCCTGAGGGTGTGGCCACACCACCCCAAGCCCTTCCGCCAGCCTCTCTGGGTGGCCCCCCTTTGCTCCCAGCTCCCAGGGAGCCGGGAGCCAGCAGCCCCTTCTGCCCTCCCCTTCAGGGAGGCAGAAAAGACTGCCATCTGTCAGCCTCCAGCACTTGTTTTTACAGCACTGAGGCCAGGGGTGGGGCTTGGGTAGGATGTGGACACCCCCCATGTATCCCTGGGGGTGTGGCCCCATCCCCAAGTCCCACCCTCGGCCTCAGTGCTACAAAAGCAAGTGCCAGAGGCCGATAGATGGCAGTCTTTTCTGCTTCCCCAGAGGGGAGGGCAGCAGGGGCTGCTGGCAGCTGAGGGCTCCGGAAGATGAGGCAGCAGGACTTCCTGCTGCCTTGCCATCTTATTCCTGGTCACGTGACCAGGTTAGTGGCACCCAGGGGCAGAAGGTACCCCTCGTCCCCAGGTAGATACATCACTGAACCTACATCACTAGGTTGTTGTGAAGATACAATGTAAAGAATACTGTGAGGCACTTGGGATTCCCACTATGGAGAAAATAATATAGTAATGATATCAAACACAATAACTTAGTAAATAAATGGTTTCTCTCAATTGTGCAAATGCACTGAATAAATCCTATTTTTTTAAAAAAATTGACAATATTACAAAATGAGAGCTCCTAATATCTAGAATTATAAAGAATCACTGGATTATACACTACACTGGATTATACACTACATAGAATATATACTGATTATGATATCCCTACTGCAAATTAAAAATATTCATGCTCTGGAAGACTACTGTCAGACTGATCCATTGGTAGCAGTAGTAAAAGAACAGTGTCATGATTCCTATCAGACATTACACTGAATAAGTAAAACCCAGACAAAAATATAACATTGGTTGAATCCCCTCTAACGATTAAACAGATGACACTCACACGAAATATCCAGGTTTGGTGCAAAACTCCTCACTGCTTTCCTCCCAATCATGGTTTTGGTGCTCCTTGTCTGCCCTATCATGGGTTTCTCCTGGACCTGGATGGAAGTAGACCTTTTTAAAAATGCTGTGATGAATCCGGATTGGATGGGAGCGGTGGGGAGGATCGGGGGGTTGAATCTCTCGCCGTTGAGAGTGACTTGGAGCCTCCCATCCAATCAGGGCGCAGTGGGCTGTGTGCAATGTGCGTGCAGCCTTTTTTTTGTTTTCTGTCCATGGAAGCAGCGTGGACATGGAACAACGTGGGGCCGTTTTTGACTGGTCTACTGTGTATAAGGAAGAAATGAACCCATGTGGGTACAAAAGGACAAAGCTGCACGGAAATGGGGCTTTGTGTAAACAAGCTGTTCCATTTCCGCGTTGAGTCGAGTCACGCATGTGCGTGTTGACATGGCTCCATCCCAACACAATGCAACAACCAATCAGGATAGCCCCTGAGCAGATCGCTCGTTCGATCACGCGATAGTGGGGATTCCTGCATTGCTGCTGCGTTGCTCAAAACAGGATAGTTTGATGGGCACAAGCTGCGGTGGGGAGCACAAAACCGTGATGAAAAGGTGCCAATTCTTTTCAAACCTAGCTTTATCTAGATTCATTTTCTCAGTGGGGAAGGGGCCATAATGTTGACAAACAATGCAATTATTTAGTATAAAGTGTCCAATATGTTAGTTTTAACAGTTTGAGTCTGTGACTTTCAGGAAGTTTATGGATTGCCTAGATTGGACAAACCTGCTCTAATTGCCATGGCCCTCTTAGGTTAAACTAATAGCCAGAAGGAGCAGGGCCTTCTCAGTAGTAGTATCTACTCTTTAGAATTCCTTCCCCAGGTCTCTTGATGTTTTTAAACAAGTAAAACAAGCAAAACAGGTGCTTGTTTTGAAAAAGTAGTTTTTATGCTGCTGGTTTCTGGTTTGATTTGGTTACTTAGTATTGTTTCATCCCATTAATGGCTTTAGAGGCTGCACTGTGTATTATTTTAAGATTGTAAACTGCCTCAAGGGCTTCCTTTCATACCAAAAGGCAGAGTGAATGAATTATGCAACTCCAAGTATAGAATTTGGGTTTCAGTTTCCCCTTCATTCAATGTGCTGCATAAACAATATAGAAGAGGAAAAATAATTTATACCTCTCATAACCCACTTGACAGTTGACTCCTAACAAGTCAGGTGGTAGCAATACTGTCAGATGCTGAATATGAGTATGAATTTCACTACAGTGATTACTACACTGCTTTAAAAGTTAAGACTGCATCAAACAAGTACTTTTCCTGTTATATATAGATTAGATGCATGTTTAATTTTAATCCAAGATCAACTTGAGATTTCACCAGAGCCAACAGAAAATTATATGTTACAATGACAGTTATTTTTAGTTAAATATTATTACACTGATTCACAACAGGTTAAGCGAATTAATCGGTAGAGCAAGCAGAACAATCCAACAGCAAATTAAAGGAGAGTTTACTGAAAACGAACACTTCCATGCAGCTGGATAAAATAACAAGTCTCTGAAAAGAAATAATTTCCAGGAACATGTTATTTAACGACTTCATTCAGCAAAGCACTCTTCATCCATGCAGTGCAGAAATTAATCACTGAGGAAAGCATTAAAGAGCAAAATGCCCGGGCTCAAATCTGCTTCACCTGCACCAGTGACCAGAAGACAGATCCTCTAACCTCATGATGAACTTTTTATGCTCTTAATAATTTTATTAAAGGTGCAGAAAAACAAGTCAGTTTAAAAAATACAGATTGGTCAGCGTCACAATTGATTATGCAAATAACCTTGCATAAAATGAGACATTCTCCATCCTTGTTAATAGAACAATTGGCTGCTTCCCAGTAAAGACTTCCTACACACATTCACAATACTTTTCTTTCCCTGTTATATTCTATTTGCTGCTGAGCCTTTCCATTCAAGAACCAAATTCACCTGACTTCATTAACCTGGGTTTGATAATAAACATCTTATTTAAAAGATAATATTTAATTACAATTTTGCCATTTCTCCAGTGTTTGGTCAAGGATATTGGTGCTGGACCCATTATCTTTATCCCAAGGACCTATTTAGATGTGCCATACCTGGATTGTAAAAGAACATGTGAGCATCTGCAGAGTACTTTTCTCAAAAAAGCAATGCCCACACCAATCCAGGAGTCAGTTGCAGTCTGGAGCCTTAAGAGGCTTTGGAAGATGAGCCCTTGAAGGTCCCCTGAAGGAAATGCCATTTCTTTTGTTCAGTCTGTGTTATTCAGTCTGCATTTCACTATCAGAGGCATTGCCAAGGAGGCATCCTTGTTCAGGACAGGTTTGAAGCTTTACTATTGTCTCTTGCAGGACTACCAGTAGAAGAGCTATTCCTTCATCTTATTCAGTTTAGTCCAGCAGGAGGAGGAGGAGGAGGAAGAAGAGCTTGGATTTATATCCCCCTTTTCTCTCCTGTAAGGAGACTCAAGGGGGTTTACAATCTCCTTTCCCTTCCCGCCCCACAACAAACACCCTGTGAGGTGGGTGCGGCTGAGAGAGCTCCAAAGAACGATGACTAGTCTAAAGTCACCCAGCAGGCATGTGTTGAAGTGCACAAGCTAATCTGGTTCACCAGATAAATCCCCACAGCTCAAGTGGCAGAGCAGGGAATCAAACCCAGTTCTCCAGATTAGAGTGCACCTGCTCCTAACCACTACATCACGCTGGCTGGTGCAGAGGAGTAGCAAGGGGGAATAGGCGCCCAGTTCCCCAGTGCATACTCCGCCTCTGTGCTGTTCCCATCCCAGAACGCACCCGCCACACCCCCACAGGGGTGCGCACCCAGTGTGTCATGCACCCCCCACCCCCTCTGGGCTGGTGCAAGGGAGGTTGGGAGGGAGAGGAGGAGGAAGATGCATTTGGAACATGACCAGTACTATACCTTGTTTAGGATAAAGATGACACCAGATTTGAGAATTAATCCACCATTTCCTGGACCATCTTTGTTCTAGAATGCTCCGCTTGGGTCCTAGTGCCTTGGAGCCAGAACTAGGTAGGCACTAGGATCCAAATGGAACATTCTAGAACAAAGACGGTCCAGGAAATGGCAGATTAATTCACAAATCTGGTGTCATCTTTATCCTGAACAGGGTATAGGATGCATCCAAGGCTTGCCTTGCCATAGTCTGTGGAATACTTGGTGCCTGGTTTCACCAGACAAGAGACTGAAATGACAGAATGGACCATAGGTGTTGCAGGTGCAGCATCACATTTTTAAAGGCTCCATTATGTTAAAAAGTTCCACCACGACATGTAAGGAGAAGGGGTATATGCTTTCAGTTAGTTTTGCTAATCTCTTGTTTGCACTTTTTTTTAAACAAAGTGGAGCATTTAAAAGCACCTACAGTCTGCACTTTTTCAGTCCATTTTACCTCTCGGTTTATAAACCAGACCGGTCGGAATTATTCCATCCTTTAAGCTCTTTCCCGCCCCAGCATTTCAACCCCAGTGTTCCTTTTCTTGTCACCCCAGATTTGCCATCAATTAGTTGCTTGCTTCACGCGGTTTTTCCTTCCGTCGACTGCTCGATGGCGCTTCTCTCCATCCTGGCAGCCTACGCGGTCGGAGGAGGAAGCAACTGCTGTTCTAAGGGCGGGGGCCAGGACAGCACCTCG
Source organism: Sphaerodactylus townsendi (assembly GCF_021028975.2). Taxonomy (NCBI): domain Eukaryota; kingdom Metazoa; phylum Chordata; class Lepidosauria; order Squamata; family Sphaerodactylidae; genus Sphaerodactylus; species Sphaerodactylus townsendi. Next base: position 65,185,358 of record NC_059430.1, read on the forward strand.
GGTGCCTACAGCACGTGGATCTAGAGCGCCTGAAAGACCACCCATTAAAAGAGCTACCCCCTTCGAATTTTGATAACTGGTGGACAAACGTGTGGCTGAATCAACTGGGGTTTCCAACTATGGAAATTCCGTCATTCCCAGGGGTACCCGACCAACATACAAGCGTAAATCCCACTGGGCGTGTAGCCCTTACGCTTGGACTCCGAGGCACTGGATGATTTAGCAGGCTAATCCTTGTCGAAACCTTTCTCAGAATAGTTCTGCGAGACTACGGGGCGTCTCTCTGATTTTCTGAGCCGGGATGCACCAAAACTCAAGTCCGTATCACTAAAGCGCTGGGGGCTTCCGGCGCATCTCCCCCCTCCCCACGGTGACTGCGGCCACTGGTCCCCGCGCCCTTGGGCGGAGGCGGGCGAGGTGCCTTGGAATGAGCGCGCGGTGCGCCTGGTTCCTGCGCAGGGCTTCCCTCCTCGCCGAAACGAGATCCAGCGCCGTTCGCCGGTCTCTCGTTGCGATCTCGGCCGGAGGAGACAAGCACGCCTGGGAGGGCGGGAGTGAGGGCGGCCACCTGCTTGCCTGCCTGCCTGCCTGTCGAAGGAGCCGCCTTCCCGCCCACCGGCCTGGCATCATTGGCCCCAGCCCGCCCCCTCCTCCAAGCCGTCTACTTCTCTTCTGGGGCTGCTGGTGAGGAGGAGCCAACCAGCCTCCAGCTCCAGCGGTGCCGGGGGCAGCTACAGCTGCTGATACCGCTCTGGGTAACGGCGGCCAGGGTTGCAGACGGAGCCCTGAGCGGGAAGCTAGCCAGGCTGCTTGGCAGCTCGGTCTTTTCCTCGCTGGAGTAATTGCGGCTCTTGCCCTCCATTGTCTCCGTCTGTTTCCAACAGGTTCGTACCGAGGAGCTGCCGGCTTCCCCGCGCGTTGCCTTTCGCTTGGCGCCATTCCGGGCGGATTCCCGACACAGCTTGCTGGCTTCGGGCTGCTGTTTGCTGCGCCCTCGAGGAGGAGGAGAAGAGGAGGAGGAGGATGGCTCCGGCGAGTCCCCCCGGTCCCCTGACCAGCTGGAGCCCGGCTTTCTGCTGAGCCCAAGAGCAGCCGGCTGGTGGCTTTCGAGGTCGATTTTCCGCCCATCCCGTTGTTGAGGATTATGGATTGATCGCCCGTCTCTTCTTGCGCTATGGAGCCCCGGGTCTGCTTAAGCGCCTTGTGCTTGCTTTTCAGCCTGGCTTCAGGTAAGTGTGCGATCGACAATAAAGGAGCCTTCCCCTCCGAGCCTCTTGCAAACCGAAGACCTGGAAAGAAAAGCCCTTTCTATGCACGATCCTTATTTCCCGGGGCATCTTTGGGCACGGAGGGAGCCACCGCCTCTTTCCAGAAGCTCATTTTCCAGGTGCAAAATTTAAAAAGGGGGGGGGGAGGGAGGAAAGAAGCACATCCGAACTTTACGAATGGATTGTGTTAAAGTAGGTCATTGAAATAGGACTAGCTGACGCGGCTGATCGCAAGAAGTACCTGAACCGTTTACTGGAAGAATAGGGAGGGGGAAAGCTGCTGGTGGGTAGAAAAGGGGAGGGGGAATACACTTAGGTGTCTAGGGGTGTGATTCCTGTGTTCTGGATCAAGTTCTAGGGTTTGGCGTGGACCCGTCGGTGCAGATCGACGTGCTGACCGAGTTACAACTGGGAGATTCTGTGGCTGGCGTGTTGCAAGTGCAGGGACTGCACAACGGGAGCAAAGCTTTCTTCTTCCAAGGTAACATCTGTTTTGCCTGCTCACTGGGCAGGGTTAATCGAGTCCACCTGAATAATTCCTGAATTTGCTGGCAAATGCATTTGACTGAACTTTTTGCATTAACGTGTGGGCAGACAGGATTCCTCTTGGCTCATGATGGAAGACAGTCCATTTGCTCAGCAAACCTCTTCCCAGATCTCTTAAGCACCAGAGTTTCTCTTTCTTCCTCCCCCTTGCTCTTAGCTCTTCTTTTGATTGATAGGCCTTTAATTAATGGTCAGCAGGAGAGCTGATGGCAGATGGCTTGTTTTGTCAGGCTGGGGAATCCTGAATAATCAACAGAGTAATTGAAATGGCTTTTTATTTTGGGGTGATGGTGCCAGGTTAAACTCTGAAATGTAGAGCCCATAACAATAGAAGATGGTTAAAACAAAGTGTTACAAAAATTGTCTTCTGGAATTCTATAGAAGCTGGGGTTTTTTTTAAAAGCATGAAGCATTGATGTACGCACAGACTTGACAATCTGTTAATTAAGAAACCAGTTTCATATCAAGATTTTGTAAAGGCACTTGTAGTTTTGTTTAGTAAAAGGAAAAATAATAATATAAGCTCCAGAAAAAGTCTTTAATTTTTATAAAAGAAATATTTCTCATAGAGCAATTTCATAAATACAAATTTTTAATTTTGAATGAGATTTGAACACACATGTTTATTTGAAATATCTTCTTGCAGGTAACTGTTTTGCATTTACAAAACAAAGGATTGCTTTATGGTGCCATTTGTTTGGCTAGGAATGTAAGTTATACTTGAATGAATATATTTTCTGCTTCAAATAGTGAAAGTGGCCTTTTCAACCAGTTGTAATATAAGGAAAAATCTAAAAAAAAATGTTGGTTTTAACTTCTGAATTGGAATGTATTAAATGCTGACTGTAGTTACTGGCGGGTTGAGTTTAAGGTGGTGTTCTCTAGTATGACCAGAGTGTGTCGCTATGGCCATTATCATAGAAAGACCCTGAGGACACCCTTTGAAAGGGAGAACATGCTATTTTTAAACAGAAAGGTCCTCATCATTATCACTGAATGCAGACATATAAATGTATGGGTTCTCTATACAATGAAAATCTAAAACAGGTATGATTATAAATATGAGATTATTGCAGTTTAGATGTTAGTACCATGAACAGTTCAAAACTTTGTAAATTGAACTTAAGCAATAGGTTTTTTAAAAAAGGATGACAGTCCCGCAAATTGAATTTTCTGAAGATTTTATCTTGTCTTCCATTTTTCAAAGAGGACAGGGCAACATATATAGTTATTCCTTAATTTTTATTCCAAAACTTCTATAAGGGAGGTGAGAGTGAGAATTTGTGACTGCCTCAAGATTCCTTAATGAGATTTTATTGCACTCTATCTTCTACACTATGCTAATTTGTATCCAGCAACGATGGATCTTGATTTCTGCCCACTGGAGATAGCTAAGCTTGATACAGAGGCAGGGCAATGGCTAGAGGAGTATTTTGTCAAAAATTATATAAACAAACACTTTATAAAATTGTCTAATATTGGGGCATCTTGCCCCTTTTGTCCCCCCAAAAAGAGACGTTGTGTGTAAAAAAAAAAAGAACAGGGGCAATGTAAAGGGTCTTTTTGCATTCAGAAACATTATGAGACTAACATTAATGAGAGAAGTGACACCTTGGAGAAATTAAATGCAAATAGAATATTATGCTCTGCCTAAAAAATCACAACCCAGTAATAGTGATGCCATCTATTATACAACTGTCTTAGCCCTTCAGTTCTCATACCCTTGGAGGCACAGTTAAATACTGAACAACCCGTTTTACAAACTCAGGCCTCCTCTGTACACAAATAAAGAAGACAGTTCCTAGAATGTGATTCTGGGGAGTATCTTGATTATTAGAAGCATATGTGCATATCCATATTTGTATGTCTTAGCCTCCTGAATAATTCCCAGTTGGAAAGGTGTAGATGAATTGGGGGGAAATGTAGTATGGTTGCGACTGGCAGAAGGTGTCCAGGCTGAAGTCTCCTACTACCTGATGATTTTCACTGGAGTTGCTTGAGATTGAATATGAGGCCTTCTGCATGCAGAATAGATGTACCACAGAGTTACTTCTCTCCTCAAATTTCTCAGATATTTAGATTTTATGTTATGAATGAAGTTTGCTGAAGCACTGAAGGTTAGCATGAAAGTGCCATTTTGTTACAAAATCATACAAAACAATACTTGAATCTGATATGCAAGTTCTTAACTTTTCTTGGCATCAAACTACAGAAAAGCTAAATATCAGTAAATCAGTGACATAATAAGCATAGGAAAAAACTGTTTAGAACCCATAGTCTTTGTTTATAAAAAGGTACTTAATGGAAATGAATTATCAAAAGTGAGAGGTCTTTCTGACTTGGGTGAATTTTGCAGTAAGAAGTTCCACTGACCATTTTTATTAAATAAAATAACGAAACAACAGAACTCTAAGCAGTAAGCAACATGTAGAAGCATATTTCAGTGTCTGTTGTGTGATCACTACATTGATCTGGATGGAAAGGTGGTTAAAAAGTCAGAAGAATCAAGGAAAGATCAGTAATTGCAAAAATCTGTATTTAATTTCTACTGTGGTGAATTAAGCTGAATATCTGATAGAGAGGAAACAAACGTTGAGCAATAGAAAGAGACTGTGCATTAGATGGTAGAGTCTGGAAATTCTGAAAACAGTGATTTCTTTTTATCAGTTAAAATGTTTCAATATTTATACTTGATTATTTCAGGAAAAACAATAAAATAAAAAGCTCAGTTGGACTGAAAGTATATGGTAGGCTATGTTAAAGTACAAAGTTGGTACAGAACACCAAGGAATGTATTTAAACTGTCACTATGATATACGACGGAACTTAACAGCTATTGGCTTCCCAAATGGTTCTTCCTGGCACATATTGCTGACAAAAAATAAAACATGAATAGACCAATTTGTTCAGCACTAATAGCCCCATCCAGAGGCTGAGGCAGCAGGAAGTGATGCCCCCACTGTGTCACCCTGCTGCCTCCAGAGGGCTTTTGGCCAGTGCAGGGAAGCAGGAACAACAACAAACCTTCTCACATAGCCAAAAGCCCTCCATGGGGTTGAATGGACTTGTATCACCTTTTTTGGGTGGCATAAGTCCAGGGCACTGGCTGCAGTGCCTGTGGCCCAAAAGCCCAGTTGGGAGCTGACTATTATTGGCTACTACCCTGGGAACACCCCAGTCTGCCCCTCCCCATGCAGGGGTCCAATCAACACAGGGTGGAATGCCCTTCTGGGTTGGCTGCTGCTGAGGTCAGCGATGCTGTCTTCCTCCCAGATAGCCCACCCTGCCAGCACATTTGCCAAATGTGCCAGTGAGAAGGGCATACACAAGCTTGCATTGACTCACACCCTTTGGATTGGGCTGTATATCTATAATATGTAGTTACTATTACTATGTTACTATTACTGTGTTACAGTTGGCATATTGTTTTTATCTTTGTCCTTTCATTTTTTTTGAAACAGCCTCTTATGTTGTGTTCATAAATTTGTCTTCCCACTGTACCAGACAAATAACCATAAAACTTGTAGGAGAAAGTTGCAGAATGGACAAAGTTGAAATATTCTTCACTCTCTGTGTTAAATTTTGTCCTAGTTATGCTGCTCATAGGGAGTAACCAAGTATACCAGAAAAAGAAAAATGAAACCCTTTTCCATTTAAAATTAACCATTGCAAAACACTGAATAATAATCTTCCTAAGCTCCCTCTTATCTGTGTAGGAGGCGGTCTTGAAAGCTATCAAGTTTCTTAATGCATTGTAGTTATAAGTGATTTAGCTACTCTTTATCATTCCACACAACCAATAGAATTTCCAGTTCTTCCTACATTCCAATATAAATAGAAATTACTGAGAATATGTAAAATGTAAATGAATTACTTTTAAGTATTTATTGGTCATATGCGATAGCAATCAAAATATTAATGGGCTTGTAAGACTATCAAGAAAGAAGAGTAGGCACTTGAAGACAGTTTTATGGTTTCTTCACAGTTTTGCAACTCTGGAACTCCTAGCTCAAAGTATTTTTTTAATCTTAGTTACTTCTGTGGAAAAAAAGTGCTCATTGAAACAGAATAATGAATAATGAATTATAACAACTGGCACAGAATTGTGAGTGACCTTGGGCCAGTCTAATGGTATGTTTTATGATGGAATTAAAGTAATGAATGAGGAACTGGGTGTTTATATCAGCTTTAGCTGAGGGGGTGAAGAAATCGTCTCTTATTAATCTTTGTGATGAGCTGTGAGCTTTAGCTCAACAGTCAGTTAATTGGGGATGAAGTTACAGCTACCTTGTTCTGTCCTGGAGAAAAGAAAAGAAAGAATTTTCACTGCAGTAATAATAACTGCTTTATTTTACTATTCTATCAAGATAAATCAAAACCTCCCCTGGGAACATCCCAGTCTAAGAATGGGTGATAAAAAGCATCAGGGTGACCGAGAAGAGGTAAACCTTCCTCCTTCTGCTAAACAACTTAAGATTGGCGACCTTTTGGGGCCTATGAACCCTGCAACACAACAGAAAAGTTATTAGAAAGAATTTGCATTACCTGTAGAAAACTGCTTTTCTTTTTTGGATGAGGAGGAAGGCTCCAACTATGATCCCATTCAGTTAATTAAGGACAGTAGGGGGACTAACCAGAGGCATACCAAGAGTAAATGGCACCTGAAGACAAATTGTCTCGGAGGGGTGGTGCAGGGGGTGGAACCGGGCTCCCTGGACCCTGCCCATGTTGATGATGACATGGGCGAGGTTGAGGGTGCTAGGAAGTCCTGCTGCCTTGTTGTCATCAAGTGCCCTTGACCCCGCCCATGTGTCATCAACATGGGCAGGGTTGAGGGCGCCTGGTTCCGTCCCCCACTGTTGTATTCCTGATCACATGGGGGGCCAATTTTGCACCCCCCATGTGACCAGAAGAGTGGACTCAGGGGCAAGGGGTACCCCTTGTCCCTAGGCAAATACACCACTGCGACTAACAAAAGGGTGAGACTAAACAAACCTCTTCAAGCTGCCATTGGTAGTACTGATGTGGAGCGTCGAATGATTCCCTTGCTCCCTTGTTTTCTACTTCAAAGAGTAATGTGAATACAAGCTCCAAATTTGTGGACCCCTTGTCAACTGAAATGGAGGTCTTGCGCAGCCTTAGCAACCTTATTGGAAATACTGTGGAGATTATATTTAAGGAACTCACCCAAAGTTTGATGCTTGATGGCAACAAAGTTTCACTTTAGGGTATTTAACTATCAAAATCTTTGTGCCTCCTGGATCTCTCTAGACTTGGCCATATGCCATTGTAGTGTTCTGTTGAAAAAGAACCCAAGCTAAATAGATCTAGTATCTGTACAAAGACTTGATGATACCAATTACTCTTATGCACCATAAAGACTTATTCTTACATTTTAATCAGAAACCATCCCACAACAACTTTTAAGACAAATTCCAGCTCTTGCATGAAAAGGGGTTTATATCCAGTGCACATTTTAAAAAATCTAAATATTGTTCCATTAATTGGGAGAAACATAATTGGTAAACATAATATGCTAACGAATATCAGAACTGAGCCACCCTGGTTTCTTAATGAACATCACGTAGGAGTAGAAGAACTGGAGGATATTCAGTGGATGGAGAATGATGTTCTAGAGGACAATGTTAGAGAATCCTTTGAACAACTGCAGATATTGGACCAGATAATTATTGGAAGACTGGAATCACTTAAAGGAAGCCTCCTATCCAATATGAAGTGCACCATAAAGACATCTTCCCCTTGTGGCCAACCTCGGGTGGAAATGGAAGATCAAAAGGAAATCAGTGATATGACAAATCGTTCAAATTTTTCTACAGCTCTCTTGTTGTCTACTGATTTATACAATGAGGCTCATGGTTCCCAATTTGGAGTTTCCTCTGTACAGCCAGCACCTCCTCCAATGGCAAATATATTGGAGGGCCAGACAGTCTCCACATGAAGGCAACTGATTCACAAAAAAATAATATTTCTTTTAAATAGTAAGAATAATGTGGTCCTGAAGGTTGTGGCCAAATTTTTATGTGGGGTTATTTTCATATGTTCTTAGCTATGTTTTTAATTGTATTTATGACTTTCTTATGCCAATAAAGGTTGTGAAATGAAATGAAATATTCTTTTCAAACTAAAATAAAGTAATACATCTCTGTGGTGTTTAGCCATGGTGTGGAAAGTAAATGCCTGATATAACTGCTGGTGAGCCCTGGAACAAATTAAATCCTGAGTTTCCTTGTATGTTGAGTTGAAATAAATAAACAAATAATGTTAAATGTTTATGTGTACATTATTGGCCTCATTTAAGAGTCATAGAATGCCATCAAGCTGAATTGTGGGAGGTTCATGATGGGAAATTCATGGAGGTTATGGCTTTAATGTAAAACTCACCTCTTATACAGAATTATATGCTAATTTTTTGCAACTATTTACAACTCAATTTCCATGTTATTTTATGGCTTTTTGTTCGTGAGAATTGGAAATGTAAAAATAGCAAAAGATGAGGCATATTTTGAAAGAAGCCTTGAATTATAACCCAGACTATTCTTCATGAATTTCTTTTCCTCTGATGGTGGTGCTAGTAGCTTAAGTTGAATAATTATACCTTCGGAAAATATGACAAGGTGGGCCTTGTGTGTCACCTTTTTATTTTGGCAGGATAGAGTAGAGTGTTTGATGGACAACTGATGGTCAGATTTTACTGTACTCCATGCAAACATAATAATATGTTTGGAAGATACTCTTGGCTAAATCAGTTTCCTGTGCTTAAGGGGAAAAAAGGTAATAGTTGCTGATGCACATTGTTTGCCTTTTATGAAGACACTACTGCCAATTTAATGTAATATTGTGCTGAAAAAATGCTAACTAGGTGGATGAACTTCAATAGGGAGAAAGTCATATATAAATACAAAGGCAAGGAAAAGTGGAAGATAGCTTATGTGTTCAGAATAAGCTTACTGTTGAAGGAGAATGAGATGTTGCTAGAATTTATGAGGAAGGGGTTTGGGAGAGCCAGATAAATGGGGGTTTGCAAAGGGCACAAACATCTCTGGATGTAAGTAATCAGCCACAGACAAGGACAGATAGCCTGTGTTCAAAACAAAATACACCAATGGAGGCAAGTGATGCAAAATATGCTTTATATACAATGCAGACAGCCCAGATACTATACTAATAGGTAAAGCTTAAAATGGTAGCTTCCACATCTGCGTTTATACTGATACAAAGATCCTTTATCCTGTTCTTTCTCAGAAGCAAAATACAATTACTAGTAATTGTGTAAGTAGAGAACTGGATCTGCCTTATACTGAATCAGACCCTTGATCCATCAGTCAGTATTGCTTACTCAGACTGGCAGCAGCTTTCAGGCAGAGGTCCTTTTATACCACCATCCATTCAATGCTTTTTCCTGGGCTCAGGGGAAGAGGCTTTTTCTGGAGGGACATGTATGAAGGAATTTTTTTTGATAGTATAAATATGTATAGGCAAGTATAGCTGTAAAAGAGGGAGCTAATGAAGTTGAATCCAGCAAAGACGGAAGTCCTGTGGTTGGATTGTGGGGAGAGGCTGGGGGACTTTTGCTTGCCTATGCTGGATGGCGAGGCCTTACATCTAGCCTCGACCGTCTGTAGTCTGGGAGTGATCCTGGACCCGGTGTTATCGCTGGAGGGCCAGGTTGCCCAGATGGCCCGAGTGGCTTTTTACCATTTACATCAGGATCACTGTAACTTGCTCTACGCGGGCCTGCCTCTGAATGTGATCCAGAAACTTAAACTCATTCAGCACGTGACAGCTAGGCAAGTGACAGCTAGTCAGGACTGGATCCCCCCAGTCCTATACCACCTTCATTGGCTGCCGATCGAGTTCTGGATCATGTTCAAAGTTTTGGTTTTAACCTTCATGGCCGTGAGCGGTCTTGGACCTGCATATCTGAGGGACCGCGTCTCCCCATATTGCCCCTCCAGGACCCTCCACTCTTCGGAGGTGTACCTGCTAGAGGTCCCTAGCCCCAGAAACATCCGGCTGGCCTCTACAAGGGCCAGGTCTTTTCCAAGGTGGAATAAGCTGCCTAAGGAGGTTAGAGCCCTGCAGGACCTACAGGACTTTTGCAGGGCCTGTAAAACAACCTTGTTCGATCAAGCCTTTCCACCTAGCCAGCTGGGGAGATTGTAAATACACTAGCTCTGCCTTGGCCTCCTTTGAGTACAGAGGGAAGGGGGGTGGGTTTTGTTGCCATCTATTTTTATCTGTTGACTAGATCTGTTTCATTGTATTGTATTTTATATGGGTTTTGATCTTGTTGTAAATGCTTCCCTGAGCCTCTGGGGAAGGGCGGGTTATAAATATAAATAAATTATAAATAAATAATGGATTTGTGTACGAGAAGAATTCGTGTTCATCTTTGTAAAACATTCTGTCAGTCAAATGAATTCTGATTATCTAAATGTTGGTGTTTGTATGATATGTGTTAGAATTCAGATCTTGATAGTTCCAAGCTGGTCAACAGTGTCTTAAAATTATGAATCTTGAACCATTGGTTTAAAACAAGTAAATAGGAATAATCAAAATATAATTTGGTGCTAAAAATTCATGTAGTTGGCTGAGTTTAGTAACATTATGCACATGATAAATTTGATACAGCTGAGTAGCCATGGCGGAATCTGATGGAAGGATTATATAATTCAAAGGCAGTCAATTGCTGCTGTTCCTTGAGAATATGTTGAATGTTAACTCCAGAACATCAACATCAGAACTAAGATTGGATAGGCATGTGTATGTGTAATTAGGTAAAGCAGTGTGGTAAAAAAAAGCTGAAGAATCACCCATAAATGTTCAGTACATGTAAGTACTCATTAAAGTTGGTTTAAATAGATATTAGCATTTTAAAGTCATGTGAATATGTCCGTGGCTACACAGCCATTTTGTGATGGTGAGGACCATAATAGTAGACTGTACTAACAAACCATTTCAAACTGGCCATACGGTTACAATAGATGTTTTTCATTATAATAGAGATAACTTTTAATGTGTTTAGCTATGTAGAGTAAATGCTAAAAGGTGTACAGCAGTCCCTCTCGCTGGGGTTAGGGGCGTGGCACCCCCTGCAATGTGGAAAACCATGTAAAATGGGAGAGACAGGGCTGCAGGTTGTTTGGGTGATTTGTGTGTGGTGGCAGCTATTCACCTTCTCTGGGCAACTCGGGAGGTGGTGGCATTGGCAGAGGTGGCCCCTTGATAGCGGTGGACATGAGAAGCTTTTCATCGGCAGCCCACCTTGTGGTACTGGGGCCCATTCTGGGAGATTTTTGGGAGTTTCTTTGAGGGGTGGGGTCTGACGCTGACTCGCAATCAGTCAAAACTGCTATGTGGAAAGTTGTGGTTGGGACAACTGTGTATGCTTAAATATATCTTCTATGCATTTATTAAAGGTATAGGAGTCCTGTAATTTCTTGTATCTGGACTTGCTTTATTTCTGGTGTCTTTTATACAATATGAATGAAAATTATGATTAAAGAAGTAAAGGGTTTTTTTTTTGCAGAAACCAAGAAGAAGAACAGTAAGGCATTTTCCTGCAGTAAATACTTACTCAGTGCTATCTTCTATTTTCTTCATGGTCATTGCCATGTACAGCAATGTATACTGCTGCCTAGGAGAACATACTTAGAGAGAATCTGAATTTTGATTGTCTATATCTCATGTCCTTTTGTGAAGGTACTGGTACAATAGGAAAAATTGAACACAATAGCTCTGGATACTGTGAAAAACATTTTCAGTCAGTGATTCTAATAGTACAGTAAAACATCCATTAATTTGTTGCTTTATTAGGATTTTGAGATTTTTAGCATGCTTGTAAAGATTGAAGTTTCCTTTACAAAGTTCCCAAGACTGTGAAGTGTAACAGCTGTTCACAAGTAACTAAAATTAAATTGACTGTTCAACAAATCTACACTTAGAACTGATTTATAGTTGAAGCTTTTAAAAGCTGATTATGTGCATTCAGAAACCAATTTGGTTGAGGTGTGCACAAAAAAAGAACTTCTCTGGCTGTGATTCTAGACATTCTTATTTTCACTGGGATTCCACTGGAAGGAAGTAAATGTTAGGAATATGATGAGTCCGCATACTTTTAGAATCCTGCACTTTTGTTTTTAAGAAGTTTGACCATTTAAAGTAGCCTCATTCTCAGGAACAACTTGCCAAAATACTGGTGTAGGAAGTTATGTGGCTACAGCCCAGCCTTCTTAGGACATATTAGCTCACAAAATGATACTGGCAATTGTCTTGGCATATTTATGAACACTTTGAGATTAGTGCATCAGTGAAGTCAGGATGCATGTGGCTGCAGGAGATACTGAAGAGGAGTACTCTGTGGGTGCTGGAAGGGAAGCAACCTCAGAGGTTGAAATGGCGGGGGTGAATCTACTGATGGATTTCTTCTCAGTGGAGGGATCTGCTAAAACCACATTCTCTGGTGGCTGTTGTGGGTTTTCTGGGCTGTCTAGTCAGGGTCTGGTAGTTTTTGCTCCTAATGTTTTGCCTGTATGTTCTCTAGAGTTCGCTGTCTATCCTTTCTCTAAATTATAATTTCCTTTCTCTAAATTATAATTTCCAAGGATGTCTACAATTGTTGGGGGCTCTTAGCAGATATCTGTTCATTAACAGGATCTGATTTAGGCTTTGTACAATATACATTGCATGTAATAATTTGAATATAATAAAATGCTCATAATAATTTGTTCAGGTTTGACTTCTTCAAAATGTTTTGAAAATCTACCCATTTGTAGAAAGGTACAAAGGCTGCAGAGGTTTTCATTAATTCATAAAATACTACTTTAGAAGGCAAGTGTCACAATTTAACTTTCACCAACAGTTTGTTGAATACAGTGGATAGAACATTTCAAAAATTATGTTGACAGCTCAAGGACAGCCAGAATAAAAGAATTATATGTATCTCAATTGTAGATACAGAAACATTTTCATTTATAGCTGTTGTACTGCTACTTCACTAGCAACCATCTATAGTTTACCTGTAAAAATAATTCTGCCTCCTTGAGCTCTGATTATAGATACATTGTTGTTTGCTTTCCTGAGATGAATGGCTTGGCTCTGTTTTTAAAATATGAGCTAAAAAGGGCCTTCTGTTTCCCACACCATAGGGAGAAGCCTCTAGATGACTTTTCATCTAAATGGAGCTTTGTTTCTGTTCAAGAGTGTTTCTGTTCTGTTCAATATGCAGATGACACCCAGCTATATCTGTTGATAGGCGGTCATCCAGATTCTGCCCTAGAGATTTTGGCTAGTTGCTTGGAAGCTTTGTTGAAGTAAATCCATCTAAGATGGAGGTCCTGTGACTGAACTGGGGTGTCTGCGTGTGTGCGGATGGGAACTGTCAATTCAGACTCTTAATGGTGTGCAGTTAACCCTGGCATCAACCCTCAGGAGTCTCAGTGTGATCTTTGATGCATCCCTATCTATGGAGGCTCGGGTCGTACACTGATCTACTGCAACTCTCTCTATGCAGGGTCACCTTTTGGCCTGCCCCGAAAATCCAACTGGTGCAAAATGCAACAAAGCGACTCTTTCGTAGGACCCCCTGGCAGATGCACATCCAACCAGTGCTTGGCCAGCTGTATTGGCTCCAGGTGGAGAACTGAATCAGGTTCAGGGTTCTAGTGCTCACCTTTAAAGCCCTAAACAGTCTGGGGCCATCATATCTATGGGGCTGTGTCTCCCATTATGTTCCCAGAAGGACACTGCACTCAGCAAATAATTTGCTGATGATTCCTGGCCTGAAAAATGTCTGCCCTGGCCCAAACCTGGTGGAATGCTCTGTCTGATGCAGTTCTTCAAGGCCTATAATACAGAGGTGTTCCACCAGGTGTATGGTTGAGGCAGCTATGATTTCCACCATGTAATTGCACCCCCTCCCATCTCCCCCCCCCTTATTCTGTTTCTGTTTTTGTACTTTGGAATGCTAAGTTTAGAATGTTTAGTATATTTAAGGCTGACTGGTTTTAGTCACCATCTGGAATTTTAAACTGTGGTTTAACATCATTTTATTGTTTTATTAAATGTTGGAAGCCCTGAGCCTGTGAGGGGAAGGGTGGAATATAAGCGGAATGAATAAATAAAATAATAAACAAGTAAAATGAACTGAAATGTATTTGCTGAGTGCAGGATGATTCCAGCATCACTTGTCTCTCAAGCTAATTTGGGCTCTTTTGCATCCCACCAGTAGTCCCAGTATTGCCCCAGTGGTACTAAGTGCCCTCTTTGTTCTTTTCAATGCAGTGAAGTGCAGTGCTGCACACTCTAAATGCACATGGCAGAGACCTCTGAGACAAAATCCCATGCCAGGACACCTGCCTACGGGACTACGGGACATCCTGCTTGGATGTGATTGGTTGCAGCTGTTGTCTATGCCTGTTCTTTGAGGGGATTATAGACTGGACCGTGCCTGGAGGGTATATGCTTGGCCGGTTCTGTTGTATAAGCACCTGTGGGCTATTCTGTAGTTTTGAATTCCATAACTTTTGGCTGGTTTAGAGGTGTGTTCCTGGGCTAGGGAAAATTAGGGAGCTGATTTTTTCCTGCCATGTGACATTGTCACAGCAGCAGTCAGACAAAGCTGGGGTGCTGTGCTGATGGATCTCGGCTCCTTGTGCATTTTCAGCCCTTACCCATTGTGCTGCAGATATACTGTCTCATGTGATTCCATGTTAAAGTTTGAAACATCATTGAGAGTCCTGCAGGATTACATTATCAAGAAATCACAATTGTAAAATCAATTATTATATGGACATGCACACTTGATGTACCTTTGATATTTAGGATATTTTTTTGTAAAATTGTAGCACTTCCTCTCTCTCTTTCTTTAGGTACTTCAAGAAGTGTGAAAGCATCTCCTGAGAAAGCTGAACTGTTTTTTCAGAAGCTAAGAAATAAACATGAATTCACAGTTTTGGTGACACTCAAACAATCTCGTTTAAATTCAGGAGTTATCTTTTCTGTTCACCACTTTGATCACAGGTGGGTGCTGATATCTATATTTCTTCTTTTTGTGGTATATTGAAATATGCTTAAAATAAACCACATATAGACTTACAGTTAACTTAGGTTGTTATCCTAGGCACATTTGCCTGGAGGCAAATTATGTTGAAACTGATTGGATTTAGTTCTTAGTTATTATGTTTGGAAATGGGAGTTACACTGTGACATGATGTGTATGGCATTATCTGGAAATTACTGTGGTGCACATGACTGTAGATAATGTAAATGGGTAGAAATCCACAAGCTAAGATCCATCAACAGAAAGTGGCATAGCTGTCACTGTTTAAATGTCTCCTACTGCTAAGGGCATAGAAAGATATTCCACTATTGGCTTTTCATATAATTGTGAGACTCATTTTTTTATCTAGCATGAAATCAGCCTGTCATTGCTGCCAGTGGACCTATATCAATTCAGAGCATATGTAAACTTCTCAGTGTGTTTCCTCAGGTTTTTGTTTGTTTGTTTGTTTGTTTGTTATATCTTTGCAGGACAATGAACGTTCATCAAGGTTAGTTTAGTGTAGTGTAGTGTATATTAATAGTGTAGTGGCTTAGGAAAAAAACGCTTTGATAGGTATAAAACATTAAGACATGAGGGCATTTGAGAATGATGTTTTCATGATATGACAAGACAGTTGCTCTCACAGGTAAAAAGGGTGTTATCAGAATGCTAAAGCTGCTTGGCCGGTTCTGTTGCCAACTGTTTTCAGCTGCTAAAGCTGTCAACATAAGGCTCTAAAAAGATACTGTAATAAAAATCTTGAAAAATATATATATTTATGAGTCAAACCCCAAAGCCCTGTATCATATGCTTCATTGAAATCAATAGGTTTGGTAACCACAAAGCAATGTAATTCTTACAGCTGAGGTATTATAATGTTAATAAAAAATTGTACTTCTTTTTTCAGTGATTTAGACCATTGGGAAGTTTATTTTCCCCTGTCCTTTACTATAGTAGAGTTTTATTTGTATGGAGTATTGCTTTTAAATGAAACAGTTACATATATTGCATTTTTCATGAATAGCCTTGGGGGGGCAGTTTGTGCTATGGGTTGTTGAAGACTTAACATATTTATTACAACAAGGTTTGGGTAGGCTAGATCTAATTGTGGGCATTGTATTCCACAAAAACTTATACTGTAATAAACTTGGTAAGATTTGAAGTGCCATAAGTCTTCCTTCTGTTTATATTGCATTTTGCAAGAGTTATACTCCAGCATAGTTACTCCCATGACATGTGTGTAAAGCAAGTAATTATCTAGGTTCATCCACTATAAATCAGTTAAATGTATCAGAACACTTCCTTGTATTCTAGGGCTGAAGGGCAGATTCCCTTGTTGAGAGACTGTTCTCTAAGGGTAGTTATTTAGAGATATCTGAGTTTAGTAGCTGATTTTGAATTTTGGCTCTGCTGATTTTCTTTTTCTAAAGTTCTTCCTTTCTTGACCCTGTAAAGCACACAGTCCTGTATTTTAGATGGAGCTGTTTTATTCTATCTCTATCTAATTCAGACACTGACTGTGCAATTCTAAACAGAGTTAGAAAGGTCTAACTTTGTTTAGGATTGCACTGCTATTGGGCTGCAGCCCATATGATGATAGAAAGGGTGTTTGTCCCAATTTTTTCCACAAATGTTGTGTACCACATGTTGAAGGCATTTCACAAAGGCCTATTTGATTTGTACAATTCTCTCCCTAGCTTGTTGAAATGGAAATTGTACAAATCAATGGAGCGCATAAACATGTGTGGAAACATCTTTGTCCTCTTGGAGGGTACACATACACTCCCCATGACAGGAGTTGTGTCATAATTAAGTGTGTATTGTCCTGTGTATTAACATGAGAGATCGTAGGTTCTGTATGCGCTTTAGAGCATGGTAATAATTGAAAAATATTAGAAATTATAGTCTTAAAATATTTCAGTTATCAACCAGTGGTGATTTTGTAGCAATGATTACTAAAGTAACTTGGATTCCTATGGTGTGGATTGACTGTATCTATGCTAGCATGAGTATGAATACAGCTTGTAATTTACTGAAAACACCTTGTCTATACAAGTTGTGCTGAACGTTAAAAAAAAATCTATTTAAGTACATAGTATGATAATGTGACATAATTGATTCCTTAAATGAACACAAATTAATGACAGTCACGTATCATTCTTCCAAAGTCCTGAGCTATGAGTGTGAACTTCTGTCTTTCACATGATTTCTTAATTAATATTATGCTCTTGATGAAGGGAAAAGTTCGTGGAATTTTAATAAGTGTAAAGTCCAGTGTTCTGAAACTGTGTATACTTTTCTTTAAAAAGGAATATAATAATGTGGATAACCTTTCTACCAGGGTTAATGAGTAAATAGGACGATCATTTTTATGCAAGATGTTTCAATATTTTTAAGTCTAGGGTTGTTTCTGCATGGTCCAAATATCCTGGGTTTAGCAAGGGAAAAATCCCAGTTTGGCCAAGAAGTTTGCACGGTTCCCGATCCAAAAAGGGGTTTGTCCCGTGATATTTCCCTCATCCCGGACTTTTCAAAAAGTTCCTATTTTATGATTTCCCCCCCAAAAATTCCGCATTGAACCCACTACCGTGCAAACACACGGGAATAGAACCAGTTTATTTTTCCCGCCCAGCTGCCTGATCTCCCAGCCCCGCCCCCCTGATCTCCACCTGATGTCATGTCAGTTTTCAACTCTGTTCAACAGTGGAATGCACTACCTCAGAATGTGGTGGAATCTCCTTCTTTGGAGGTTTTTTAAGAGAGGCTGGATGGCCATCTGACAGGAGTGCTTTGATTGTGTGTTCCTGCATTGCAGGGGGCTGGACTTGATGATCCTTGGGGTTTCTTCCAACTCTATGATTCTATGATTCAAATGAGTAAACAATTTATTACTAGCTATTACTAGCACTTAAAGTCTACAATGTTTCATAGATTAATAAGGATTTTTCAGTGCAGTAAAAAGCCTGAGGCCTTTAACTAGAAATGTGAGTTTCAAAACTTCATTTTGGAAACAAATTTCTAGATTTCATATTTGGAATAAAATCTAACAGTTCTTAACAGTTAACTTTATCCCCTGAAACTCACTGTCTTGATTTTTTTTAGCAAATATTATTTTCATATTTGGCTTAATCAAAGTTTACAATAAACAAGTCTGAAGCAGACCTAGCTAGTTGATATTGTCCTTGCATCTTTGACTGGATGAGTGGGGAGGTCAACTTCTGTGTTAGGATCTATAAGTATTCTGAAAAGAGCAGTATTTACTATTTTCTTTAACAGTTTTACTTCTTTTAGTGCTCTCATGATCTGAGTCTAGGGAGAGATAGCCCCATACATGTTCCTCCCCTGCATATGAGAGATTAACATGCTTTTTGGGCTCTATATAGCAGAACTGTGATTGATTGCAGGCTTTGTAACCTATATTGCATTGTGCCTATGGAGCACAGATTGATTGGATTGGCAGTTTTATCACTCCTGTGGAGTTCTAAGTGTGGGTTCCTACCTATGGCAATGTTTTCAGCAATGTAACATGGCACCAGAAAGGGCATGGGTGAGGAGGCTTAGAATACTGACAAAGCACTGCTTCTCTTGTGGCATGTTGCTGGTGCCACCCATTTCTAGCTTCTACAACAGTAGAACTGAGTCTATACCAACACAGTGCTATGGGGGTGCTATGCAAGGTGGCAAGGCGTTAAGCTTTTTTCAGACTAGCTTTAGTCTGTAAGTCACACCTGATTTTTGATAGCTTCCCATTGGAGGCTGATTGGAAAGACGCAAGGCCAGAGTAGTGACTCACTCAAAAATTTAACCAGGACTTTCCATTAGCGGAATTTTGTGTCCGTATCTGAAGTTATTTGTATCTGGAGCATGTGTGGTATAGTGGTTAAGAGCCGTGTACTTTAATCTGGTGAACTGAGTTCATTTTCCCACTCCTCTGCATGAAATTTGCTGGGTGACCTTGGGCCAGTTGCAGACCAGGCCAGTTCACTCTTTGAGCTCTCTCAGCACCACCCACCTCACATGATGTGGTTAGAAAAAAGCAGATTATAAAAACTAACTACTCCTCCTCCTCCACACCAGATGCAACAATGGCAGCAGAGATGCAATTATGGCAACAATGGCAGCTTGCCACAAGCTGAGGTGAACCAGAAGGTGGCAGTGCTGGAAAAATGAATAATCTGAATAAACCCGTGACATAGGTTCACCACCACTGCTCTATGTAATGGCTTTAGCTAAATATATTAGTGTATGCTTCAAGGTTATTGTAAGTTGACATTAAACCCTAATCTAGACAATATAAATGTGTGAGATCACTCAAGTGGAGATAATGTAAGAATGATGACTGGTGAACACTAAGAATTGAAGACAACTGAAGTATATTCAAAATTAGACTAAGTGGTGAGGTAATTTGGGAGGAACATATGCTGAATATTTCAGTGTTGTTAAAATATTAGAAAAATATGTTTGCTATCCTGGATTATTTTGATTCTCATGCCGCAATGCCATGATGACTTGCTGTTATGGGGAGCCATATTTACTCAGTTATGCAGTTTTTAATTCTAGAATCCCACCAACCAGCTTTTTTTTTTGCTTCAAAGGAGAATTGTCAGTTTGTGATGAAATATTTAAATGCACATTATATGCTTGGTCTTTTAAAATGTCAAACAAATATTTGACCCATTATTTTCTGAGTATTATTACACTCCAGGGATGTAGTTATATACTTTAACAAGGTAAATATGATCATTTCCTTTTCATCATTCATTTTCTGATATAATCTGAAGTCTGTGTCATCTTTGGTCTGAGTTTGTCTAATTTGTTTTGATCAATTAAAACTTTGTCATTAATGTGAAGGGAGTGCTACATCTTAGGTTTGCATAGTGAGACCCACTCCTGGTTCTGCTAAATGATTATTGCAACTAGTAGGAGAGCTGTGATCACAGATGAGCAGTCTTACCAGTTAACTCACCATTCCTCAACTATATTTTCCCCTTCTATCAAAGGAGCATAATAGTTTAAGTCAGTAGTGTAGCTACAACAAAGACATCCAGGGACAAGCCCCGGGCAGCCCCTGTTGAGTCATGTGGGGGGCCCCCCAGAAAATCGCTCCCCACTTCTAGCCTGGATGCAATTTGTGCTCGCTGTCTGGGCAGGCCTTGCTCCATTGGTCAGCCTGGTGGGCTGTGGGTGTACGCTCTGGCTGCTGCCCGAGGGGCGGGCTGAGCTAGAGGTGGCTGTGCAGTGTGCACTGCAGCGGCATGGGATAAGACCTGCACACTGCACTGCCCCCTCTGGCTCAGCCCGCCCCTCAGGCAGCAGCTGGAGAGCATACCCATGGCCCACCAGGCTGGCTGACAGGCTGAGACCTGCTCCGCCTCCTTGATAGCCAGCCACCCCACAGCCCAGGCTCCAGTGGCGCAGTGTGCACAGGCAAAGCATGGGAACTGGAGGCACTGCATGCCCACACACCACTCCTACTTCCCCCCTTGCCCCACCCTGCCAGGCCTGGCAAAGGCCATTGCCGGGCACCCCTGCCTGGCCCCATCCCGCCAGGCACCACCACTGGCTAAGGTAAGTGGAGCACAAGGGCCCATAGGGGAAGGGGGTGCAGGGGCCCATGGGGAGGTGGAAAACCTGGAATCTGCCCCGAGCTCCATTTCTCCTGGTTTAAATGCTGTTTAATATGCTGAAAAGAGCTTTCAAGCAGATAATTTGTTGTGCATTCCTCCTTATAGATGTTTCACTATGAGACTGTATGGAAGGAACCTAATTGGTGGTACATGATATTATGCTGTCACAAATTTTCTGCTAGGACTCAGCCTTGTGAATACTTTTTAAAATTATATTTTACCTTGTTGATTGGAAAAGTGGAAAAACTGTGGTGAAGTCTGTAGTTTATATTATATCTAACCTTGCTTGTTTTAAGAATGATCTTATATCTTTTTAAGCTTGTGTGTTGTAGGAAGTGTGTTGTAGAAAGTGAATTATGTTCTGCTATTATTTTCTATTTCGTTAGCAGCCAGATCTTCAATGAATTTCTACTACTTGCCAATACAGAAATGATTTTTGGGGCAACAAACAAGTGAATTATTATAGAGATAATTTTTTATTGCTGACTTCAGCTGCTTTGTTAATATAGAGACTAGAAAGTTTTGAGACACCTTAAAGCTGGAGAATGCAATGTGCTATGATTGCAGATAAAGCAAACCACCACAAAAAAGTGATACTGGTGTTTGTTCTGTAGACAGGAATATTTCATTGCGGAAAAGGAATTGCAGAGAAAAGGGATATACAATTAATACCTCTTTTGCAGTGAACAATTGCATTTTTTTTTGAGAACCACACTTTGGTAATGATTCGGACTTTTTTCATTCTGAATTGGAAATAAGAGATGATATAACTTTTGCCAGTGCCTCTATTATCCTAAGCAATGCTTAACTCTTAGGGGGAAAGCAGGACTTCTGCCAGTTCAGAATTTGAGTTTGCATAACTGTGAACAGAAGAGAAGGTGGCATGGTGTAGCCCAGTCTCGGAAACTAAGCAAGTCAGTTCCGGGAAGGGAGACCTCCAAGGAGGAGGATGCAGCGGAAGGCAATGGCAAACCACCTCTGCTTCCCACTTGCCTTGAAAACTCCTTGCTGGGGTCCCCATGAGTCAGCTGTGACTTGATGGCTTTTTATGCACACCCATTGCTGAATGTATGTTATCTTGGCCTTTTCTACTCATAAACAAGGATGTATTATACTTTCTCACTGTAAAACTATTTCAAGATTTGCTGTTCCATTTCTGGTGCAGGTACTTGGAACTAGAAAGCAGCGGTCATAGAAATGAAATCAGATTGCACTATCGGTCAGGAAGCCATCGGTCACACACGGAAGTGTTCCCTTACATTTTGGCAGATGACAGATGGCACAAGCTGTCCTTAGCAATCAGTGCATCACACTTGATTTTGCATGTGGACTGCAATAAGTAAGTGTAGAGCTGAAGTTCAGATTTTGGAAGGTGCATTATTTTGAATCCCAGATGAGTGAAAAAAGCAGTATTTTTTGTTTCTGCATTATCTCTTTTTCTTTTTAAAACAGAATTTATGAGAGGGTAGTGGAAAAACCATATTTGGAATTGCCAGTTGGCACAGCATTTTGGCTGGGACAAAGGAACAGTGCACATGGTTACTTTAAGGTATGTTTTCCTCAAGAAGAAAGTTAAGGAAGATTTTAAAATGTAGACAGAAATATATTCTATTGAAAGCATTGTATATATTACAGAAATGATCTCAAGTTAGTGTAAATGATGAATTCTCAGCTCTGGTGTTACTTTCACTTTAAATTCACTTTGTGGATAGATAGTTGAATTGTATTTTGAGAAACTGATTTATATTTTGAGACTATTATATTGAGCCAAAAAGTATCCCTTCTGTCCCTTGCATGTTTTTGTAGTTTTATAGTTTACAATTATAGCTTGAACTCTGTGGTACGTTGAATTGCAGGTCTTCTAACTTGTAATGTATTGACTATCTGAAGAAATAATATGATTCTGAGGCCCCTTTCAAATCTGTTTTAGCAACCAGTTGCTAATGGTTTTTTCCTGTCATTTCAGACAGCTGCTGCTAACTGGGGTTTTTTTTTAACAAAAATATTTTCAGACAAAGCTACTTGTGTTTCATTGGCATCCTGGGGCATAGCCAGTGAGGCACAGTGGTTAAGAACAGGTGTACTTTAATCTGGAGAATTGGGTTTGATTCCTGACTCTTCTACATGAGCAGTGGACTCTTATCTTGGTGAACTGGTTTGGTTTTCCCACTCTTACATTCCTGCTGAGTGACCTTGGGCTAGTCACAGTTCTCTCAGAATTCTCTCAGCCCCACTTACCTTACAAGGTGTCTGTTGTTTAGGTGTCAGGCTAAAGAGATGTTTAACCAAAGAATTATAGATGCTGAAAGATATCATAATATGAATAGAATAAAAAGTTTTCTTTTTGATTCTACTACACTAAATAAAGTTACCCTGGCTCTGTATGTTAAGCTTCTGGAAAACCTGATCTTAGAAGAAGTTGGATCTTAATTAGATACAATGCTTTACCTACCGTGGTATTGTACGGAAAATATAAAGGAATAACATGGGAAGAATGTTTATATGACCAAGGAAATGGATGAGTAGAGACACTTGAGTATCTCCTTTTTGACTGCAAGAAGTTAGACATTATTATTATTATTATTATTATTATTATTATTATTATTATTATTATTATTATTATTATTATTATTATTATTATTATTATTATTATTATTATTATTTATTCGATTTGATAAACCGCCCTACTCCCGAAGGGCTCAGGGAAGATTTAATTAATCTTGTGATGAAGAGGTTCCCAGGTAGGGATAGGAAGCTACTTGTCTCAATAATACTTTCGAGTAAAAATTAAGCGATCATGTCCAAAGTCGCTAGGTTCACCTGGACAGTATGCAAAAATAGGAAAACGCAGATTATTTAACTCTGAGATGTATTATTCTTAATGTGGTATGGTATGATGAATGAGTTTAATGTTTAATCATTCAAGTAATTTAAATTTATACTTGTAAAGGGATGATTTTATTGTCATTTATTAAGATTAGTAGAGGCTGGTTGACAGCTGATACAATATAAACTGTTTTTAGAATTCAACTTTTTCTCATCTGTTTTTAGTAGAAGACTTTTGGTTTTACTGATGGATAATACTAGAGTTGATAAGATCTTTGAATCTTTCCACTATACTAGTCTAAGACTGTAATAAAGACAACATAATTCTGTAACTTTTCATAGTACAAAGTGCTAGAGCTTGCTCTTTGAAAAATATAGAGAAGTAGGTGGTAATTCCATGGCAGTTCTTATTATTGGCTGGCTTCTAGGGGCGTTTCCCCACTTACTCATAGCCCCCTATGCCGCGCGCTACTCTCAGCGTGCGTCATTTCTGGTGCGCGCCCGGGCTTCCCCTCTTCAAAAGGCGCCGTTTTGAAGAGCGCCAGGAATTACGCGCACTGAGGGGGCGTGACAGCGGCAGCGTCGGGGCGGCTGCGTTGTCACTGCCCCTGTAGTCGGGAGTGCCGGGGGACCCTGCGCTACTTGACTATATTAGCGCGGGGCAGACGGTAAGTGGGAAAACGCCCCAGGTTCACTTCAGGGTTTTAGTCCTGACCATTTCACAACCTGAAGTCTACATATTCCACAAATCTTCTATTAAAGTCACCAGAAATCTCCAGTACTAATTATCAGTGGCGTAGCTGCCACGGGGACATCCGGGGACAAACACCCCAGGCACCACAGTCATGTGGGGGGCAGGAAAATCACCCCATTCTTCCAGGGAAAAGGGTGTGTGGTTGGGTCTTGATGTGACATGTGCTTGCGCCACTTGGGTCAAGGCCTTCCTTGCCTCGGCATGATATGCGTTCCCCCACTTACCTGAGAAAAAGCAGACTGGTGGGAACTACACTTCTTAGGAGATCTTGTGAGCCCTGCCAGGGAGGCCTCTGCAGGAGTTGGGACTCGCAAGGTCTCCTGGGAAGTATAGTTTCCACCAGTCTGCTTTTTCAGCTGCTCTTTGGGAGGGGGTCGGGGTGCCACGGGAAGGTGGGACCCGGGCACCATTTTGCCCCGGGCACCATTTCCCCCCCCACGCCACTACTAATTATAAACACAAACTCACATACTACTTCCATATTAACCTGTTGCAGATAAAAACAAACATATTCAATTGGCATATTTGAAGACTTCCTAAACCTTCTGTTATATGAATCTCTTTAAATGTCATGCTCTTAATTATTAGTCATTCTTTTAGAACTGGATGTAGTATATTCACTAGTAAATTACCTGCCAATATATGTACCCATACCTTCTCAGATGGACAACACAAAACTGATTACCCATGATAGTCACAGGAAAAATGTCTTGAGTGCCAAAAAAGCAGTAAACTCTCCTTCTTTCCCGTTATATTTCTGAGGGTAAATAGTTAGGGCACAAGAGTGACGTTGTCTTTCTGTGTCACTTTGTTTTGTTTTGCAGTTTTCTAGCACACTCTATTGGCCAGAGTTGAAAGGTTAAAAAGTTAAAAATTAAGAAAAATTTACTACAGAAGCTGAAAGACAGCAACAGAAAAGATGGAACTACCCTTTTCCCTGTGTAGATAGCGGGCTTGACATAAGGCACTGGAAAATTACATTTTTCTCCACACACATTTAGAAAGACAGTCTTCTCCTGTATTTCTGCAATCTAGGTCATGGATTGATTCTTTCCTTGATATTTATAGGAAAGATTGTGCTTGTATAATAGAATCCCAAATGAAGAACATTTGCAAGTTTATATTGTTCATTTGATTAAGATATGTATTAGGGAGGCTTATTTGCCTACAACAGCACTACATCAATACTAATTCAGGGTCTGATGGGATCATGACCCAAAGCTACTACATCCAAAAACTACAGGAAAGTTTGTTTATTTGTGTTTATTTGGCTGAATCCATTATTGATTTGGCTGAATCCCTTATTGATTTTTAAGATGAGATGGGGTAGACCATTGAGGTGAATGCTATATTGCAGGAAGTGGAGTTCATTTTTCAACAAATTAAATGGATTCATCCAATTTGGCCTGTGCCATCAGTCTCTCTCTCCTGTATCTTTTTGCTGTATTTTTGCTGTAGTTATTTTATCCTGTTATTTTAAATAACAAAGAGACTGATTTATCCAAGATAGCAGTCATGAACAAGACAGGATCAAACAGCAAATAGGACAACTGTTTCTTGATGAGGAACGTATTTCATTCATGCCTGATAGCAGCAAGCAGATAGCTACCTGGGTATCTGGAGTTCAGCGATCCAGATCAAAGGCATACATAAACGTTTATAGTGGTTATAAAAGGGGGGCAGTTTGCTCAGTTAACCTATCAATCACCACACCACCTGTGCTACCATATTTGGCAAGCAGTTCCATATTACAGAAGCTAATCAGCAAAGTTAATACTTTTTTTGCCTAGCATAGCAACTCATGGGGGCCAGGGGTTGGGCTACCCAGAATGTTACAGAACAAAGAATTTCTTAGTATTGCAAAGAACAGCAGAGACAAACATTTTTGGAAACTGTCATAGGATGTGGGTATCAGAAATTAGCTTGCGGTTAGGATCAGGCACCTGTCAGCTACTGCAGGATATGAGTATCAGAAGCTAGCTTGCGGTTATGCTCAGGCACCTGTCAGCTATTACAGTAAACATAATACTTGACTCAAAGTTAAATCAAGTGAAGAATCTTTCTGCTTTGACCTCCTTTTTGATCTCTGTAACTAGGCCATTCTAACAATTTCATTAAATCATCTGAGGATCCAATGTGGCAATTTTTGAAGAGGAGGTTTTACAGAGTGAAGGAGGATTATAGAACAGATAACACTGTTCAGTTTAATGATGATAATGATAGTGAAGAGTTTAAATCTTTTCAGACATTTCCCTACACTAGTACATAAATGCATATATGCAGGCTTACACATGAAACAAATATAGTAATTTTATAACCTTTATTTGAGCCTGAATGTGCAGGGGTTCCCTGTGGTCTGAAAAATATTTCAAGAGTCAAAAGGTTGGGAAGGACTGATATAGAGAATTTCCAGGGAGGATCTATCCTAGGGCTGGCTCTTAGTGATCTGGTTCTAAAGCATTTGTGAAAAATATCTCAGTGAAATGAATGGAAGTTGTGCAGTAAGAACAGCTGTGGTTTGTTCTCTGATGTTTTTATTTTAAGTGTGCACCTTAAAATTCAATGAAACTGCAAATTATTTTGAAGTTGCTTTTAAAGGTTATTGGAAACCTTTTTAGTCACCAAAGAAAAGTAACAGTGAATTCACATCAATTAACTAGTCTCTTGCTAGTTAATTATGCCTTGACATTTAATCCTAAATCCTCTTAAAATTGGTTGAATGCATGTGTGTGTCAGTATGTACATGTATAGTTATTTTCCTTCTTTTTTCTGCTGTTGCTATGGTGAACGAAACCAAGAAATAATGATTTCATGGAAACTGTTGGGATTGTGAAGCTGGTTGGTGAAGAGGGTTTTACGTGGAAAGCTTAGTTTTAGAATGTTATAAGTGATAGGCTAAAAATTATATAACCTTTCTTTTGCTGCTTGTGCACAGGGCATAATGCAAGATGTGCAATTACTTGTCATGCCTCAAGGATTTATTTCCCAGTGTCCAGATCTTAATCGCAGTAAGTCTGCTAGTTCTTATATGATAAAATATGTTCTTATTTAATTTTTTTCCTCAGCAAGATTTCTCTTAAAAGTGTATTGATTATCAGCTAATTCTTGAATATGCAGAACCTCCTACCAGTGCAATCTGACAAATGCTGTGTTTGTGATTTCAGCATGCCCAACCTGTAATGATTTCCACGGGCTTGTGCAGAAAATAATGGAGCTGCAAGATATTTTAGCCAAGACCTCTGCCAAGGTAATGTCTTTCTGAAAACTTTTAAGGTTAGATTGTAGGACTGTACAAGTTCAGATAAGCTATATTTATGTGTAGTTTTCTGTATGTGTATTTATTCTTGTGTAACATTTTCCTTAACATTTATGTTTTCTCCTTGAGTGGAAAATTTAATAAAAATAATTGAGCAACAAGTAGTCTATAAATGTTCATAATCTTCCTTCTAGAAAATGATTAATTGGTTTAAATAAAATAATGTAGAAATTTAGGGACTCTGTTGAAGGCTTGACCAAAATCACATAGACCAGAAAAATGATCCCTACTCTGACAATCCATAACTTCCTTGAAGAGCAACGACTCAGTAGTATATTGCATGTCAAAATTTGGATGCTCAGTTATTGACATCTCCAGTTGAAAGGCTCAAATAGTATCTGATGTAAAAGACTGGAAAACTGTTGCTAGTCAGAGTTGGCAATACTGATCTTGAAAGCTCTGACTAGCTTAATTTGTATTATTTATTTATTTTGGATTTCTAGGCCGTCAATTCCTGAAAGGGCTCAGGGCTGCATACAACAAAACTCAATTGTTACATTAAAACATATAGTATAAATACTATTTAAAATCAGTAAACTTAAAACCAAGATGGCAGCCACCCTATCTGGACCCACAGGAGGCCTTAACAGAACTGATGGTTGAACTCGGCTGGCAGGATGGAAACGCTTGGCAGAACAGCTCCGTCTTACAGGCCCTATTGAATTCACTTAGGTCCCGCAGGGCCCTAATCTCAGATGGGAGCTTGTTCCACCAGATCAGGGCCAGGACTGAGAAAGCCCTGGCCCTAGTTGAGGCCAGCTGAGAATCTTCATGTATTATCTAGTAAGGCAAGCTTCATGTATTACCTTATGCTGGGGAAGTGCATTGAATCCTATGTGTACTTTTCTAAAAAAACCCAACACTTTAGCTCGCTGGCTTAATTTGTTTTTTGTGCTGTCAAGTCACATCTGACTTATGGAGGCCCCATAGGGTTTCAAGGCAAGAGATATTTTGAGGTGGCTTGCCGTTTTCAGTCTCCATATCATAATGTTAGTATTTCTTGGAGGTTTCCCATCCAAATACTTACTGGGGCTGGCCCTCCTAAGTTTCTGAGATCAGATGAGATCAGGCTAGTCTGGAGCTATCCAGGTCAGATCCACTGGCTTAAAAGTACATTGCTTTTACTTGCCATGAATGGTCACTAGAAAGAAGGCTGTCATAACTCTTCCTATGTAATATATTTTAGCACTGCCAAGAAGAAAAAATGTATCAATTTTAACTAATAATAAAAAGCGACGGTCTTTGCTCTATAAATTTAATGAAAGGACAACTACTCAGAATATGTTAGTATAATATACATTAATTTTATGCAATTCCTGAAATATTTTAGCTATTTTGTTTTTAGTGTAAGAGCATTATATGTATTATTATTGCAATAGCTATAAGTAAGCATGTCATGAACCTAACACAAACATGATTCCCAGGAAAAACTGACCTTGCTCAACTCCCTAGGAGAAATCCTCATTAGATTAACTCAATGGCAATTGTCAAGGATGAAAGCTCTTCCATTAGGAGAATTGAGAAACAAGCTGTCTAGATCCAACCCTCATTTTTCCACAGTGGTTTTCAATGCTTGGTAATGGATTCTTTGATTATGAAAGGGAGAGAAAAACAAATGATGGCTGAGCTGCTGTTTCCTGTATGAGAGTAGACAGCAGTGGCATATCTTGGCGGTGCAGGGAGACTCTTGTGACGCAGGTGCCACTCACCTTTGGTCATGTAGGGAGGCACATTCTGCTGCCCCTTCTCTCCCTGTGCCCCCACCCAACAGCCTCTGTTCACCCATCACTTTACCCAGCCTGCTGCCTTGCCCGACTCCAACTTGCCTGGCCCTCCTGCTCCTTCTTCTCCCCCTGGGTCTAGCCCCTGACTGTACCACTACAGATGGCACCCATCATCCAGATTTAAATTCTGTATGAAAGGTCAAATATGCGTTGCCTCAGTTACCTGGCTGATGTCTGATCCTGTGATGGCTCACTGTTTTTGTGTTAGTTTAATACAAGGAGTTGGTGTTGCAGTGCTTCATTTCTGTCTTTCTCACCAAATATCTGGCTCAAGCTACCATTACTGAATGTGTTCAAGTGATGTTGGGAGCTTGGAGTAGACTTGAGATTCTATGGGTATGTTGTGTACCCTGCTGTCTAAGAGCCGCCCAGGCAGAATAAAAATTCATAAATAAATTAATCAAATAAAAAATAAATAAGAATTGCTTGCTGAGCTCAGAGATGGTATTCTGAAGCTTTGTGTTGGACTCTTCCCCTCACTTTAGTCCTGAAGGATTTCAACAAGCATGCCAGGGCCCCTGTCACATATCGCTTAGAATTTCTTGACCTCTATAACATCCATGGGGCTTTCCCTATATGCCTGTACCCTAAGCACATCTTTGTTAATATCAGAACTCTCATGTTTTATTTTTGGCCTATCTTACAAGGACCTATGTGTCTCATTTTTGCTGTTGTTCATTTATTTACAGTAATTATACCTCTCCCTTTTTTAAATCATAAAAATTTTCTGGTTCTGATATTTTCAAAGGGAGAATGGTTCCCCCCCCCCCTCTCTTCCAATAGCCTTAGTCCATCTTGAATCTTGTATTGTAGCTTGGCAGTGCATGTGTTGTTGAAGTCACCATTTATTGCAGCACTGACTTCTTTGGCTGCTGCTTTGATTCTTTTGCTCCACTTCAGTTATCCTGAGCCTGAAAATATTGATATACAGATTAGAATGGCTAAAATTCATTCAGCAATGAACAAGTTAAGCTCTGGAAGCTAATATAATGTAATTCAAACCATAACATAATTCAAGCCATCTGTAAGTCTTCACTATTACCACAAAGTGCTTCATGTCTTTTCATCATCAGCAGTTCATTTCTTATCAAATAGCTTCTGGAGGCATGTCAATGGAAAATCCACGTAGAGCACAATTCTGTTTTTCTTGTTCATTCTAGAAGAATTTTCTTTCAATAGATGTTCATAGAACATACCTTGGTTGCATTTGTAGTCTCAGGGCCAGATCTAGGGAGCAAGGAAGCAGGTGCCCCATGAGGCAGACATAGAGGGGGCCCCAGCAGGAGGTGAGGGAGGTTCAACTGATCAGAAGAAATGGCTTGTCCTCAGTGTGTGACCACCTTCCTGAAATCAGGTTGCTTCCAGGAGATGGAGGAGGCTCAGCTGTCATTCAGAGTTGACTTGTTCTGCAGTGTGTGACCACCTTCCTGAAATTAGGTTGCTTCTAGGAGGTGGAGGAGGCTCAGTTGTCATTCAGAGTTGACTTGTTCTGCAGTGTGTGACCACCTTCCTGAAATTAGGTTGCTTCTAGGAGGTGGAGGAGGCTCAGTTGTCATTCAGAGTTGACTTGTTCTGCGGTGTGTGACCACCTTCCTGAAATTAGGTTGCTTCTAAGAGGTGGAGGAAGCTCAGTTGTCATTCAAGAGATGACTTGTTCTGTAGTGTATGTGTCCCCTTTCCCTAGTTAGGCTGCTGCTAGGAGATGGAGAGCTGAATTGCCCAGCGAAGATGGCTCATTCTGCAGTACACGTGCTCCCTTCCTTCGATTAGGCTGCTGCTAGGAGATGGAGGAGGCTCAATTACATTCCCCTGATGAGGCTGCTTTTAGGAAGTGGAGGGAAGGGAGAAAGAGACCCAATTCCTCAGAGGGGAGTTGCAGCCCTTGGTAAGGCAGACGCTGCAGCTGTTGGTCAGAAGAGATTGTGGCAAGCAAAGAGAAGGGAAAACTAAAGGTTCCTAAGGAGATGTTTTAAGATGTCAAGCTCTATGTAGTGGGAGACATAGACACCCAGGAAACATTCATTGGCCTCACTAATCTCTCTTTCTACTAGTTGAGGCACCTTCTGCTCTTCCATCTGCAGGATTTTCCAATTCCTTGTCTCCCCACCCCTTCATTAAGGATCACACATTGACAGTGGTCATGGTAAACTTGGGCATGTAACTTTGGGCAGGGATGGGGAGGGCTTAGGGCACATTCTAAACACTCAACAAGAGAAGAGTTTTCAGGCTGGTGATCATTAACAGTTTAGAATGCCTTTGGTCATGTAGGAAATAGGTATATAATATATCGGAGGCATCATTTAGTACTTTTGCCCTCTTTCTAAAAAATATAGACCTGGCCCTGTGCAGCTAAAATTCAAAAATCTGTTATGTATATACAGAATTTCTAATGCTCGTGTGGAGTTTCCTATTAAAGAGCTTCCACATTCAGTCTGGAGAACCAAGCAGGATCTATATGGTGCTACTCTGCCACATAGCAAGGGTACATTTCCTTCATGGCAGAGATTTCTGTACAGGCACACTTACAACGATACTGATCCCTGAAGCCCCATGGTTAATGAGAGCAGAGAAACATTGATGTTTCCTGTCACTTTGGGGTTTTGCTATTTCTAGGTCACTCCCCCGTCCAAGCCAAAAATGAAGATTGTCTGGGGTTCTTTTTTTTTTAGCCCTTTAAATGTAATACTGATATTCCTTATAGAAGAAGAAGAGTTTGGATTTATATCCCCCCTTTCTCTCCTGCAGGAGACTCAAAGGGGCTGACAATCTCCTTGCCCTTCCCCCCTCACAACAAACACCCTGTGAGGTGGGTGGGGCTGAGAGAGCTCAGAAGAGCTGTGACTAGCCCAAGGTCACCCAGCTGGCGTGTGTGGGAGTGTACAGACTAATCTGAATTCCCCAGATAAACCTCCACAGCTCAAGCGGCAGAGCTGGGAATCAAACCCGGTTCCTCCAGATTAGATACATGAGCTCTTAACCTCCTACGCCACTGCTGTGATATTGTGCAGGCTGCTGTCATTGTTTTTGTTTTTTTAGGGAAATGCCAGCCATTAATCCCTGTGAGGAGTGCCCCCCCCCCATCCTCACAGGGATCAACGATTGGCATTTCCCTAAAAGAACAAAAAGGACTAACCCCCCAAACCAATTAAAAAAACAGCAGTCTTCATTCTTGACTTGGATGGAGGAACAACCCAGGAGTAGGGGCAGGCAAGCCAAGCAGTGGGCCACCTCCTTATATGTAAACAAGGGAACACAAGGAGACCCCACTGTAAAGGCTTTGCAGGGCAGGGAGTAGCACCAGACATACTCCATGCATAATGGACCAATGATTATTCTGGAACTCCTGTATAATAAATAGGGCAGCCCATGAGCACAACATTGATTACAGGATAATATAATCTTGAAAGCCTAGAAAATTGAGCTGTATTATTCTCCAACTTTGAATTTTTCTTTCACATGTACGTGAATATTCAAATCCATACTGTTTTTCTCATTTAGTAGTATTTGATGATATCAGGGAACTTAGCTTTTACTGTAGGTTTAGGCCATCCATTCTGCAACTAATGAGTCCCTCTCTGTGCAATATGTACCTAGCTGTCACGAGCTGAGCAGAGGATGAATAGATTGGATCAGTGCTATTGTGAAAGAACCTGCACTATGAAGGGCGTCACTTACAGAGAATTTGAAACTTGGACAGATGGCTGTAAGAACTGCACATGCATGGTATGGCTATAATTTTGAATGGAAATTGTCGAACCTAGTTGCACAATTTGATTAAAAATGCTTATATGTTTTAGATATGATTTTTTTGATATTTAAAAATGTGTATATGAAAAAGTTCACTCAACTACATTATTCTTTGTTTCTTATGTTTTTTCTAAGGTCAGTTTGGATCCCGTTCTCATGCAGTGGCTTTGTTATATCCACTGTTGAAAGGAATGGGAAGAGACTTGTAGTGCAAGGTTGGCATGGACAGATAGGTCACCCTTTTCCTCATGTCTTGTCTCTGGTAAATACTGCAGTGTGTGAATGGGCCCCCAGAACTACACAAGACTGGAGTGTAGCTTTGAAGAGATTCTATCTTCTCACTCTGTCTCAGGGCTATACAAGGAGGGGAGAGGGGGGATATAAGCAATATAAGGTTTTGTAAGATTAAATGAGTCTGTTTCTATCCATCTATTGTTAGAGAATACCTGGTGAGTCCAAAACTAGATGCAGAGTACATGTTAGTTTCAGAAGAATAGTGTGCTAGTGGAGGTTTCTGAGAATTTATTTTACATTTTTCTGGAAAAGAAAATTCTCCTCTAATATTGAAAAATGTCTCAGAAACCAACATACTTGAGGAAAGGAAATGTGGTCAAGCTGCAGTAAACTTAGGCCATTTCCGCACGGCCATGCTGGGGGTTGGATTGGCGTACATGACACCGACCCAACCCCCCCGGGACCATTTGCACGAATGGTCCCGGTAACGAACAGGAAGACGGCGCTGTGGAGCACCGTCGTCCGATCGACCTACCTTCTCTGCGACCGTCTGGTGCATCGCCGAGGCCAGGGGGCATGCCCCCCTGCCCTGCGCGACCGTTCCAGAGTCGCAGCGCAGAGGGGCGTGTCCCCAGGCCTCGGCGACGCTCCGGACGGTTGCAGAGAAGGTAGGTCGATCGGGCAAAGGGGGGAGGGATGAAGCCTGCCCACCAAGCTGTTCGTGATCGCAGCGGCCGGAAGCCGCCGTTTTCCACTCTCAACCCCACCTGGCTGGCAGCCCGGCGGCTTCGCGGCCCTCTTGAGGCGGGCAGGGCGCAGCTGCGAAGCAGCTGCGCCCCCCATGCGAATAGCTCCTTGGGGATGGCATTTTTGCCGTCCCCAGGGCACTGTATTTGGCCCGTGCGGAAAGGGCCCTAGGCATGTTAACATGGCTGATTGAATGGAAGTATACAATTGGTCAACTACAGTCAAAAGCTCTATACAAGCCAGGAAAAATCCAATTTTCTTCAGTGATTGGGAACGCACTTACTATGTTGATGCATTTCTAGCAGAGAAATGAATCGGACAGCTTCTGTTTTGACCCAGTGCTACATTAGAGTTTTTGGGTCAGAGGGATGATGTACTAGATTTTCACAAGGATAAGATACCGTGTTTTCCTTGAAAATATTATATTAATTTTTGCTTCAAAAGATACATTAGGGCTTATTTTCAGGGGATGTCTTATTTTTTCCATGATTTTGCGACCCCCATATGACCGGATCAGCTGCGCCAGGGAATCTGTAACTAGGTCTTATTTTCAGGGTAGGTCTTATTTTCAGGGAAACAGAGTAGCTCAGATCATGTGAAATACAAAGTGTTTCTCTGTGGTTTTCGCCAACTGTTCCTATGCTCAGTAGCCCTCTGGCCTTTAAAATGAAGAAGTTGGGAGCTGTAACATCTGAATGGCTGAAAAGCCAGGCAGCCTATGATGGCTGTAATGAAATGCCAGCTTTTATCTGACAGGAGTGCAAATCTTTCCCTTAGCACAAGAGTGGTATCCATCAAGATCCCTTTCTTGTTGCTGTGTCCAAAGGAAGACCATGTAACTTATTGTACATGCAGGTTCAGCCACCTCTAACATCAGGGTTTTTTTTGAGGTCTCAGGGTTCATTGGGAGGAGGGAGTGTCAGGTTCCCTTGGGCTGGGACTGAGTGATGGATTAGGCATCATAGTGGTTGATTTTGGAAGGTGCGTTTGGCCAGAGCAGGAGTGCCGGGTTGTTGGCCCGAGCACAACCTGATTGTTGGATGAGGTTGGTGCAGTAGCCAGGAGCGACAGATAGGGTCTGCTGGCTGATATAAAAGCAGGAAAAAGCCTGTTAGAAGGGGAGATAGGGAGAATTCAGCTATTTGAAAGTAGCTTGAGAGCTTGTGTGACACACACAAATCGTGTCAGTCCTCAGATTCAGTCAGGGGAGATTGTGTCTAGAGAGATCCAGAGACAAAGGGAGAAACAGCTAAGGGAGCCTGAATTCTCAAAGTGATCTCAGGCTGAAAGGAAAGAGCCTTTTTCCCACAAAAGGCTAGGAGGCCTGGTGGTGGTGGAAAACAAGAGGAAAACTGATCTCACGGAAATGCTCCTAAAATCACACAGAGGGCTTGGCTATCATCTCATGAGGAGGCACACCAGAGAGTTTCTGTGTTGGCAGAGTTAAGAGTGGGTTTGGTGAAACCCCAGAGCTTAATCTGTCCCTTTGAAGTGTAAAGATGGGAGTTTTTAGGAAAGTGTTCAGAACCATGTTGAAAAGGTTCACCCTAAGGCACTTGTGTGTGTGTGTGTGTGTGTGTGTGTGTGTGTGTGTGTGTGTGAAACTATGTGTGAAACTGTAAGTGAAATATGTTTGAAACTATGAAACTGAAACAGCCATCTTTAAGTGAAGCAAAATCTTGTAACAGCTATTTAAGTGAACCTGCATTTGCTCTGTAACCTCTAAGAAATATCTGCTTAAAGAAACCAGAAAGCTTAAGTACCTTTTTGTATTAACAACCTGAAAATAATCCCTTTTATCTTTCAAAAGCCTTGCTAAGTTCCATATTATTTTTACCTCAGTTATGGTGGCAGCAGACATTTTGTTTTCCCTGACACAATTTTTGTTTTAAGGCCTGTGTGTGCATGTGAGTTGGGGAGTGCCTAGGCCAAAACAGCTATCAAACCATACAACCTCCAGCAACACGCATCCCTACCTGCTGGGCCTTTGATTCTCTTCAGGGAGTGGGGGCCTTTGATTCTCTCAGGGAGTGGGGGTTGTACCATTATAGGCTGTCTGGAGCTGTCTGGCCCTCCAGGATCCCTTTTGGTTTGGTGTCTGGCCCCAAGAAGGAGCCCCAGAATAGAAGGAAGGGTTCATTTCCTGCAGTTACCGTGCTATTCCTGGCCTGTTATCTTTTCTCAATTGCCTGGGAACGGATTTGGCCCCTCCTCTCTGGAAAAGGTTTCCCAGAGCAGGGACACCCTCAGGCTCTGAAAATCTACCCTTTCCATTAATCTGTTCCTGGGGAGCCACAAGTTCCCAGGTCAATGAATCCCCTGCTTATCAGTTCTCTTTAATGGGCTGACAGTCCAACTCAGGCAGGCCCAAGAAGGCCATGGTTACATGCTTCAGCTCCCACCCTTCATTTCATACCTCCTTGACCATAGGAGACCTGAATCAGCTCCATAGGAATCCTGGGCAACCCTTCCTCAATGCTACCCCATTGTTTCCCTCAGAGGTGGCTGATGGAGACCAGCCTGGGGGTTCTTGAGGGCAGGCACTATTCCTCATCAAGCTGCTAATGAGGACCTTGCCCAACACTGTGTCAGCACCAGAATTGCAGGCCCTACTAGTTGGCAGTCAGTTGGCACCTTGTTGGGCTTCTCTCCTGCCATCATTTGGAGAAGGCCTGTATACTATTGCAGCAATTACTGGGATGGCTACTCCTGCAGCATCAAGACTCACTAGGAAAGCTGTTTTTATTAATTAATTAATTAATTAATTAATTAAATTTATTATATTTATAAGCCGCCCTCCCCCGGAGGGCTCAGGGCGGCGAACAACAGACAATAGAGCACAATAAAATTAGTAGTATCGAACTATAAAATCATTAGGAACAGCTCTATATATTAAAACCCAACCCCATTAAAAGCAGCGTTCTAACATCAAATATATCGATGGCGTCTCTCTAATCAATCCCCTGAAAGGAAAAAAGGGGGGGGGGAGAAAAGGGGCGGTAGGTCCACAGATGTTATAGAGAAGAGGAGGGGAGGAGGGGAACTGATCAAAGCTGCAATGGACTCTCAAAGGTCTCAAGGAATGAAGTTTCTTCTGTTTTGGTATGGCCCCCCATGGAAATCATTTAGATCCCGCGAGAGGGCCCGCATAGTTGGAGACAGAGCAAGCCCACTGTCAGGAGCCAGAGCTATAAAAGCTCTGGCCCGGGTGGAGGCCAGCCGCGTCATTGAGGGACCAGGGATCACCAGTAGGTTGGCCTCTGCTGAACGTTTGCTTTATGTCTCCCAGTTTCCGGCAGCAAATACAGGGGTAGGGACCTTGACACTGCTCAAGAGGAATAAAACAACTGTGCCTGCAAGTGCTACTGCCCTATTGCATCCAGAACACTGTACTTGTGAAAAAAATATTGACTTTCTTTTGGAAATATTATTTACCATTTTATAATTCAATGAAGTTGTATAACTCACAGTAATTTTTCAATTCATAAAACTGGCATAATGTCTGAGTAGCAAATTATAACTTTTTAAACAACACTTTATTACATCTATTATGTAAATATGATGAATCTATGCAGAATCGTTTTCATGTTGAGAATATGGCTGTAAGTGTGGCTGTAAGTTTAGGAAATTTAATCCATCTGCCTAATCAAGAGAAGAAAATTGGATTTTGGCCTTTTGAAATAAGATGTTGTCATTAAAGAACCACATGAGCTAAGAGAGATATTTATTTGATTATATTATTTTAAAATATTTATAAAATACTTTTAAAACAATCTGTTTATTATTTCTAGAATGGTTCTATCCAGTGTGAAGCACTGATTTGCCCACTTACTGATTGCCCACTTAATTCTGCTCCTGCATATGTTGATGGCAAGTGCTGTAAGGAATGCCAAGGTAAGTGTTGTCATTTTATAATATTTATAGAGCTTGTGTTCACATTCACCTGTCTCCAGTTTCCAATAATCAATACCTAGAAATGACTGCCAAGCATGTCTACTATAAAATGTGATTGTTTCAGGATAGAGATAAAAGCATGAGCTTAGTTTTTCTGTTGCAGTTTAATGGAACTTAGATCTTGATCCAGCCAGATAAATCTAAATATCTAGAATTTGTTGTGTATTTCTTATTTTAAGACTGCCATTAGTGTGGTAAAAAATTTAAACATTGTTTTCAGAATGAAGTTGAGCATCTAGTTAACTAATGTCTCTACTTCAACTAGTGTGGCTGTAAGTTTAGAAAATTTGTATCAGAGTATTGTTGTGATTGGTCATGAAAGGTATGTTGGGTTATTTATGGATCTATCTGCACATACATATCTATCCTGCTTCTAGTAAACATGTCAGAATAATTTATCATCTGGCATTTTCATTATGTTTCTTCCTAAGTTTGCTATGTAGGAATTGTTGCATTATTAGTCCTTAGATACTGAAACATGCTAAGGAACACACAATCAAAGCACTGCTGACAGATGGGCATCCAACCTCTGTTTAAAAACCTCCAAAGAAGGTTTATTTAGGTTTATTTATTTATTTAGCCAATTTGGAAGAGACCACTAGGGCCATCAAGTACAACTCCCTGCCATACAGGAATACACAATGAAAGCACTCCTGACAGATGCCCATCCAGCCTCTGCTGAGAGGGAGACTCCTTCAGAGAGGGAGGGAGACTCCTTCAGAGAGGGAGACTCCACCAGACTTGGAGGCAATGTATTCCACTATTGAACTGCCCTGACCATCAGGAAGTTCTTCCTAATATTTAGGTGGAATCTCTTTTCCTGTACTTTGAATCCATTACTCCTTGTGGTGATACCCCTCCTCAGTCCTGGGGGTGGGGGCCCCCACCCCACTGTCTCCAAAGACCTTCTCTGCAGTGGGGCACCCACAAATGCCTTTTCTTCACTTCAATCAATGTCTGTTCCTGACTTTCATTCACATAATCGGCCAGCACATGTTTCTCCTCCTCCGCTGTTTGCTTTACTTGTGGTAACCTTCTGCCACCAGATCTCCGGGGAAGGTATAGTCTATCAGTATCACTACATGGGTGTAAGGCATAGTGCATTGTCATAAGGTTCTAAGTTTTTCTGTCCAATTCACTCAAATCAGCCTGTGTCCAGTTGATGATTCTGGCGGTGTACCTGATGATGGGTATGGGTCAGGTGTTGATGGCCTTGATGATATTCCCACCATTTAATTTGGATTTCAATATTTTCCTGATCCTCTGGGTGTATTCTCTGCAGACCACAATCTTCACTTGCCCATGCTTGATGTTATCCAGCTGAAAAATGCCCAGGTATTTATAGGCTTCCCTTCCGTTGCACTTAATTAGTTTGCTGTCAGGCATTTCTATGTCGTCCCTTTCAGTGATCTTGCCCCTCTTTATTGCCACACTGGTACACTTTTCCAGGTTTCCATTGAAATGTCTGTGCTGAATATTCGGACTGGATTTCTCTGTCTGATTTCCAGTATAGTGTCAAATCATCCATGTACAGCAAATGTGAAATTTTTTCCCAAGTCTTTGGCCATTTGATATCTCAACTTTGTTTTCTTTTAAATTACTGTTAGTGGGATCATGGCAATGACAAACAGTAAGGGCAATAGCAAATTACCTTTGAAAATGATAGAAATCGTGGACTTGTTTTAAACTCACACCAAATTGTTTCTGAAAGGGTTTTTATGCAATTGTGGAAATAAAGCTAATAAAGAGATCCCAGGGCTCTATACAACTTTGTAAAAACACTTTCCCAAGAAGCAGACAGGTGAAATTAGATTAGGATTTTGGAGACTTAAGCTCAAATCCCTATTCTGGCCTAGAAACTTTCTGGATGCCTGTGGGCAAGCTACACATTCTCAGCCTAATCCACCTAACAGGTTTCTTATAAGGATGTAATGGAGGAGAGGCAAACAATGCAAGCTGTTTTCATCCCTCTTAGAGAGAATTACACACAAACACACAAACATACATCTCTCTCCCAAGGAGGCTGGTAGCGTGAATGTCAGGAATTAATTTACTCCAGAAATCTCTACAGTGTTACCCAAAATGGTGGGACATAGGATTTTATTAAGAAAATAAGAAATGGAATAAAACAGAATCTCACTCACAATCACTCAATTACTTGGGTAAAAACACACACATACAAGGTTTCCTAGGATGTAATTTAGAGGTGAAAGACAGGTTTTGGATATATATATATAGAGAAGGGATTATATTTACCAGTCTTGTAGTGGATGTCCAGGAAACAGAGATTAATGGCCAGCACTAGACTCTGGATGATCAGCACTGATGGAACAATAGTATAGAGCACCATGGTGGTGTATGATAATATTGAACACCTGACTGGGGTCTGGGGTGGGCTTTTATAGGGAAAAAACATGTCTTGGGGCAGGGGAAATCCTTTAACAAGATAATGGTCTTGAGCGTCAGACCATTGACCTGATAGCTGACCCATTATCTCAATGGGTTTTGCAGCTGTTGGACAATACAGGTAACAACCCGTAATGGGTATTGCAACATATATGGTCACAAGAAGGGTGAGTCACAGGAACGTTTAACAAATATAGACAAAAGAGAACTGGTTTAATCAAATGCTGCAACAGACTCCTACGTTTCAGGGCACTGTTCTGCCAGGTCTGACAGGGCAGTATTCCAGGAGAAAGACCATCCTCTCCCACTCTACATTGCGACAGGTCAGGTTGGCTACAACAGGTGTGGATTTAAGACCCCAACTGCATCTGAGTTATTTTTTTACAAGGGGCACGTACAGGGAAGGCCAGTTCCCTAAACACTTATGTTTCCTTGGCCAGTTTTGTGTCTACAGTTCAAGGGCTTCTCCAGACTCATTTCAGAGAAACTTAAAAACATGTAATTTTACTACTTCCTGTATTCCGTTATTCACAAATATTCCAGTTTGTGAAATGTGTTGTACATCAAGGCATACCTGTCTGGTTTTGATTAGAAAACTGCCTCCTCACATGGTGGTCCTATCTCACCTGAGTTGTTCTTGAGTAGTTGTGTGGGAATGGATCTGGATTTTACTTTGACTGCTTTCATGAGTATTTTGTATCATTAGAGAAAGTCTGCTTCTCACATGACACAGTGAGAAAACAGATTTTCTCTCTGTGATACACCTCTGAAGATGCCAGCCACAGATGCAGGCTTAAACGTTAGAACAAGATCCACCAGACCATCACACATTGTCTATAAACCCACCAGAACCAGTTGAATCTGGCCGTGAAAGCCTTTGACAATACAAATCTGGTGAGTTTAAAAAAATGCTGGGAGCTTCTTACATGTAGACCCTAATTGTGGATCATATAGTTAGGTCTCTGCTTAATGATACTTCATGAAAAAATAACTAATCACCTAATTTTAAGGGTTATAAATCTTTCTGCATGTGTTTTTGCCCCCCTTCTGCATCTGACTATTTTTGTTCATTTTGATTATTTTACTTCTGTTATTTTATCTTTTATTAGTTAACTACCTTGTGAATTGCTTTGATACAGTATGTAA
Source organism: Sphaerodactylus townsendi (assembly GCF_021028975.2). Classification (NCBI taxonomy): domain Eukaryota; kingdom Metazoa; phylum Chordata; class Lepidosauria; order Squamata; family Sphaerodactylidae; genus Sphaerodactylus; species Sphaerodactylus townsendi. The sequence goes on from NC_059430.1 coordinate 65,226,776, forward strand.
TATCTATACATAAAATATAGCAAATCTATAAATACTGGAAATCAAAAAAAGGAGGAAATCAATAACTATATCATAGAAATGACTCATCCTCCTCTGAACAAAGAAAGATATATTGTTTGTATGGAAATTTTTGGGAAAAAATAGGAAATATATTGGTACTTAATGAGGGAAGTGAAGATTGACCTATTTTTTTTTTTTGTATCAGCGGAAGCCTGGATTTATAGTCATTAATACCAATGCCCTTTTTGTGACACTGAAACTTAACAGTATTTTAAATTTCCATGCAAAAGTATTTGCCAGACATGGCACAAACTGTTTTGTGTGAACAGAAATGGGTTAGAGAAGTTCTTTACAGCCATGTTGATCCAAAAGAAAAAGCCAAAATGCCTAGAACACAACCTGTGTAATACCTTTTATTAGGATGAACTCAATGACCTGTAACAGTGTGTAAGCTTTGAGGTCACCATCATGTCAGATGTGATAAAATATCCTGAAAAACTAAGGTGAAGAAGAAAGTAGACTTTTCTGGTTATGTTCTTTTGAGCTGGTCGTGTCAGAACTTGGTATAAATACTATGCAGGGCTGTCATTTTGAATTGTTGTTAGTGTTAGGTTACAGCAGGAGATTAAACACACATTCACAAAACAGATATGCAAACGTTGCATCCATTTCATTTTTAATCAAGCTATAGTCACAGTTCTTCAAGCCATAGTCACAGTTACAGAACTCTCATAAGCATTCATTTCCCTGGGCTCTTCCTCTTGCCTTTCTCTGCTCCCAAAGAAAAGAAATTTTTTATTTTTATCATTCAGTCAGTCTTATTTTATCCATCCATTTTTCATTCCAATGGGAGCACCTTCCTTTTGTTCTCTTCAACCTCTATCATAAACTGGTATGAAGCCAAATTTTAACATTGACAGCTATGATCCAATAAGCAGTCACTTACCAATACTGACATGTTCAAACCTGCCTCTTTCATTGTGCTAAACAACGACATCATCATTTTAGACACTCTGGCTCCAGTTCTATGTTGCTGGCTCCAGTTCTAAGACAGTCTCAAGATTTAAACGAACAAACACACCTCATTTGTCTGGCTGGTGTATTCTGCACCCTGAATAAATAATTCTTATATAGAAGATGATGTTTTGAATAATACCAAGCACCCTGAACTTTGCTTGGGCCAAGCTCGCGACACGCTCTTGCGCCTAGCCAAACGCCGCCAAGAGCGCGAGGCGCAAGCCCGTTCTCATGCAAGCATCGCTTAACGGAGAAGCCTGAGGTCGGGTAGACGAAGCAGGGCGGATCCGCATCGAGTCAGCCTCTCATCCCGCTTTTTTCGATTGTCACGGTGTCTTCAACCATATGGCCTTCGCGACTACGGCATCGCCAGCACCCTCCGACTTCTGGAGGTGGGAGGGACAGTCAATGGCGAGACTGCGGCACGTCCGCCAGGCGCATGAGGAGGACACCGTGAGTCAAAGGGGCGAAGACAGGACAGCGTCTTCCCCGGGCGGGCGTGGTTCGCACCGCGCCGCAGGGAAGACACTCCACTCTAACAAACAACCCGCTAAAGGGTTGTTGTTTAGAAGTAACAGCTTGGACGCCAGCCCTGGGGAGGGAAGAAGAGTCAGGTCGCCACTGCTGCGTTGCAGCAGCGGCGCCTGTGCGAACGGCGGCCTGGGGGCGCCTTTTTTGGCGCTCCCAGGCCGTCATAAATGGGCCGTGCGGAAACGGCCTTAGAGAAAGTTCTCAAAGCAGATGCTTAATATGTTTGTATTAGCCCATCACCACACAAACTAGCTGTTTTTTGAATCAAAGCTTCTAAACTTCAAAGGTTTCTAAACTTTTCATAGACTTTCCCACACAGATTACATAGCAATAACCTAGGTTCAAAGAAACAATGAGTTTGGGTTACTATGTTTAAATTATGTAGAAAAAGCATGACATTGGTGAAAAGCATTGTTGACACCTGTTGCTACTCAAAGATTCAGGCATAGGAGAGGATCCAGGCTGCAATTTGTCAACCTAGGGAAGAATTCATTGACCTAGATTTCTAGACCAGCCACCAAAAATTTAGTTGTCATTATTCAGCCTCAATAAATTTTGTCACCTTCAGTTTCTATCTAAATCCAGACAGCATTCAAGGAAGTGAACAGGGCAGAATGAGCATAGAAAGAGTAATTTAAATAGTCTCCTAATGCAGATATTCCATCAAAGCAATGGAAGAAACAAGATATATTAAATATAAATAAATTAAATATGGATTACTTGTATAACCAGGCTATGACTTTAACAAAGCATTTTAACAAAGCACCTGGAAACAGACTTTCCACAGCCTTAAGGAGAATTTGAACGTGCTTTCTAGTGAGATGCTTCAGCCATCTGACTTAACAGCCCCTTTTGTGCTGGCTTCTTGGGAAGACAAACCCACACATCTAGCTTTTGCATCTGCTGCTGGAGCAACTGAATTTGAAATAAAACTTCAATTATTTGCAGTAAGATATTACTGCTGCAGATCTTTATTCACTACTTACCTTCATTTCATCAGAGCCTTGATATACAACACAGGTAACCCCCCCCCCCCCCCCACACACACACTTTAATGCATTTTAAGTGTTGCAACTCCTTTTTAGACTGCTTCCATTTAAGTAATTTGGTATGTGTGTAAATGACAATTTTTTAAATTTTTTAATTTTAACATGCACAAATGACAATATATGTTAAGAAAAAAATATATGTAAAGAAAAGTTCAATAGTTGATGTTGAATAACCTAGATTTATTCTTAGCCACCTAAGGATTGAGAAATTGTGTTTGTAAAAGTATTGTGGGTTACTTCTACAAAATTTGACATTTTAAATATGTTAAATGATCATAGTATTTATAAAAATTTCAAGTGGAGAATTAAAAATATAATCACTGAAAATGCACTTTAGGGATTTTCTTGCTTCTTTTTAAATATCTCTAATAGTTTAGCTCTTTTCCTTTTCTTTTCGTTATATCCTCACTAGGGAATTTGCAGAATATAAAAAACCTCTTCAGTAAATTATTGCTATTATATTTCCAGTGCATATAAAGTTTAACATCTTTTAAGAGATAATGTTTTGGCAGTGACGGGAAAAGTTTTATAACAATGCTTTGGAGTTAATTCCTGGAGATCAGTACTACCTTATGCAGAGCTGTATCTTTCTAAGTTCACTGGGTTTAGAAGGATATAACTTTGTGCAGGATGGCAGTGCTAGTGATTATTATGTAGTATTATGAAAAATATACACAGTAAAATCAATGTTGTATGTTTAGAAAAGCACAATATTCTGCATGGTATATGTAAGTAGATTAAAAGCTATTATAGTATTGAACAAATATTCTTCACATTTCTTATTTTTTTAAAAAAATATATCAGGGGAAAGATACATTTTCAGCAACCTTTAGCAGACTGTTCTTGATCAAGCTGCAATAAAAACCGATGCTGTGAATTCTGTGCCTCGTTTTAAAGATCATAGTTCAACAATTCACAGCAGAAACATTTGCCAAAGGTTGAAAAACAACAAGAAATGCAAAGGAAAGAGCTAATAACCTCTATTAGAATTTCACATGTTTATCGTGCATTTGAAAGCTATCAAATGACAGTCACCAAAACGTTCATCTGTAAGATCCCTAATTTAGCTTCTATGGTTGATTTACAGCAGAATCCTGAAGGCTGCTGCAGTGGTGGCAGCCAGCTGCCGATGGAAAAGCCATGCCAGTGGTCCATTCCCTATGGACATTTTGGAGTAGAAATAACAACACGTGTCCCTCTAAAAGCCATCGATGGCATAACAACCACACTGGAGTCCATAGCAACCCTGGCCACTCTCACCAATCAGACAACAGCTGCTTATGCCTGTGATAGACACATGGAGCACAACCAGTCACTGTCTGCCAATCTAGCTACTGCCCCTTGATGCTGTTCCTCCCCATTGAAAGGCTGCAGATGGGCAGGGGAAGACCTAGTAACAGAGGCTTGTGGTCTGAACAGCTTCTCCAGCCCATAGGGGAAAGGCATTCATGCGGAGTATAGGACATTCTCTAGGAAGGGCATGAATGGCATCAAAAATAGTTGCTCACATACAGCTGTTCAAACTCATAGCCACATACTCTCTTTATCTGAAAAAGTAAAAAAAGAAAGACAAGAAAAGACAGAGGCTAAATGTGAACCCGCAGCTCCCACACCCAAGTATCCTAACCATTGAGCCAAGAGGGTAGGTTCAAAGGAGGCTTGCCATTGTGCATTAGGTATGCTACTGAAACTCTGAGATCGCCATTAGTCACATGGGACCAGGCAGAGACCACTGCACAGACATGCATGACTTAGTGGAAAGGCATTGGGTTCCTGGTTTGATTTCCAGCAAAAGGAGATTCAGTGTTTTGCCTCCACAAGCTGCAGCGAGTGAATGGACAGTCCAGCTGATTGGCTATCCTAGATATTCAATCTTTTGGCTGAATTGCCCCAGTATTCTGACAGTTCCCTTGTATCCACCTTGTATCCCCGGCACCAGCACTGACATTTGGTCACTAAGTTTTAATGATGAATGTATAAGAAAAAGGTTTTTTTTAGGCATCAAAATTTGCCCAGGCTTTTGATTACTACTTTCTGGATGCCACCCACTCATATGTACACAGTGAAGAACTCTGGAATTTCTTACATTGTCACCAATCCAGCATGAAGAAGAGTGGAGGAAATCTTAGACCATATGTCCCAACATTTTCAGGCACCCACTGGGGCCCCCAATTTGACTCATTCCTCATAGGGTTGGGGGCAGGGAGGATTTAACCCTTTTACCCACACCACTTCTTTGAAAGAAGTTGGGGCTCCTGTTTCTCCCATAGAAATAATGCTCATAGGGGAATGGTTAACATCCTTTTCTAATCATTATTCTGGTTCTAATTGGGAAATGCTGTGGCTGCCTTCTGGGAAAAATGAAGGTATTAGGAGATCCAGTCACAATTCTTCCCTAGTTAAGCCCTGAATGAAATGATGAACTTCTCAAATATATTTTTCTGAGTTTATTATTACGGACCTTTTATAATGATCCAAGCAAAAGGACTTTCTAGTTTCTCAAGCGAAGCAGTTATTTTCTTATTAACACAATAAAGTGGATGTCATTGGATTCCCTATAGATAGGAGTGATAAATGGCAGTACTTCATCTCTGTCTTGAAACATATAAATTCTCGTTCTTTGATTCTTATTTAGGTTTAAAAGATTTGTTTCAAGCATGATATCTTTTCTCAAAATATTCTACTGTAAGAAATTCTAGTTTAAAGCTTCAGTCTATTTTTCCCCTTCTAGATCAAACCATTTTAAGGTTCCCACCAAACGTAGTGTCTTTATTTTCTTTTTTGGTAAGAACATAAGAACATAAGAACAAGCCAGCTGGATCAGACCAGAGTCCATCTAGTCCAGCTCTCTGCTACTTGCAGTGGCCCACCAGGTGCCTTTGGGAGTTCACATGTAGGATGTGAAAGCAATGGCCTTCTGCGGCTGTTGCTCCCGAGCACCTGGACTGTTAAGGCATTTGCAATCTCAGATCAAAGAGGATCAAGATTGGTAGCCATAGATTGACTTCTCCTCCATAAATCTGTCCAAGCCCCTTTTAAAGCTATCCAGGTTAGTGGCCATCACCACCTCCTGTGGCAGCATATTCCAAACACCAATCACACGTTGCGTGAAGAAGTGTTTCCTTTTATTAGTTCTAATTCTTCCCCCCAGCATTTTCAATGAATGCCCCCTGGTTCTAGTATTGTGAGAAAGAGAGAAAAATTTCTCTCTGTCAACATTTTCTACCCCATGCATAATTTTATAGACTTCAATCATATCCCCCCTCAGACGTCTCCTCTCCAAACTAAAGAGTCCCAAACGCTGCAGCCTTTCCTCATAAGGAAGGTGCTCCAGTCCCTCAATCATCCTCGTTGCCCTTCTCTGCACTTTTTCTATCTCTTCGATATCCTTTTTGAGATGTGGTGACCAGAACTGAACACAGTACTCCAAGTGTGGTCGCACCACGGCTTTATATAAGGGCATGACAATCTTTGCAGTTTTATTATCAATTCCTTTCCTGATTATCCCCAGCATAGAGTTTGCCTTTTTCACAGCTGCCATACATTGAGTTGACATTCCCATGGAACTATCAATTAAAACGCCCAAATCCCTTTCCTGGTCTGTGACTGATAGCACTGACCCCTGTAGCGTGTATGTGAAGTTTGGATTTTTTGCCCCTATGTGCATCACTTTGCATTTTGCTACATTGAACTGCATTTGCCATTTCTTATAATGGTATAAGCCATTCTGAAATATAAGTATATAATGGTCAGCTTTATTCATTATTAGTCTTTTCCATACATTTATTTCATTTAGGGGTTGAAATATAATTTGTCAATATAAATATTCCTTTTATGGGGATTCTTGTAAACAATATTTAGTTGTTAGGAGAATTCAGTCCTCTTCCTGCCATCATGTAACTGTTGTGCTGGATGAAATATAAGATAGCATGAGTAACAGTGTTTTGTTTTGTTTTGTTAACTAATGCTTACATCCTGATCAGTGATGGGTAAAACTCTTCCCCCTTCCCTTTTTGAAGTGTTGCTGGCTTGCAGATTTTCTGCCATTTGACTGGCATGGGCACGGCAACCAACAAAATAAGAAGGAAAAGTGAGCCTTTTCAAGGACATATGAAGCTGCCTTTTCAACCCAGCAAGTGGTCTGTAATGGTCAGCACTAGGGTTGGTGATTCAGCTGTGCCAAATTGCAAAAAGAGCCGAATGATTTTTGCACTAAGACACCCCAAAATTGCCATCACATCACATCACAGCTCATGCCCCTGGCCACATGTCTGAACACAACAATCATGCATCCCATGCTCTGTGGCACCGCAGTGGCACAAAAACATGCTTAAAACATGGATCCTCATGGATTCTCATGATTTTTGCCCTAAGTCACCCCCAAAACACCATCACGTTACATCCAGAGCCCTTAGCCACATGTCGGAACACAACAATCACGCACCCCACGTTCCGTGGCACCGCAGTGGCACAAAACCTGCTTAAAAACATGGATCCTCATGGATCCTCATGATTTTTGCCCTAAGTCACCCCCAAAACACCATCACGTTACATCCTGAGCCCTTGGCCACATGTCTGAATGCAACAATCACACATACAATTCTCTGTGGCACCACAGTGGCACAAAAAGCAGTGGGAGGTGTGGGATGGGGTGAGGCTTGCTGTTATGCCCAGCTGTCTCTGTGGTAAAGATTTCAATGGGAAGAGGGCTCTACTGGGGTATTGCTCTGGGTAGGGACGCCAAATTTCTCGCAGGGCTGCTGGTGAGTCTCCTGAAAGGAACCAGCAGCCAACTTTGCTGAAGATTGAATGGGAGGGACAAATACTGTGGGCATCCAATTGAAGGAGAACCTGATGCCCACAGAATTAAGGCCAGTCATCCAAACTTCAGCAAAGTTGGCTGGTTCCTTTCAGGAGGTACATCAGCAGCCCTGAGGGAAATAGGTGTTCCTACCCAGAGCAAGACCCCTCCCCCCAGAGGGAGCACAGAGCCAGCTGGACATAACAGCAAGCACCACTGAAGTCAGTGGTGGGAAAAAAACAATTAATTAACTTACTGAAGAGCTGGGAGATTCTGTGCTCTGAAGTCGCTCCACAGCAGCCAATGGGGAATTTATGGTGTGGTCTGTGGGGTGCACATTTTTTAAAGTTAGTGGCACTAAAATTTCAGGGTATCTTTTGGAGACTGTCCTGATGATACCACCCAAGTTTGGTGAAGTTTGGTTCAGGGGGTCCAAAGTTATGGACCTTCAAAAGGGTAGCTCCCATCTTCTGTTAGCTCCCATTGGAAACAATGGGGGATGGAGGCACCCTTTTTTGGGGTCCATAACTTTGGACTCCCTGACCCAAAGTCACTAAACCTGGGTGGAATCATCAGGAGAGTCTCCAGAAGATACCCTGAAACTTTGGTGCTGCTAGGTTTAAAAATGCGCGCCCTGCAGGCTAACCCCCCCAAAATTTAAAAAATCAGATGGATCCGAATTATTCAGATGGACCTGAATTACACCGGAATATGTTCAGGTATATCGAATATGATATTCATCTTATTTAAGCATACAGATAATTTTATGCCTGAATAAGCCCAAATCCGAATTTTACCAAATATTTTTGGTATTGCTCAATCCTAGTCAGCACTGTCTACTGTAACTAGTAGCGGCTCTCTGGGCATTATGTCAAAGTCTTTCACATGAAATGTTCTCTTTCTAACTGGAGATTCCAAGGATTGAACCAGGGACCTTCTCCATGCAAAAAGGTTGCTCTACTACTGATCAACCTTCATTATTGTACAGTATGGTTTTCTTCATCATATAATTAGTTACAACTATTATAGAGTTTAATCCTAATTAATACATCACCTTATCAATTTACAGATATGACTGACTTAACATTGAAATATTCACATGTGTTTAGGTACATAAAAATATGGAATTTATAAACTAAGGTGTTTTGGTGTCAAATTATTTTTGATTAAATTCCATTACAGTATCCAGTAAATTCCCCAGGGAAGAGCCTTCTAAAATTGGCCTTCAGCAATTACCTTGGGAGTGATTTTGGGATATAAAATATCTGGAAGCAACCCTGCAGCGAGTATATGTCACTCAGAGTTTGAGTACTAAAGTACTAGTGCAAATCCCGTTGCCTGAGACAGAATAAGGGTTGATCCAGTACAATAGTTTGGAGGATGGAGTTGTTAAGGTCATTCTTAATAAAATTTAGGAAAATGAGCTGTGCTTGACTTTTTCAAGGTTCCAATGGCTAATTCTATGTAACTGAAATAACCCATTGAAAAAGGCAAGAACATGTCATTTTAATTGCATTTCCTTCATTATACTGCTTCTTCCTCCTGTCTCCCTCTTTCCATATGACTGTAATATGGGGAGTCCTGAAGAGCTTTACATACATGATGTATGCTTTGCATAGATTAAAAAAGTATAATGAATGGGTGGATCCTTCATAACTGTTCCACAGATACTGGTATTTTCCTTAAGAGCAAAATGTTCTCAACTGGCATTCTCCCCTATTACTGCTATAGGTGGTTTAATGAAGGGAGTTACCCTGAGTTTGTAAAATTTTAACAAAGAGAATGTAGCTGTGAAATGGCAGTATGATTCTCAATATCAAAAATAGATGAAATAGGTTGTTATTATGCCTATGGATGACAATATAACATAGGCGCTACTATACATTTGTTAAGACTAGCTCTATTCTATGTAGCCTGGAAAACATTTGACACTGAAGAAAGCATTAGATTGACAGGAGATATTGAACAAAGTTGTTGTTTACAGTTACAGAAGTGTCCCATCTCAAAACTACCATTCTTGACCAATGTGATTGAATGAGTGTCTGCTCAACAACTCCAAAGATTCAAAAAGAATGTGGATTGTTTGGATCTACTCTAATCTGTTTTCAGGCCTGGCTATGGGACTGAAACAACCTTGATTGCCGAGGTGGTGGTGGTGGTGGGGTAGGTAGGTAGGTAGGTAGGTAGGGAGGGAGGGAGGGAGGGAGGGAGGGAGGGAGGGAGGGCTGAATGAACATTTTTTGAAGGGGTGTAAAAGTACAAACTGACTGCTTCCCATATATTATATGAATATTTTCCTTTATATATATAATCAACAACTTTTTTAAACAATAGCAAAAAATTGTGTTGACTTCTATGAATGATTAATGAATACTTACACTTTTAATTATCTTATCCATCTATTATTTATGCATTCCTTCTAGAATTCCTTTTGTGACTGGGAGCCAAGGGAGCTCATATCCACACCTATTTGTTAGATACTAGGAAAACAGACTTTAATGAACTCAGAGGCAAGATGAGAGTCATTCCATGCCAAGAATTCTGGAAGGGAGAGGAGCAAACAAAGGGTGGGCTGTCCTAAAACAAGAGCTCTTGTGAGCTCAAGCTCTGAGTATTCCAGTAACTTGGAAATGTGTAGAAATTCAGTATTCACTAATATGAATTGTTGGGATTTCCCCAAAAACGTTAATCAGAAAAGGCTATGCAGTGAATTGGGAATGCAAGCACAATGACATTATCATGGGTGGTTAACCCCCTCCTTGCTCTGCATCTCAGACCTGTGCTGACTCACAGAGAGTTCTTTGCTTCTACTTGTGTCCCTGTTCCTCTGAACTAACATAGTTAATGAAGCTGGTAGGCCGTTGACTCAAGATGGAGAGTGCAATGTTGTAAACATTTCCAAAGAGTGCAATGTTGGTGAAAAAATTTGCTACCATTGCAAGAATGGTGGGGAAATTTGTCTCAGCTCGATTTTCTGGTCTATAATTGCTTGACTTAAATATCAGAATCACAATTCTCTGTTCCAGCCACAAATGCAGGTGAAACGTTAAGAACAAGATCTATCAGACCACGGCTACACAGCCCGGAAAACCCACCACAACTAGTTGAATCCGGCCGTGAAAGCCTTTGACAATACATCACATTTAATGTTTCCTTCGTTTCTGGTTTCTTCAGCTCTTAGGCACTGATAATCTTGCCAGAAAAACCTTGAGAGATATAATTATTTTAAACTAACAGATTGCAAAAAACCAGTATTTTAAAAACTAAGTATATCTTGCCTGCTACTATTCATATTTGTTCTCATGTTGTATTTACAAATATACAGAAATACTCAGATTTGGGAGATTGATGGATGTGGGAAAACTACTCTAATATAATACAAATTGTTGTCTATAAACTTCCAAATCATATAACTGTTTTTGTCTATAAATTTTTATTGAATGTGCACATTACTTTTATAGACTTCTGTAAAAGCAGCCACAGTATCTTGCCCTCGATGTCTAAGGTCAAATCAAACACAGAAGTCCCACCATCATGGGAAACTGAACTTACTGGCTTGTGAAATTTTCTGTCAATCAAGAATAATATGTAGTGTGTTTTAGTGTTTATGGCTATTTTCTGTGGAAAATAGTGAACAGCAATTCTGGCCACACTGAGGTCTTCTATGGAGTTCTGTCATCACAAGCACACAGTTTGAGTCATCTTAATATGCACACTGACAAGATGGCAAGAGTCTCTTCTGACATGTTTGATTAAGCCTTACTTCCAACCTGTTGTCTGCAGAACAAAGAAAACATAGATAACTGCAAAGTCAGGGATTGTTTCACTCCAGCATTGGGCTTTAGTATCTGTTCAAGTTGCAACATTTAAGTTCCACTGTGCACAATTTTGTACAAACAGTTGTAGATGGTGAAGAGGTGGTAAGGAAAAATAGACTCCTGGAGATGTAAAGAGCTCTTCATAGCCCTTCCTATCCACACCTTAATCTTTTTCCTGATCTAAACAAGGGTCAAACATAATCTTATTTGAAAAAAAAAAGTTACTCTGTATTTTCAGGTCTCCATTCCTCAGGTAATTAGAACACCTCTTAACAATCTTTCTCTGTAAAGAAATCATAATATTAGTTGAAGGAGCCTTTCTGCTAATGTCACTTAAGCATGGCATGTGCAGATGGGTGTTAAAGATCCCACTGGCACATACTTTCTGTGTAGCATGGTCTTCAGCCCCTGTGTTTATTAATGATCATTTAGTTTTAGCTTACGTAACTTGGAATTTTCTGTTGAAATGAATAATCAGTTAATGATATAAACTGATTTGAATCCTCATTAGGGAGAAGGTGACAAATAGATGAAGAAAAGAAATAAATCTGCTGGCGCATGTGTGTCTGTCTCATATAGAGTTTAGCACTTAATATTGACAAACTTTTTTTATTTCATAGCAACATGTGTATTTGAAAGCAAAACCTACTTTGAAGGTGAAAAAGAAACTGTACATTCAAACTCAGGGGATTGTATTCTATTTGAATGCAAGGTAAGAATATTGCTGATAGCTTATTATGTCCTTGTAATGTCTCTCTGTCATTAAGGTTGTTAAAAGTATTATAACAATGGCATCCTACCTTTTCAAATGTGTGGTAGTTTTTATATCAACTGTAAAATTGTAGTGTTACACTTCATAAAATTGTTTTATGGCTATTAGTGAAATACTGAATAATTTGAAAAGTTTTTATATTTTGAAGTCTGAATTAAACACCTATGGTTTCTTCCAGAAAGAGGGTTTCAGGAGTAGTTTAAACAACTATCATGTTTGTTTACCTGGTACAACTCTATTTTATTTGTTGAAAACTATTGACACTATTGAGAACAAAAAGAGTGTTTAAGTTACAGTTGTGAATTGCTGCAGGAATGGTATTTTTACAAAATAATTGCATTTGAAAGGCTGCTACTGTGGCTATTTGAGAGCCATCATAGCATAGTGGTTAACAGCAGCAGATTCTTTTCTGGAAACCCAGTTTGATTCCCCACTCCTCCACATGGGCAGTGGACTCTAATGTGGTGAGTGAACTGAGTTTGTTTCCCTACTTCATCACCTGAAATTGGCTGGGTGACCTTGGACCAGTCACAAGTCTCTTCAAACTTTCTCAGTCCCATCTACAGTGGATGTTTTTGCCAGTAATCCGTCCAGTGACGCTCAGCGAAAACCAAAACCAGCAAAAACCGAAGCTACGCTGTTTGTGCATGCGCTACGCAAATGGCACAGCAAATTTATGCAAAAAGCGTAAATTTACGCAAACAGCGTAGCCGAAAATGGAGGTGCTCGGCGAAAACTGGGGCAAAAAACGGCCGAGGGTGACCAGTTAAAACTGAAACCGGTTACCGAGGTTCCACTATACTTTACAATGGAGAAAAAGGGAAGGTGATTGTAAGTCACTTTAAGACACCTTAAAGGTAGAGAAAAGCAAGGTATAAAAACCAATTCTTCTTCTTCTGATTTGATGCATACCAATTAAAGCAGTCATTTATTTATTCTCCAAGACCACCAACTCAGCATCACTCAGATAGAGGTTAAACTGTTACTGTTTTTATGAAACATTTTGACGTATTACCGGTAGTTTATAAAACTGCTACAAGTTTTGTTAGAAGCTTATTGGTCACCTCTAGTGTTCCTCTTAAACCATGAGAAGCTGAATTATTTCAGCTTTCCTGAATATATTTATTTTATATAGTCTGCCTAAATAAAAATGTACTTCAAGTAATTAAATAATTATCTCTGTTCAACAGGACCACAAAATGCAACGTGTAATGAAGTCGGATTGCCCTATCTTGAACTGTCTTGAATCTCAGCAGATCTCTTTATCTAATAGTTGCTGCAAAATTTGTAAAGGTAGGTTATAAAAGAAAGAATGGGTTCATGCCGAGAGATTTTTAAAAACTTGCATGTATATTATCTGGTAGACTCTAGTCTGCAAATGTTTGCACCACATTGAATATATTAATCTTTAATATGGTACTATGCTCCTTGTTGTTGTTGGGGTTTTTTTGCTACATGAGACTAATGTGTCTATTCCTTGAAGAAGCTCTTCAGTGCTCTACTGGAAACAATGTAAGTTAATACTTGTGAACTGTTCATATATATATATATAGCAACAGACACACACACACACATCAGAATGTTTAAAAGATTCAAAATGTTTAAAATCACTCCATGTGATTACCTGTAGATTAATTTAGACTACTGACAGGCACATGGTTTGGCAGGAATCTTATGAGGGGGATGATTGCTTGAAGAGGCACATCCTTGGTGTGAGTATTGTTTGACCTTACTCATTTGCATGAACAAAAAAAAGCAGCAGTTGTAATCACAGGAATGGCACAGCATCAGTTTCCTTACAATTCCTGATAGGCTACAAGCATGGATCATCCTATGAGTACCTTTAAGCCTGGAATGGGTGTAATTTTTGTATGCCTCAGTCACTTTGACTTCTTTGTCTTTTGTTTGCTAACAATCCGTTACATTCCCACTGTAGATGTTTTGTGTAGAAATTTTTATTTTTAATGAACTTAAACTCTTTAAATAGATCTAAATAATGTTTATTATGCTTTTTTTCTTGATTGGTCATGAGACCATACAGTTTTGTCAAGTATACCGGTAATGGGCCATTTTCATAATTGTTTTCAGAACGCTCATGCCTCTGCATGTGTCAGCTAACACTGGCCTTCACAAGCTACCTGTAGATCTTGTTTTTTTAAAGCTTAAATCAGTACACGATTATTAATCCATACTTGTTCTTTTATACTGCCTTGTAGCCAGAGGGAATATACTGATCAGTAGAAACACGTAACCCTCTGTGTCCTGTGTTGCTAAAATTCTGACATTAACTGATTTAAAAAATCCTCTGAGCCTAAGGCCAGTACTTTGTCTTCAACTTGGGCTTCGTTGTGATGAAGGATAAGAATATCCTTTGTAATCTAGCATACATAAGAACAAATACTTCTGTTTATAATCAGATAAATGATTTTGCATATGCAAAGTAACATCAGCATCTGGGAGCACTTCCGGCCCAAAGGGCTTAGAAAACTAACTAAAGTTGATTCTGCTTCCTGAAATGCTCCCATTCATGCTTCCTGTGGCAGGGGACTGGCAGTGCAGGGGCAAACTTCTGCATTCGGCCATTGCAAAGCCACATGGAGCCCTGATATTATCATCCCTGCTGATATTATCATCCCTGCATCGCCATCTGTATCTGTTTGGGTTGCGCAAGTGGCAATGATGTCAGTGCAGGGGTCATACTGTTTCCAGTGGGCTTCGGCCCCTCTTTGGATTGCTCAGTTAAAAGGGATAATCTTTCTTCAAATTTGAGATTTTGTTAAATAATTTCTGTTATGACATTGCCACTGCTGCAAAAATGTAAAATGAGACAAACATTTTCTGAAAAGTCACTACCCAAATTACTATTTTTGTCTTGCCCATAGGTTCTCACAAAATAATTGCCCACTGAGGCTATAAAAGGAACAGAAAGCAAGTGTTATGTATAAGTGCCAGATTGGGGCTAAAGATATCCAAGTTAAAATCCCCACTATGTCAAAAAGCAGGTTGTGTGATTTCTTAACTTAGTTGTTTTTTCTCAGCATAAGCTAACACTTAGAATTGTTGCGAGGATAAAATAGAGAAAGGAAGAACCATAGTTGCCACCCTAAGCTCTATGGTGAAGCAATGAGGGGATGGGGCGAGAAATGTAATAGGTTGATAAGGTATCATCTGTTCTTACTTATCATTTGTACTTTTCACAGGAATATCATTTGGCAAATAAATTAGGAATTATTTTCCCAACTTCCCTATAATGTAGATTAGGTTTGGAACTCAGCTAAATGCAGACATTCACTTATCAAATGGAGTCTTGTGGTTGTAGTGGGTTTTCCGGGCTGTGTGGCCGGCATCTTGTTCCTAACATTTCACCTGCACCTGTGGCTGGCATCTTCAGAGGTGTATCACAGAGGGAAGTCTGTTACATACTGTGTCCAGTGAGAAGGGAATGTTTAGTGGGGTATATATTGTCCATGTCGCAGGGTGGGTTCTGGTGGGTTTTCTGGGCTGTGTGGTGGGTTTTCCGGGCTGTGGGCCATTGTCTGGTGGATCTTGTTCCTAACATTTCGCCTGCATTTGTGGCTGGCATGCAGGCAAAATGTTAAGAACAAGATCCACCAGACCACAGCCACACAGCCCGGAAAACCCACCAGAACCAGTTGAATCTGGCCGTGAAAGCCTTTGACAATACATCAATCAGTAAGGCTGTTTCCGCCACGACGTCCTTATGCCTCCACGCCTTAAGAGTGCTGGCGGGCGCATGGTAGTTCGACAAGACCTTCGCGCACGCAAGCTGTCGCGAGAGCAGGCGGCTGCTGAGACGTCGCCTTGGAGAGGCTGGCTCCCAAGACGGTGCCGCTCTTCGCTTCCTCCTCCACGTTCTCACCTCACACGATAAGTCCCCGTTGCTGCTGGCCGTCGGAGCCCCGCCCACGCTGCCCTCCGACCCTGGAGGTCGGGAGATGCCACGGTGTGGCGTGGAGACTTAGAAGGCCAGCAGGCGGCTACGCAGGACATCGTGAGTAGAACGGAGGAGGGCGACGGCGATCTTCCACGGCGGCGCGGTTTGCCGGCGACCGCTCCGGGCCTGCTGAAGAGCGCTTTTCCTCCCCAACAACAACCGCTTTAAAGGGTTAAAGTTGTCTAGGGCTGCCTGACGCCGCCCTCGGGAGTGAAGCGCATTCAGGTCGCCCGCTAAGCGCGCTGCAGCAGCGGGCGCTTGTGGTGAACGGGCGGCACTGGGGGCGGCGTTTTTACCGCCCCCAGGCCGTCGTTTATGGGCCGTGCGGAAACGGCCTAAGTGTTTGGGTGGAACTTGCTGTGCAAATATGTGGTTGATAGTATTGTATTGTGGGTGAGGGTTTTCAGTCCAGGAAGTGATTCACATTTTCATGCCCTGCAGCAGCAGCAGCAGCAGCAGTATTGGTGAATGCAAATCCTGTGTTTGGGTGGAGTTCATTGTTCATGAACTTAGAATGCCCTTGGGGTTTGCTTTTGGTGTTTTTAGTACTGATAGCCAAGATTTGTTAATTCTCAGAGTCTCTTCTTTCCTGTTGGTTGTCTTGGTGTTTGTGAATTTCAATGGCCTTCCTGTGCAGTCTGACATAGTAACTTTCTGGATTAACCAGAATGTCAGAATTTCAGTGTTTTCAAATAAAATGTTATTGCATCTGGCAAGTAGTGAAGACAATTCTAACATGTCTGAACATGATAAAAATTCAGAAATGCAAGGAGTAGTAGAATTCTCATTGAAGGAATGTTAGTTGTAAGGTTACAAGAATAACATAGGAGTTTATATTGGTAATTTTTAAAACATTCATCCATAATGCAGAGGTTTGTTGCAGGTCAAAACTAGGGCCTTGGATGTCTAATACAAATGTTCTATCTGTGTATACCATCTTGATACTAAGTTGTGAGCACACATAAGGTTTTCTGTAAACGGATCTGAGGAACAGCAACCTATTAAATAGAAGCAACAGTCCCAGACTCATCTGAGTCTGTGTTGGTGACCCATGTCCAGGAGTACTGAAGAGAGGAGGCTGGTCCCACTAGCTAGGAGCTGGTGGTGTGCACCCTGTAGGGACGTAGACCCCTCAGCCCAGTCAGCAGCAGGTCAGCCCTTCTACTGGGCCACACTGCCCATCTCTTATTTAGCTGGGCTGCAACCCGGCCCTTTTCTTCCCTTGTCTTCACCTTCCTGTATCCATGCCAACTGTTTCCTCATTGTGGATGGCCACCTGCCTGGTCAGCCTCGGGTGCCAGATTCTTTCAGCAGTTTCTAACTTCCTGAGGGATTTCAATAGGCAGTGGGGAGAGAACAGCTGAGAACAGCTGGTCCCTGCTGTGCCTTTCCTTGGCTGCTGACAGTTAGGTGACAGTGGCAGATGGCACCAGGGAACCAGCAACAGAGAGCAAGGGTGGATCTTTATGCTGTGGCCAGCCGTTCCTCCATCTGCCATTCAGTTGGGAAGGCCCTGCAGCTTCTGGGCCCACGAGTGAACTATTTTGGTATTAATCTAGGAACACGCATAAGAATTTATGTAAATAGATTGGAGGAACAACAATCTGTTAAAAACTGCCTAAATCAGTAGTGAATTTCAGAGGAATTTCTATGTTAGACTGCATGACATTTCTTTTGCTGAGATGTAGCCTGTTTCCCTGGCTCTTAGAATTTTTACAAACTGTGCCTCCATCAGGCTCACATCAATGCACATTCAGTTAAATGTGTTTTTGATAACTAAGGGCAACTAACATGAGTATTACCCCTGAAACCATTATTCTGGGTTTCAGCAGAATTGTTGAGGACATAAAATAACTGTTCAATTAATAAGAACAAGCACAAACTTTATGTTAAGAAGCATTCTGATACTCTGCTTCACATAACATATACTGTTGCTGCTCCTGCCAGTCTTTCAGGAACAATGTTCACAGTTACCTCTTAAGAACTATATACACAATTACAAAACTTTATGACATTTGGGTGCTGTGTGGTTTCCGGGCTGTATGGCCGTGTTCTAGCAGCATTCTCTCCTGACGTTTCGCCTGCATCTGTGGCTGGCATCTTCAGAGGATCTGATGTTGGGAAAGCAAGTGGAGTATATATCTGTTGGAGTGTCAGGGTGGGTGTAGAAACCTTGTCTGTGAGTAACAAAGAAGGCAACCAGGTCAATAGTTGAGGGCATCTGAATAGAAGTATGAGTAACAAAGAAGACTATAGCATGGGCGTAACACTGGAGATAGCAAGGTCACTGGTGGGAGCATCTGAATAGAGGTATCCTGGCCTTTGTTTCTTTGTTCATACATGAACAGAACTTGGCTGCCAGTGTTGAAAAATACTAGAGTCAAGACAGTGTCTAACCAGCTCCACACAAACACAGGATGACCATAGACAAAAGAAACAAAGGCCAGGATACCTCTATTCAGATGCTCCCACCAGTGACCTTGCTATCTCCAGTGTTACGCCCATGCTATAGTCTTCATTATTACTCATACTTCTATTCAGATGCCCTCAACTATTGACCTGGTTGCCTTCTTTGTTACTCACAGACAAGGTTTCTCCACCCACCCTGACACTCCAACAGATATATACTCCACTTGCTTTCCCAACATCAGATCCTCTGAAGATGCCAGCCACAGATGCAGGCGAAACGTCAGGAGAGAATGCTGCTAGAACACGGCCATACAGCCCGGAAACCACACAGCACCCAAGTGATTCCGGCCGTGAAAGCCTTCGACAATACTTTATGACATTATTTATAGATGTTACATGAATTATGTCATAGTCTCTATCAACTGAACGTTAAATGGAACTGTTAAGTTACTTGTATTGTCGAAGGCTTTCACGGCCGGGATCACTTCCTCTGAAGATGCCAGCCACAGATGCAGGCGAAACGTCAGGAGAGAATGCTGCTAGAACACGGCCATACAGCCCGGAAACCACACAGCACCCAAATGTTAAGTTACTATTTAGTACTGAGCATTACAAAAACACTTAATAAAAGTTGGAACTATTAATTAAAAGCAGAAATGAAATTTATATATTTCTCCTAGCAACTACATGATGATAACAGTGGCCATCAAACCATTTTTCCCTCTACTATCAGGCCTTTACAAATAATGAATTGGTTCTGATCAGGACAAAAGTGCAAGTGTTTTGATGATCCCAACCCCTAATCAGTTGTAAATTGAAGGGACGGTAAACTACTTTTGTGGAAGAAATCAACTGTGCATTCACCAAGCATATTATTGATGCTGAATTCTTAACATCATAATGAAAAGGTATAAATTTGAAAGGGTTACATGACCAAAAAAATATGAATGGGTATATTGGACAGAGCAACTCCCACTCAGTAAACTGAGCTGAGGTTTACTCAGCTCAGTGAGCACCTTCCTATTGACCTAATAGGCTTCTGAATGTTAAGATTTTGGTCGTTTTTAAAAGCATCAATCTCTTATTCCTAGGCCACAACTTTTGCTCTGAAGGACACAAGTGCCTTGAGAATTCATTCTGCAGGAACCTCAATGATAGGGCTGTCTGTAGCTGCCGAGATGGTTTCCGAGCCCTTCGAGAGGACAATGCATACTGTGAAGGTACAGAAATCTTTCATTTAAAAAAAGTATCACCCATTTAAAAACTAGTGTGGATTACTGCATGAAATATTAATTCACAGCTTGTCAAATGATGTACTCATTAAAAGCAGGGAATTTAATTTAAAGCATATTAATCAACTGAAATAATTATCTTTCATATTAAGAGTTTTTATTTTTAAAAAATCTAATCTGTGTCAAACTAGTAAGTTAATACAACTGAGTTCTTGATTTAGAAGTCATATTAATTACTGAGTGTGTTTTTTATTAATCAGATCTCAGATAAGTTAAAATTCATACATTAGGCTATTTTAATATAGTTTCTGAGCTATTATTCCTTTTAATTAAGGCCTTAAGGATTTCTATCAAAAATTATAAATTTAAAAGTAAGCAATAGGATTTAAATTTCAGAACTTCGACTTTATGGATCAGTTTTAATAGCAACTGTATTAACTGAAAGAAAATGTACAAATAGCGCTAAAATTAGCAATTGCTTTTAGAAAAGAATTTTTTAGGTTTGCAATAAATACCCTACTAGTGCAATCATATTGTTAAACTGTGAACCTTGAAAGAATGAGAGAAAAATTGTGTAAAGGTTTTCTTTTACATTTTAATTTAAATAAAATTGAAATAGAGAATATTTTTAGCAGTCTGCTTAGATAGCAAGCAAATATTTCTATTCAGAAATATTTGTAATTTAAAGAAAAAGGATAGATCAAATGATAAATTTGTCCACTATTTAAAATACTGTTATCAAACTTCTTGGCATTTTTTACTTTAAAATAATATGGAAAGAATACTAGTTTGTATATTAGGCAACCTGATCCATTTACCCCAGAACCACAAATAAAGATTTGAGACAATGTTATGAGTTTAACTAGTTTAATTAAATCGGTTGATCTATGTCATTAATTTAATTATTTATTTGGAATACTGTGCAAAACCCTGGTCATTGTATCTCAGACATGATGTTGTAGCCCTGGAAATCATACAGAAAAAATAATCAAAATTGTTAAGTAATTGGAGAAATTTTACTTTGAAGACAAGCAAAGGAATGTGGGTTTCTTAGCTGACAGAAAAAGACTTCTAAGGGGCCACATGAGAAGGTTTATAAAATTATGACTTCATGGGTGCCCAATGAAAGTAATAGACAGTAGATTCAGGAGAGACAAAAGAAAAGTACCTCTTCATTCACTTACTGATTAACTTGTAGAATTAATTATCACTCAATGTTAAGTTGGCTGCTAATTTGGCTGTCACTGAAGTGGAATTGGAAAAATTCATGTAGGAAAGGTCAATAATCTATGGTGACTCTGTGGTGACAATCTGAATACTGGAGCTGGGGGTAGTAACTGGTAGATTTTTACCTTTGTACCTTGGTTGAAAGTCTCTGGGAAGTGTTTCTGTGGGCACTCTATGAAACAGAATGCTAGACATCTCTTATTAGTACCACTGATACTTTTTTGTGTATCAAAATGACTTGAAAAATACGGTTAGATAAAAACAGCCAAGAATGCACAAACATGCCTTTGGCATAATAGTGACGATAGTGCTCTGTGACATATTTATTTCCTGAAAAGTGCTCCATGACTCAAAAAATTAGGGAATATCTGAGCTAGATTATGTAGTTTGAACGCTGATGAACTGTGGTGCTAATGCCAGGCTGAGATCAGGAATCATGTGGCTATATGGAGTTATATTATTTACATCGACATACATATGTCTGGCAGAATAAACAGCATTAGTAGGTAAAAACACCATTTCACACATAGTTGGATGCTATGCAGCATTATCTTAATGAGAACATTTTTATCTGTACTGTACTTCTATCATATCTTCAAAAATTAGGTCAAGTTGTATTTACTAGTGAAATAAATACATGCGGGTAAAGATGTGTTTCTTAAAGCTGATGGATGTATATAGTTGTCCTTCCCACATTGCAACTTTCTTTTCTAGCCTCAAGCCCAGTGCAATACCCAACACAACCTAACACAATCTTTATATCCCCCCTTTCTCTCCTGTAGGAGACTCAAAGGGGCTTACGATCTCCTTGCCCTTCCCCCCTCACAACAAACACCCTGTGAGGTAGGTGGGGCTGAGAGAGCTCCGAAAAGCTGTGACTAGCCCAAGATCATCCAGCTGGCGTGTGTGGGAGTGCACAGCCTAAACAGAATTCCCCAGATAAACCTCCACAGCTCAAGTGGCAGAGTAGGGGATTCAAACCTGGTTCCTCCAGATTAGAATGCCCCTGCTCTTAACCACTAGGCCACTGCTGCTCCTTGAAGATATTTTTTTCTTTTGTACCACTAAAGCAGCACACATATTTGTTAAAATGCAAATGAAAAAAAAACTTCCAGGGAAAAGAACAGTATGGGGGGTGGTGCAATATGAGGTTATTAAAGGGATGGAAAAATGACTAAAATGTAGCAAAACTGAAAAGGATTTGTTCATTTATTTTTCATATTTTTATCCTGCCCTATCCCAGAGGGCTCAGGATGGGTTACAATAGTTAAAAAAATATGAATCAGTTAAAAATACAATAAAACATCCAAATATAACATTAAAACGTTACCTATAAAATGCCTACAAAATGCCAAACAAATTAATGAACAGTTTATAAAAAGAACAGATGGCGACTTGAATCTGACTGTCTTGTCCCCACTCCTCCTCCCTCCCCCCCATTCTGGAGGCTGAGAGGAGCTGTTGGGCTGGCTGGCTGGCTGGAGAAGGCCTGGTGGAACAACCAAGTTTTACAAGCCCTGTGGAACGAAGATAGATCCTGCAGGGTTCTAACCTCAGCTGGTAATATATTTCACTAGGCCGGAGCCAGGGCCGAAAAAGCCCTTGCTGATTTCAAAGCCAGCCAGATGTCTCTCGGATCAAAGACAAAGGTAGGCCTGTGTAGAGCTAGTTACAGTAGTTTATTCTCAAAGTGACCGTTGCATGGATTACAGTGACTAGATCAGGTTTGGACAGATACAGAGCCAGCTGCTGTGCCTGTCTCAGATGAAAAAAGGCAGCCTGGGGTGTTCTAGTGACCTGAGCCTCCAGTGAAAGGTTGGAATCCAAGGTCATGCCCAGACTCTTTAGCGATGCAGGCAGATATAACTCCACACCATTTAGCATTGGCAGCTGAAAATCTGTAGGTCTCTCCTCCTGACCCAGCCAAGAACCTCTGACTTCACTGGATTCAGCTTTAGCCTGCTCATTCTCAACCCACCTGCTATGGCTTCTAGACAGTGCTGAAGAGCTTCAGGGGCAGAGGCTGGCCGACCTTCCATTGTGAGAATGAGGTCGGTGTCATCTGCATATTGATGACACCCAAGTCCAAAGCTCCATACCAGCTGGCCAAGGGGTCACATATAGACGTTGAATAGCATCGGAGAGAGAATGCCCCACTGCTGCACTCCACATTCAATTTTATGCCGCATGGAGACCCCACTCCTCAATGCTACCCACGACCCCAGTCACCAAGAAAAGAGGCCTGCCAAAGACATTTTCCAAAGTCATAAAGGATAATACAGACAACAAAAGAAGTAGGAAAATTAAGCAGAGATTCCTAGAGTACAGGGAAAAGTCATGAAAAAGGCACACAATGCCTTGTATAAATATCAAGAAAAATGAATGTTTGTATTTGAAGAACAATGCTAGTATGTATAGAAGCAGCCATTCATTCAGTTCAATTTCAACACAATAATATAAAAGGCCCCCTCAAAATTTATTGTCAATCCATATTCCAAGTAATTAACATTTGGCCTCATACATTAATCAAATGAAGCTTTGATTGATTAGTCCACTAATCAATCAAAAGTAATTGCTATATACTAAAAGTAATTGCTATATACTAAATTTTATCATGGTGCCACTCATTAATGTATTACAATGCAAATATAAGCAGAGTTACACCATCTAAACCCACTGATTTGAGATTGCTTTGTTACTGATTGTAGGTAGATAGATATGATTTCTCTTTCTTATCTCCATGGATGAAATACATCCAAGGAATAGATGAGGAAAGCGGCTTCTTTTTACTTACATGGTACATGGTGATTTGGCCTGCAGAAACTTGGTCAAACAAGGCAGAATATATGCTCTTGAATGCAGAGCACTTTCTAATCTGTACCAATAACAGGAGACTAAGGAAACCCAGCAGTGTTTGTTCAATTGGCTTCACTGCTCTGTCCACAGATATTGATGAGTGCGCTGAAGGAAGGCATTATTGTCGAGAGAATACCATGTGTGTAAACACGCCAGGATCATTCATGTGCATCTGCAAAACAGGTTACATCAGGATTGATGACTACTCATGTACAGGTAAGATTACAACAGCAGTTTGCCAGTGAAAAGAACTGTCTGTAATTTCACTGTTTTCAAAATACTTCTTTATTAGTTCATACAATATGCAATGAAGGAAGCAAGAAAGATGAACAGTTAAAAGTACTGTATGTAGCTTCTTGGGGGATACACTGCAATTGATATATGTATCATATCATTTATGAAGAATAAGAGTCAAAACTAAACTTGCTGTAGTAGTACATGTGTTTTTATCTTAAAGTTTTTATTATTAAAACTTAAAAACCTACAAACAAGAAGAAGAAGAAAAAGACAGTTATCAAAAGAGCTCCGTACTGAGTTTTAACACAATATGGTAATAAATGCTTTTGATTTTGTACCTGAAGTGGATAATTAGAATACAAAACATGACTTGTGGGGATACCCTGTTGTATAACTGGTTTATAGCATATACATTCAGACTATATTCAGCTTTTTCCTTGAAGCGTAGTATGGAAGTGTTTCAGACACATTCTTGTTCAGTATTATCATAAACATACTAATGCTCTGTTCTTCATAAATCTGTGTTGTGTTTATAAAGAGTAATACTGGTGGAAGTTAGCATGATAAAATATTTTTTCATAGAAACACAATACAGAATTATTGTAGGATTCTCTATGGAGGTTGAGCAAGTCCACAGTCCTTGAAACTCCAGAGAACATAATTATTCAGTGCAGATACTATCCTTTCTTAAAGAGAGAGAGAAATTTGGACATTTGTACTGAGATGGAGAAATTTGGACATTTGTTCTGGCTAGCAAAGCAAATAATGTAGTGATGGTAGCAGTAAAGTACCTTTTTTAAAGGACTTCATAGTGGCTGTAAATATGGGGACTGACAGGATAAGGCTTTTTGGATGAACTTGGGTAAGTCCTTCAAAGCTTTTTCCAGAGATAAGCTCTTTTTAAAAAAACATTCTTTCCTCAGTCTTTGCTTTCTGTAGACGTGTTAGCATTCATACTCAAGTAGCAGTTTCCATCTCCAGTTTTTGACATTAACCACCATATACGATTTTTTCTACTTCATGGGGAAGACTGATTCTGAAATTCATGGCAAGTTGATGAGAAGACATGAGGCATATGTACTTTTCCATAATGTTTGTTCCAAGGCAACCTCACGTGATGGTTGGGATTCACAGTAACAATAGGGAAATCACTGGAAAATTCTATGCTTTCTGAGTCTTAGCTTGTGATCAGAAAGCATACATACATCTGCTACCAAATGCAGGAGGGTACAAAGAGGATTGTAAAGCAGCAAGGTATTCATTTGCACAGTAGCTGTGTAATTTGGCATTGGTATTGTACTGCTGTGCCTCCAGCAGTCAGAAGTCAATAAGAATGTAGAATTGTATTGCCAGATCTGGTCAAGTTCCACCAGGTGTGCCAAAATAGTTAATGAAGATTCATATCCGGGCACAAAGGTGGAGGTTATTTATTTATAATCAGTATCAAGTAGTCAGAGGCACACTGCTTCTGAGCATTTCATTATTGTAACTAATGCATTGATAAATCTCCATGACTTTGTCTTATTCTTTTGAATAAGTATGCAAAACTGGGTCGCTTACCATATTTTGTGAATTCTATGTTATATTGTCTTTTAAAAGTTTTATTTTAAATACACTAAATTTATTGCAAATCAATTCCACATTGGTATCTCACTGTGCTTTTATGATAGGAGAGAAATATTAATGATATAGCAAATTAAATCACAATAAATATAGGAAGCAGTGCGTGTGTGCATACTATAGTGTGGTGTTAGATGTGTATTAGGATTGTGCATCTGGATAAAGCTGAACCGAAAATAAAACAGAAAAAACAGTTTCACTTTTTTGGGGGGTTGTTTCCACTGAAAAAATGGCAGTAATTCAAGGTAAGCAAAAAGCAGATTCCCCCAAAATGTAGACTTTCTCCAGCATTTTTCAGGCTGCTTCAGCCACACTGCCTTTAAAAAAAATTGAAGGAACCAAAAAAAGCTAGGAAAACTGCCCATACTGATAATGGGGTGTTGCTTTTTTCAGCTTTTTTGAAATCCAAACTCAAAAAAATAATGGAAAAAATTGTTCACGCCTCTTATATACATAGTTTCTTCATACATGAATGATATAGTAGTGAGTTCATAGTGTAACATTCTGTCTGATTTAGAAAAAACATTAGTAATTTCATACCACAGAATGTGCTATGGATATTATTACAATGATAGGAAATGTGGATTACTGTGTGCAACTTAAGTATAAAAACTCAATCTCTGCTGGGCTTACAAATAGAAATACTGAGAGACTCTGTTAACAGAGTTCTTCTATTCTTTTATAATGTTTTTCAGTCTTTCCAGGACTGTAAAAATGTTGAGTGAAAATGTCAGGCATGATAGCTTTAGTAGGTCACTTAAATAAAGTCTATTATCTTTGGACTGCCGTATCTACTTGAAATTGTTAGGCCAAATGAAAGAAGAGCACCTTAAACTCATTATGGTACTGTGTGGTCTGGAATATTGTTTTATATAAATGTGTTATAGGAGGGTACTCTGAAGATAATGATGTATACTTCAGAAGGCCAGAGTCATCAAATGAGCAGCTCTGTTAACAGAACCACTCTCCCTAGCTGGAGCTCTTTGGCTTGGAGCCTGAGTTTGCATTTTGTACATTTAGGTCTACAAGTGCATTCTTCTCTTGACTCAAACGTCATGCCTCTGAAAATATTTGGAAGTGAAGGTTCCTGTGGTTTTCTGGTCACTGCTTCCAAGTATTTTATCTATCAGTTCACATCCTATACCTTCCTCCAAGGAACTTACGGCTGCATATGTGATTTTCTTCCTCTTCCTTTTCTGTCTCAATTTTATTATTGCAACAATCTTGTAAAAGAGTGATTGAGCCCAACATCACCCAGTGGTAGAGTGGAAATGTTAACCTAGGTTTCTTCCAGTCTTAGTCCAGAGCTCTAATCCCTGCACCACATTGGTTCTGTTATAAAGGGTTCACACTCCAAAAGGTTGCATGTACTTGCTTTTCAGGCTTGACAGCAGACACATATATTTTCTGTTTGGAAATCTGTTCTCAAAATACAAAAGGTAAACTGAGATTTGACCTTAAATTAGGTATAGATATGGAGAGAACTCTATGCTAAGGAGCAGAGGCATAGCTCCAAGGGGGCGGGGGCCCCCCGTGATGCACCGAGTGCACCCCCTCTGAGGCGTGGTGGGGCATAGCATGGCGTGGCAGGACAGGGCGGAGGACACACCAGTGCACCGAATGCTTGTCCCCCTTGCTACGCCTCTGCTGAGGAGTCTTGTATAGAGAAGGTCTGAGCAACCTGTCCTCCTCAGAATTCCTTACTTGGTGCCTGTCTAGCTCAACACAGCTACATGTATATTCACATGGGAGTGTATTGGACCCCTGAGGAGGTATGGTGATTATATCCTGTCTATACAGTCTGTATCTTTATATTGTAAGCCACCTTGAGTTCCACAAATAAACAAACAAATAAATACTTTGTTAACTGGGTTTATAACATAGCTGAATCTTAGACGTTTCCTGTAAATTGCCTAGAAGCAATTACAAGGCAATTTGAATACATGATTTAAAGTGAAAATAACACAAGTCTTGAAATGTTTATTTGCTAGAAGTCATTAAAAGTTCCTAAACTTAAATGTGAACACAGCTCTGAACCTTAAATTATTTTTTTCCATATAAGTTATAGTTAACAACAATCTGTTGTGGCTGTGGCAAGATTACATTATAAAAGAAGTTTAAAAGTACTTATGTTGCTATTTGCTTAATGAGAATTGAGAGCGTTTACAAATACTAAAGAACCTTTGTTTACAATGTTTACTGGAGAGGAACGATAATTCCATTCCAGAGTATTCAAGTGTTTTTGACCTTATGTCTTGCAGAGTGCATTGAAGTGACATTTGCAAAAATGTTACTTACAAAGGTTTTTACCTCCAGCATCAGATTATTAAAGCAAGTGATAGCATGAAAGAAACATAGTTGTTCAAACTGAGAACATGACACAGGCACAACCAGATCCTGTGTTTGCTGTTGCGATGCAAGGCTACAAAAAAGCAGAGGAGACCTCCCATACAAACAAGTGCATTAAATCTTCTGTAATTGGATGTGGAAAACAGGAAGTATGGTTTTGTTTGATACTTCCATTTTTAAATGAAATTCAAAGCTTCATTTTTTAAAAAAATCAATGCTTTATAAGTTCCTTGTACTTCTCCACTTCAAATCCAGCTGTGAGCAGCTGGTTATTCAGCTATCCAATTATAGTAGGACTTGTTTCTTTCTTAGTCTTGCTAACGCATCTGCTCTCTTTTGCCCCTTTACCCCATTAATCAGCCTGTTCTGAAGCCCAAATGTTCTGTTGTTCATTCCCATAGCCAGTTGTAATGTAAGCTTATGTCTATGAATCCAGCACTTTCCAAATAAACCAACTTATCAATCTAACCACAATAGCGAAAGTCTGAGAGCCATAGAAACCAGTGCTCTCTCCCTAAGTTAAAGAGAGATAGACCAACAGTTCTATATGAACAAGAACCATGATAGTTTTAATAAATGCTAAGATACAATTATAAGACATGAATGAAACTTGTTTTCATAAATAAATGTTGAATTAATTCAAAACTGATGTTCTTGATACTGTCACTGTTGTTCAGGAGGAGGCAAGATTTCTCATTTTTAAGATTTCCTGAGGCTTTCCTTTTTATATTGATGGTGCCTTTTAGAACCACAAATGGTTCACTGCTGAACATATTATTGATGCCAGTGATGTGCTTGGATGAGAAACTTCAATACACAGTTAGCACTGTTACAGCCAATTTGTTTTGCAAGAGAGGTTCTTGGTGAAGCTGTTGGTGCATGATGAAGTCCTTAGTTCTGCATTTGAGGAACTGGTTGTAAAATCTGTTTTAATTTGTTGAATGTGATTTTTTTTTGCTTGCGGTTATTACAGTATGCCTTTGAATTGTAGCAAATATAAGATGAAATGTAATACCTTGATACTAAAAATCCAGATAATTTAAAACAATGCAACATTTAATTGATCCATTCTTAAGTTAGACATCTGCTAATGACTATTGTAAATGTCAGCAAAGGTCAATAGTTGCCTGGTAATGTAGCTGAATTTCTGGCAATACTTCATATGCTAAAATGCCAGCTACTTCACATCCCAATTCAAAATCGTTTCATTGGTTACATCTTCATTTCATGTTAATAATAGAGAACTGGAAGACATATTCAAGTTACTATGATCACTTTCCTTACTTGATGAAGCACATATTTTCTATTTGATGCTATAAATGAACTACTGTATATGTGTATACACTTAAGGAACATAAAATCTCATTGAGTAACATACATTTAAGGGACAGAGTGCCCACAAATACCCTAGAGCATTTAGCTTAAAAAAATTAAGTCCCATCCAGGGACTTCAGTGATTGTAGGAAATAGGCAAACAGATAATAAATTTAAAAAATTATTACGTAATTCTGTACACCTTGTTTGGAATCTTACAATAAAGCTAAATTACCATTAAAACAATATATTGTAATGAGTAAAATTACTTAATTATCAATTAAACAATAAAACCAGTACCTGCAAAAAAGTAGGTTTATACATAGTGAAATATAATACAAAATCTAAGACTGTAGATAAAAAAACAGCACGGACTGTAGATTAGTAGTTAATAGCACATAAATTATAGATACTGCAGTGATATAAAACATTTTCTACTCTGAGAGATTTCTCTCAGTGCTGTTATGGGCAAATAACAAAGTTTTCACCTGATGCTGAAGCAATCACAAATTAATCACATGGTGCATTTCTGTGGAGAGAGCAAGTCACAATCACTAGAAAAAAAGGGTTCCTGGTATATATTCCACTGACTTCAGAATTTGAAGGGCATACAGAGCAGGAGTTGACATGCAAGTTGATGCAAAGAAGTAGTGGTAGTAGTCGTCGTCGTCATCCTTCGTCGTTCCCATGCCATTCAAAGTTTCATTTGTAATAACCGTTCTTTAAGCAGCCAGTGTAGTCCTTTGGCCCAGCTGGTCTGAAGTTTTGGGTTGGGCTGTCACCAGTACGCTGATGAAACCCAGCTGTAGCTGTTGATGAGCAGCTGAGCAAGTACCACCCCAGATGATTAACCACTTGTCTGGAGGCCATGATGGAATGAACAAAGCAGAACTACCTGAAGTTAATTTCAACAAAGATGGATGTTCTGTGACTGTCCTGGGGGAGGGCATATAGGAATGGGGTGCCAGTTCCCAGATCTTGACAGTGTGCAATTGACAATTAAGACATCTGTCAAGAGCCTGGATGTGATCCTAGATGCCTCCCTTTCTGTGGAGGCCCAGGTCATAAATGTTCCAAGGCTGGCATTTTTCAACTTTGCCAGTTTAGTCAACTTGTGCCTTGTCTCACTCTTACCTCGCTACAGTAATACGTGCAATGATAATCTCCAGACTAGTTTATTATAACTTGCTGTATGAATAGAGCCTTTGAACTTGATCCAGAAGCTCCAATCGGTTCAAATGCAGCTGAAGAGGTCCTTGCAGGTACACTGTGGAAGATACATATTCAACCTGTTCTCTATCAGCTGCATTGGCTCCATGTGGAGAACCAGATCAGGTTTAAGGTTTTAGTTTTCATATTTAAAGCCCTTCATAGTCTGGGATCAGTGTACCTGTGAGACCACCTCTTCCAATATGTCTCCTAGAGAGCATTACACTCTGCTAGTAACAATTTGCTGATGATCCTTGGCACAAAAAGTGTCAGGCTGTCCTCAGCTAGAGCCAGTGCTTTTTTGATCTGACCCTAGCCTGGTGGAATAGTCTTTCAAAAGACACCAATTCTGCAGAGCCTATAAGATGTAGCTGCTTCAGCAGGCCTACAGCTGATGACAGCAATGGTCATGTTCCATGTTGGCGGGTCTCCCTTTCCCCCTCTCCCTTGCTTGGTTGAGTTGCAAATGTATGTTTAGGCTACAGTCTTAGGGAATATCCTGAGACTGTTCCACTCTTGTTTGGCTAAAGCACCACTGATTTGATATATATTTTAAAGTATACATTGCTGATGTTATTGTATATTGCAAATTTTATTGTTTTTATATTGTTGTAAGCCACTCTAAAGCCCACTGTGGCAGGGGAGAGTGGGGTAGAAAAAAATCAAATCAAATGAATTAATCAGATACAGGCAATGGCAAGCTACCTCTGAAAGTCTCTTGCCTTGAAACCCCCACCAGGGATCGCTGTAAGTCAGATGTGACTTGACAGCAAAAAAAGTGCTCCTGTTTGTGGCAGTGGTTGGAAAGTACAGTTGTAGTCCACCAACATTCAGCTACAAAAGAGTAGAGGTGGGCAGTCTCACCCAGTACAGTTTCCTTATCACATGTAGCTCTGATAATTGTGACTTTCTTTTTATAAGGGTCCCAGGATTTCTACCAGCAGCTTTTTGAGGTTGCAGAGTACTTCATTTGATCTTGCTGTGATACATTGGCTTTATCATCGAATGAGCTTAATAGCAAGAGTACTTCTGGTAGAAGGAGAAAGTAGAGATGGAGCTTGTTCTGTTAGTGCAGGGGTCTGCAACCCACGGCTCCAGAGCCGCATTCGGCTCTTTCAGCCTTATACTGTGGCTCCGCATGGCCTGGAGGTCAGAGGGTAGCATGGGCGTGTCCCTTCAGGAAAGGTGAGTGGAGGGGCCAAACTGGAGGTGGCTCCATGCGGAGCCGCCTCTCCAGCTCGGTAGATCTTTGGGGCCGTGGAAAACGGGTCCAAATGGCTCTTTGAGTGGTAAAGGTTGCTAATCCCTGTGCTAGTGGAAAGCTGGCAGAAACCAACTCTGTCCCTTGTTAGGTAGGCAAAACCACAATAGGATCTTGTTCTTAAAATACTGTACACTTCATAGAAATACTAGAAGAAATTTATAATGTTTAGAGTGTGCTTCGGTTGCATCTGAATATTCAGGACATGAGGGGATATACATTTCACACTTCTGTGATGTAATATTCCTTTAAATCTTATTCTTACTTGATTTTTGTTTCATATTTTTGACTGCCAATTCGGTAAAAAGAAAAGCTCATTCTTAGTGCTTGTGTTCTTGGACCAATTACTCCCACATTAATGGGGACACATATATAACAACTGTCAAAACACTTCTTTAAAAAAAGTTTGGTACTTCTCACTTTTGAATATAGACGAATGAGTTCAAAACAAACAACGTGGAGGGAAAAAAGTCCTGTACCTTTAATGAAAACATATTGAGTTGAAATGGGCAGCTGAAGCTAATTGTAGCAGGGAAGTAAACAACATCACCTGGTAAATAATATTTCATTGAGTCTCTATTAAAGGAAAAGAAATTTGGCAACCCCAGCATACTGTTACGTGATGAATACAAAAGTAATCACCATACATATAAAATAGTAACTTTTAACATAAGTGCACATTTAACATAAGTACCTTAGAGTATAACTATGGTTGCTACCAAAGTCTACTCCAACATGGCTGTTGTGCCCTCTAGGACAGTGGTGGCGAACCTATGGCACGGGTGCCAGAGGTGGCACTCAGAGCCCTCTCTGTGGGCACGCGCAGAGTTGCCCCCCCACATCTAGGCTGGCCTGGGCCGCTGGGCTCGATTATTAGCATTAAATCTAAGACCTAGTTTTGGGGAAGCAGTGTAGGTAACCCTGTGAAGCACAGTTAAACCCCACTGATTTTCATGCGAAGAACTAAAGCGTGATCCTTTACCTCGGAGTAATCTTGGTTGTTGGCAATGGGGCTTGCTTCTCAGTAAACCCTGCTAGGGTCCTGATTCACCCATTGGAAGAGTTGCACGGTTGCTTCAAAGCAAAGCCACCGACTACCACCAAGCTTGCTCCTGAGTAACGCATGCCTCGGAGCCAACCATTTTTCTAAACTAAAACCTCAGTATTCAGGTTAAATTGCTGTGTTGACACTTGGCGATAAATAAGCGGGTTTTGAGTTGCAATTTGGGCACTCAGTCTTGAAAAGGTTCACCATCACTGCTCTAGGATGACCCTGGATGACACTTAGGTGTGTGAAGTGGTATCAAGACTTTTGTGATGTGAGAGGACATTGAGAACCTCTGCTGCACTGGACACTTGAAACATGGAAGGTGATGACCTAATGTACCCTGAGTACACTGAGATTTTGGCTTAGTCATAGAGTCTCTGCTTTGCATACAGGTCTAAGTTTCAGTCATTCATTTAAAGGATAAACTAGTAACTGATGTGAAACACCTAAGTCCTTGGAAAGCTACTATCAGTCAAAGTAGACAATACTGATCTTGATAAATCAAGGGTCTAATTCTCCAGCTGAGAGAAAGCAGCTAGTCCAAGGTCACATATTCTGATATGTAGCCGAGGACAGCATTTGAACTTATGACACCCTATTCCTGTTCTACTACTCTAACCACTATTCCACATGGGCTTTTATAACATTCAATTCTGAAATTCTTTATAGTAGTTAGCTGTGGCCATGCCATCCTGACTAGGATAGGCCAGGCTAGTTTGATCTCATCAGATGTTGGAAGTCCCAGGATCAGGCCTGGTCATTATTTGGAGACCACCAAAGAATACAAAGGTTGTTATGTGGGTTCAGGCAATGGCAAACCACATTTGAATATCGCTTGCCTTGAAAACCCTGCGAGGTCACCATAAGTTGATTGTGACTTCATGCGAAAAAATGGCTTATCTCAAAGGAGGATGGATGTGGCTGTGTTTTAACCCCAGTATTCTCCTATTTATCCATTTAAAAAATTTGCACTGATTTTGTTTATACCGCATTTCAATATGTGAGCTGTGATTTCATATTTAGTCAGATCATAATGGACTTTTTTCTTATAAATGAACACTTCAACCGGATGCTTTGATCCTTTCCCTTCCCTTGTGAATCTGTTTCTGTTGTATTCATAACCCCAATGACATTTCAATTGAAAATAAAGTATAACTAATTAGATTATAAACTAAATGATAGGAAGTGATTTGCTAAAAGGACAGTTAAAAGCTGAATTTACACTGCTTTCATCAATATTTGTGATTAATCAGTACCTGTGTAAGAATATAACATGCACATTGTGGTGAGGATTGTACTGACAAGATAAGAAGCTTAGACTCTTGTTAAGAGATCACTGGAGAAAATATATTGTCAGTAACGGTAATTATTGCAGGTAATTGAGTCACTCTGTTACAGACCACTGAACAAGGGACCTGCCAGCTACAGCATGTGCTTATCTCTGATTTTGAGGATTGAAAAAAGTCACCTGTGTCTTACATTATAAGCATTTAAAAATGGTATAGATAGGAAGGTTTTCAGTTAAATTGGTTCGATTTCTTGGAATTGGGAATTGGAAATTGGAAAATGATTTTTCTCCTGCTCTTTATGTATTTCCTTGTGTTTGATAAATTGGCATGCAAGGGAGGGGAGGGAGGGAGGGGTGACATGTAAGGGAGGGGAGGGAGGGGGCCCGGCATCTGGACATGGCCCACCCACCCTAGCAGAGGGAGGGTAAGGGAAGGGACAGGTGGCCTGCAAGGGAAGGGGAGGGAGGGGTGGCATGGAAGGGAGGAGAGAGAGGGGAAACAAATAATTATTTGTTAAAAAATAATTAGTTTGGCCTTGAATTTTATGGTCTGCAATTTGTTTCCCCATTTAACAGTCTGCATAGCATCTACTACAACCCATGGTTATTCTGTTGTAGCTTCCACTCTAAGGAATGGTTCCCTGAAGGGGTGAAGGGAGGCACTTCCTTCAGGAGTCTTCGGAGACGCTGCAAGTTCATTGCATTTGCTAGGGTTTTCCATTGTATTTGCTAGGGTTTTTAATGGAGTGTCAGCTGTAGGCATTTTCTTGAGAAGAGGAATTTATTGTACTTTGTGAGCCACAAGGAAAAAACCGTGTATACGATATATATTTTAATAAATAATTTTGTTGAATTTTCATCATAAATAATAATGATTAAAATCCTGCCATTGAGAATACTTCTGCTGATAAAAAATTGACTTCAGTCAACATCCAGCCATTGTGCACAGGGTTTGGAAGTGTAGCTACAAACTGGCTACTCTACTAGCCCAGCCCATGTGAGAGGAGGCCTTCCCAAGATAAATGAAATATCTGTGTCCTAAACAAGAGGTCTTAGACATGTAATATCATATGCGGTAGGTGAAACTTGGAACAGGAAAGGCATCAATAGACTGGTTTATATGAATCACTCAAGGACCAGTTCAGCAGTATAAAGATGCCTCTTCTGAAAGGACTTCTGCTTGTTCCTCTGGCCAGATCCTCTGTGCAGAGGAAGAAGGAGCAGTGTGCATACTGAAAACCCAGTTTTTGTATACTTACGCAGGTTGAAAGAGTTCCTAGTTCTTTTTGTGTCTTTTCAGGCACAATCTGCGTGACATAGATTTGGAACCATGGTATACACAGCAGGTAAGGGCTATATCAAGGCA
Organism: Sphaerodactylus townsendi; assembly: GCF_021028975.2. Classification (NCBI taxonomy): domain Eukaryota; kingdom Metazoa; phylum Chordata; class Lepidosauria; order Squamata; family Sphaerodactylidae; genus Sphaerodactylus; species Sphaerodactylus townsendi. The sequence continues at coordinate 65,262,135 of NC_059430.1, forward strand.
ATCATGTATGGTTGTTGCTGTGTATGCTTATGCAGTTTGACCGTGCAAGGAACATCCATTCTGTGTTCTCCACATTCATTTTGCCAGAATGGGACTGTGACTTTCCTTTGTAATCCCTGGGGTATTTACATAAAAAGTGCAGCATTCAAATACAGCATGAAATTAATGGACAATTATCAACATTTTAAAAAATTTCTAACTTGGCTTTTTTACTATCTTGAGCAAGGATTTGAAAACCAATTTCATATCTTTACAGTGCAACTGAAAGGGGAGTCTGAAAATGCTGTGGAGGGAGCATGACCCTGACATAAATACCACTTCTACCAGTGTGAGGGGCATTTACAGGGGTGCATATACCAGCACTGGGGAGTGGTGTGGAAACACAACACATTAAAGCAGTGCACTTCTGGTGTATCAGCTTGCACTAGCACCAGAGGAGGTATTCTTAGGTGTGGGGCTGATGTTAGCTGGTTCCCTGAGCCCTACTGGGCTGGTAACAGTGGTGAGATTGAAATAATTTTACAGCCAGTTCTGGTAGTGGGATTCAAATAATTTAACAACTGGTTGTTTACAAGCACCATTTTAACAGCCAGTTCTACCGAAGTGGTGCAAACCTGCTGAATCCCACCACTGGCTGGTAATGCCCACTTTTTCCAATGCCAAGTTATGTCAACAAAAACCATGGCCCAGCCCATAGAGTTACAATATTGGATTGTTAAAAAGGTCCAACATTATTTCAGCCCCACCTCTATGGCCATAGTCAGCTATGGAAGCCAACCAAATGGCTGGTCAATGGGGCGGACGCTAGCCCAGTCCCCTTGCCACAGCCAAATAGTGTGGCTTCTCCCCTTCCTAAACACCTTTCTGGACATTTTCAGCTCCCAGCAGGTAAGGCACACAGCCTGGGATGCTGTCTGACAACCACCAGATGTGTGGATTTAGGATGAATGCCAGGCACCCTTGAGCACGCACTCTTTGCACCATCAGTCTGACACTTTGCACACTGGGTTCATTTCTAGCACAAAAGGCTGGAACTTTGCACTCTTGAGGCTGATCCAGTATACAACATCCCCCCCCCCCCCCGGAAGGGCAAAGTCTATACTTCCTGTGTGACTGAACCTCTCTCAGAATATATATTTTGTAGGTTGTATGGCCAAGCAGCCAGAAACAGTTACCAGAAAGCCCACAAACAGGTGAGATGCCATCATGGGTGAGCTCCCTTTTCTGCTGTCACCTGGCTTTTCCTGGTAGTTGGCCACAAGGGGGCACAGCAAGATGGGTGAATGGTTGCCCCCATTGTATCATTGAGGCCAAAGGGGGTCCAGGAGGGGGGGTGGGGGTAAACCGAGGAGGCCACGTTGCATGGGGGAAAGGCAAAAGCAAAGAACACATGACTGCCACAATCAAGCCACCCTGAGTTGGGGGAGACCCTGGCCACTTTGGCACAACTCTTTTCCTTGTATGTGCCATCTCATTACAGGGGAGGGTGTCCCCTGATGGAGCCGCAGGAAAGGAGAACAAAATCATGACTGGGCACATGGAATGAGACAACTGCAGGATGGTTAGGAGCTGGAGCATGCCGGAGCTCATGGGATCAGTTCCACTGACTCAGCACCCAAGGCAGTCCACAGGAAGCATGGTCATGCAATGCATGGATTTAGCAGGCAACCCATGGGCTGCAGCTGACACCCTGTGTTTCATGGTCCCCCTCTGGGCTACCAGTAGCGTGAACAAGATGATTGTCCCAACCTCCTGGCAGATGGACAAAATGGGGAGGTGGCAAGTGACATGGCTCTATATTGGGTAGAAGAGAAGAGAATGAGAGCACAGCCATAGCAAGATAGTAAGAGCTTCATTCTACAATTTAATCCTGCAATTAATCTGACTGTATAATCTGGCTACATGCTGAGGAAGGTTTTTCCCAAAAATGCCACTTATTGCAGGTAGTGTTCTGTGATACGTATCCATCTTATTCTTGTTGATTTCACTGGGAGGACACTGCAGGCCCCAGGAAAGTGGGAGACCGTATTGGAAGGACCCTCACAAGTTTACTTGGGAAGAAATTACAGAGCATGCATGTTTTTGGAATACCACTTTGACTTTTGGCTTATTTATATCTCTGTGCTGCAGTGAAAATTATACTGAAACATTGAGGACAGCTTGTTTGGAGTCCTCTAGCTGATTGTGTGTTAATATCTCTTCCTGTTAAAGAGTCATGATATGAATTTAGGATGAAATTGATTGTTTGAAACATTGTTCATACAGGACATACAAGATGTATAGTTTTTGAATTATTTGTACTTTAGCACTTTCATGCTTTATTAAAAATAGTTGTTTTATTATAATAATTGGAAACTAGGGTACAGTGGTCTTGTTCTTTTTCCATGTCGGGCAGGGCCTGTGGGCATGCCTACAACAGTTCTATGGCTGAGAGGTGCCACTGCCCCACACAAAGACTGTACCTTAGTACTGGGGGCCACAAGACAGGGCTACCACTAAGGGCTGGCCCTTGCCAACTGGGATTTCCCCCCTTCTAGTGGCCCCTCTTGACATTAGCATATTCTGATGGAACGCCAAAAAGGGCTAAGATTGCCAGAAAGACAGATTGCCAGAAAGATGGCAGGTATTGCCATGATGGCATGTGATGGCCCATGCTCACATCCATATCCATATGGCTGCCCTACCTGGGGGAGTCACCAATGAGTTTTGTCTGGGCAGCCTGTGTGGGAAGGGCACTGGGCCTAGGACTCAAGAGCATGCCGGGGCCACCCATGTCCATGTCAGGGCTCAGTATCATTCGAGCTTGGATGACTCACTATGAGAAGACGGGACCCAGAACCTGTACACTTTAGGGAATTGCCATCTGATTAGATGTGCAGTTTCTAGGACAATTCCTGGTGAGTGGTGTCTTTGCAGCATTTGTGATTGGTGTCAGGCTGGCACCCATTGACCAATCCAGATAAAATTATGATCCATAATATTCTCACAGGAAGCTGGAGTTCAAAACTCAGAAAGTGCTGCTGCCTCTTCCCCTTGTTGGGGAACCCCTTTGCATGTGAATGCCAGAATTATCTGAATTGCCCTGACATGGGCACACCTAAAGTTAATTACCTAGAAGGTCAAGAAAATATTTAGGGCCACTAAATGTTCAGCTACTGAACATCAAATCCTCATACGTATTTATTACACATCAAAATCATTTGCACATATAAAAAACCCACAATAGCGTAGCTCATTCATACAAAATAACACTTTACAATATTCAGAAGGGTTCAATACTTTTTTGACCCTAACAAACAGATGTATTTGGGCCAAATGTCTTTCTTCAATGGTCAAAATTAATACATTAATATAATGTCAAACTTCCAAACTACAAAGACTAGAATTTGTGAACACAAAAGTTGCATTAGGCTGGGCAGAAAAACAGCTCCATTGTGAACCATTTCTCAGCCTTCAGCCATGCAGATACTAACCTGCATTTCTGGATTGTGGAGAAGATCCCAACTGCCAGTACAAATCTGCTTCAAAGATTGAAGACAGAGAAGTTTTTTGGATCCACACTCTTGGCACATTGGTCCCATTTGGCATGAACAAGGAGATACACTTTTTCTGTCCTGTTTAATATGAAAATTTTCCATATTCCTTTTCTTTCCTTCTTTCATGAACTGTCTTTAGCCAGGGCAAACCAGGTGTTAGCTTCTTTCCCCCCCTCTCCCCTGTAAAAATGTTCTATTTGGGTTCCTGCCAGAATGCATCAGCTTAATGAGCTCTTCCCTCTTTTTTTCATATATAGTGCGTATAAGACATGTTGCACTGTGAGCTTTACCTAATCCATTTGCTCCAGACTAGGATTTCCTATGACAGAGGCATTATAAGGTTTTGCCCTAGCAGGCAATTAATTTGGGAATAAATTTGAATTTTTGGTAGATATACATGCTGTATGTAAGATAAATTTTGGCCCAGATGGAAATAATTAGTAATTTGTTTTCTCTTCAAGAACTGGGCATGATTGGCATGTTGTATTACACTTTTTAAGATGAAATAACTTTGTGTAGAAGACCTGGGTTCCAATCTAAACAACTCTTCAGTCACTTTCTTTGTTAGATGTATGTATGGATCATTCTTTACGAATATTTAATATGTTGTATCTAATTGACTAATTATTAATTTTTAAACTTTTTAATTTTTTTATAGACAATTGGTATCAGAATTTTTTTTACAAAAGCTTTAGAACTGCTATTTGTAGTCTGGAAGCTTGACACTACATTAATGTATTAATTTTGATCACTGAGGAAAGCCATTTGGCTGACATGTGTCTTTTTGTTAAGGTCAAAAAATGTGGATCCTTCTGTGTATTGTGTTATTTTGTATGCACGAAGTAGGCTATTGTGCAGATGATTTTAATATGGAATTCAGAAACCAAGTGACTATCCTCAAGATAACAGCTGTTATCCATTACTGTTGTCTATGGCCCACATACTTGACTCCTAGACAGGTGAATGGGAAGTTGCAAATAGTGACCAGAATATATGAACAAGTAGAAAGCCAAATTACTTGTATAGTGTTATATGAATTTTCCTTTTAGGAATGCTAAAGCTGAGGTAAGAACTGATTTAGGATGACCGCTTTAGCTGACATAATTAAAATGATTTGAACATGTAACTCATTGATCAGTAATATCAAAGGACTAAATGTTGAAGGAGCAGTAGACTAAAGTGTTGGCTGGACTGTGTATTCTATTATGTTAGATCAGACATGAATTATGAAGGCGTCATTGTCATTAGTATTGAAAGATGAAGACATGAAATGTCAGTTGACTTTAAGTATTTCTGACAATATGTATCCAAACAAGATAGGCTTTATGAAAACGTCAAAGCTTATTGTTTTGACAGATTAGCTGAGACTTTTTAATTGAAATTTAAATACTTTGTGGATAAATACAGCTCATGCCAGAGACTAAATATGTACTGTATTTGTCCACAGAGTATTTAATTTTCAATTTAAGAAACTCAGATAATCTGAGAGAGAAATAAGAAGAGGTGGCGTTCTTTTCTAACCTCAGCCCCAGTCATGTGAACCTCTCTTTGTTATTAGATATGTTTATTTAGTGGTCATGTATGCCTGTTGCAAGAAATTTGATGGGTCTTATTTTAGAAAAGAACAAGACCTTTTGTTATTTCTCTCTCAGAACACTGCTTGAGCATTAAGAAACTTAACCATGAAACTTAACCTCTGATAATAATATTGTCTTTCATCAAAAGGGCAGTAAAGTACACAGGAAAAGTAACTGTGACAGACCTCCCCACCCCCACCTTCCAATATCACTCAGACTGGAAAACCACTCGTTGACCTGTCCTGTCAGATTTTCCCCACCTTTTTCATCTCAGGGACTGAGCTGCTTCTAATATGGTAGAGTAAGGTAATGAAATCACTTTCCCTCAGCTGTGTTACTGTCCCAGAAGGTGAAGGATAGCCTGTTGACTTGAAACTTTACTTGCAAAGCCTTAAATAAGGCACACAAAATAATAATATAGAGGCAGATTTTAACTTAAACAGAGTAAAGATTTATTTGACAGGAGAGGAGATAAGGAAAGGGAGAATAATGACAGAGAGATGGCATAGTTGAGGCAAATCAGGCAGGGGAAATATATATTGGTTGTTGGCACAGCACAGACTTGAAAATACTTGTTTACAGTTCTCAATTACAGTTCAGCCTAGATGTTTTTCAGTTTCTTAGATAGTACAGTTCCCTTTACTTCATATGGTACTCTGGCTAATTGATTACATACAAACACTGGGTTCTATCAGGCTTAGTATATTCACTTCAGTACACTCTCTAAGCTCTCACAGCTAGAACCCCCAAAATAAACATTTAGGAAAATAAAAGCAAAACCCCAGCCGACTAACTGGTCTTTAGGATTCTTCCTCCCTCTTTCTGGGATATATTTCTCCACCTGGTTTTATATATGTGTGCCCCTCAGCTTGTGACCTTCAATAACCCAGCCACAAGTACACTCCAGTCTGTGTATATTTGCTTTCAACCAAAGCACACAGGGCTGTCACACAGTAGGACAAGCCAGAATCATGCACTGGCTGCCACTACTTTCCTCAGAGTTGTTATGTTAAGAGCTCAGATAGAACAGATTGCCCTTTACTTCAGGAATATCAAATTCTAAATGCCTTTCGGATTGTTCTCCACAGGAAGATAATCTCCTCCCTCTCAGTTTTATCAAATCTTTTACCCAGTTAGAGGGTTGCCTCAGCCAGTTAGGTGGTTTCTCTGTTCCTAGGTCTCTATGCCTCACTGTGAGTGTAAATCATAATGGTTCCTGGCAGACCTGCACTTTAACACCACTCATTTCTCTGCCGTCTGTCACAGTAACCATAAAGATCATGAGTCTTATGACATTGCTGAATCAGGATAGAATCAAGATAGAACCATACAAAGGTTGCTCCCATTCTGCTTTGTTTCTGTATAGTACTACCATCAGCAGTTATAATGTTCATGCTGCAGCTCAGGTGCAAGTACAATCCAACCAATACTAGTGACTCCCAAGAGAACATGGTCCTGGCATGAGTGGTCTCCACTTGCCCAGACCAGTGAATTGTTCCATTCAGATGACATGTTCAGGGAAAAATATGTGCATGTAATTTTTCATTGACTCTACCACCAACACAATCACTGGAACATGAGTACAGCACAAACTGTAAAACACAGGTTCCATACAATGGTTGACAATGTTTGAAAAGCATCATTATTGATTGTGGGATTAGAGCCTACCCATTCATGATTTGGTGCATAAACATATTCTGGTGAACAAGATAAAGTGGGGACATGGCCAGCAGACTTGTTCTCACTCCGCTTCTTCATTTTTGATATGGTGTCTGTATCATCATATTACAGTACAGCCACTCACAAGCAGCCTTTATGCAGGAATTTTTTAATTTTTATTTATTTATTTATATCCCACCCTACCCCCGAAGGGCTCAGGGTGGGTTACAACACAATTTAAAAACATTCAATACACTTTAAAATTTAAATCCCAATGGAAATAACATAACTATAAATCAATCAAAACCAGAGGTGTAGTTAGGGAAAATGGAGCCTGGGGCAAAATCTGAGCTCTGACGGATGGGCAGCCACCCTCCCCCACCACAACCGAACAATCTACTAGCAGCAAAGCCCATTGCTGGGGAGATGCAATGGGTCCTAGAAAAGGGTAGCAGAGGAAGGACCTTTCCAGCAATGGGCTTTAGTGGGGCTGTAGCAGCACCACTACACCCTTGCTCAAGATATGTAATTTACATGGGTGTGGACAGAGTGTGGCTTGAGGTAGGAAGGAAGGTGAGGATAGGGGCATAGTGGAGAGAAGTGGAGTGGGGGAGGGTGGCAAAGTGGAGGCTGGAGTGGAGGAGGATGGAACAGAGTGGCTTGGGGTAGTGGGAGGGTTGAAAGGACAGCCTTATAGAGAAAATGACGTTAATCTGTTGTAGTTATTCTATGACTGAACTTAAATGTTGGTGTTAAGTTTATTTGCCTTTGATTAAAATTAACCACCATGTTCACGTAGCCTGTACATGGATTCTTGAAGTAGAACTGGGTCTGTTCATTAAACCCCAACTATAAATTATTTGAAGGGAGAAATTTGTGTGGATTTAATTCCTGCTTTGCTGATTCAAGGAGAGGATAAATGGGGAGACATTCGGGGGGGGGGGCAAAATTACAGAGGAACATCTTGGTAAAATGTGCTGACTACAACTCGTTTATTAACATTGAGGCAAAAACAGCAGAGCTACAGCATGGGGATGGATACTGGCCTTCACTGACCTGTCTGATCCATCCCACATCGCACCTGCTGGGGGAAATCCCATGAAATGGCAAGAAATTGGGAGCCAAATGGGTCCCAGACTCTCCATGGTCCCCGTGACATAGAGGTGTCGGCCAGCCATTTGCATTCACATCGGCATGTGAATGAGTGGCTACAAGGTCTTATTGGGGCAATGGGGAGGTAGGCATAGGCACAGTCTCCCCCAAAAGTATCTGTCCCAATGCCTAACCTGCCAAACTGTGACAGCAAGCAAAATACAAAACATTGAGAAAGATGTGCTAAGTAAACAAAGGAAAAATACATTTAAATGGACAACCATTATGATCTCTTAGAAATATGCATCTTCAAAACATATCCTGTTATATGAGCCAATTTGTTATAGTGCAGTTCTCTCCCTCAGTGCTTTACTTCTATTTAGACCTCCTTGACTTCTATAACAGTTGCTTGTATAAAGGCAAAAGGTTGCTTGGAATGGAAATAGAAAAGCAAACCAATAAGTAAGCCTTGTGTTCAACTAAGGTCATAAGACTCAAAGCTTAGCAAAATCTCCTGAGTCTTGGGGGGGGGGGCACATACCCACTCGAGCAATAGAACATGTTGGATGAGTTCTGGTCACTAGGGTTGCAAGGTTCTCTTTGTGTGTGTGTGGTGGTGGTGGGGGGGGGAGGGTTGGAGATTGTACCAGGCTTAAAGTGAGGTCTACGTCTTGATGTCTCCTGTGTGAGGATATTACTTCCAGAAGTGACATCATCACATCAGTGACATTCTGGTATTTGGGCAAGTATGGTAGAAGCTGTTTTTACCGTAGCATTGTGCTCAAATACCACTGCGTCTTCCCTGTTGTTGCATGTGTGATGATGTCACTTCCAGAAGTGATATCATCATGCCAACAACGTCTATGCCTCATTTTAAACCTGGTAAGACCCCTACTTGCCAGCTGGATGGAGCCAAGAAGATCGGGCTCAAAGTAGGAAATCCAGCAGCAGGGGTCTGGCAACCTTACTGGTCACTTGAGGCAGGGCCTGGGAAAGAGCTTTTTTATGCTAGTGGTGAATTTTTTGGCTGGCATAATTAGTTTTTGGCGGATATTTTGGTGGATAAACCTGTGATAAGGAGTATGGAAAAGTGTCTGGAAGAGTCATCATTTGACATCAGAACACTCTCTTTTTAAAAAATTTAGTATATTAATATACTAAATATACTAGAACACTCTCAATACTGAAGTTGCTAATGAATAGGATCAATGTCTGCCATAACAGGTAAAGATAGTCCTCTGTGCAAGTGCTGGGTCATTACTAACCCAGGGGATACCATCACATCATGACATTTCCTAGGTAGACTGTTTATAAGGTGGCTTGCCAATGACTTGCCAGTCATCTACCTTGTATCTCCAGCACTCTGGGTACTCATTTTATCAACCTCAAAAGTCAACCTTTAAGCTGGCTATCTGAAACCAATTTATGTTGGGATCAGGTTAAGAACCGAACTTTGACTGCAGCAGTGATATAGCTAGAGGACTTGGGGGTGGAGCCCTGGGAGCTACTTCCTAGGAGTGAACTGAAAGGTTGTGCCTCCCCTAGCTACTGAGCCCCCCATCTCAAATTTCACATGGATCTTCATGTGAAGATCAGGGCAGGGACGCAACTGAATGCTGGCAAATGGCTTAATGCACCCAATCTTCTCATGGAGATTCGGTACAGTCAGCTGGGCTTGCCCCCACACAGAGTTGGGAAGCGGGACCAACTGGGTTGTCCCTCCCTGATCTCCACATGGAGGTCAAAGGGCCTGTTTTAGCCTGGCTTAGATCAGGCTTGGGTCCAGCTTTCAGCTGCACTCTTCTGTGGATCATGGGGGCAGAGCCAACAGCATAATTCTAGAGCTGACAGCTTCAGTGTCCTCTTTAAAAGGTCATTTCTATGAACAACACTCATCCTTTTTTATTCCTTTTGCACAATTATGAAATCAAAGAAAAGATCTAGACATGACTCTTATTTTTTAATGCTGTTTGCCACACTTAAAGCATTCTAAATTTTTGCATTTATCAAGTTCCAAAGATCAGACGCTCAGGAATTTCTGCTGCCATATCTGACCTATAAAAACAATACTGTCAATATGGTTATAAAAGGAAACTACTTGAAATGTCCCAATGGGGCAAAGTGGGGGGATGACAATGGCTCCAAACACTTCTCTCTCACACAAGATAAGTAAAATTCTGGGGGACTAAGTTGCCCTGTTGGCTTTAATGCTGCAACTAAAATTAATTATGTATTTCTGTTTTCATAAGTATTATGTATTTCTGTTTTCATAACTATTAGTTAACCATGATCGGGAGATAGGAACTTTCCCTTTATTGTACTATCTCTGCCTTTTTATCTTCTATCATTCTGCATTATGGTACGCCATGCCTTAGATATTTTGTTTATATTGTTTTCTAATTTGTAATCCCAGTACTGTTACAGTATTTGTTAGATGACTTACACTATCTGGATGAATTGTTTTCTATATTTTGTGATCTGCCTCTACTTTTAGTGAGAAAGGTCAGCTATCAACAAAGTAATAAATAAATAAAACTTGCAGGTCCCATAAACTTCAGGCGCATGGCAAGCACATATAAAATGAAACAATTTATGATTCTGATTTCAAAATGTTTTCTCAGGGTGAGCTCCTAGACACCTGCATTCAAGTGTCACAACATATTAGAATTTGATTGAAGGTTTCCCAAACCAAGAAGCTTTCAATCACATGAAGGAAAAGGAAGGGAAGCATGCAAGGCTGGTAAACAAGTTGTGTAATCCTGTAAGGGACAAACAGATTTGTTGTGGTGTTGGAATACCTCCATTGTTATTACATGGAGTTTTGTTAATAGAGAATTCCATCTGATAAACTCAATAGTTAAACTCCTTGTTCCTCATTTTAAATATCATTTTTTTTTGCAGGAGAGCTTTAAATGTTGAACTTGCTCTTTGGTCTTTCTTTTTTTTTATTCTGAGCTAGCAATCACTTAAACGTGACTCTTTCATAAAATGATAAATTGTACTTATTTTGGTAATTCGACTTTCAATCTAGAAAATTCTACTGGCCATGATAGAAATAAAACAATTGCATCTGACTGTCTAATAATGCTAATTTTTAAAACTGTTCTGCAGATTTTTTCATAGCAGTTTAGTAAAACTGCTGGATTGCAAAAACACACAAACACACAATAAACCTTTTTATTTTTTCCCCTTTGTGATATGAATGTTATTAATGTGATTTCTTTAGTAGTAGTATGTACTCAAGTTAAGCTTGGTGATTCAGTAAACCCAAATCACAGGACTCCCCCCCCCCCCGCCCCCAAAAAAGGTACAGACGGGGAAGGGACATCCAGATCCTTCATGTGGCACTGAGCAAACCCAGTGGCTCATGGAGGATCTGTACCCCCTGGGCCTTGGAAAGCATGAGTGGGGGAAGGAACTGACAGATCCTTCATGTGAAACTGAACAAACTCAGCTCTGCATAGAGGATTTGTCCCCCTCTAGTGCATTCCAAACTCTCTGGGGCTTGGAAAGCACAGGCATGAGAAGGGACAGCCAGATCCTTCATGAGCAAACTCAACACCACGTGGAGCAAGTGTTCCTCACCTGTGCTTTACAAGCCCAAGCACAGGAAGAAGGGGTCGTCAGATCCTTCACATGGTTTTGAGCAAACTCAGTGCCACATGGAGGATCTGTCCCCTCTCCGTGCTTTCCAACTTCTCTCTCCCTGGCATTTCTAAGCCCCTAGGGCTTGGAAACCGGATATGGGGGGAGAAGTGAAAAAATTTGGATTTGGGTTTTTAAAACCAGAATATTTTCTGTAATATTCAACTTTGTTCAGCTTTACTGAAAATTTCCAGATTAAAAAACCTCAAACCCGAAATTGGCTGATAATTTTTATCAGTGCTCATGCCTAATTTAAGTTAAAAACATTTTTTTAAACAGCAAATACTTGATGTAGAAAATCTCAAGGCTGTGAATTGCTAATTATTATATTTTTGTTTATTTTGCGGAATGTAAACTAAACATCGTGAAGGCTACAGATCTCAATATTTACGCTTGTCTTGAATTTTATGCATGAAATTAATACTCTGACATGATAGTAATAGTAATATCATTTGGACTATACAATCTGGTGTAGTCTGTTTATTTAAGAATTCTTGGGATTTTAGAAGAATTTCTGTAGCTTACATTTCTTACTGTGGGTTGACTCCTAGAATAGCAAAGCGAGAGGGCTATACAAGTCACCAAATTAAAGTAGACAAAGACAGACTTTCACCCAATTGCACCAATTGATGTCTAAATTAATGGCTGGTGCCCCAATTGGTATCTAAATTAAGACCATATTAATCTCACTAATTTGATCATCTTGCTTCTAGCACTGTTGACCAAAATACTCCAAGTCCAGTCTAATTTCAGCTATAGTTCTATAAAAAGCCAGGATTATTGGCAAAAATGGTGACAAAAAACCATCTTCTATCACTTGAGATTATTTTCGTTGGCCAGCAAGAGACAAGGGTTGGCACTGCAGGCTGCTTCCTCCACAAACAGACAAATAAATTAACGTAACATCTATAACAATAGATAGCTAAGTTGGTTCCATTATTCTGTGTAAGTTAGTTCCATTATTCTGTATAAGTGTACATTTGCACAGTGAGAGGCATAAACAGAATTCTCCCTCAGAGGTGTAGTAACCCAGCAGTATGCAAGATTCCACAAGTACTAGATCATTAAAAAGAATAATTGATACTGAATCTGCTGACTAATTTGACCACAATTCTAATTCAATTTGATAATGGTTGGTTCTAACTTTGTTCTTTAATAACTGCATTTTTAAAAAACTTAAGTTCTTGAACTAAGATACAAGCTTTAAAATTCTCAAGATAGTAAACTCTTTTTCTAACAGCCCAATCCCATGTGGGGGAGCGAACAGGTCAATGGGACCAGCATAGGGCTACATCAGTGTGTTAGCCCCCTTTGCCAGTGTAAGGGACACCCTGCTGGTAGAGAGGACATCTAGGCAACCCACAGCTCTGCAGCAGCAAAACTCAGAAGTGGGTGCTGCTGTGGAGCTATGCGGCCATCTGAGTGGACTGACTGTAGTCAGCTTCCACCTGGGCTTTCAAGCTGGAATGCATGGCCAGGGCCTCAGACTTATTCAACCCTATGAAGGGCTTTCCAGTCAGTCAGGATTTTATTTCTGCTTTGCAGGCTTCTTATACTGCCTGAAAGTTATCTGGAGGTGGTGTGGCGGTAAGGCAGTGGAGCTGTCCCTGGCCACCATAGCCTCTAGATTGGGCTGCCTCTTTAATACTGTCCTCAAAAGAGTAAAGAAATGGCCTCTATAAGACATTTGGGAAATTTTCTTATCAGTATAGCATTCCATAATTGTATAGCATTGCATAATTATTTTCATGTTGCATTACACAAGGTGAGAAAAAAAGAATTCAAACTATATTTCAATATCATTAAGATAATGATACAAAGCAGTGAAGCCTGTCTATTTAATTCTACAGCACAGCTGACACATGGCCCTAATTTGCAAAGTTATGACTTCTTTTTCTTTCCTAATAGCTTGATCCCAGTGTAAATTATTCTTTTTGCAACATGAAGCCAACTTCATAGAATTCACTGCTGTTAGTGGTCACAAAGTCATATGCTGTAACAAGCTGATTATAACGGCTAAATAATTTCATGAGTAATAATATAGGTATCCATGCTGGGGTGGGAGTAATTAAATCTCATGCTTCAGGAATCAAAATCAGCAGTTCTTCAACACATTTTGTGGAAGACTTAAATGATGACCACAGTGCTACAATTTGTTAGCAGAACTAGAGAAGACAGAGATCACATCCAGAGGTCACATAATGGCTCACATACAGTGGTCACGTATTATATCAGTTTACATGCCATAATTCAGTCCTGTGGTCTCCAGATTTGGTAACCCACAAAGAATCCTTCCTTCATTTATTTGTTCTCACTGTGTGCAGTGACATTCAGATTGTGAAACTACAGTTAGCCTTTAGTTTGGCTTGCTGTAAATTAATGTTTGAAAACTCTGTTAGAACCATGGTCTCAGTTCATTATCTGAGGAATCATCAGAATTGAGCCCCTCCATTTTGCAGAGTGGTGCACAAATAGAAATAGGTAACTTTTCTATATTGAAAATGTCGGTATGTTGTAACATTTTAAACTTTAAACTAAACCAGTTATTTCAAATTTCTGACCTCCCGCAAATATTCCAGCAAATATACCTTGGCACTTCACATATTTTAGAGAAATTTGGGGCATGTGTTTTAGAACAACTTTCTCTTAAATATGTGAAGCTGCCAAGGTAGATATGCAAGGAATATTTTCTGGAGGACAGAGATTTGAAAATATTCACTTTAATTTCTTATGAAATATTTGTATTTTGCCTGCAAGAACTTCAGAGTATATGACAGAAAACACCCAGCAATCTCCTGTGGTTGCACATTGCAAGGGTAACTGATAATAGTAAGAAAGTTATCTTTGATAAAGCCTTCATAGGCTTCTGAGAAACCCAGGTTTCCTTGGAACACAGTTGGAAATTATTGATTGAAAGAGAGCAAAGACTTTTTATTTCTGAAAATAATGTCTTGCTAAACTCCAAGGCAATAATCTGGTGATCAATCAGATTTTCAGCTGTAGCTTAACTAACATTGCTTGAAATAACAGCTGGATGAAAATTACTGTTTTACTTTAACAAATGCAGAAAAGGAAAAAATAAACTTCAAATAAACTGCGAAATGTCCCAGAAAGAATTAGCATCAGAGTCATCACTAAAATTCAGAAACTTGGTTTCAGCTTCCAGAAATACATCAATATGGACAGCAATTGGGAGTCATAGTAAATACATATAACAACAAGCAGTCAAAGTCTGAGTTAAATTTGGAGGGGAGATCTTGGTGAAAGAAATTATGATGAATGCTTACGTGTGTAATCTGTGCTCATCTATCTTTCAGCAAAAAACACTGTGTAAAACTTAAATCACAGTGCTTTAAAGAAAAAAATGGAGCATTGAAATGAAGAATATGCACATGTATATATCCATTCTGAACAAATACTCCCCCAATACCTTATTAGTATTTTTCAATATATTTGGGTTCCCTGTAGATATTCAAGAACCTCAGGAATACCAATATCTTGAAAATATTTGGAAATATTCAAGCATATCCTAGGCTCATTCCGCACATGCAGAATAATGCACTTTCAAACTGCTTTCAGTGCTCTTTGAAGCTGTGCGGAATGGCAAAATCCACTTGCAAACAGTTGTGAAAGTGGTTTGAAAACGCATTATTTTGCGAGTGCGGAAGGGGCCCTAGACTTCTATTTTAAAACTCCAAACTTGGTTGTTGCTTTGTTTGTTTGTTGTTTTTGCTTTTGCTGGTTTTCTGGTCAGCAGGGGATGTGAGGCAGCACATGCAGGCAAATGGGATCACACGTTAGTGGGAGTGTCATGCCCCCACAGAAGCCTTTATTATTTTTATTAAGTATCAGTTTCCCATGGATCGCATGAGCTTAGACCACTGTATAGTCTCCAAAGGGAGGGAATGTTAGTTAGCCTCTGTCCCTTTAATTGCCCAGCAATCCCCCCCACCCCGTTCAGCCAGTTCAGTTCAGTACAGGTGCCTAAGAAGTTAGGGGGCAGCAGTATTTTACCACACCAAAGGTGTACAGAGAGCACAAAATTGAGGTTTACAGAGAATAGTAGCCAGATAAAGACTCAAGGAACTTAAAGAAGTGGACTTTCCTGGAAGCAGTCAAAGAAAGAACAAAAGTCTACAGCTTCTATTGTCCAGTCAAGCAAGTACTTTATTTTAGGCAGACCCTGGGAGTAATTAGGGTTTCCATTCTTCTAAATATTAAACCTTTTGTTTGAACTATTGAACCTTGCTTGTGACTCTCCCACTCTGTTCTGGCCGGGCACAGGGCACCAGAAACAGTTTTGCTTGGGAAACAGAACAGGGAGCTTGCTTGGCTTGTGTGGTTTGATATGGGTTTTGCTGAGTTGAGAATAGTGTCCCTTGCTTTGCTTCAGTTTTTTTTTGGTATGGATTCTGAGATGTAATATTAGATGTTTTGAGTTTGCTACATTGGCCTGTGGTTCTTCTATGATTCTCTGCTTTGACATTTGACATGGGGGTGGGGGTGGTTCTATTTGCATTGGAAGGCTGTGAGAAAAGTTATACTACATTTCACAGAGCTTTCCAGTGCATCAATGCCCAGGGAATGAGAAAATATCAATTTTACTTCTTGTTTAGCTTTGGAGTAAACACTTGAATCACTTGTACAACTTTCAGTTGTACTGACAACTTTCAGTTTGTTAGCACATAAATGTATTTTTCATTTCTTTGCTGCCTTTTACTGTTATGTGTTCCAAATAATGTACATTTACTGTTTTGCCTTCCAGAGCATGACGAATGCCTCACAAATCAACACAACTGTGATGAAAATGCAGTGTGTTTCAACACAGTGGGGGGACATAACTGTGTTTGCAAACCAGGTTTTACTGGAAATGGCACTGTGTGCAAAGGTAAGCAATGATCAAATTCCATTCTAAACTCTTGTCTTTTAACTGGTACCAAAAAAGATGTGTACCTTTTAATAATTACAGTTCAGCAAACCTAAGGAAAGTAGAGACACAATGAAATCATTTTAACATTAGATCTTACATATAACTTTTTACACTATAAGACAGCAAAAGCATGCTCATCAGTTCACACAGGTATCCTGGAAGATTATAGCTATAGGTTCCTGGTACATATATCCATACAGTGGTAAATGTGTGTCTTGTAAAGTGTCCTCAAGTCACAACAGAATTATACCAACCACATAGGTTGGTATAAGGCAAGTCAAGTTATTAAGCATTCAAGGCAAGACATTAAGCAGAAGTAGTCTTCCTCTGCAGAGTTGTCATTCCATGTAAATGTAGCTCTGTTCAGTTGTTGTGTTTGATGATGTGCATGGGACAAATGCTGTATACATTACAACGCATATGAAGAAAAGCATGATATCTTTCAGCTTCAGAACATGTGTACCAGATCCACAATTAATGTACATCTGCACATGCAGTGGTGTACCAGTAATGGGGACTGGGAGTATCCCATGTCCCCGAGTGCATGCTGTTTCGTCATGTGGGTCATGAGTTCAAGCCATGTCACTATGTGAGTGGACCAGTGCTGTGTCTTTTTCACAGAATTTATAATCTCCATCTTAGTTTGGGAAGTATCCATGGAATCAACCATGGTAAATGACAGTTTTCATTGGGGCTGCTTCACCCCCACCTCCGCTAATGAGTAGCTTGGTAACATCCCAAGGTGGGCCTGGACAGATGACCAGGGATGAAAACAGGATTGCAACTTACCTGTAACAATTCTTCATTGAGCTGTCTTCATTGAGGAGGCATACATTCCCTCCCACTTGCCCCACTATGAGCTTTCCCCCCTCTATTACCTACTTACAACAGAACTGAGGGAGAGCCCCCCCCCCTCCAGACCCCATGACCATTTAAGAGAGAAAACACATTCAACAGTTCTGTGGGAAATGGGTGCCTCCTAGGTAAGTTTTTAGCTTTGAAATGAATCTTTCTGAAGCAGGCATACTCAAAAGCAGTCCTAATGTGTCCATGCACAGAAGACAACCTGATCAACAACAGTTACAGAAGGGAAATCCTGTTTTGAACATTGAAATATTCCCAAGTACCACTGACAAAAGCACCTCCTGAAAAATTAAAAAAGGAACCTCAACCTGCTGTAGTGATTTAACTACAGTTATCATTAGCAAAAAATATCATGTAGGGAGTCAAATTCAGATGCCTCGCAATCAAAGGTACCAGGACAGCTGTGGACTGTTGTGTTTATTTAAGAAAGTCATTTGTTTTATGTGTCCATTGCGGTGATAAGGGAGCCTGACCTGATTTTCTTTAACGGTTTCAGCATTCTGCAAAGATGGTTGTAGAAATGGGGGAGCCTGTATTGCTTCAAATGTCTGTGCCTGTCCACAGGGGTTTACTGGCCCAAGCTGTGAATCTGGTGAGCAACTAATTTTCTTTTCAAATGAATCTTATATTGGTTCATAAAGTCATACAAGGATGAATTTCAAATGTATATATCAAGTTTAAGAACAGTTATGGCAGAAGAAACAGTACATATGCTTTCTGCCCTCCCCTGCAGTGAGTTGTTCTTGTACCTCATGTGGTGGTGCAAAATCATTTTGTTAGGTAAACAGATAAACTGTATAAGCATTAGTCCTCATGCAGGGAAGAATAGCTGCCATATTTTGTCATGTGTTTTTATTTGTGATATCTTTTTCAACTGTTACCAGTCCAGATTCTGATTATATAATGGCACAGAATATGGAATAAAAAAAACTAATTTAATTTAAATTAGATAAGAATCTATCAGCACTAATCATGTATGTTCTGCAGGAAGCAAAATATTTTATTTACTGAAGTCACATATTATGGCAATATTTATTATTAGCATGAGGTATCTTATACTGCAAATTTATGATGGTATCAGCTCCCACTGGTTTCACTGGGCATTATTTCCATTTCATACCTGTGATCTAATTTTCCTAATTATGAATTGCTTCCTATATGTTTGGGAAACAGGAGAAGGCAAGGACTCATGCTGAAACTTATGCCCCAAATTTTTCCCTGTTGGTTTATTCATAGGATTTCACCTATATTTCTGTTATTCATTTCCAGGTTTCTCAGTGTGGCTCCCCCCACTCCCCGCCCACTAGTTTCTTATATTCACAGTTAAGCTGATTCACATACAGAAACACATCTGGATTGTGTTGTTGTTTGCCATCAAGTCATAGTTAACTTATGGTGACTCTATAGGGTTTTCAAGGCCAGAGGCTTCAGAAGTGGTTTGCCATTGCCTGCCTCTGCGTCACAACCCTGGTATTCCTTGGAGGTGTCCCATTCAAATACTTACCATGGCCATGATCATTTCAGTGTTATGCATTCTGCAGAAGGGTAAAGCTTTTCTGACCTCAGGCAGGGTATTCTACGATGGAGAAACCTGGGTACTGGCTGTTGTTGTTTTTACTCATTTATAAGGTGGCACATGCAGAAGGCTATGGTCAGATTGGAGAAGCTGTTATGGTGGAGCATATTGGGAGTGGTTCTGCAGTAAGGGTATGCAAAAAAATCTGTAAAATTTGGGTGCGGGTCTAACGGAATTGATTTTTTTGATAAACTGGAATATTCCCAAACCTCATGTTAGGCATTTCCAGATTCCTGACAACATTCAGGACTATTAGACCCCAACTGAATTTTACCACTCCCCCATTTCCCCTTCCTCATCTACCCCACTTATATTGACTGACAGCTCCAATGGGCACTGAGCAATCTTTAAACCCCATGTGGAGCCTGATGCAGCAGACAGCCTGAGCAGAGATGCATGCCAGTCTCAGCCAATCCTGACTTGCAGCCAGGGGTGTAGATACCATGGGGACATGTGGGGACAAATGTCCTGGGCGCCCACGTGGAGCGGGTGGGCGGAAAAATCGGGTTCGTTTGTATTTTTTTATTTTTTTGTGTTTTTACTTTGTTGGCCAGCAGAGGGCACATTTTTAGGCTAGCAGCACCAAAATTTCAGGATATTCTTAGGTAACACTTCTGATGATACCAGCCAGGTTTGGTGAAGTTTGGTTCAGGGGGTCCAAAGTTATGAACACCCAAAGGGAGTGCCCCTATCTCCTATTGTTTCCAATGGGAGTTAATAGTACGTGGAGCAACGCTTTTGAGGGTCCATAACTGTGGACCTCCTGAACCAAACTTCACTAAACCTTAGTGGTATCATCAGAATAGTCTCCTTCTGATACCACCCAGGTTTGGTGAAGTTTGGTTCTGGGGGTCCAAAGTCATGGACCCTCAAAAGGGACCTCCATCTACATTGGACCCCCTGACCCAAACTCCATCAAACCTGGATGGTATCTTCAGGAGAGTCTCCTGAAGATTGCCGGAAATTTTGGTACTGCTAACTTAAACATTACTCCCCTGATAGGCACTCAAATTTTCCCCAGATTCTCCCTTTAAATCCACCCCCATCTGAGTGGATTTAAAGGGAGAATCTGGGCTCCCTAGATTAAAAAACATTGAAAGTACTGTCAGAGGTTTTCACGGCTGGATTCAACTGCTTGTTGTGGGTTTTTCAGGCTATGTGGCCATGGTCTGATAGATCTTGTTCCTGCATTTGGTCGATCTTGTTCGCCTGCATCTGTGGCTGGCATCTTCAGAGGTGTATCACAGAGAGAAGTCTGTTATAAGTCTGGACGCAGTGTATAACAGACTTCTCTCTGGGATACACCTCTGAAGATGCCAGCCACAGATGGAAGTGAAATGTTAGGAACAAGATCTACCAGACCATGGCCATGCAGCCTGGAAAACCCACAACAACCAATATTGAAAGTGATGCTGTTTTGGGGGTTTGTGGGGAATCTATCCTGAAACAGCATCATTTTCAATGCTGTTAAACGAGGGAGCCCATTCTCCCTTTAAGGTGGATTTAAAGGAGAATCTGGGCTCCCTTGTCTAAACAATATTGAAAGTGATGCCGTTTGGGGGGTGGGTTGGAGGAAATTCACCCTGAAACAGCATCACTTTCAATGTTGTTTAAACTAGAGAGCCCAGATTCTCCCTTTAAGGTGGATTTAAAAGGAGAATCTGTGCTCTCTAGTCTAAACAACATTAAAAGTGATGCTGTTTCAGGGTGGATTCCCCCCCCCCCCCAGCCAGCATCACTTTCAATGTTGTTTAAATTAGGGAGCCCTGGGTGTGTTCACATTTGTGTGTTGGAGCGTGTTCTATAATGTGATGGTGACTTTGAGATGACCTGGTGCAAAAAAATAATTCTTTCGTTGTGGGGGGGGGCTGCCCATATGCCCCCCCAGAAAACTGAGAACAGCGTCTTTTTGAGGGATTTGACAACTTGTGAAGGAATTGGGTAAAGGGGGTAGTTCAGGGTTTTGCAGACACCCCCCCCCGCCCAAGACACTCAGAACTTTCCAGACCCACCTTAGGAGCAAAATCCCTCCTCCCTCACAGATGGATACTTTCTCAGACTGGTACATTTAAGATATTCCAATGCTGATGAGACAGCAAAAGCTCAGAGCTCTTCTCCCCCAAAGTGGAATTTTACTGACTTTTTGCTCTTGACAACATCTTCCAAAGAAAAGCCAGCTATCTATATGTATAGAATGTATAGAATGTAAAACCTACTCCAATGTTGTGTGTTATTTGATATCAAAAACACTGATCTTCTCATATAAATTGCTGAGATTAATGTCCATCATACTTTAAACAAGTGAGTCTGTAAAACTGAACCAGAATCTACTGGAGCTGTCAGTCAACTAATAGGTTTCAATAACCTTGTGATGTCTGTTTAACATAGGCTATGCAATGACTAGCATGAGGAAAAGAAAGAATAGCTACAACTTTTGATTACTGATTATGGAGGAGGGGGATTCAGGATCCTTATCAGACAGTATCAGGAGTAACCACTGAAGACATTAGGACTGCTACTCCAGTACACCTGCTGAGTGACTAGTAGCGTATAGGCTGCACTTGGCCATTCATTCCGTTGGGAATAAAAAGTATAAAGGGCAAAATGAATCTTTTTGCCATACTTTAACTAAAATTTAATAAAGCAACAGATTTGCCTCTGGGGCTTAATCCACGCCAGGAGCTGCCAATTAACAATCCTTGATTTAGACGAGTATTATTAGCCAGGTGTATGTTGTGATTGCTTTCATTTGAACCAAGCAGTAAATGAAAACAATTATCTTGAGGTATTAATGATTCAAAAATACTCTTGCAGGTTTGTCAGTATCAGCACACTTAACAGGTATTGTAGTAGCTTTGACAGTAAATAGTATTGCGAGTAACAGTAAAACCATTTTTCCAAGGAAGTTTGAGTAGTGGAATTAAAGAGCTTTTATAAAACTCCCCTGGAACAGTCATAATCTGAATCTTTCTATTATTGTGGTCAATGTACCTGAACAAATTAATTTGAAACTGTAATGAAGAGCAACAGCCACACATGCTAAATATTTAGCTGCCACTGAATGTGACACACAACTCCAGAGAGATCCAATCTATAGCAATTACCTAGGCAAGTCACTGACCTGAACTGAATTTTAATCTACAATCCTCAGATCATGTAGAGGAAGTTACAAAAAAGTGTAATGATCTATTCTTGGATTTCTAGCCACAATGATACCGTTTTTAAAAAAGGCTCTTCATGTCTCCATGGGATATCTAGACACATTTCAGGACAGGAACAATCCACTGGCAAACTATGGAGGAAAAGTACTGTGAGAAGGGGATACCAATAAAATATATACCTCTATGTTATTCCATTTAGCAGTTCCTCTATTTTATCAGAATGGTTATGAATTTTGCTACCCCATGTCAACATCCAGTGCTATGAGGGTCTGTAACCATATCATTTTCAAAGTATTTATCCAAGTTAGTTATGAATTTATTTCAGTTTTATATGCAATATAATATTTTACTTGGTTGTCTCTTTTAATGAACTGTCATGAGCAGAAAAATATATTAGCTGATGAGGGAAAATTTTGAATCAGGTTATAGTGGACAGACTGGTAAATTACACCTTGTGGGCTAGTGGCTAAAAGTGTTGGACTAATATCTGAAAGACCCAGGTTCTTGTGCCACTGAAACTTAATGGGTGATCTTGGAGTAGTCATATTCCCGCAGCCTCACCTACCTCACAGGATTGCTGTGAAGATAAAATGCAGGAGAGAAGAAGGATGTAAGCTACTTTGTGTGTCTATTGCAGAGAAATGCAGGCAATAAATGAACTAAATATCTAAATACATTTGCCCATTTTGTAGCACAGGGTTTCGTATACTGCTGACAAAAGGAAGGATAGCAGTAATGAATGATAGTGTGACAAAAGTTTATACTCGATGAAATCTAAGATTAGTAGGGGAATTTCTACTATTCCCCACAGAAGTGCAAAAACTTTGCAAACTAAAAAGCCTTTGTTTCAATGGGAATGGAAATTGCTTGGTTCACCCTAGACATTATACTGTTGCACTGTTTCTCTAATTTGTAATCCATCTTTGCTTCATTGTTTGGTTAACAGTATTATTAACTATTTTATTTGACAATACATTGAACTATTTTATTGTATGTGGTATATTGTTCTCAGCCTGCTACTCTCTATTCTATAATCTTCTGATTGTCTATACCAGGGGTAGGGAACCTGCGGCTCTCCAGATGTTCAGGAACTACAATTCCCATCAGCCTCTGTCAGCATGGCCAATTGGCCATGCTGGTAGGGGCTGATGGGAATTGTAGTTCCTGAACATCTGGAGAGCCGCAGGTTCCCTACCCCTGCTCTATACTGCCCTATTCTGAATGCACTGTTTAATTGTGTAGTCCACCTTGACTCTCTGTGAGAAAGGTGGACTCTAAACAAACAAACAAACAAATAGTGCTTATGAAATCCTGATTCAGAATTTCACAGGGAACCTGTTGGTCAGCCAAATGTACCGTATTTAACACTCACAATCAGATGGTACGCTGAACTTACAAATGTGTAGTTCAGCCTGAGCAAACAGCTGCCAAATAGGCTTGTTCAGAAGCTGGCTCTCAGCTAAACAACAGATTAGCCAAGAGTCAGCTCCAGAGAAATTCCCAGCCTTATTAGGAGGCAACAATATTTCTTGGGAAGTGGGAGAATCTGAAGCCAACTCCTAGATCATCAAGTGATCTGCTGCAATTTAGCTTCTGATCTCTACACTCTGGAAACTTTGATGTGTTAGAGTAAGTCTGACAATAGCCTGCACCCCCTGCCGGCCGACAAAGTAAAAACACTAAAAATATCTTCATCAGTACTAAGCATAAATAAATTAAAATTTGCTGTATTAGGACTTTTACCATTTCATTTATATAATTAAAAAATTACCAGCTACTGGGAATGTTGTGCCAGACAGATTTGCCACACTTTGTCTTAAAAGCCCATAACTGGCTTTTCTTATTGAAAAATACAGTGCAAGCCCACACATTACAAATTCTATAGTAATGAAATAAGAACATAATAGTAGCCTTGCTGAATCAAACCAATGGGCCATCTTGTCCAGCATGCTTTTTTACCCTATGGCCAGCCAGATCTGCAAGCTGGACATAAAAGCCAAATCTTCTCCCTGTTCTTCTCCCTTTACCATGTTGGTATTAACAAGTTTATTATATCTGAGCATGGAGGTTTAATTTAGCCATCATTGCTAACAGTACAATCCTATACAGAATTACTCCAGTCTAAACCCATTCATTTCTATGGCCTGGAGTATCTGTGCATAGCACTTTCCAACAATGTTACAGACACATCTTTTAAAACCATAGAACTCTTAGCTTGCTTTTTTATTTTAAAATAACCATTCAAGGTCCTGACAACCATGAAATTAAAGGGAAACAAATGGCAGCTCCCTCCCTTCTTTCGTGGCAAACTGATTTTGAAACTTTCAAAAGTTTATGATAAGTCTGGAAAGTCACTTACGGAAGGAAGAAATAACAAAATTTAGCTAGGATATAAGTATATGTGTGCCTGAGCAGCGGGTTGAAAACCAGCCTTCATTTTTGAAGAACAGCTTCCACTAATTAAATGTGAGGCTACTATCCTGCATGTAAGGAATTTGATAAATCCTTGGAGAACAAGGAAACAAAAAAGGAAAAAAATGTAGGCTGAAGCAGATTTCTTGACATAGTGTACTGTTATATTAAATATGTATTCTCATGGTCAATCCAGCCCAATCTGTGGATATTTACATCTGCAGATTGAAACAAGATAGAGAAAAAGAAGACTCCCCACATTTGTAGAACATTTTGAAACCTTTAAAAGATGGGGGTGGGGGGTTAAAACCCTCAAGAGAGGAGAGGTGTTGTCTGAACTTACACAGACTTACACAGAACTTACACTTTTCCCATTGCTGGCTTGGAGCTTCTTTCATCACCAACATGGCCTCCTCATCACCCTCATGGCTGGGCCCATTGCAAGTGCAGCTAGGTTTCCCCTCATTCTAACCGCAGCAAGGCCCAGTGCAGCTTTTTACATCATGGCCAGAAGAAGGATGGGTGAGAGGACAGGGGGAGGAGTAGGAGCCACCACAGCAGAGACATTCCTTCCATTGGGCAAAGTGGGAAGTTGCCCAGGGTGCCCCCTTGTGGTGTGTGCCAAAACTGCAGGTTCGTTTGTGAGATTTTTTTTGGTATTTTCAGTGTTTTTTCTGTTTTTGGCCTGCAGGGGGCACAGTTTTTAGGCTAACCGCACCAAAATGTCAGGGATTTTTCAGGAGACTCTCCTGATGATATCACCCAGGTTTGGTGAGATTTTTTTTTTAGGGAGTCCAAAGTTATGGACTCCCAAAGGGAGTGCCCCATCCCCTATTGATTCCAATGGGAGCTAATAGGAGATGGGGGCTACACTTTTGAGGATCCATAACTTTGGACCTCCTGAACCAAACTTAACCAAACTTGAATGGTATCATCCATAGGGGCTCACGAAGATACTCTGAGGTTCTGCTATCTTAACAATTGCACCCCTGACAGCAGGCACCCCCTACATTTCCCCAGCCACTGAGGGGGTTTCTTCATACCCACCTGAACCACCATTGTCTCAGCCACCCTCCCCAATTTTTGCATGATTTTCTGATCACCCACAATGAGGTGGAATCAGGTGGGTAGGCTTGGAAGCTCCTTTTCACAATTCACCCATTTCTAGTGCTGTCTCCTCACTATTGGCAGTCAGCAGCTGATGAGAAATTTTGGAAAGGGCAGGAACATTTTGTTGAGGGCCCCCACTTGCAGTTAATCTAATAACAATACTTGGGCTTTTTTCCTGCTCCTTTTTTATTCTTTTATATTTTTCCAAGTCTGCAGTTTCCATCTCTGTTAATACTTTTGCCCTGTTCTCCTAATAAACCATTGCCCTTTCTAGTCCCCAGCTCTTGTTGACCTCCTCTACTAGTTCACTGCGCTCATGGCACTGGCCATAGTAGAACGTTCCTTTTCCCTCCAGTACAGCAGTGGTGGAAGAAACTGATAGTTTTATCTTGTGGGGTCAGGTTCCAGCTGTTCGTTCTTTCTGCAGGGTATGGCTAGAGCAGAGGCAAACCTGTAGGGACTAGGCATGTAGGGATGAATTGGATAACTGAGTACAAAAAATACTAGTGGGTAGAAGATGCGGGTGTGTGTATAAAGTGTATCAAGTCACAGATGACTTGTGGTGATCCAGCAAGGGACTTTCAAGGCAAGTAAAAAGAAGAGGTGTTTTGCCATTGCCTTCCTCTGCAGAGTCTCCCTTAGTTGTTTATCATTCAAGTACTGACTTAGCTTCTGAGATCTGACAAGATTGGGCTATACTATACCATTCAGCATCCCAATAGGAAACATGGACCAATCCAAAGCAGGAGGAATTAGGTGAAAATGAAAAAGTGAGAGGAGGTTGAAAGGCAATAGAAAGAAAAGTGAGGTTTGTTGAGCAATGGCAGAAAGCAGGAACAAGGGAAGAAGATGGAAAATGAGATGAATATAGTGATTTATTTTATTTCTGGTCATGGAAAGGGGGTATCTAGAAGGTACAAAGGGGTACTCAGAAATGAGATGTTCACAAGTCTTCCATTCCCTCTCTTGGCCCACTGCACCAAGCAGGAGAAAGAGGGCTTCATTTAGCATATAGTGCTCTCTGTGTACACAGGCACAATGGCTGGGATTGACTCTTTAGTTTTTAGTTATATAGTGTGGCATGAAAAAACATGAATAGAACTCAGCAATATATTTTGTAATACATTTCTTTTCATGTAAAGAATGACTTTCATAACTTATTCCAAGCTCTTTTACTTATGAATTATTGTCTTCTTTGACATCATAGGAAGTAAAGGGAACAGTATCGATAGCAATCTTTTAACTTTTCTCGTGATTCTTTTTTTCTCTACTTCATGTGGCATCTGTGTGTCTGGGTGTATAATTTTTTGTAGTTATCCAGTATATAGTAGTGTTTTTGCTTAAAGCTTATTTTTACAAGCATTTTCGAAATTGAAAATATCAATTGTTTCATTTCACCATTTCATGATCTTGTGAAAGTGCTCCACATGTTTTAACACATCCTGGAAAACCAATAACTAATCATAGGATTTTATTTCCTGTTGTTTACTATTTTATATCATAACTACATGGATGTCAAGTTAAGTACAATTTACAGAGATAACATTTGAATTAGGAAAACACTAGAAGTCTGCGATAAAATCCTGAGGCCTGCGATTTGTGGCTATCCATGGTGTAATGATGTGCCTGGGCCCATTAGTGGCTGCAACATCTGATTGCTGGGGATGGGGTTTGCCTCAGCCTTCCCTGGTCTCCACAACCCCAACTCCACCACAATCTGACGACATGGAGTCTACCTGCTGTATGGGTTCACCTACAGTCACTGGCCCTGGCAATTCCAAGATGCCCATTGACTGCAGGTAAACACACTTTAACAGAAGAATATGATGCATTTGGAGGGGGGAGGGTCATTGAAATATTGTAAGAGAACCTGATGTCCACATAACAAGTAGCAAATATTGACCACAATAGAAAGCCTGCAAAATTTAAGGAAAACAATGTTGTTCACATGATTAAGAGATACAAGAAATGGAAAAGAAAATTATTGCTGATATTCAGTGAGCTTTTTAGAAGACAGTACAGGCAAAAAATATCTTTTTTCTTGTGTATGAAACCATGGAAAAACCCAGAGAAACATATTATCAAAAACTCTCTTTCTGTTTCCATTATATCCTTAAATAACAAGTGGTCTATTTTTCTCACGTAGAAAATAGTTTTATTTAAAAAGATGTATTAAAAGAGAAACTTAGGTATATTTTTAAAAACACAAACGTAGGTAGCACAGAAAGTAGATGCACTTATGTCACAGTCAGCCTCTAAATATAGTAACAGTGTTCTCAATAGTCTGCCTATTTAACGGGCAATGATATAGCCAATGGCACAAATCTTGGTCAAAAAAAATTACCCTTTTTAAAGCTGTTGAAGCATGCACCCAGTTCATCATGCCTAATTAGATGCTCTGAATTATCATCTTCAGTTGTTATATCTTTTGTCATATCATTTGTCATATCTTTTGATGGTATTGGCTACGTAATAAGAAACTGTCATAGCCGTAGTTGTCTGTAGGTTTGT
This sequence comes from Sphaerodactylus townsendi, assembly GCF_021028975.2. Taxonomy (NCBI): domain Eukaryota; kingdom Metazoa; phylum Chordata; class Lepidosauria; order Squamata; family Sphaerodactylidae; genus Sphaerodactylus; species Sphaerodactylus townsendi. The sequence continues at coordinate 65,290,208 of NC_059430.1, forward strand.
GATTGATCAATTTTTGACAACAAAGGAATGTTAACAGGGCCACATGGTGAAGCATTCACTGGAAAAATCCCTTTCATAATGTTTCTATCTAATTTTGGAGCACAGTCACTGCCACACATGAAATAACAACACAATTGAATTTCCTTTGCTGGCATTTAGCAAAACCTATAGGGGTGTGCAAAAATCAATGGGGATCAGGAGTCTGGAAAATTACATACTTGAAGAATTAATGAACTATAATGCCGTACTAGATTCTCACATTTTGTTTCCTTTTCATTAATGGAACTAAATTAGTTTTCCATGGACATGGTACTTTTAAGAAAGCCCATAGTCATGCTTTTGCAAAGGTATTGGGGGTGAAGGGAAGAGTGATTTTAAGAGTAGATTTGCTCACACAGAACATGACTGGCAAAAAAATCAATACAGGTCATACAAACTGCATTAACTGAACTTGTTGAAGAAATTTTGACATAATTACGGTAACTACTGTAACCAATTTACTATCCTTTCATGAATTGATGCAGAATTATTGCTAGCTCTGGTCCTCTGCAATACAGTAGCTGATCATCTTACATTCTTTAGAAAAGACAACTCTTTCCATGCTAGACCTGTACTCTAGCATTTATTCTTTATATGCTTTTTGTATTTATAATAAAATTTAGAACCAACTATACGAATCACTAATTGAAACATAGCTGCATCTAACAGCCCATCAGTAAAATCATCTGGTGGAAACAATACAAGAATTGCAAGACATATGCCATGACTAATTAAAAGCCTGTTGGAAGAGCTCTGTCTTGCAAGCTCCGTGGAAGCTAACAAGGTTATGCTGGGCATGTGTGTTCTCTGGTAAAATATTCTGCAAGGGCACCACAGAGAACGCCCTCAGCCCTTGAGGATTGGGCACCATCCAAAGACTGTGTGATGGGATGTGGGCAACATGGGGGATCGTTACAGGAGAGATGGTCCTTCAGGTATGATGGTCCAGTTTAGGGCTTTAAAGGTTATTATTTTGAGATTCTGCAGTATTGGTTTGGAGATTTTATTTTTGACTAAACATCTTATTTCATTGTCAAAATGAGACTAGATCTTTAAACAACTGCTCAGTAACAACACAAGAGAAAAGATGTACAATCTTTTGCACACTCAAAATGGACAATTTCTAAATAATTAAGTAGTATGTGCATTTGTTAACATATTTCTTTGTGTGTTTCTTGACCTATTTCTTCTCTAGATCTGATCCAGCACTAGAAATGCTATATCCAAGGGAAGGGTAGAGGAACGATATGACACTGAAAGTGAAAGGGAATAGCCAGCTTTAGTTCATTGATCCCTGACACTGAAATATGTGAGAAATGTTCTATTGTTTTTCCACAAAAAGAAAGCAAATATAACAATAAACACCATCTAACTCCACCACCCACCTTTCCCCTACCCTCTATCCCAAGAGAAGAAAATAAGAGCTGCACAAATACAGACAGCTGAGAGTAGAGATTTTTAAAAGGAGGGGAGAATGGGGGCAGGAGAAATTAGAGGCAGTAATATGGATGCAGCTAAGCAAGGAGTAAAGAAGGTGAGACATTAATGCTCAAAGATATACAAGAGATCTGCCAGAGGGAAGTGAGGGTTTCAGGAGATTCTTGTATGTGTAAATGATTCTTTCCCTTATGAAGAGACCTAACATGTTACAGACCCAATCATCCATAAAGGAAGGAATACGTGCTAAAGATAATTTGCTTGGCAACCAAAATTGCCCTTTGAATCTATAATACTTGATGTTTGGAAAATGCCCATAAAGATGTTCTATAGGGTATATATAGAAAATAAGTGAATATTCACATAAATGTTAATAATATTGTGGTATGTGCATAGTTTGAGCTAGAGTATCTGCACCATTACTTCTTTAGTAGAATATATGATGTATATAATATTCATTGTCATGGTGCTCATATGTGTGTTTGCTTTAATTTACAAAACAACATAATCTCTTGATTGATCCTTAAAACAAAACTCCAGTGTTTTAAATGCTCGGGGGTGGGGGTGGGGGAGCAATACAATTTTTTCTGTTTGTAGCATGTAAGCAATTCAATCCTAGGCTGGTTTGCTCAGAATTCTACTCAGGTCTGTTCAATGAGACTTACAGGATTGCACTATTGTGTAGTCTTAGACAGAGTCAACCCAACTGAAATCTATGGGTTTAGACTTGACTAATTCTGCATAGGATTGCATTTTTAGAATTTCACTTCATCTCATACAAAATTTTAAGAGTTTTGGCACAAAATAGTACATGTCCTCACTATGATAGGTAATAGCACTGAACCTTATGTGTTTTTTTAAAAAATAACCCCCACATACCAGTTTTGTTGTTCTGCAAGATGTTTATGCAGTAATATGGCTGTGTAAGAAACTGAAAGACTGATAGCTTGTTTAAACACAGAAATAGCTGCTATATATCAAAACACTTCCCGCCTGTGATGTCTCCCAACCTGAGATCCATATACAATCTCAAATAAAATATGTGATTGAAAATTATAATATGTTCAAGTATGCTAAAAGCCCACTGTACACTGAAAACCTATAACACTGCTTTTTTGTTTCTTTATTTAAATGTAAAACACAGGTAAAAGTTGCAACTTTAAAATAAAAATATTTTAAAACCTCCCCCAAAGCTTTGTTAATATAGGTGAGAAGATAATGATTAGATTGGGTGGGGGGTGCTCTTTGGTCTTACTGGCTGGAACAGAAATGCATCTACATTGAGGAAGATGTTTTCAGATATTAAATGTGAAATGGGGAGATCTGTAATCATTCTGACTACCCTACAGACTGAAATGGTTGTCAAGCAATCAAATTCATTGATTTTATTCAAAATAATTGCAAAACTATATAAGAACAATTGTTCAAAAATAGGTAAACTAAAATGATACTTCTATAATTCATCTAATACCATCTCCTACACATATCTTGTAAATATTCCTTTTCTAATTGTCTTAGCAGCAATAAAGAAAAGATCCACGTGCTACATCATATTTATCCATACAAAGCAAAAACAAACAAACCCCACAACCAATGGATAATGGATTCTTAAATGAAAGATCATAACAAGGTGCAAAAACTTTTGCATGAGGATCATTATCCAAAGGTCACTGGAAAATGTAATGAACAAGTTTTCCATTCAAGGCAATTCTCTAACAAAATCTGAGGTGCTTGATGCCTTCTATATGCCAGTAGGCAATACCTAATGTAAACATACATTTTTGAAAAACAAACTTTGAATTGACTTGAGAGCAATCTGCAGTCTAAAGTAGACAATGCATCCCAACAGAACTGCATTTTTGTCCATCCTTCTAATTTGTGAATGACAAGTACAGTTTAGAAACTATCTCCATAAACCTGATTTGTCTATAATGGGGTATAATTTGCTGAGTCCTTCTTATCTCCCAGTCATTTCTAACCTTTTAGTACAATTAATATAACAAAACAATTTTACAAAAAATGGGAAGTAAGTATTCTAGTTTAATTCTATACAGCTCCATAGGAATCATCAATTTTCCTAGGTCTTTCATCATCACCTGGAATAAAACTCTTGATCAGAATGACTGTAATACGTGGCCGATCAGGTGATCTAACATATGAATTTGAAGTTTGAGGGGAGAGTCAAGCCTGCCTATCTAAAGGCCATACTTTTCTTGAAAATATATTTCACTAAACCCTCTAGAGAAAACTGTTCCTTTCTATTATCCAGTCAGAAATTAATTTTTGGCATCTTTATTCAATACATGACTATCTGTAAATATTACAGCCAGTCTAGAGTAGTTTATGAGTTCTGATTCACTTGCTGAACATCCATGTTACCAGAGTTCCCTTAAACTTCAATAGAAAGGCATGGATGCACCCCTTTAGGGCGAATATATATAGTCCTACTGTTGTCCCAAGGCTGTGATTGGTCACTGAGGCTATGGTTTTATTTTTGAAAAGGTGTATCCTTTGTTTCCCAAGGTTTTCAGATCAAAACCTCAAGCTGAATTATATTTTGATTGTACATTGGTGAATCTCTATATTTAGAATACATTCATTTATCTTCTTGATAGAGCCACAGGATTTTTTTTGTCATAGCAACAATGCATCTGATTCTTCTGCTGCAGATAAACTTTCAGATTGGCCCTTTCCCCACTTACCCTTGTCAGAGGGTTGCTGCGTGTAATTCCTGGTGCGTGCCCCGGCTTCCCCACGACCTCTGCACGGGGTCATTAAAAGGCGCCATTTGAAAAGGCGCCAGGAATTACGTGCGCTGAGGGGGCGCGAGAGAAGCAGCGTCGGGGTGGCTACGTTCTTGCCGCCCCTGAAGTGGGGAGTGCAGCTGGACCCCGCGCTACTTTAGGAGAGTAGCGCGGGGCTTAAGGTAAGTGGGGAAAGGGCCATTGTTCTTTAGGTTTGCTCTTGTCAGATGCAGAGTAGGTGCAGAGTTTTGTGTGCTGCAACCATTCTTAAAAGTATAAGTGCAACAGGAAGACTGGCTAGATTGCCGCACATGTGTTCCTTCTGTCTCTTTGCTTTTAGAAAAGTATGTTCTCAAAATGGATGCCGCAAACTGCACAATCCACCATTAGGCACATCTGCATGCTCCCCCCAAGCAACTAGAGATTGAGTGCATTTGTCTACTTAAGTTTGCACTCAAACACATCAAGCTATTGTGCACTTGACAAAGCACTACAATTTTTTTTTTGCTCAGAGAAAAAAAAGAATGTATGGTGGAGGGATAGGTAGAATGCCCTCAGGGGGCACAGCATGCTATAGCCCTGTAATGGACAGTGCAAGGAAGTTTTTGGGAATTTTCAACATATTTGATTGGGTTTCTATCAAATTCCTATGATGTCTGTAAAGATATCTGTAGGTTTTTATCTGTTAGTAGCATGTTGGCCGATACCATATCAAATCAGCCAAGAAACCTATTAGGCACAGAAAAAAATAAGTTTTAAATGAGCCTCATAGAAAAGGGGCAGTGGACTAGAACATGGTCTCAGGTTTCTATTTCCCCAAGCCCACAGGCTGCCACACTTTATGCAGCAGCATATAAAATATGTCATACTTTGGTAAGCTAATGTGATATCATCGTAGATGGAAAATAGTTATAACTACTAGTTGCACTGTATGTTATTCAGCACTCAAAAGTTTAACTTATGTATGTTATTATTATTGGGTTGTCATGGGAATTTTCTTTGATTTGATTTCCTATAATGTCAGGTATTGTTGTTTACATGTGAGGTTGAAATCAATATGCACTGATATGCACTCTATTACACATGAGAAACACCAGCAAGGGTCTGCAAATTCCTGAGGTTTTCTTGCAACAGTGGAGAGATATTCTAGCATTCATGTGTCTTTTAGTACCAGTGTTCTAAGATTAATCTTGCATTAAAATGAAAAATGGGGGGGGGGGGTTGTAGAAAAATAGACCATTTCAAGATAATTGCATGTTCGAAAAAAGCAGGCTCAGAAATGGATCCCAAAATATTTTGGTAAAAGAGTTTGGGAAAACAGTGGAGGAAAAATGAAGGAACTATGTTTCCAGAATCAAATGGAGGAAAAAATGTGTGAAATTAAAAGAAAAAAATGTAGTGTTTGGTGGCAAAATATGTTATGAATGACTCATATGGAAAAGGTCAGCAACTTACAGGGAACCCAGTAGAGAATCTCAGTAGTTGCCTAGCAACTGCTATGTTCTTTCTTCAGTTTTGCTATGGAACTGATCCAAGATCAGCTTAGGCTCTCTGTTACTAGCCACTTACAGAGACTTTGTGAAAAGGGAGATATGGTGAAAATAAAGCTTTTTTTTTTGTACAATGGTACTAGCCAGCATTGAATTCTGGCAACTTTTGGAGGCTGTCAACTCATGAGGCAAGCTTGATTGAAATTAGCTGAACCTGCTATATGAATATTGGCACTGTATTGTTGAAGTCTTTCATGGCCGGAATCACTGGGATGCTGTGGGATCCTCTGAAGATGCCAGCCACAGATGCAGGCAAAACATCAGGAGAAAATGCTGCTGGAACACGGCCATACAGCCCAGAAACCCCACAACACCCCAATATCGGTGCTGTTTCTTAAAAAGGCACTGCTACTAAAAACTGTTGAACATTGATGTGGGATGACAATAAAGACTGTTCAGGTTTACTGGGCCATGAAAAGATGTATTACATCAAAAACCACGCCTTTCCCTAATGATTTGAAAATTGTGTACATTTGCAAACAAGTACCTGACTTGAATTGACATGGTAAAATAGGTGTGTGTGTAAACGAAAATCACCTCTAAAACTAAGGCTCATTCCGCAAACGCAAAATAATGCACTTTCAAGCTGCTTTCACAACTGTTTTTGCCATTCCGCACAGCTTCAAAGAGCCCTGAAAGCAGCTTGAAAGTGCATTATTCTGTGTGTGCGGAATGAGCCTAACCAAAAAGATGCTTTTCAGAACAGATAAGTGATGATCTTGTTACCCACATACAGCAAGCGACAGAATGCTCATGCCTGTTGCTCTAAATTGGCTTCCAGCAGCAGATAGATGTGTCAGTGTTGCCTGCCTGCTTTCAAATGTCACAGAATTTCTGTAAAAAAAAGCATGTCATTGCAAACCACTGTACTATAATACTTTTATTGGGACTTTCTTTTGCTCAAAATGCCTAATTTTTAAAGTAGTATTTCCTTTGCTGGATTCAAAACCAGAGTAATGTTATCCTAGTCTTCATCAGAAATGTTCCTGCCTCACTTCATTCATAGTTGCTGGCATGGAACACTTTTCAGTGGATTTCTAATCACTCATCAAATAATGTCTGATTGAGCTGCCACAAGATGATTCAGTGGATAGGAGAAGAAAGAAGTCTGCGCACAAACAACAAGCTTGATCAGACTAGAAATAGCAATGCTTTGTATTCAATGTACCACAATAGCATATTTTAATGTATCCTGCTTTTTACTGGCATAGTTTGCTGATCAGTGCTATCAAAATAGATTCCTTGACATACACACTAGTATGGATTCTGGAGAATAGACTCCCATAGGCAAAACTCTCCCTTATGTGTGTATTTAAAGTGTTATCAAGTTGTAGCTGACTTATGGTGAACCCAGCAAAGGGATTCCAAGGCAATTAAGATGCAAATGTGGTTTTCCATTGCCTTCCTCTACAGTCTTCTTTGGAGATCTCCCTCCCAAGTACTAAACCTGCTTAGCTTCCAAGATCTGACAAGATCTGGCTATCCCATGCTACCTTCCCTTCCCTACCCAGATATACTGCACAAACAAGGACAGAGAACTACTTTTCATTTGAATTGTTCATCAAACCCATTGTTATAGCTGCATGTGAATGGAAGGGAAAATAAACCACACCCCTAATTTCCATACAATCTGTCCTAGCAGTTCATGTTGCTATCAAGCATCATTGTAGACAAAAATGGAAACTGTAGTACACCATAGCAGAATAGCATGGAGCAGAGGCTATAATATCTTCTGGTACTCACTTGAATGAAGCTATGCATTGCATACTAACTCAGTTGAGTAGTCCAGAGGAATACCTTTCTGAGGTCCACGTAAATTAACAATCACACCCTTTACTTACCTTCTTTGGCAACAGCACTAGCTCTGCCTTCTAAGAGGTATGTGTGCTGCCAGTCCTGATGGATTAATGCACAAAGGAAAATCATGACTAAACCCATTCCTTTCCCACTTTCTTCTGTGCTGTAGCCTAGAGAATTAGAATGGACCATAATGGTAGTCTTAGACATCTTGGTGAATACAATAATAGATCACTACCAGCTATGACTGCAGGCAGCATTTTCAGTGGAATGTGTTTCAGGCAAGTAATCAGTCAAGGGAATATGTCATTTTCTAAAGACCAGCAGAATTCTTCCATCCATATTCATAGCAGAGATTCTCATAGGTAATTCCATTCAGCAACTTTGCATTATGACACAAGGAAATGAGGGGAATATATTTCTTTCTTTATTGACATATGTAAAAACATTTCATCCCAAGTAAAATTTCTTGTGATATTGGTTTGTCAGTTAGTCGGCAAATAAATACAAAATAATTATTTTGGCTGTCAGTTTACCAATACTGACATGTCATTCAAAACTTCTGTTTTTCCTGAATAATCAGTAACAGAACTTATCAAAATGCATAATGCCTCTGCCTGCAATGTTATATTCATAATTAGGATGCTTGCAGCTTCACAAATAAGTTGTTCTGGAGAAGGAGAACAGAGAAATTTCTTTAAGTCACTACTTTGACCCAACTCATTCATTCTTCCCTTTTGCTTCCAATAATGGTTTCCTATCCTTCATTTAAGGATTTTGAATGCATGCATTAAGTAGGAGCTCTGAAGAGTAATTCTAAATACAAACCCTCTCCCTTGCAACTGAAACTACTACATTGTTTCTGTGGTTTGGGTTGGAGTTCCCGTCTCACTCCCAACAAACTAGTAAGCACCGAATATACTTTCTTAAAATGGTAGATCGTTTTCAAGGTGTTGGTATTAACCTTTAAGGCCCTGAGCGGCCTGGGGCCCTCATACCTTCAGGACCGTCTCACCCCATATGTCCCTGGTAGGCCTCTGCGTTCTGCTGAGGCCAACTCTGGCTGATCGATCTTTTATCCTGGCTCCCCTCCATGGTGTGGCTGGCCTCTACCCGGGCTAGGGCTTTTATGGCCCTGGCCCCTGCATGGTGGAACGCGCTTCCATCAGCTGTGTGGGCCATGCGGGATCTTAGTGATTTCCGCAGGGCCTGTAAGACCGCATTGTTACACTGGGCTTTTGGGGAGGCCAGCCGTGGATTGGATACCCCTGTGCTGTGTGCCGTATCATCATCGGCATTACCTATGTGACATCTTTTTGGTATTGTCTGTCCCCTCCCGGCCTAGAGATCAGGCGCCATCATCATTAGTCTCATCAGTTTTGTCTTATTAGATTAGATTGCTGCTATTTTTAATTTTTAAATTATTTATTAATTATTTATTGTGCACTATTGTTTTAGTTGTTGTTTTGTTGTACACTGCCCAGAGCCCTTTGGGGGTGAGCGGCTTATCAAGTTTAATAATGATAATAATAATAATAATAATAATAATAATAATAATAATAATAATAATAGTAGTAGTAGTAGTAGTAGTAGTAGTAGTAGTAGTAGTAGTAGTAGTAGTAGTAGTAGTAGAAGGTATTACAGTGTACCTGCTGTACTTTCCCAAGTGACACAAGAAAATTATCACTACTTTTTACGAAAGAAGCGGCCTTTATTTTTTCTCATTTGCGTCAGAACACATCCACATGTACACATTATATATTAATTGTAAAAGGACCCTTCTCCCCAAGAAATGCAGTTTCTTTGATTTCTACCTCTAATCTTTCCTATTGTATTGCTATGTCACAGCTTCTTTCTAAGAATATACAGAAGTCAGGGATGAGGGTAGCTTCGTTTGTACCTTGGGACTGGTTATAGAACTGGAGGTCTGCTGTAGATTTTCACCTGCTATTCTTAAAAGTGTAATGTAAGTGCCTTCCTCTCCACAGCATCTTCAGAAACAAAACCATTTGGGAGTAAGAGTGTGAAAAGTTGAAAAATAATTGTAGTAGGATTTGTCTTTGTTCGAAACTCTATGACAGAGTAATCGGGCAATACAAAATGGTGTAGGCAGTATATTAACAAAATAAATGAACTATGGGTACATACAGTTATCCAGTGGTGGGATTCAAATAATTTAACAACCAGTTCCAGGGGTGGGATTCAAATAATTTAACAACTGGTTGTTTACAAGCACCATTTTAACAACCGGTTCTGCCGAAGAGGTGCGAACCTGCTGAATCCCACCATGCAATTATGCCTTCCACATCACAATTTTCCTCATTGCAGTTTTGATATAGTGCGGGTTGGCATAAGAAATTAAAAGGGATTTTTTTAGCAGTTTTGTGAAAGCCACAGATGACAAAGGCCAGCAGATGACAGAAAAAGTTTAGAAACTCAGAAATGCATAAAATATATTTATAGTATTGTATAATGTCCACATATTTTATCTTTAATACCATAAATATACACTATTTCTTTTAAAAAGTGAAAATAAAAGAAAAAGTTAAAAAGCAGACATTCTCTGGTATGAAGGGAGGTCCAAAATTTTCACATGGGTTTCCAGATCAAGGGGGGGCACAGTGCTCCTAACACCAGCAATGTGGAAGGGATAACTGTATTTTAAATTATATCACAGCAAGATGTAAAGTGCAGTCTTAAACAAAGGTACATATTTCCAAGCCCATAATTTCAATAAGATTAAATGGATATAACTCTTGCTTAGGATCAAACTGTGAAACATTTAACTATACTGCTAATGAGTTGTAACTAACTCTTTATGCCCAACAAGGAAGCTTCATCAGAAGTCTTTGTAAGATGGAAAACCCATCAGTAATCTTTGTTTGACATAATTGGAAATAACAATATTTCTAAATAATATTTCTGAATAACAAAGTTATTTATAGGCTGGTATCCCCTGTTCTATATGCAATGTTGGCTCTAACCATTTGCCAATTCTACCTAATTTCTGGTTTAATTTAGGCAATTTCTAAAAGTAATTTTGCAGTTAGCATTTGCAATTTGTCATGTTCACTTTCTTTCATTTCCTTGTAAGTTACCATAGTACATGATTAAGTTACAGAGCTAAATTAAACCACAGTACGAACAAGAATCTGATGTAATCACAAATCACATCAAGAAGATTCCATTTTAAGCAATATTATAATCTACTAGCAGGGCACCCGTGCTTCGCTATGCATACTTCATCACAGGTTCTCTATGAATTTCAGGGTGACATTCAACATACTTCTTTACAGCCTGTTTGTAAACTTTGGGGTGACATGCAGCATATTTCCTCACAGCTTGTCTGTGGACTGATGGGTTTCGCATATTTTGCAGCAGCTTCCTGTAGTTGTCTTTTTCTAATGCAATGTGTTATTGCTCTCTTTCACCTGGTGGGCTCCAAACGACATCATGTGGAAGAAGCCATTGTATTTTCGGGATGCAGAAAGGAAGTGTTCTGCCATTCGATGCTGTACCGCCACTGCAGCACATTCCTGCAGCACATTCCTGGGGACTCATCCCGCCACTTCAGAGCATGACACCAAGCACAGGGTGATTGGAGGCCGAGAGCAGTAAACTTGTCTCCACAGTAATAAATCTGATGTCCATACGCAAAACCCGACAAATGTTTAGTAGTCCAAGGTGATAGTGCGGTTTGTAATGTATGTTGTTAGTATTTGGCTGTAGCGGTGTTGTTAACGTGAGGGTGGGTGGAGGAGCACTTTTTCACAGCCTGTCTGTTAACGTCGGGGTGACATTCAGCATACTTCTTTGCAGCCTGTCTGTGGACTGATGGGTTTGTTTTCGCATATTTTGCAGCAACTTCCTGTAATTGTCTTTTTATAATGCAGTGTGTAAAGCGCTTTCTGTGTTTAATTCCTCTTCTCCCTGTAGCGGTTTCAGCAGAAGGGATAGGTTCGCCTACGTTGTGCAGGGCGTTGGTGAACTTTGGGGTGGCATGCAGCATATTTCCTCACAGCCTGTCTGTGGACTGATGGGTTTGGTTTTGCATATTTTGCAGCAGCTTCCTGTAATTGTCTTTTTATAACGCAGTGTGTAAAGTGCTTTCTGTGTCTAATTCCTCTTCTCCCTGTAGCGGTTTCAGCAGAAGGGATAGGTTCGCATGCATTGTGGAGGGCAGTGTTAGAGTGCATTTGGCGCACCTTGGTGAAAGACATGAAGCTGGCAGTGTTTAACTGTCACCCTTAGAATGTTCATGCAGCATGTCTGTGGACTGAGCAGTTGGTTTGCCCTTAGAATGTTCGCGCAGATGGCCAGAGATGAGCAGTGAAAACAGTAAATGTGTAATAACTTGAGTAAAACTAAATATTTTTAAAAATTCTTTCTTAGTGAGCACTTAAACCACATAATGAACCGGTGTGCCAAATTTCAACTTTGTAGGTTCGGTGGTTTTTGAGTTCTGTTAATGAGTCAGTCAGTGAGTCAGTCAGTCAGTGGTATTTCACATTTATAGATATAGATTGTCGAAGGCTTTCACGACCAGATTCAACTGGTTGTGGTGGATTTTCCAGGCTGTGTGGCCGTGGTCTGATAGGCCACACAACCCAGAAAACCCACCACAACCAATATTATAATCAGTTGCATGTTCATTCATGTTTTCACCTCTTCAGATGTTATATTTGAGATTATGCAATAGTATGCATTCTAAGCTCATGATCCTCTTGAAATATATGGTCAGCATTTAGTCTGAATAGGTCATAGGGCATATCTTCCAGATTTATCATACAGTACATGAAACCTTGATTTTTTAGGGCTTTGTGTCCCATGTACCAAAACTGAAAAATATGCACTGTATTTTTTTCAGCTGAAATGGTGACCATTGATATCAAAAGGCCCATGGTATCAACATTGGCAACATGGGTATATGAGTGTAGATATCCTTAAACATAACGTCTGTAAAGGTCTGTGATCAGTAATCTATAAGGTACTGACCTGTAAACAAGTTCAGCTAGAAAGTCAGTCAGGGAACATTTTGAATAATCAATAACCAAAAATGAATATTCCAAATTAAACAGGTTTCCTCAAGTTACTATGAAATTTAAGGGAGTTGTACCATTTTTCCATCAACCTTTAGACTTTGTTAACCCCAGCTGCTTTCCTTTCCATTTCTAGAACTATATTGTAAAAACTGTTCACTGCTTTTTGTTTGTTATTTCAACAAACTCTTCACACAGATTTTCTTTTTTAAAAACTTCCATTTGTTGGAGAACTTACAGACATTCAAGGCTGTGAGCGGTCTTGGACCTACATACCTACGGGACCGCCTCTCCCCATATTGCCCCTCAAGCCCCCTCCATTCATCAGGGGGGAATGTGCTGGTGGTCCCCGGCCCAAGACAGGTCTGGCTGGCCACTACTAGGGACAGGGCTTTTTCGGCCCTGGCCCCCACCTGGTGGAATGAGCTCCCACCTGAGATCAGGGCCGTGCAGGACACTGGTGAATTCCGCAGGGCCTGTAAGACCGAGCTCTTCTGCCAGGCTTTTATATCTTGCCAGCTGGCCTGACTAGAACTTCACACCTCCCATGGGTGTCTTTTATAGGGTTTTATTGCCATCTGCTTATTTATTGTTTATAATTTTTAACTGATATGGCTAATTGTATACTGTTTTTGGTACTGTTTTATTTGATTTGCTGATGTTCGCCGCCCTGAGCCCCGTTGGGAAGGGCGAGTTATAAATTTAATAAATACATAAATACATAGATAGATAGATAGATAGATTGATTGATTGATTGATTGATTGATTGATTGATTGATTGATTGATTGATTGATTGATTGATTGATTGATTTGATATAAATGGTTATGTTTTTTGGAAGTGTTAGTTTTGTGCTTTCTTGAGAAATAAAAAGTATAGGTTCAGACAAACGATTTTTTTACAGCTTGAAAAATATACTAATTATTATGAGAGCAAATGCAGTGCAGTTATGAAAATGTTTTGAAATATGCACCAGCAGATTTTGCCATAATTCCTAGAAGCATTAAATCTTTGACAATGGAAGATAGGATTTAATGTCTTGACATTCTACAAAAATAGATAAACCTGGTTTATATCAGGCAGACTGATATAATGGGGGAGAGTTAATGGGTAGAAAAATAGCTATTGCTGGAGCATTTTTTCAGCTTCTTTTGGACAATTAACAAGTAGCTGATTGCTTATTCATTAAGACTGAAATGAATTAAAATGTTTAAGCAAGTCATAAATTCATTTCAAGTTTTTGGTTTCAGTGTTGTTTACATAATCATCTCATTCTGCATCTTATTTGGAAGCCTGAAAAGTTGTATTTTCTTTTAGACATGTTACATGACAAGCTGTGGGCTTTGAATATTTAGGCAGGCTACGAGATTCAAATACTCCTGCCTAGGAATATTATATATCCTGAAAATGTATCTTTGTCTTTACAGTATTCTTAAATAACAATGTTGGCTGATGTTCTCGTTTCTCCTTTTCTGTTTGTTGAACAGATATTGATGAGTGTTTGGATGGCTTTGTTCAGTGCGACAGCCGTGCCACCTGTATTAACTTGCCTGGCTGGTACCATTGTGAGTGCAGAGATGGCTACCATGATAATGGCATGTTTTCACCTAGTGGAGAATCCTGTGAAGGTCAGTAAAAAGGCATCATAAATCATTTATGTGTTTGAGTAATGTTCACTGCTTCTGACTTACACTGAGACAGCAGTTTATTGGGGCATTGTTTATACATAAAGAACAAAATGCATTGTAGACCAGACAGTTTATATTCTGGAATCATGAAAACTAATAAAAGGAGAACTAAAAGCTGAACTTAAACCTTAACATGTGGTTCAGGAACAAAAGCATAGATGCATATTTTGATTGCTAAGAGTTACACTCAACATTTACGGCTGGGCAAATGAGAAGGGCTGTTTTAGTACTATGCTAGATTTAGTAGTATATCTCATTGCCTCCTCCAACACATTGAAGGCCCAGGAAAAGCTAGTCCTAAAAGAGATCCACATCTAGGATGGAATTTTCATGCATGAATTAAACTTCTTGATTTTTCTCTCTCCATGGCAAAGGGTACAATAGTGAAAACCAGCAAGTAGGATTCTGCATCACATGTTTAGTGCAAAATGCCCATGACAGCAATACCCCACTATATAAAAACACTTGGTGGAAGCCAAGAAAGATGTTGATGGGTACTGTGGCACCCATAGGGACCATGTGAGGGGCCTCTGACTTAGCTGGTACACTTGTGTTTAACTGATTTTTTTTTAGCTTACCTGTCCACCCCTAGGTTTTTATTTTATTGTTTGTTGTATTATTATACTGTTTTAATAGCATTGTTTTAATTTTTCAATCCTCGTTGAGTCTCAGCAAATGAAGTAGGTAAATAAATAATGCTGTAGAAACTATTCAACTCTTCTCAGGCACGTCAAGCAGGTTGTAGAGGAAATCCTTTGCTGTACAAATCCTTTGCTGTACAAACTATATGTACATTTTAAGAACAGTTAGCCTATCGCATCATAATCCTGCCCCTAAAGCAAGTCTGCCCCGTATTATTTTTTTGAGAATTAAGTGGTGCAGATGGTCATATCGTGGTATCATGAGACGTCAGCATGGCTGTGGGGGTTTACTTGTGCATGCCTGCACATCTACGCATCAGTGGGAAGTAAATAAAAAATAGATGCACCTCCATGTGAAGGCACAACAGCAACCTGCATTGTTTCTGTGGGCTCCAATTGCTACCTGCATGGATGCATGCAAATGCGAAAACAGGAAAACGGGTTACTTTATCCCAACTGCAACCCGCTATACATTTGCTGTGCAGAGTGGGCCATAGTTGCAGGATACTTATTTATTGGAGGCCCTCTTTTCCATATCAATGCAAGGCATCTTGCAGCCATAATGTTCTTGGACAGGCAGCGCAATTCAAAGGCCTGGGCACTTAGTCAGAGCCCCATCGGCCTGTCATTCACAAGGAGGCTTCCTGGCAGTGTGAGCAGGCTTAAAATGCAAGCCTCCCGCCACCAGGAAGCCCCCATTGGGTATAGTGGACTTATGCCACCTTTTCAGTGGTGTAAGGCCAAAGGCCTGGCTGCTGACTCAGTGAGGGCATGGCCCTGGGGAGAGCTGCTGCTGCTCCCTGCCAGCAGATTCACCCCTCCACCAGGGCAAGTGCCCAGGAGAAGGCAAATCTGCTGGCGCAGCCCCGTACCACTCCCATTGATGGATTCTGCCCATTTGGATGGGGCTGTAAAAATGCAATTAAAATCTCAGTATAAAAATGTAACAACAGAAACTTTTATAGAGTAGAGCATAAATTACAAGACCATGTACCAAAATAACATTCAGAAGTGTCTCCTTTGAACAGATAGTACAAGACAATAAGAAAAAAGCCCATTGTAAGAGCATGAATGAAAGTCACATAGCCCTCACAGTATCTCTGGATTCCTGTTCCATACAGTAAAAGCAACTGAGGGAAAGATAAAAATCCATGAACTGAAATAAGTATTATACTACATGCAAAGAGAAGGGGCAGCTAGGAGTTGTTACACAGCTTTTATAGTAAGTAGAACTACTTCGTTTAAAATACGTTAATTTGAGTAGCAGAAATGGAAACAATGGATTCTTTTAGGTGCTGAATGTGACAAATGGCATCACATGGAACAGCAGGTTAGTGGGCATGCAGCTATTTTAAAATGCTGCGTTTACAAAATGAAACATCCAGCTTTGTGTGTTTATTTATAAACTGAGTTAAAAGTGTATTTTAAAGGAAACAACACAACATGGTCTATTTAAATTAAATCTTTCATTTTCTGCAAATTTAAATTTCATATATCCTCTCAGGTTTCTGTTATCTTTGATCCTTTCATTTCTGAGATGTTCCTCCTTTCTTCAGATCACAAAGTAGAATCTACCTGTACCTTCATCTGGGTAGAATGCCTGCGTTCTGAAGGGATAGGTGTAGTTATCACAGAAATGCACATTCCAAGTCTTTGAACTACAAGATTGTATTGTTGGGAGGGAGAGGAATCAAGCCAAGTTGCATAAAATTAGCCAGTTTACTTCCAAATAATGCCTGGAGTAATAGGACAAAAATGCAAGAGTATTTAAAGTTACATTAGGGAAACAGAAAATACAAGTGGGGCACCTGCAAAAACTTGTGGGGGGGCATCTGATTATACCTTCCCCTACTATTTTATCTTTCTCTTCCCTGAAAGCCTCTAAAACTTCTCTCCTATTCCTGCTTCCTTCTCTTCTTCTGCCAGCTAACCTACCTTTTTCTCCCCCCCCCCCACCCCAGTCTTCAGCTTTTTCTTCTTTGCCCCTCTGGCAGCCTCTTCCTGGTAAAACTCTGCGTAGTTCTAGCCCAGGGGTAGGGAACCTGCGGCTCTCCAGATGTTCAGGAACTACAATTCCCATCAGCCTCTGTCAGCATGGCCAATTGGCCATACTGGTAGGGGCTGATGGGAATTGTAGTTCCTGAACATCTGGAGAGCCGCAGGTTCCCTACCCCTGTTCTAGCCACTAAGCTGGACCCAGTGGTTCAGTTCTGGTCTCAGTTTTCTCCTTTTCTTCCTTCTCATGCTGTTTCCTCTTTTCATGTTCCTGGCAACCCCATCTTTCCATGCTTCCTTTTGTCCATGCCATCCATGCACCAACCAACCTTTTATCTTCCACCTATCGTGAGCAATATTTATTATTCATTTCATTTATGCTCCACCTTTCTCCACAGTAGGAACCCAAAGCAGCTCATAGCATCCTCATCTCCTCGCTTTTATCCTCACAACAATACTGTGAGCTAAGATAGACTTAGAGTGTGAAATTGGCCTGCAATAGGTGAAACCTGCCCCATCAAAACAGACACAGGGAAACTAAAGAGTCTCTTTGCCTGTTCCCATGCAGCACATTAACCACTAAATTACAGGACTACTCTCTAGGATACCCCAATCTCTGTAGGCTCCAGCCATCTTACTGAAGATGAGTCAAGAGTCAGAAGATTACTTCCAGGTGTCAAGTGAAAACCCTGTGTCTCAGCCAAAGTTCACCCATGTTTATCTTTTAATATTTTTATTTAAAACTAGTCTAAAAGAGTAAATGAAAAGAGTAAATATGAAAGCATCACTATGATACACCCCCACGTAGCATGGTGTAGTGGCTAGCAGCAGTGTAGTTTAACCTGGAAAACCTGGTTTGCTTCCCCACTCCCCTACATAAGCAGTGGATTCTGATCTAATGAACTGGGTTTGTTACCTTGCTCCTACAAATGAAGCCTTGGGGTAGTCACAGTCCTCTCATAACACTCACAGTTCCACCTACCTCACAAGGTCTCTGTTGGGGTGACAAGAAGGGAGTTGGGGTGAGAAGAAGAGAGGGAGTTTGTAAGCTGCTTTGAGACTGCTTACAGGAGAGAGAAACTCTTCTTCATCTAAATGAAATCAGAGATAGAAATACACACATAATTATTTATTTTATTTATTTATTTATTTATTTTTTATTAAACTTATAGGCCGCCTATCCCCGAAGGGCTCAAGGCGGCTTCCAACATGGCTGTTACATAGACAGCAATCAACAACATAAAATACTAAAATCATTAAAACCTAAGAACTAAGCAGCAGTTTACTACAGAACTATAGGTTAAGCAACCCAGTTCATAAATTAATTAAGACAGGCGCCCCGCCGAAGGCCATTAAAAGAAGAAAAAGGGGAGGGAGTAAGTAGGGCCTGGGATGGAATTTATAAGTAAGACAGGCCCAGCTTTAATAGAATGGAACGGCAGTCTCAGTTTTGATTTCAATTCCAGTGTCGATAGGGGGCAGTAGATCCACGGCCGGCCTCCCCGAAAGCCCGGTGGAAAAGCTCCGTCTTGCAGGCCCTGCGGAACTCATTAAGGTCCCGCAGGGCCCGCACAGCCGGAGGTAAGGCATTCCACCAGGCAGGGGCCAGAGCCGTAAAGGCTCTGGCCCGGGTTGAGGCCAGCCGTATCATTGCAGGACCAGGGGTCACCAGTAAATCTGCCGTTGCCGAGCGCAGCGACCTATGTGGGACATAAGGGGTGATGCGGTCCCGCAGGTATGTGGGCCCCATGCCGCGTAAGGCCTTAAAGGTTAAAACCAACACCTTGAAAACGATCCGGAACTCCACCGGAAGCCAGTGCAGACGGCACAGCACAGGGGTGATATGATCTGAATAACCACCACCTGTTAGAAGCCGTGCCGCTGCATTCTGGACCAGCTTCAGCTTCCGGATCAGTCGCCTAAAGCTTAAAGGATAAAATACAGTTTCTAAGATTCTCATCAAAGTGCTTTTAGAAAAATTAGTCTCTAAGCCTATATGTGAGATATTCAAGGGTATTTGGGTATATGGCTATCTTATATATGCTCTATTTATTAAACCAACATGACCATAACAAAATCTGTCAATCTGTCACTTCTGATGGGATGTGGGGAGCATTTCTCTGAGCTTAGAAGAAATTTCCCATAGAAATTCATAGAAATTCAGTTACCAAAACTGTGAACTATTAGATCAGCTTGTTTAGAGAGTTTCTGGGCATCAGACCAAAATATATCTTCCAAGAATGGGTTATCAAATACATAGCTCAGAAAGTAAAATCTGTACATGTTTTGTAAATTGGCAAACTAAAGAAAATTGTCAGGTGTGCTATACCAGTGCCTCTATTCAAAAAGCTATAGCAACATCAAAGTCATCCATAGCAGAATGGAGATTCAAAATTGGGTCTCCTAGATCATAGTCTGAAACTCTAACCAACCCACCACAATGGTTTTTATGGCTGCTAGTAGGAAACAGCTAGACCTAATTGAATTGTATTTGTGATAAATTGTATTTATGATCACTAATTTTGTGATGATTTTATGTATGATTTTATGTTGTTCACCGCCCTGAGCCCTTCGGGGATAGGGCGGTATATTAAATTAAACTAATAATAATAATAATAATAATAATAATAATAATAATAATAATAATAATAATAATAATAATAATAATAAAGGCAAATCAGATGGAAGAAGTCACTTAATGGTTGCCACCATGCCTAGCCCTAATGAGTCCTTCCTCCTAGGCCAGAACAACCTTATCAAGGGTCCTCCCCCTTCCTATTACGGTCAGAAACCAAGACTGGAAGGCTGGCAATATTTGTAAAAAAACTAGCAAAGTCTAGGCCAAAAGCAACCGTTAAGAGTTCTTTATTGAGCTGGCATTCTTAGTCAGGAACAAGCAATGCGAGAACTGAAACTCAGATCTCAATCAACAGCTTTTACAGAGTAACAGAAAGGCTCCCGCCAAAAAAGTATAAACAAGGCAGGACTTCACACGGAGTTTCACACAGACTAGCAAGCAAGTGAAAGATAACCAAAACAGCAAAATTCCCCTTCCCTGGCATTCAGCCAAAACTTCTAGCAGGAACCTTTTGTCAAGGTCGGATGAACACACACACACACCACCTTACATTATTGTTGTGGTGTTTCACAATAGCTACTGGCTTCTTTTGTTATTTGGAGAATTAACCCACCCAATGATTTTTTAAATTTCAAACTTTTCTGCAAACATGAGGTATTTTCAGGCTGTTAGAAAGGTCTGTCTCAAGTGGATTCCACATGGACCATAAAGACCAGTGTGCTGCCAGTAAAAACGCCATTGTGGGGGAGAACTTTGCACCACTGCCGCTGCTGGAGCACAACTACAGTGACCTATTCCCCCCAATGGGGTCTTTCTGACTCACTAGTTTAGTGAGTCTTTTCAAAAATGGCAGTGTCCACCCAGGTGGAAGGTGCCATTTTCTCCCACACTGCTTTCCCCCCTTACCTCCTGTTTTCTGCATCGTTCTGCAGAGCCGAGGGGAGACTCCTCCTGGCCTCCAACCCCCAAGGCATCGCCATGGCCACGGGGACATGTCCCCATGTCTCTGCAGAGCGATGCAGGCAACAGGAGGTAAGAGGGGGGGGAAGTGGCAGGTCCCATCCAAAGGTGGCTCCTCAGGCCACAGGGGCTCCGGGGCTACGTGCACAGAAGTGTGCAAATGGCCCCAGGGATGCACCAGTGTCATGTAAACTGGTGTATCACCACTCTTGAGGCTTGTGCAGAATCTGCCTCATACAGTCATGCCTCATCTCTGAATGTAAGTATCTGCAGAAGGAACCATGTTGGCACCATGATGTAGTGATTAAGAGCAGTGTACTCTAATCTGGACAGTCTAGTTTGCTTCCCCCTCCTCCACATGAGTGGCAGACTCTAATCTGGTGAATTTGTTTCCCCACTGCTACACATGAAGGTTGCTGGGTAACCTTGGGCTAGTCACAGTCCTCTCATAACTCTATCAGCCCCACCTACCTCATAAGGTGTCTATTGTAGGGTTAGGCAGGGAAGGAATTTGTAAGCAGCTTTGGGACTCCTTACGGTTGAGAAAATGGGATATAAATCCAAACTCTTCTTCTTCTGCATAGTTATATTGATAGAATAAGTCCAAAAGGGAAGAAAAGTTGGAGGCGTAGATTGTGTGTAGTTTCTTTCCTAATCAAATATGTATGTTAAGAGCAGATGGACAGTTATTCCCAGGTTGGCAACATATATAACACCCAGGTTTTTAGTAATCATCTTCCTATACAACTTGCTAATTGGCATTAAGCCCCTGCAAGAGCATGAAACTGGCTTATAATCTATAAAGTATAACAGGAGGTAGCCTTCAAACCTATTGTAAACTGATAGGTCCAACAGGAATAAAACCAATTCTTAATTATGACTACATTCTGCGAGGTTTTTTCTGTCCAACACTTTTTATAAGGCTTGCATACAGTGGCGTATCTGCCTAGGGACAGGGGGTATCCTCTGTCCCCTGGTGCCACTAATCTGGTCTCTGGGGAGAGCAGAAGGAACTGAAAAGCTCTGTCCTTGGCTCCTTTGCTTTTATAAAAGCAAAGTTGCCGTGGATGGAGCCTTTCAGTTCTTTCTGCTTCCTCCAGAGGGGAGGGCAGAAGGGACTGGCGGCTGGGAGCTGTGGGGGGGGGGGCGAGACCTGGGGGGCATAGTGGGTTGCCACCCAGAGAACAGCTGTCTCCGGTCGCCATTTTCCCACTGTACGGCTCTACTTGCATATCTCCATTTATCATATTCAAAGCTTTGGGAGCACAGCACTGTGTGAGGTAGCAGAAACAGCAATGTGTTTGTATTCTATTTCTTTTAAAAACAACATGGGAGTGATAATAATGACATATCACCTGATTCTTGGATTGATGGTAATTTGGAGCCCTGACTCCCCATTCCCCTCTCTTCTTTTTTGCTGTATTCAGCAATAATTGACACTCCGTTTGGTTCCTGCCTTCTCTGTATTTTATGGTATTAGGAGCTCCAGTTACAGCTGTAAACAAAATGTCAGCAGCATAATTCACTCTTTATGGTGGTTTTGTTGCAAGTCCAAAATCAAAGTGCTGGAATAAGATTTTGTAAAGACAGATGACTTGCTGCATAGCACTTTGGAGATAATGACTAAATTTGGTCCTGATAAATAATGCAGATGCATATTTCATTTGTGTTGGTTTTGTGTTTATTTCCTTGCATTTTCAGTCATTCATGACTTGTACATTGAAATAAAAAATATAAATTCCCAGGCTGACATGTTTAGTTTCCATCTCAGATACTTAATTTCTTATTCAAGTTACTAAGGGTTTACATGTGTATAGTGGAATTTGCTGAATACTTAACTTACACAAAAGGAAAGGATTGTGTTCTGTACCATTTTTTGTAATAAAAATATTTTTATCATATATTTGTTTATCTCAAATATCTCTTTATCATACACCCCAGGAACTGATCAGTCTTCACCGGCTTGGTGGTGATGGTGGAAAGTGCCATCAACTCACAGTTGATTTATGACAACCCCATAGGATCTTCAAGTTAAGAAATATTCAAAGGTGGTTTGCCACCGCCTACCTCTATGTGGGTTGAGAGAGATCTGAAAGAACTGTCATTAGTCCAAGGTTACCCAGCAGGCTTCATGTGGAGGAGAGAGGAATTAAACTCGGTACTCCAGATTAGAGTCTGCCTCTGTCAACCACTATGCCATGCTGGCTCTCTTCTCCAGTTTAGTTGCAAAGCCTTAGATGCTCCCAAACCCTTCTCTGGACCTGAATCCATGATTTCTTAATTCCTTATTCAGTTGTCATCCCAAAATCTCTGGTAGCAACTTACACAGTAGGAAACATAATTATATAAAATAATATATCATTTCTAAATTCTGGCTAAACCAGCAACCAGATGAAAAACAAACAATAAACATAACTTTATAACCCAAATATCTTCGTAATAAGAAGGGTCTTAAATAATATAAAGATATTTGCTAGACTATCAGGGGGGTGGAATTCAAAAGTCCATTTGTAATTGATCCTGGTCCCAGGGATGTACAGTTTGTATGCATGTGTGTATGAGGGAGCGGGACAAGCACCCATGGCCATGAATGCTTCTCCTTTGTGCGTATTGATTATATCTAAATTTTCCATATACAGAACTCACTTTTGAAGATCACATGCAAGAGAATATAATGGCACTATAGATCATAGTTAGACCACTGGTTCACTCTTCTAGGATCACTATATTTAGTTGCTGTGGGTTTTCCAAACTGTATGGTCATGGTCTGGTAGTTTTTGGTCCTAACATTTCACCTGCATCTACAGCTGACATCTTCAGAGGCATGTCACAATGAGATCTGTTTTTCTCCACACAAAAACATCTTGCTGAGACATGCCTCTGAAAATGCCAGCCACAAATGTGGGTGAAATGTTAGAAGTACAACCTACCAGACCACAGTCACACAGCCTAGAAAACCCGCAACAGCCAGTTGATTCTGGGCATGAAAGCTTTTGACAATATATCAACATATTTGTTAGAAACTATATTTCATACTAGTGATGTTTTCCAGTGCCATCCTAGAAGTCAGTGGGTTGAAAAAGTCAGCTCTGTTTAGGATGACCATATTAATCTTTCGCCTTTTAAAATCCTTGGGAGGGAGGTTCAGAGAGAGGAAAGGGGATGGGGGAAGGAGCCCATAATCTTGTTGTGGCCCACCCACCCTGAGGGGAGGACTAGGAAGGGGGAAAGGGCCCATTATCTGGTCATGGCCCACCCTCCCAAGGGGGAGGGTTTCAGATGTGGAAGGGGCCCATCATCTTGTTGTGGCCCACCTACCCTGAGGTGAGGGCTAGGGAGGTGGAAGGAGCCCATCATCTGGTCGTGGCTCATGCACTGGGAGGGTTAGGGTTGCACAAAGGCGGGGGGAAGGGGCCCAGCCTCTGATTGTGGCCCGCTCACCCTGGGGGTGGGGAAAGTTAGAAAGAGGGGAGAAGGGTTCCATAAAAAGTTAAAGTGATTTGAGTTAAAATTGACATTTGTGAATTGAATAGGAAATATATTTCTCCCTTCATTGTCCCCCCTCCCAATTTTTTAAATTTTCTTTTAACAATGAACTATATTGGAAAATTATAGAACTAGAGTACTGTGAAGAGCTAGGGTGGCCAGCGGGCATCAGAAAACTATGTCCTGCCCTTTTAATAGAGGCTTAATGTGGACAAATGGACACAAATGGTGAAGTTTTTCATGGTATGGATGTAAATACCATCACCTGGTAAATCACCTACCATAAAGCTTTTATTAAGGGGACAGAATATTTTTCACTCCTGGTTGTTGGAAGCCCTAGTTGGCATATTAGTCAAACTTACAGTCAAATATTGTCAGCATGGCTTGGTTGCAGTAAAATAGTACAGTAAACCAAGAAAGCCTGTGCAGGAGGCTCTGTGTAGAAAGTCCGTAGCGGGCCCGGCCATGCGTTGCTGTGGCTGAGTCTGGTGAAGGGGAAAAGAAAGAAAAGGGGAAGCGAACGGTTCGAACATGTGTCATTGCACAATGCTTGGAAGGGAGGGGCAAGGGGCCCCTCGCTTCCCTCCCTCTCTCCCGTTCCCTTGCATGGCAACCTCCCTAACGTTCCCCTTCCTCTGCTAGGGTGGATGGGCCATGTGCAGGTGGCTGGTCCTGTCCCTTTCACTCCCTTCCCTTGCAAGCGAATTATCTAGCGTAAAACACGCTGGGAGGCATGAGCTACATTGTGTTCAAATTTCAGCAAACCCCCGGACCCTCCCTCACCTTCCCCTTCCTCCGCTAGGGTGGGTGGGTCATGTCCAGATGGCAGGCCCCATTCCTTTCACTCCATAAGGCAGTGGTTTTCAAGGAAGGCATGGTTGGTTCCCTTGTACCAGAGGGTGTTGCTTTGACGGCCAGCAGATGGTGCTGTTGCGGAACAGAACTGTGGTTCCAAGTGTCACAGGTGTGGCATGTACACAATAACTGGCACAGTTGTGACATGTACACAACAGGAGGTGTGGAAACAGTATGGAAACCTGGCCACACGCGAATGCGATGTTGTGTGAAAATTTCAAAGCAATCGGTCCAGTAGTTTGGGAGATTACCTGTCAGCAGAAAACGCACTGATAGATTTTTACATATATAGATTTGTTGGCCTGAAGAGTCATTTGTCCTAGTTACCCTGTTTTTCTGAAAATAAGACATCCCCTGAAAATAAAACATACCAGAGGTTTTGCTGAAGTGTTAAATATAAGGCATCCCCCGAAAGTTAGAAGTACCGGTAGCAAAGTTTTTGTTTGGAAGCACGTGCGCCCCAAAACCCCTCCCCCTTCCTGCCTCGCCTGGCCCCACCCCAACAGACTGGTTTGTGATGACAACTACTGTACAGTATATAATAAATGTTCATTTTTTTGTTCAACAATAAATGTGAATTCTTCTTCATGGAAAAATAAGACATCCCCTGAAAATAAAACATAGCGCATCTTTGGGAGCAAAAATTAATCTAAGACACTGTCTGATTTTTGGAGAAACAGGGTATCTTATAGCCTTTCAACAACCAGACAGCCCTAGTAGCATAGCAAAGTTTCTCCCACTGGCTACCCAGTATACTTATAGACTTTTAAAATTTCTAGCAAATATACACAAGAATTCAGAAAGATTTTGGAAGAAAATTCTATTGTTTTCCTTGTCATAATCATTTATTGTAACAAGATAATTGTTTCTGTATAAACCCAACACTATTTTCTGGTTTTGCCTGTCTTATTAAATATTTTTCTTGACACTAAGGTATTAGTTGTACAAAAATAGTATCTGGCTCTTTTACCACTGCAGAGACAGTCTTGATTTAAAAATAATACCTGGAAGTTCACATCATAATAAGAATTTTCTTTGTCTAAAATACCATTTGGTGGGTTGTAGACTGTTATTTCAATTGAACCTGCTTTAAGCCCTGTATAGTTTATATAGGTTGGGTGAAAATTAGCATGAACCAAAAATGTCATAAGAGCTGCAGATTATTTATGCTGCTTGTAGCTAGGACCAATTATTGTTACTAGATGTAGTCTAAAAGCATCCCATGACCTCTTCTTACAGACATTGATGAATGTTCAACTGGAAGACACAGCTGTGCCAATGACACAATTTGCTTTAACTTGGATGGTGGTTATGATTGCCGGTGTCCCCATGGGAAGAATTGCACAGGAGACTGCATTCATGAAGGCAAGATCAAACACAATGGGCAGATCTGGGTTTTAGAGAATGACCGGTGTTCTGTCTGCTCTTGCCAGGTGAGTCTGAGCAAGGGGATAGATAGCATGGGAGGGGAAGAACTTTTCAGGAAAAGAGTGAAAAAAATTGAAAGGGCTGAAGAGGAAAAGTTGAATGTAGTGTGATAGAGCCATTGTTGCACATAGTGAGTATGCTTAGTTTTCCTAGTCCATAGCTGACCTTGTTTTTAAGACTATTGGGGGCTTGCACATAATGTTATTGGTATTTCATCTTGTAATCGCACAGAGACTTTTTCTGTAGCACATTTGCAGCAGAAAAACACTGTCTACTTTATTTTATTTCATTTGTACCCTGCCCTTTTTTGGCAAACTGGGCTCAAGATGGCTTAACAATACTTACATGCATGCATTCATGCATGCATACATACATGTATACACATACATGTATACACACAGACAGACAGACAGATACACTCTCTCTCTCTCTCTCTCTCTCTCTCTCTCTCTCTCTCTCTCTCTCTCTCTTTTACAGCCAGTCTCCCATTCCCTTGTGCAATAACCTCTTGCAGTTGTGTTCCTGAAAAGACTCTGCATCTACTCTAGCTCACCTCATAGCTGCTAACCTGCTGCTGCATCTCCTTTGCTGTAAGCTAGCATGTAGTCTCCTCCTGCTTTGCTCCTGCAGCTTTGGAGACAGAGGGAGGGGTGAGAGAGCTGTCAGGATCCACTCTGTATCAAGGGACTGATGAGTCTCAGAGCCAAGCTCTTGCTGGGGAATCTTAGAGCTTGGACCTCACTGTGGATCCCAGCCTGAATGTTCTGCCTGAGTCTGGGGACCTGGTCCTGCAGGAACTTCTGGCTGCTCAGTCTCTGCATCTACAGGCAGTGCCTGAGAATCTGGAACCAACACTGTCCCCTCTTCTCTATCTGAGTCTTCCTCCCAGGGACCCTAACACTTCTGAAGAACCTTCCTCCAAATTAAGTGGCTCTCCCTTTGGAGGATAAGCCATTAAGCTGGAGGAAGGCTCTTTAGGCAGAAGGAATGCTACTTGGAGAATAATTGCATCCACCTCATTATTTGGCATTTGCTTCAATGTTTTTAGGAGACCCATGGCACAGAGTGGTAGCTGCAGTACTGCAGTCAAAGCTCTTCCCACAACCTGAGTTCAGCCCCTTTGGAAGTCAGTTTCATGTAGCCAGCTCAAAGTTGATTCAGCCTTCCATCCTTCCAATGTTGGTAAAATGAGTAACCATCTTACTAAAGTTAAAGGCCGATTATGCACAGTGTTCTCATTGCACGATGTGGGTGAATGTCCATTGCAGCAAAACTTCTTGCATGGACCTATTCCTGAAGCCCCACTTTCACTTTTCATTCTCTCCACAGCAAGCAAGACCACTTTTAGCACAACTTTTAATTTGCTTCAGAGTGGACAGATTTGCCAGTGAGCACAGCTTTGCCCCATGCATCTTTCCTCCACCTACAGCCAGACTTCCCACTCCCTTGCACCACTTTACATGCTTTCTGCCTCATCCCCTCTTGTGCTGCTTGCTCCTTCCTGCTTCTCTAAGTGCCCATATCGAGAGATTGATAATCTTGATATAATAACAACACAGAAGGTTTTTGCAAGGAACAGTACAAGCAGGGTATTTTTTTGGTTCCACCCACCCACTGTCTCTTCTCTGCTTCTAACCTCCCCAATGATCAGGAGGACTTTTAAAATTTTATTTCAGACAAGACTTTGTTTCAAAACAAGCCTCTGTCTTCTCTTCTTGGGCATCAGCAGCAGCGAATGGGAAAGAGAGAGAGAGAGACTGTGTGGGGGGGAAGGGAGGGAGTAGGGAGAGAATATCAGCTCTTGAGACTGTGATGTGATCTCAGGGCAGAATTTAGAGAACCCGTAGAACTAGAGGCCTGGCAGAGTTCAGTAGAAAGGCTGTGCAGCAGGCAGTGGGCTGGCTCCTTGCATGTAAGCAAAGAAATGTGAGGAGACCCCTCTACAGCCCTACTGCACAGCTAAGAGGCCTGAGGTATGTGTTCCATGTATAATGGGACAAAGTGTGGATGACAGGGGAAAGCAATGGCAAACCACCCCATAAAAATAGTCTTCTTAGTTAACATCATGATATGACGTCACCCTATGAATCAGTAATGATCTATTGCTTGCACCTTTACCTTTTAAAATGGTGTTAGAAACATTAAAGGAAGGAATAAGTTGGTGATTTTGTGTGGTAAAATAGATCCAAGTCTTGACCCACTGATCAATAGTTCTGCACATGTTCTGACAAGTATATAGAGAAATTTTGCTTATAATACCTTTTCCATTCACATTAGTGGAGGAAACAGTGTCAGAAGCATGCAGCACTATATTGTGCACATACACCTGTCTCCATAAAAGAAGTTGCTGGGAAACGAGATTGAAGCATCCCCATTTACTCAGAGAAGTGAAAAAATTTAATCCACAGGGAACCTCTATTAGGTGGATCCCATACAGCATATTTATAGAGTTTAAATCATTATAAACCAGAGGCGGGGCTACCAAGGGCCAGGGGGTGCGCAATGCACCAGGTGCACGGTTTTGGGTCATGTGGGGGGTGCAAAATTCCCCCCTCCCCCAGGCCCCACCCCCACCCTCTGTGTTGGCAACCCCCGCGGCGTCCCCCTTCCCACATTTACCTTAGTTCCTTTCCTTTTCCTAGAACTTTTTCAGGCTGAAAAAAAGGCCTGTTCATAGTACAGGCTAAAAACAGCCTTGGGGATTACAGTTCCCAGGAGACCGTGGGGCTCACAAGATCTCCTGGGAAGTATAGTTCCCACCAGGTCATTTTTAAGCCTGAACTGTGAAAAGGCTTTTTTTTCAGCCTGAAAAAGTTCTAGGAAAAGGAAAGGAACTAAGGTAAGTGTGGGAAGGGGGACACCGCGGGGGGTGCCATGAGGGGGCATGGGGGCGGAAAATATAGACTGCGCACTGGGCACAGTTTGGCCCAGCTGCGCCTCTGTTACAAATGAATTCATGTTCCATTTATAAAAAGGGGAAATGAGTTCATTTATAACAACTGCAACTCATTATAAATATGCTGTGTGGAATGAGCCTTGTACTAGTTGCACTAAAATAAGAAGAAGAAGAAGAAGAAGAAGAAGAAGAAGAAGAAGAAGAAGAAGAAGAAGAAGAAGAAGAAGAAGAAGAAGAAGAAGAAGAAGAAGAAGAAGAAGAAGAAGAAGAGGAGGAGGAGGAGGGAGGGAGGAGGAGGAGGGAGGAGTTTGGATTTATAACCCCCCTTTCTCTCCTGCCGGGGACTCAAAGGGGCTTACAAATTTCTTGCCCTTCCCCCCTCACAACAAACACCCTGTGAGGTGGGTGGGGCTGAGAGAGCTCCGAGAAGCTGTGACTAGCCCAAGGTCACCCAGCTGGTGTGTGTGGGAGTGTACAGGCTAATCTGAATTCCCCAGATAAGCCTCCACAGCTCAGGTGGCAGAGCTGGGAATCAAACCCGGTTCCTCCAGATTAGATACATGAGCTCTTAACCTCTTACGCCACTGCTGCTCCTTTACTTATTTCAATAAGTATCCTTTACTTATTTCAATAAGTATCTATAGGAATGGATTATGTCTGAATTTTCTACAGTTTGCAATGACTCACATCTAGATTTGCATATTATTAAAGGATTGTGTTTTCCTAAAAGGGATCCATAATACTCAAATGCAAACTTTTACTAGGTAACAAAAGAACTCAAACTTTTTATAGTGCAATTGCAATTGTATGACTTATACTAGAATTCTAAACTTAAGAGATTATTTAGTTAAAAATATTAATTATGTGATTAAAGTTTAGGGAGCAAATTATGTATGTATAGCCCAATAACCATCTCAGAACATCTTGGTTAGCATTCTTATTTAAATTATGTTTTTATCTTCGAAAACTGTCTTTAGTTGAAATCAGTTATGTTGTCTGCCACACACCCTTTGTTTTCTTTTCAACTAGTTTTGTTAATTTGCAAAATATTAAGTAAAACATTTCCTGTTCACTTTTTAAAATATCATTATACCACTTAATTTTTGTTTTTATCATCATTTGCTGTTGTGCTGCTAGAGTGGCTACGTCATGTGCCGGCGGATGGTCTGCGATTGTGAGAATCCCACTGTTGATCTGTTCTGCTGTCCTGAATGTGATCCAAGACTCAGCAGTCAATGTCTGCATCAAAATGGGGAGATTTTATACAACAGTGGAGACACTTGGGTTCAAAATTGTCAACAGTGTCGATGTTTGGTAAGCCTTGTTATCATAATATGCAAATTTGCAACTGTTTTGATAATTTACAATTATTGCAATTGTATTTTTGTACTTTCAGCTGTTTTGCATCCTTTATATGTAACTTTAAAAAATTCCTCAAATGATCCTAGACCACAAATTTTATACCTTTATGCTTAACCACAAAGTGTACTGTTCATAAAAGATACTTGATGGAAGCAACAGATGAAGTTTGTGAAAGCAGGCAAATCCTGTGTTTTTTACCCACTATGGCTGAAAGAATAAATTTGAAATAATAGAAAAATTGTGCACACTGCAAGAGTCTATTCAAAATAATTCTCAGTCATATTATAGAGACAATTTATAAATTTAATATGTAGTTCAGAAAAAGTAGACAAATTTAAGGCCCATTGAAATCCATGGGACTGTTCACTATTCAATGTGGAAGTCCATAGAATTTCACTCTGTTCAGGTCTACTTGGAGGTCAATTGTTCGATGGAGCTTGATCCCAGGGAAGTGTCTTTAGGATTACAGCCTTTTGCATTTTGCACAAATCTACATTATGAAATTTGTTTATAATTTTTGTGTTGAAACTACCATATTGGTGTAACTATTATTTTCCGGGTCTGTGGGAGTGTTGAGATCAGTCTTATTTTGGGCATGAAATGAGATTGTCTTTAGCACGCAGGGCAGGCGTCTAAAAGTGTAGGCCCAGTGTAGCAACTTATTCATTTTTTTAAAAAAGCTATGATTATACTCATATTATCAAAGTAGTTAAAGAAATAATAATAATTCACAATTTATAACATAATATTGATGCTCTTCGGGGGTTTTTTAATAGCAGGGTGAAGTAGACTGTTGGCCCTTTCCTTGTCCAGAGACAGAGTGTGAATTCAGCGTATTCCCTGAGAATGAATGCTGCCCCCATTGCGTCACTGACCCCTGTCAAGCAGACACCATTAGGAATGATATTACCAAGACTTGTCTGGATGAAACTAATGTGGTTCGCTTCACTGGATCATCTTGGATTAAGCACGGCACAGAATGCACCCTCTGCCAATGCAAGGTATAGATCAAGCCACAGCAGCCCTTTAACAGATGGTTTTATGGTATATAAATATTAATGCATTTAGTCTAGTCATTGGGATATTTTTTCCACGCTTGCAATATAAAACTTTCAGCTTTAATATTAATATCAGTTGTCTGTCCTTGGTAAGAGGAGCATCCAAGAACCAGGATAATGGTTTCGATGTATTAGCAGGACAGAAAATTATAGGCCATTCTCTATGTGACCTTGGAAAAATTAGCAGACTTATTCTTTGTATAGAAATACATTGACTCAGTCCATTTTTACAATGCTTAATATTTAAACATCTGAAAAATGGACTGAGCCATTTTAAGATGCTTAAAAATATTAAATGATCTTCCAAGACGTGCATAAACTATAAGTTTCCTCCTTCCCCCCGCCCCTGCAAAAAAAGATATTTTTGTCAAAGGAAGAACACTACTCAAAACAATATTAAAGCTTTGTGATGATCAAATGCTTTTATGTTCAGGAGTGGCAGAATTGGAAATTCAGGCATTTCTTTTCTACTTTAAAGAGAAGGAAATAGAATCCACATGATGATTTGGGTCTTTAGTATTCCTCAGAGTCAAGAAGAAACATTTACCTCAAGAAGAATGATAGATGGCTAAAAGCTTAGAATGACTCCTGCAACCTGAAAAAGACAGAAGGAAAAGGGTACTGGAAGAAACTGTTCCCATTTATTAATATACAGATGTGGTAGATTGCCTTTTGTATTATTCCCACTGAAGTCAAAAGTAGTGATCCTGCCCTCTAAACACACGCACGACGCACACATGCACACACGCACGCATGCACGCACCCACGCACCCACGCACACACACAGTATCTATTAATAAAGGCAGCAGAATCAGACCTGCAACCATCTCCTTCTAGTAGTCTTGAGGATTTATATGGTCTTTGCACATTTATTTGGAAATCTGTGGCATTCAGTGGAGTTTACTCCCTAGTAAATGTGCATAAAATTACAGTCTAAGCATTTTACAACAAGATGCTATAATTTAGAGTCCCATGTAAGTTGGAGACACATACTTGCAATCTAGTGGTGGGATCCAGCAGGTTCTCACAGGTTCCTGAGAGTAGGTTACTAATTATTTGTGTGTGCCGAGAGGGGGTTACTAATTGGTGATTTTGCCACGTGATTTTTGCCTTAGTTACGCCCCTCCTCTCAGCAGGAGCGCGCAGAAGTTGAAGCAGTCTAGCAGAGGGTGCACCGGCGTGCATTTGTTTCCCGCCCAAGGGCCGGCGCAGTGGCTGCGTCCTTGCCACAGCCACGCCCAGGAATGCCCCGCCCCCGGAATGCCCCACCACACCCCATTGGCTCTACGCCACAATTTGAATCCCACCACCATGGGAACCTGTTACTAAATTTTTTGGATCCCACCACTGCTTATACGGTACTTATCTGAAACAAAACTGTATGGAATAATGGATTTTTTTCTTTCGTTTTTCCAGAATGGGCATGTTTGTTGTTCAGTGGATCCACAGTGCCTCCAGGAACTGTGAAGCTAATGACCACACATCACAGAAAATTTCTGGTTTAAGAATTTTAAATTTAATTTTAAAAAAGACTCATAAACCAAAAAATGTAAACAACCAAAACTGAAGCAAGCTTGGTTTTGTCCAGTTAAAGTGCAAAAAGGCTATAAAGTGGATGAACTGTTTGTTTCCTCAGTCTGAATAAAACATGTAAGGCATGTGGGAACAAATTCAAATGTGTAAAATCTGTATTAGGATGTAAGGTTCAGCCTCTGGTTTATTTTTTGTTTGACACCATTATGTAAGATATTGGAGTTGAGAAAATTGACATGTTGTGCATAAAGATATCAAAATCCTCAAGCAGTCAGACAGTTCCTGGAGATTTGAAAATGTACCTCATCCATGACCACAGAAGGCTTTTTTTACAGACCTAGCCTACACAAATTTGTTTAATTGCTCACTGCAAATTTGTCTGCAATCTGAAAAGAGAGGAAGATAATGCAGGAAATACAGAACCTTGCAACAACATATGTACAGCTCTGAGAAACTGATTGAAGTTATGTAAAAAAAATAATGCACAGGCATGATTACTTAATGTTTTCTGGTGGGAAAAGTCATCTATATTTCCTCGTTTGATTGCACTTATTTCTTGAATTGAATTTGTTCAGTATAAGCTTGTTCTTGTGCAAAATTTAAATAAATATTTCTCTTACCTTACATTTGTGAACACCCATAAGTCTTGTGAATAATGGGAAACATTTGTGCTTGGGTTTCTTTTCCTCTGTGAATGCTGCTGTATGTTAAATGTGCCTACAGCACATTTATAAGACATTACAAAAACATCATGGTATTGCTTATTCCGATTACCTTTGCTAGTATCAGTGGGCCTTGTGCAATGGAGATATGTGTTGTAGCAGCACTTGGTGGCCAAGATATAATCTGCATATTCCTATGTTATAATGAGTTTCTGGAATGTTCCCTCTCCCGTCCTCCTAATTTGCATTCTTTAAAAAAAAATCATGTACTAAAATGATTATTGATGTTTTCCCCAGCATATTTATTGTGCCTTTTTGAGAATGGTCATGTAAGAAAGTAGTAAGAAACATTGTCAAAATCAAGGGCTTGCTATGGGTCAGCTTTTATAGATCATTACTTAGATGAAAGATTGCCATGAAGTTGTAGTACTTGAACAATGGCTTGATGATGACAGGCTGCTGCTGGCAAGCTTAGATGATTGGAGCTTAGATGAAGTCAGGCTTACACTTAATCATTTGTTTTATATGGTGTGTGGTGTTTTGCAAAGTACAAGTAGGCAACAGGAAAGCAGAGGTGGATGTAAATGGGACAAAAATGTGTTGGATTCCACTAGGTTTTCTGCTAGTGAGAAAGGAAGGAAGGGTCCCCTTTGACCACTCAAACAGGCTAAGCTGAGAATCTTAGGACCTGCATATACAAAGGACATGTGGAATGGGGCTATCATAATGGAGAGGAACTGGATGACTGGATACAACTCTGTGTGCTTATTTCAATGTACATGTATTTAGTCCCCCATCACATACTGAAATTATGCCTGAAGATAAAGTTTTGAAATTATGGCTAAAGTTAAACATCTAAAATGTTCAAGAAGAAATAATGTAACATTTTACTCTGAACCATGAAAACTGTGAAGCTTTTCCATATATATATTTATATATATATATAATTTATTTCCTAGAGACCTTGTCAATAAATAATAGATACTTAAGATTTTCTCTTTCATCCACAGATTCTGTCAAGTAGCTACCAAAGTTGTTCAAGAAATAATGCAGGCTCCTTGGTTGGATTTGTTTAAATACCGCTGTTAATTACTGTCAAGGGGTCAATTTTTGCCTTTATATATTCAAATGCAATGCCTATTTCCTTCAGTGATAGTTGCATGCTGATGTGTGAAGGCTCACTTACCAATGACCACAGACTCAGCTTTCCTTTGGAACAAGCTTTGATCACAGCCTGTTTTATTAAAACCAACATAGGATAATGGGCAAGCATAAGAGGCGCATCCTAACCACCAGGCAGCAAACCTGCTGAACCCAGCACTGCCGCAATCCCTACTGGAGAATTGGGACAGAAAGTTACTAGGTGCCACCTGAGTGCATGCCCATTATGTGACACCCCTTCCTGCCGGAGCTAGCGGGCTCCCTAGCAGAGCCTCTGTGGCTTGTGTTACTGAGCGTGCCCCACTCCAGACCCCTTATTGAAGCCCCCAGCCATTGGGAAGTCCAGCATGCAAGCTCAGCCTCCCCAGAAAAGATGTTCTCCTATGCCCATACTTGCTAAGGCTGCGACTAAAAAGGAACTTAACAATCAACCATAAATTCAACAAATTAAACCCAGAAAAAGAGGAGGAGGGGTCCGATTGCTCTGTATGGGCCTGCCGGGCGCTGCCTTATATAGGCTCACCCAGGCCCACCTTGCCACATGACGAGGCCCCGTTACGTGATTCCGGCCTGGGTGCGATCATGGCCACCGCAGCCGGGCCTTTTCTGCTCGCCCCTCCCCAGCTGCAACCGCAGTCCTGGGTAACTCTGGGGCTGTGTTTTTTGAATGATATGCAAGTGCCTAATTTGACAGAAGCTGATATGGTTTAAAGATTATGTTGCAGTTTTACATTGGATGTTTAGTAAACAGTGTAAGGTAAAACATGGGCTGATATTCTAGCTACCCTCCCCCAAATATAGATGCCAAGTTGACTGAGGAGTCATAATGACATCTAATTCTTGGATCTTTCCTGGATAGGGTTTGAATTGTACTTGTTAAAAAACAAGGGGTAAGAACGGAATTTGAAACAATAAGTCTACAGCTTACATTCAGTTCTTGATTTAAAGCCCAGACTGAATAATAAGTTACATACAGGAAGAGACCAGTAAAATATTTTTTCAGACTATCAGTGTTTAAGGTTTTAATTATATGGAAGCTCTTTTTAAAAATCCAATACATTTTAGAGGCAGTCCCTTGACTACCTGGCTGATTTGATCCGATGATTACTCAGAATTCTCTGAAATGATCACAGCTGTCCTTGATCTCAGAGAATAAAAGACTAAAGGCCTCATACAGAATGATTTTTTAATTTGAATAAAAATATCCCTTCAGGTATTTGAATCACGTCATTATCAGAGAAATGTTTTGAATGAAGCAGAACAATTTTCCATTGTTGAGTCGTCGTCTCCCAGCACAAGATTTCAATGAAACCCAAAGAGAATTGCTACATTCGGAGGCTAACTGCCCTAGGTCTGCAGAAAGATCCAGTGCAATGTGCTGTGTGTGAAACAAACAGGAAAAGAATAACATTTGAGACAGGTTTAAATTATATTATTTATTTTAAAATGAAATAATAGTTGATATATTACGATTTCCACATACAGTACAATTGTTGAAGTTCTAACACAATAGAAAATTTATTACAAAGTCAAAAAAGATTTCTTTTATGTTAAGAGAAATAATTTGAAATAGAATTCATACTCTTGAGGGTACATCCCTCATATATGATGGTGTTCATGTGTATAGATGTTAAAAATGTGCCCACACTTCCAGTGTACAGGTACTCTCACTGGCCTGGACTGAGACAAAGAGTTCTATTTGGAAGGAGATGTTCCACTTAATGTGCCACCCACTTTGACTCTCCACAAGACAGTCTCAGACCTGACCTTATGTTTTTGGCTATTCCATTTACTGGCATGCAGTTCTCCCAGTTTGCTAGAGCCTATTGTATTTCTTCACGCAATGGGCTTTATTGCTAGTCTGCCTGCCTGCCTGTCTCTGCAATGTTTCATACTGTGATGACCACCCTCTTCTTGTTTGCAAACAAACAACACATGTGCAAAATATCTCTAAAGCCATATTAGGATTTGACTCCATTTCTAGTCTCCCAATGTCTTCTACCTATTTCTTTGGGCAGTTTTCTACTTTTATAACACTAGACTGTTAACATCATACTGTTCTCAGTTTACTTCACCCCGTTTTTTACTCTCAATTTAGTATAGACAGATTCTATTTCTCTCCCTCTGTACAAAACCCTACACAGTCTCTTTCCAGTGTCAACCAATCACCTCACTCTCTCATTCCCCTTTCATCCCCCCTTCCTTCTACAACTTAGCTCTCATTTTAAAGAAACACACACACATTTTAAATCATTACACGTACTATTAACTATCCAGTGAAATTTTATTCTTTTGTTATCATTATTCTCTAATCCCAGATATTAGGAAGGAGAGATGACAGGAATTATTCAATGGCAAGTAAAAGGAATTTCTCACAGGCTCAGAGGGCCGCATTATTTTAGAAATTCAAGTAACAGCTAGGTGGTTTGCAATAAATGATAAAAAGCAGATACCAGACTGATGAAACTAGGTCTAACTTTTTTTGCTCTTGCATTGCCTCTCCTGGACCTATTCCTGAGGCAAATTGCCCATGGCAAACAGACATTACCCAAATGTCCTGTTTTCTGCTTGTTGTCATTGTTGTGCAGTTTAACAAAAACTAGCAAGAAAAAAGCAAAGGACCCAAGATAGAAATATGGCAAGACAGAGCAAATGATAATAAATTTGGGCAGTAAAGACTTGCTCACTCAGCACCATCCATTTTGCAACTGCCTTTTCCCTATATGTCATGTACATTTCCCCTGATCACAATAAAAATAAACACTTACAAGGTACTTTCTTCAAAAAGAAAACAAACCAGGAATTCAGAAATGGGGGACAGTATATTTGAGGGTGGGTGTTTCCCCCTAATGTAGCTATGGGCCTAGGTTGCACACACCTAATTTTGTACAGGACTGGACTGTTTCAGCCCATGAGAACATGAATGAAAAAATGACTTAAAAAAAACTAATTTAGAAAGGTGCTTTGATTTTCTTTCAGAGCATATAAATGCCTGCAATTCAGACTCTCAATGTACAAATCACTATGTATTCGTATATTAGTAGTAGTAGTATATTTTTATTAGTAGTAGTAGATTTTCTGCTGCATTCTTATTGTAAAAAAACAAAGATAAAACTTCCATACTGCTGCTAGTACCACACATCCCATGTTCCATGAGCATTTAAATGATTAATTTCAGCATAAAACTTTTATATATCCGAATAATGTCATATTCTCTGTCCATTAAGAGAAGCCCATATACAGTTACTATGTTCTGAAGCATTTCCCCCCTTAATATCACTGTATCATTTGTATTCTACTCTTTGACGCCTTTTCATGCATTAAATGGATTGCACAGCATCATGAATATCATACAAAGTCCTTTCACTTATAAAGACTTTCTGAGTCATACTGGAAACTGGAGACCAAGGCCAAAATAAATGGCTCAGCATCTCTGAAGCAAAAGTATAGTCCAAGATAACACAATAGTTCTTTTACACACACAAAAAGGAAAAGCAATTCACCATAGCAGCAGAACAGCATTTTTTTAAAAAAGGAAACAGAAGATCAGATAGGTACACATGTGCTTGATTGTCAGTGAAGGGGCATAATAAACATTCACTTTCCTTCTTGCTTTTACATTTTTAAAATTCCTTCAGCTGTTCATAGCAGATAGTAGGTACAAATAAACTGGGAAATCGCAATATATCCCATTTACCACCAGGACGGACTAGGAGGGAGAAACAGACGTGGAAAAGAGCCTGCCTCATTCTCGAAATGGTTTCTGGCCACCAGTTTGTGATTTTTTCTTTTTATTTTAGTACACTATCCAATTGATGCTTCTGTGCTTCACAGCTTCATGATGTGATTCTCTGTGCCTTCTATATTCCATCCTTTGAAGATTAGCCCCTGAAAACTAAAGAAACTCACAGAAATGGTGCAGGAAAACAGGTGAGGGATAAGAGGAAACCTCAGAAAATGGCACTGAGAAGGAAGTTCAGGAAAGGTAGAGAGGTGTGGGAAATCTCTTAAAGAGCTTGGCCAGACAAAATAAGCCATTTTGAAAGCATTTCAATTAAAGAATCATTTTAAAAGGTCATTTTAAATGTTTTGAGACTGCAAATAAAATGTTTTGGGAACCAAAGAAGATAAAAACAATGCAGAGCTCCATATAGGAAATGTTTTATTTCCTGCTCAAAATGTTTTAAAAGAGACAATTTCTATTTCAAACATTTTCTGAACTCATAAATCTACTGTAGATTTTCATGAGAAAAAGGTATGTATCATATCTTTACAATCTTCTTTTGCTTGCATGATCTTCTTTCATCTTTTTTGTTTGTTTAAACAAATAACTATAATGTAACAAGCAATACAGAACATTGTTACATCTGATAATACAAAGATGTACCTGAAAATAGATTTTTAATTACATTCCATCACCCTGAGTTTGTCACCAGCAGCAATTACAGTAGTGTCCTACTGATATTACTGTTACATTTTTCAAGCTCACACTGTTGTCTTCACACTGACTTTTATCTTATTAGAAAGATTTAAAACGTCTTAGAGCATTTATTATAGAATGCTTATGGTAAGTCCCAGTAAGGCAGTCATCATAACCTCGTTGGGTTAAATTGTGCATGATGGGAGCTGGTAATACTTTTTGATAGTACAATTAAATCTTCATCTTGTCCAGAATAAATAACAACCAAGCACCATTTAATACTTGAATCTGAGGCAGAAATATGCACCATTAATAGAATTATCCATGTCTTATCCAATGACATTCATGCTATTACATGCTTTGCTCTCTTTTCTAAGACAAAATTCCTGATCAGTTATATCTGACACAAGCCAAAGAATTAATAGAAGTGCTGTGCTTAAACATGGTAGCTCCAGTACCCAGATAGACACCTGTGTAAGTTGTCAACATGTAGACATATCTGGTCATTATCTGCCTGAATCGCAGTTTTTCTGCAATAGCTCCTGTATTAAAGGACTTTTAACAACACCACCATCTTTATTGGCATATTAACAGGGTATAAACACAGAGTTTGATAATAACTGAGATTAAGGAATGAAGCTTAATGAGAGCAGAGTTCCAGGACAGGAAGTAGCTCAGTGGAGATTTGATTCCATAGAGTTATGAGCCATTTCTACCAGGGAAATTGATCTCTGTAGTCTGGAGAACAGTTGGAATTCTGGGTTAATTCCAGGTACCACCTGAAGGTTGGCAACCCTTCCTCCAATATTTTTTTTCACCCAGTCTTTGATTGAACTGGAGGTTGATTTCGATTAGGCTACGATGATGGCAGAGGGGATTAATAATTTCTTGCCTGCACAGTTTCCATAATTGGAATAATTTTCCAGAACTACTATTAGCTACAGCAGAGCATGGAAAGATACTTATGGGTACCTGAATTGGCACTCCCCATTTCACAGCTAATAGCTTCTGGGGAGGGTGATTTCTACTGGGAAAATGGCACAGAAGAAGTTTTAAAATCCCTTACCCCGTAGCACCACTCAAATTCAGCTCTTTCTCTGAGGCGCTTTTATTGTCTGAAAGAAAATATCTGGTTCTCCAATCATGATCAGTTCTTCTGTGCAATATGAAATTTGTTCCTCAGGCAAACTTTTATCTTTCTTAGCCCTCATGGTTTAAAGCAATACCTGGGATTGGACCTTCCATAGCAAAACATTTGCCCTCCCACTGAGTCCCAGAAAGACATCTCAATGGTATTTTTCTTATGTGAGTATAGATTTACTTAGCAATTACTCAGCATTTAAAGTAGATGGGAGCTTATGGCTGTAACAATCAAACTGGTCTGATACTGGTTTGAGCTCAAACAGACAAATTACCAGTTAAGTCTTTCATGCTGAGAGGTGCTGTATGGCTGCAGGCACCATTGATCTGAAATAAATCAGATTGCAGACAGAGATAGATTTGATTATTCCTTTGCCCATTTCATTTCTAGAGGGATGCAGTTCTATTAAAATTCATCATGTTATCAAAGAAACACTTATGATAATGGAAGTTTTTAATATAATCAAACCCTTGCAGGATATGAATTTGGGGGCTTTGCAACCTTCCACTTGTTTTCTTCAATCTTTTGTTGAGGGTTATGGAAATTTGACAGTGTTAAATGAGCCACTGGAAAACAGATACATTTTCAAATACTACGATACCAGCACGTCAAATAAATAGCAAAACTTCAATCATTTGAAAGTAGAAATATGCATGGTCTACTCTTTTCAGTTCCTGCAGTTTTGGATACAATACCCTTTCAACATCAGCTCATTTGCCCAGGGTTCAGGGGAAGTTGATCTGGAAGGCATGAACGCCACCATATATTAAAGAATGTTAAATGTGGGGTGTGTATATAGGCAAATATTGCTATTGGTAAGAAGCCTTGAAGATCAGTGTTGTCTCTTATGCCTATATTAGATATGAGTATACCACCAGCAGCCTGGGTAGCTCTGTAAGAGAATGAAGTATGAGTCAGGAAACTCCCTAGTTAAAGTCTCGTCTCTACAATAAATGGAACAGATGCTTGCAAGCAGTGCATTATCTCTTTTCTTCAGACTCCCCCCACTATGAACAGGATAGTAATCATATCATTGGCTTACCTTACAGGGCTTTTGGAGGGACTACAACAAGATAATGTGCATTCAGTAAATTGAACTTGAAAATTGCTATCCAAATGGTGAGGATGATAATTATCTACCCACATACAAGCTATAGTAAAGTCCGGATGTAGTATATCAACAGATCATCACAAAGCTGTAGTACAGCCTCATTTGGAATAATGTCTGCCTTCTCAAAAAGGAAACTGCAGGAGGAAATGGCTATAAGGGAAGTCTGGGTCTTTTCAGTCTAGAAAAAATAGAGCTAAGGGGAGCCATAATA
Source organism: Sphaerodactylus townsendi (assembly GCF_021028975.2). Classification (NCBI taxonomy): domain Eukaryota; kingdom Metazoa; phylum Chordata; class Lepidosauria; order Squamata; family Sphaerodactylidae; genus Sphaerodactylus; species Sphaerodactylus townsendi. The sequence continues at coordinate 65,331,999 of NC_059430.1, forward strand.
GAGTTTGATAAAATTATACATGGTGTGCAGAAACTGGATAGAAGGAACTTTTTAGCTCTCATAATACTAGAATTGGGGGAATCCAATGAAATAGTTAGAAAATAAGAGTCAGACAACACTTTACTCAACAAGCATATTCAGTTGTATAATTCACAGTCAAAGGAAGTACTTATGGTCAGGAACATAGGTAGCTTTAAAAGGGGGTTAGATTTATGTAGGACAGGTCTATCAATGGTTAATTTCATGATGACTAAAAAGAGCCTCCACATCCAGAGGTAGTAAACTTATGAATAGCTGTGTTAAGAGGCAGTTGCAAGAGAAGGTATTGGATTCTGTGCCCTGTTTGCCTTTCAGGGCAACTGACTGGTTGCTGTGTGAGACAGGATGCTAGACTAGATGGTCTGATTCAGCTGGCTTTTCTTGTTCAATCATTCATTCATTCAGTTAGTTAGTTAGTTAGTTAGTTTTATATCCCGCCCCATCCCCAAAGGGCTCTGGGTGGGTTACAACATATATTAAAAACATTCTACAACTTTATTTATTCATTTTATTTGTTAATTTCCTCACCTATGTCTGGCTCTGGGCGATGTACAAACAGAATTACATTACATAAAAACTGTTTCGACATGTAATATCCATAATTTAAAAGACAAAAACAGTACTCAAATAATAAGACAAAACCACTTAATCCATAAAACAGCATTTGCTAAAACCAACTACACTAGAATCTATAAAAACCAAGTGGGAGAGTAAAACCCATCTATGGGCTAAGATGTCATATAGCCCCAGGGGAGACTGGTGGTCAAAGATCAGCCTCAACAAAATGCCTGGCAGAACAGCTCTGTCTTGCAGGCCCTGTGGAACTCCATGAAGTCCCACAGGGCCCTGATCTTCTCTGGGAGGCTGTTCCACCAGGAGGGGCCAAGGCCGAAAAGACCCTGGCCCGTGTTGAGTCCATATAAACCTCCCGTGGGCCAGGGGGAATTAGAAGTCCCTTGACTGCTGATCTTAATGTCTGCTGGGGATTATAATGGAAGAGGCAGTCATGCAAATATCCTGGGCCCGGACTGTGGAGGGCTTTAAACATCAGCATTAAAATCTTGAATCTGATCCGGATCTCAACTGGCAACCAGTGCAGCTCATACAACACCATTGATATATGTGCGTGCCATGGCAACCCTGAGAGGAGCCAGGCAACTGCATTCTGGACCACCTGGAGTTTCCAAGTCGGCCTCAAGGGCAGCCCAGTGTAGAGCGCATTGCAGTAGTCCAATATGAAAATGACCATTTAAAACATAAATCCTGACTTAAAACTTAAAACCAATTAACAAAATTATTACAATAATGCTGGATGATATAATTTAATCCATCCTTGCCCCCCTCCCCACAGAGACTGAAAGATGCTCTAGTATGTTTAATCAATCCATCTGGCTAGTTGGAAAAGGCCTGGTGGAACAGCCACATCTTGCAGGCCCTATGGAATTGACATAGTTCCCACAGGGCTCTGACACCAAGCTGGAGCCAGGGCCGTAAAAGCCCTGGTTCTCATAGAAGCCAGCCGGATGTCTCTCAGGCCGGGGGTCAACAGGAGGTTCCCCTCTGACAAATGGAGGGGCCTTGTAGGGCAATACAGGGAGATGCAGGTCCACTACTGCTCAAGGCCTTAAAGGTCAATATAAATACTTTGAAAATGACCCGGAACTCGACTGGCAGCCAGTGTAGTTCTCTATTCTCTAAGAACTGGTGTTTTATGAGCACAACTGGCTGCCCCAGTAAGCAGCCTTGTGGCTGCATTCTAGACAAACTTTAATTTCTTCATCAAATTCAAAGGTAGACCAGCATAGAGCAAATTACAGTAGTCTATTCAATGGTCCATTGCATGGATTGCTGTGGCCAGGTCAGGTCTAGAGAGGTATGGGGCCAGCTGCCACATCTGCCTGAGATGGAAAAAAGCAGTCTGGGCTGTTTTGGTGACTTGGTCCTCCAGTGATAGGCTCACACCCAGACTCTTGACCGATGCAGCTAAATGGATAGCTGTACTGTCTAGGGTTGGCAGTTGGAAATCCATAGGTCTCTCCCCCCAACCAAGTCAGAGAACCTCTGTCTTCACTGCATTTAACTTCAGTCTGCTCTTTTTCAACCAACCTGCCACAGCTTCAAAACAGTGCTGGAGACCCTGAGGGGCAGAGGGGAGCTGGTTCCTCCAACGTAAGGATGAGTAGGGTTTCATCAGCATATTGGTTCTTAACATTTGCCTTTTCTGGATAATGACAGAAAAAAATACCTTGCTTCCTTATTACCTATTGCCAGTCTTGTTGTAGCTGATAGATTACCCATCAGGTATGATGATGCGACAGGAGCTACCTTCTGAAGCAGAAATGAATCCCCAGAATGATTAGTAGCAGAGCAGAAGGTGTTAATTAAGTGTCTGAGATCAGTGAAATAATGGACACTGTCTCTGTGTCACAGTGAAGTTATTCCAGTAACAGATGTGCACAAAAGATCAATTGTAATATGCCCACTGTATTCCATACCATTGTAGCACAAACCTCAAAATTAGGAAACATTATAAAAACTTTATTTCAAACACCTTTGCTCTAGCTGTGGAAAAGAGCTGGTGCAGTGAGCAACATGGCAAGCACATTGTGCTATACAAAGTAAAAAGTTTTTACCAATACTGGGCAGAGCGCTATGACCCATCCACATTTAAAGATGTGCAGGAAACCACAGCACAAGAGACTCACCCCGCCGCCGGCCCCCATATACCAAATAACATTTGACTGGTCCTTGGGGCTGTCACGGAATGACAGCATCCTGAAAGGCAGGCGCTTCCCTATCCCTCCCCTCCCCAGATCCCATTGGGAATGGGAACCAGGAGTTGCAGGACTGGGTTGGCTGCGGCTTCGTTAGCAAGCAGTGCTTAGTGAGAGCAAGATGGAATAGGATGAGTATGGCAGAGAGATCAAGTGGGGGAGTGGGAAAATTACATTGGTTTTGCTCCTGTGGCCTTTGCACGGAAGTGATTCAATGCAGAATTTTAGAAAAATATCAACATTTTAGTTGTTTTTGAAAAACCCAAGATGTGGGAAATGTGGTGGGGCAAACCCACTTTAGGATTTGGAACCATGCGAGCTTTTTGGCCAAACCAGGATATTTCTCTTGCTCCACCTGGGATATTTGGACTGTGCAGAAACGGCCTTATACTAGCAAGCTTTGGGGACCTATTAGCATTTCCAGACTGTGGTCCCTCCCTGCTCCTTATGGATGAAGAGAGTGGACACCTAGAAAACCCTAATTCTGTGGCTTTAATTGCTGAAATCTATGAGAACCATTTGAGGAAAACATGCATCTAATTTCTCTGTGTTGACTCTGCGTTGTACTATATAAGAAAGATACACCTGAATATTCATTTACTCACACTAATTGTGGGATGCCATATTATTTAAGCAAGAGGTTCTAGGAAATGATAAAATCCTTACTCACAGAGGTTGCTTCTGTTTCTCCCATGAGTACATGAATATTTTTTGTACAATATTCCTGGAATAGTGTGTAGCTTATGAGTACACAAATACTTTTTTGTACAAAATTACTGGAACAGTGTGTAGGCAGTGATGTATACAGTTACAAATTAATAGCTAGGAAATGACCTCTCAAAGCACATGTGCTGCTTATATTAGATTACCATGGGCTCATTCAACAGATCTTAATTATAGCAGTAAAGTTGTTAGATTCAGTGATGTAGCTGCCATGGGGCAGGGGGGTGCCGGAAAATCACCAGCCACACCCCTCCCCCTCCCTCCCTCCATTCCACCAAGCCTGGCAGAAGCCTGGAGCAGCCTGGTGTTCAGCTGGCTGCAAAGAGCAGCCAGCTGAACTAAGATAAGTGGGGGGTGGGAAGGCAGGGCCCTGCTATTCCCCCCCCCACCCCACTGTTTAGATTCCACACCATAGCAAGTCCAAAGGATCTTCTACAAGCCAGAAGGGTACTGTTGAAGGGCATAATGGACACCCATTGCGAAAACAGATGCTGCACATGGTAAATAGTTATAACAGGATAGGATGACACTACAGAGATTTGTCAGTGAGCCTTCTGTGAATACATCTTACAAATTAAGATGTATTTCCTAGAACACACATTATTAGTGACATACTCAAGATGTCAAGGCTGGTGGAGCTGCCTGTATGGTTTTTCTGTCTGAACAGAGGTTTCCCTGCACTCTTGATTGCATGGACTTACAGAAATCAATATCTCATTTCTCCCATCAGCCAGATGGGTAAACCAGGCAATGCTTTCAAATGAAGCCTTGTGCCTTCTAGCAAAGAGGAGAAAAACACGTTTTTCTTGTTTAAAACTCTGCAGTTTACAAGCAGCTGTTGATAGCTTTGCAGTCCTTTCTCCATGTACAGTACATCACAGTAGAACTTTAAGGCTTTTTTGGCATGTTTGTTTTCCTCCACCCAACCTCCTAAATACAATTATAGCTAAGTGGTTCCTTCCTCTGGTTATGTTTTGCAACTACTTGCCAAGAATTTATAGAGATGCCCTAAATCAACGACAAGGCCAGAAAGGACTGGCAAATGATTGCAATTCCAAACACCATCTTATGCTTCCAGGGCTTCCAAGTGAAGGGAGAAAAATGCTTCTTCAAGAATTTAAAATCAGTTACAGCCAACCAGATTCTGCTGACCCTCACGGAAATGTGACATAAATATTAGGCCATGGCAATTCTGCATGCATTGAGAGAATTAGTCTTCATATATATCAATGCACTATACCCTGAACATTGCTGGGAAATGACTTGGGAAGAGAAATGTGGCTGACTTTCTATGGTACAAACAAGCTTTTTGATAATAAGCTTCTAAACATACAAGTCTACCCAGATAACAGCTCTCATACGGTTAAAATAATATATTGTTACAATGCCCTTAAATCACATGGTTTAGAAGCTTTCTACTTTTCTCCTGGTTAAAAAAAGGTAAAGTTTCCCTTTCAGTCGTGTCCGACCCTGCGATACCACTGTGAGCAGTGATTTCATAAGCAAGCCTCTTTTGTGTGCTAGTTTGTCATTGCTTTCCCCGGCTATTCTTTACCCCCTAGCCATGAGCTAGGTACTCATTTGCCGACTAAGGAATGGATGGATGGCTGAGTTGACCACGAGGCAGCTGACAGGATATCTGACCCACAGGGGGCTCGAACTCCTTACCATGTGAGTGGCAGTGCAAGCACTTAACCACTACGCCACGTGGCTCCTATCTCCTGGTTAACAGTTGTACAAATGTACCCCATATGGCAAAATCGTCCATTTCAGTCTTTTGGGGGCATTTTAAAAAATCTTTGGACATTTTTGGATTTATAATGATACCTCTGGAGATGTGGAATGGTTTGGTATAACCTGATCTCATCAGATGTTAGAAGCCACACCGGGTTGGTATGTGATGGGGGAGTGGGGGAGACAACCAAGGAATACTGCAAAGGAAGGTAAAAGCAAGGCACCTCAGCTTCTCACTTGACTTGAAAGCCCCTTGCAAGAGTCATCCTACATTGGTTGCAATTTCAGGACATGGACATATATAATGATATCTATGTATCTATGAAATTAAACAAGAAACAATCCCTTATCTGGGGTGCTGTGTGGTTTCCGGGCTGTATGGCCGTGCTCTAGCAGCATTCTCTCCTGACGTTTCGTCTTCATCTGTGGCTGGCATCTTCAGAGGATCTGAAGCCTTTGACAATACAATCCCTTATCTTTCTAACTTAGTGGTCAGGAACCCATAATACAAGTGATCATGTAAATATTCAAAGCTATTTCTCCCCCTGTCAAAATGTTTTATGTTCCACATGACCATGTGGAGAAAGATTAATGTACATATGAGAATAATAGTGCCACTCTGAGCAGAATAGCACTTCACTATTTCACTGTAATTTTAATAATTTTGGCTACATTTTTCCAGCAGCTGCAATCAGAAAAAATTAATTCCATGACCAGTTCAGATCACATCACAGTTTAGACTTTCTCCATGGAAATGGGTACCTGAGCACATAATCTAATACATGACCATGAGCCAGTCACCTTCTCTCAGTTATAAGGCTATGCAAAGAGGCAATTCATGTGAAATAATAGGTTTAATTGTACTCTTCTTTTGATGCTAAAATTATTTATTCATATTTATTTCTTTACAAAACTATTTATATTCTGCCTTTCCTCCCAAACATGGTGGCACAGCAGCTGACAGAAAAACATTAAACAGAAAACGAATATGCCTTTCCCTCAAAAACTGTCCTTCTGGTCACTGAAAGCCCACTTGAAAAGAACAGCCATTTATATATTTGTTTGTTTGTGGAACTTTACTCAACTCCTAAGGAGGGAATTTCATAATACTGGAACTGCCACTGAGAAAGAACCTATCTACAGTATGGCAGATCCACTGGAAGTCTCATCTTGAGAGAGTAAGCATTTCCCAGATAATGTAGGGGTTTGAAGGTCATCGTTGCACTTTGCATTGGCCCCAAAAACATATTGTACCTCATCTCTTCTAAGATTAGTATAGTAATACTCTTATCCAGTGCTCTATCCATCAGGCAACTACTTGTCAGGATGCTGTATCCATAGGCAACTACTATATTTTGCACTGAATTGACATTTCCAGACAGGGTTTAAGGATAGCCCTGTATAGAACATGTTGCAATAATGTAGCATCAAATTTACAGAAATGTGGATCAGTATCACCAGATGCCAAGGAACAATTTGCCCCCCCCCCCAAAAGGTACACGTTCCCCCTCTCTTTGGCTGTTTTTGCACAGTCATAAATAATGCCCCAGGGATCTTACGTGCCATGGTGCTTTCTCCCCAGTTTTTCACTCCGCACAGCTCCCTGGTTCTTCCTGGGAGTCGAGGCAGGGCCAGTATGTAACGCCCCTGCTGTTTTTCACGACCCCAGGATGTTAGGGAGAAATGGTGGATTTTAGATGGGGGTGTGTGTGTTGAAAGTGCCCTGAATGGGAGGGGGGTGATTCTCTCAAACACACATGGATTTTAGATGGGGGAGGGGGGTTGAAAGTGCTCACAGGGGATTTCAAAAGAACTTCCAATTTGGCGGTTTTTGAAAGCCCCAGGGAGAAGGGAACATGGCGGTGCAACGCAGGGGCAGACCCAGTGCAGCTTTGAGGAGTGTGAAGAATTGCAGAATGCACTGGGTTATTCCCCATGCTAACATCAGAACAACTTCACCATGAAAAAACAGGTTAACAGCAAATCAATGAACATCAAGGGTAACTTTTTGGAATCCCTGCTTGTCACAGATAGATTAGGAAAAGGATCCAGGCATTGTGTTGAACAAGAAGACAGAAAAGTATGGATTGTTGGTGACTAATACTTGTGCCAATATTTATTTGTTTGTTTGTTTGATTGATTGATTGATTTATAGGCTGCCTCACCCCCAAAGGGCTTGAGGCGGCTCACAGTACAACTGTTTCCCATAACAGCACATAAAATACATAAATAAAACTTAACCCCATTAAAACAAATTCCCAACAGCAGCAGTTACTTAAAATTTAAATAACAAAGTTAAGAGCAAGCAAAATTAAAGACAGGTGCCCGATCAAAAGCCAGGAGGGGAAAGGCAGGGCCCAAGATGGAATCAAGGTCCTGCTAAGATGGAAACTGGCAGCCTCAGTGGGGGGCGGTAGATCAGCGGCCAGCCCTGCCAAAGGCCCGGTGGAACAGCTCTGTCTTACAGGCCCTGCGGAACTCACCAAGGTCCCACAGGGCCCAGACAGCTGGAGGGTGAGCGTTCCACCAGGCAGGGGCCAGAGCTGTAAAGGCCCTGGCCCGGGTCGAGGCCAGCCGCATTGTTGCAGAGCCAGGGGTTTCCAGCAGTTCCGCTGCTGCCGAACGTAGCAGTCTATGTGGAATATAAGGGGTGATGTGGTTCTGCAGGTATGAGGGCCTCATGCCACGTAGGACCTTAAAGGTCAATACTAGCACCTTGAAAATGATCCGGAACTCCACTGGAAGCCAGTGCAGGCGGCACAGCATGGGGGTGATATGATCTAAATAACCACCACCCGTCAAAAACCGAGCCGCCGCATTCTGTACCAGCTTCAACTTCCGGATCAGTCACAAGGGAAGGCCCGTGTAGAGCGAGTTACAGTAATCCAACCTCGAGGTGACCGTCGCATGGATCACAGTGGCCAGGTCGGACTGGGAGAGATAGGGAGCCAGCTGCCAGGCCTGGCGAAGATGAAAAACGCAACCTGGGTAACATGGGGCACCTGGCCCTCCATCGATAGTGAAGAGTCCAGGTGGACCCCCAGGCTGCGAGCCAGGGACGTCGGGGCCAACACGACCCCTTCCAAAACAGGCGACTGAAAATCCCTCGGTCTCTCCCCCGGCCCAGCCAAAGGGCCTCCGTCTTCATTGGATTAAGCTTTAACCTGCTCTGCCTCAACCAACCAGCAACAGACTCCAAACAATGCTTCAGAGCTGCAGGGGCAGAGGCCGCCCCCCCTCCATCAATGGTGCCGAATGGTGCCCTAAAAGTGCAAGCTAGGGGGGAAAATCACTTTGCATTCTTTGTACCTTGCCCTCCCAACAACTGGAATCTTGGGATTCTGCATGCTGCAAACAGTTCTGGCCAGGCAAAGGAATTTTTTTGTGGTGGGTTTTAAAAAAAATATATCATATTTATTCATTTTTTTCTGGAGTGACAAAATGCTCCAGTCTTGTTGCTGGGGTCAACTGGGAATAACATGAGGAATCTGGGGTGTCGTTTCACCAATAAACACCCAAAGAGTTGTGAATTTTACTCTTTTAAAAAATTCATGATCATGCATAAAGATCATCTGAATCAGTGGGCCCAAGACACAGAAGGCAGCATTTGCACTCAGGCAGCTTCATTTTATGCTAGTAGATTTACATGGGCTCTGCCCTCGGGTTTCTCCCAGGCGGTGCAACATTCTGGTTATTCTATAACATATCTATACATGCAATGTATGTTTTTAAAAAAGAGACATCTCTTAAAAACATCATTTGATTTTAAGAACTCTTGAACCCTAATTATTGTCCATTTTGTAATGTACTATTTGCATGGATCAGCAGTCAGTCATGTGATTCCCCATCAGCAGATTGAAGAAGTAACAGCCAGTGTTTGGAGCATAAATTACACCTAGCTTTGAATTTTACAGTATTATATAGGAAAGGACCCTTGACTTTCCTAAAAATAACTAGAAATTGGAATTAAATTATTTACAGAATATATATGCCACCCTCAGCATTAACTCCAGGGACAAGAAACATGAAGATAAATAGTTACAAATACAAAATATCATAAAACAGCAAATTCACAGTACAAAACCACAAAAGAGTATACAAAAACCCCCAGTGCCTATCAAATATAGCTAATAAACTGAAGAAAACTGTACCACCAAACTGTACCAATAGGAAAGATGAAAAAAACCCATAGATAAATAACAGCATTTAACCTGACACCTAAAGGTGAGGAGATCATATGCCAGGCAGATAGGTGGGTGAGGGTGGAACAACAGTTTACAAATGAAGTGATACTGCACTACAGGAAAAGCCTTTTCTTTGGTAACCAAAAACCTCACTTCTGAAAGTGCAGTTCAGAAAGGTGCGAGAAGACCAGGCTCTGAAAATAAGTACAGTAATCAGCCATGAGAGCTGATCTATTAAATGTCACACATGAGTCTGCCTTCTGTTGAATCAGTCCATTGATTCAGCAAGCTCAGTATTGTCTATTTGGACTGGCCATGAGTCTCCAGGTGCTCAGGTAGAAGTCTTTCACACTGCCTGCCATCTAATTCTTTTTACTGGATATTCTGGGGATTGACCCAGAGTAGGATCTTCTGCAAGCAGATCAAATACTCTATCATTTTGATGCCATAAGCTCTCGAAGTGGCCTGGCTACCTATGGTCAAAGTCCATAGTAAGAATGTCCTGAGCAGATGACACAAATTCTCTGGCAGGGCGGCTACTCTTGTTCCAAAACATTCAGGGCTTCAGAAAAATAACTATGTTGAATTATATCTTGAAACAGCCTTTCTTTTTAAATACTGGGAATGGAGGCTCTTGGTCATTTATAACTGCCAGCATCTAGTGATTACATTTTGAAACAACTGTAATCTACAGAACAGCCTTCAAAATGGCACACATTGCAATAGTCTAATTTAGGTGCAATCAAAGTATGGATAACTGTGGCCGAACCCTGTCAACCGTGGAAGAGTCACAAACAAATCAAGACCAATCTTCACTGAGGTTGGCAACTAGAAAAAGAAAGTGTATGCTTACAAATCCTGTCACCTGAGCTTTGATATGGTAAAAAAAATTATCTGATTCCTTGAATGATTCAACCCAAGCAGTTTTATTTTGACACATCCACTTTTCAAAAACAATTGTTTTATGTCTTTGCAACTTTTATTTTTTAATATCAAAAGTCTATTTTATTTTTGCAATTCCTTTGGGTGGGGGGGAAGAAGCAAGTCAATCTAAAAATAAAATGTATTGTGCATCCTCTGTTACAGCATCCATTGACATGGGAAAGCTTCATTGAACTATTTCCACAAAAGCAGAAGAGATAAAGCTGTCTGCTCTTCAAAGGTGTGCTTTGATTATTTCATATATATATAGAGAGAGAGCATTAAGGCAATGCACAGCATGGTATACTGGACTTTTTGAAACACTGACTAGGTTTTTAAACTAGGTTTTTGCCTTAATGCTCTGGACCCCTTTAAACAGTAGCCTAGTTCTGTGGAAGCCATTTTTCCATGTGATGTTTTGGCCTGACATTTGAACAACCTAATAAACAGGTGGGACTTATTGCACTGGTCCTGATCATGGAATTAATACCTCACTGGATGAAAGGGTACTAGTTCTGTAAGAAAGATCCATATGATTAGTCCAGCCTACTTACTTTTGGATCAGAGAAACTTCTTAAGGGAAAAGAAGGCCCTGATGAAACTAGGAAAAGAGATCCTCAGAGTTACAGAAAGATCACACATCCATAACCAGTAAACATGGTTCAACCCAACATTATCCCGCCTAACAACTGAAGCACTACATGGCGTTGGACAATGTAGTCATATTATCAATAGATTAATTTTATTATTTATTTTATTATGAGATTTCCAAACCCCCCCTCCCCTTCCAGGTTCAGGGTCGTTTCCAGCCTCAGTAAAACACAGAGCAAAAATATAAATACAATAAAAGTACAGTAGATACAATACTTTAAAATTTAGGTTTAAGAATAAGGATCCTTTCCGCACAGCACACAAAAGTCTGTGGGATATCTTAAAAAGAGGCTACTGCCTCTTTTCACTCAGCACACCCAAAATAAGTAGTATGGGGAACATTTTAAAGAGAGATGGCTTCTGCCAGGTATGCTTTGCAGACAGCAAAGGCATCAGAGGGGGAAAGAGGCAGTTTCCTGTCTGACTGTTTTGCTTTCTGGTCAGTGTCACCCTCAGCTTGCACCCAACATTTTGTGCACAGCTGAAGGAATTCTCCCTGCTGCCATTTGCTGAAGGTTGCTTTGGACATTTGCAGGCTCTAATCCTGGGTGTCTATTCAGGCCCAAAATGCAGAGTTCAGGACGCATCTTATTTTTCCTTCCTGTTGCTTTCTGGTCAGTTTCACCCAGTGGTGGGATCTAACCAGTTCTCACCACTTCTCTAGAAGTGGTTACTAATTTTTTCTGAGTGCCGAGAAGGGGTTACTAAAGCAACCTCCCTGCCCAATAGGGGCTGGAGGTGCGTGTGTGCGGCGGTGCCACTGTTTGAATCCCACCACCATCGGAACCTGTTATTAAAATTTTTGGATCCCACCACTGGTTTTACCCGCAGTTTGCACCCAAATTGTTGTGTGCTGCTGAGGTAATTCTCCCTGCTGCCATTTGCTGAAGGTTTCCCTAGGACGCTTGCTCTGCAGACTCCAATTCTGGGCATATTCTCAACCCCAAAAGGACATAGTTGTACTCATCTGGTCTTACTGATTCCAGCAATATATACCTTTCCTTAAAAAATTTTTTGGTAAGCTCTGTCCGTAGCTTTGCAGACACAAATACAAAAACCTTAGCTGCTCAGAGTACTCCCATTGGAAATCATGGAACTGCAGAAGACAGATCTACCACTTGCTGAGAAGTTTAAAGAAAAACTTTTCAGTGGGCAGCAGACCCATCCTCCATGGTCCCAATGCACTTCAGTGGGAGACCTCCAAACAGCTAAGATTTTGCGGGCAGAGGGTGGCCCTGACTCAGTTACCATAACCCCCCAGCATTACAATCAAACACCAGACAACTTTTTATGTGGGTAAGAAAACAGGCCATAGCCGTAGAATTTTTATTGACAGAAGGCATAAGAAAGCATGATGGCACAGTATGGGGTGGGGTGATCAAAACCTCTGGGCAGCCCGAGTGCTGTCCCCCAGAGTAACTGATTCCTCAGCCTGCCTGCTGTAGGAATCTGAACCTTAGCGAAGAGATTGAAGCGAGGCCTAACCAGACCGGCGAAGTGCCCATAACTGGGGCCTACTCCAACCCATGCTAGGGGCGCAAGCACCTTAGCCCTCCACAGGGCATTCCAACCATCTGCTTGCTCCACCCCTACCTCTTAAGGAGGTATACTCACAGGGGAGCTCCCTCAGCTCCCCTTTTCAGTGGATCACCCCCCATGCGCAACCCACAACAGCTATGACAAAAGATAATACACTTAACAACAATCGAATTAAAGGGAATGGGTCGGTGGGTGACGTCCTGCTGTCTGGAGCAGAGTGGGCCCCGACCACGAGGCAGGGCCTTTTATAGGCCCTGCCCGGCCCATTCTTATGATGTGCTCTCTCATGCCTCGCGAGAGCACGTCATCCGGGCAGCATCCAGCCTCTGCACATGTGTGGAGCTGGACCCGGCGGCAACAGGCCTCTGTGCATGCGCAGATCTGGGCCATGCCAAGGCTCGGCCAGAGTGGGCCTTGAGGCTGCCACGGCCCTCGAGCATGTACGAACCCATGTTCTAAAGGTGTGCTAAAAGGTGCGGCCGCTCTCTCTTGTGCGTGTCTGCATATTGTTAGCATGGCCTTCACCCCTGCCTTATGAAATATTGGATTTTCATATTATTTCTCACACTGTGTGCTATAATATGCCAGTTTCCATGTTTGTATGTGTAGGTAGCAGAGTGTCCATATAAAAACAGGCCAAAGGCAATCAAACACCAGACAACTTTTTATGTGGGTAAGAAAACAGGCCATAGCCTGTTTGCAAAATTAAATCAGTGCATGAGTTACTCCAGGCAATAGAATCTGGAAGCCTCATTGACCATGGGCACATCTTGATTACCACGCCCCGCTAAAGATGTTGTGACTCAATGGATCCCAGAGAGCTCCCTGATACTGGATGTTATATTTAATCTGCTTTTGAGAAACCATTTCCTCAACAATTGCTCCTTCCATGCATTTCCTCAACCTCTAGATACGATCTCCCTAACAATCAATCCCTTTCTGTTTCACTCAAGCCTCAGCCAAATTTGAATACTCAAGGATACTTTAGGAAGCATCTCTGCATAAACCATTCAAGGTTTCACTGATATAATCTAGGACCAATTAACCCCATTGTCCTGAGAAGTAGAAACAATAAATAGAGCTGCTAATTAGCTCAACCCTGCAAATCCAGCAAGGAAACCCCAAGCAGTTGCAGAGAAATGAAACCTAAGTTTGAATTTCCCACCTTACCTGCGCAAGGGGGTATAAAAGTACTGCACACCCGAGCCTCAGTGCTCAATACTAGCCTGAACCTCTCTTGGTCACATTGGTTTGAGACGCAATATATCGTCCTTTGCTTGGGCCCCTATGCTGGCATAGAGATCCTTGCCTTCTTCTGGAACTTCTCTGCAGATTTTAGGTAACGTATAAGTCCCCTGCTTCCCCTCCTATTCTATCATCCAAACCTATCTTTTCCTCCCTGTTTATATACTTAGGAACTGTGTGTATGAGCCTTAACGTCTCACTGTATGATTGCTTGCAACCAAAATTTATATAAACATATTTAAACTACAATTTGGTCTCTTTTGCATTCTCTGTAGAACGTTTCAAAAGCCAATTCTGGTATAGTTGTCTAAAAGATCCCACCTAGACTGCCTCTCGCACTGCCAAGCTGAGTTATTTCCCTTTTGCTACTTGGAGAAAAATATTTATAGCAAGAATAAAGAACTCTGAAATAAATTGGCATTCAAGTCTGATGCCAAACTGCAGCTATTGTTTTTCTTTTAATATGTCATAGGTTATATACTATGATTTGCTGTGCTCAATTGGCAGGCAGTTACTTGCAGGGTTCAAACAATCCCCACATGTCACAGTGAGCATTTCATCAAACTATACCTCTTGATTGGCAACACTTGGCATCCCACTTGTGAGCAATTAGGAGTACTGTGAGGTTTTGCTATAATTCTGCCGCTCATCTATATCCCTGGTCTCTTTGTTCTGTCACTAAAAATAGACTTCTCTGTACTGACATTACAGTGGACTTAGCACACCTCTAAGAAGACATCAGGAAATGCCCCAGAAAATCCTCCTACAAATGTATGGTTATCTTAGACATATCTTTCTATGTCTGCATTCAGACATATACATATACACAAAAAAGAAAACAAACAAACATCACTGCAGTCACATACACATGACAAAGGAGTATTGAGGCAAACACCTTGGGTGTGGTGGGGAATTACCATGCATCTTGATAACATTCTACATATTCAGTGACAAAACATCCAAATGCTAATACTGCAACAGCCACACTGTAGATTTGAGGCCTCCAACCAGGTTCAACCTGCAGGCACCTTTGTAATTTTGAGAAACAATAGAGGACACCAACACCAAATGGCTGCTACCTGGGAGTACAAGTGAAGTACAAAACAGTTGCCATTGTGTATTGTCGAAGGCTTTCATGGCTGGAATCACGAGGGTATTGTGTGGTTTGGAGCTAGTCAAAAAACACAGAGAGTTTCAAATGTTAGGAAGTTATCCTACTATTAAAACAACATCCTACTACTGCTTCTGAATAGGTACTTCCTGCAGATCCAAAAACATTACTTTTTGAGCTTTTTGAAGCATTTACCACTCCAAGCAGGCAGAGGAAAGCCAAGATCAACTGTTAAGATTTTGGTTTCAGTTTCCAAAGGAAGGTTTGCTGACTATGCAAGATTGCCAAGCCCATGAACATAAATAATAAATCCTGGGTTTGTGATGTTGTATGGTTCTAACACACCTGCTCAGCATATGCTCAGTGCTTTATAAGTCAGATCACAAGAAGAAAGCTGAATCTTCCTTTTTTTGGTCGACTCCCCACTGGCAATTAATCATGTGGTACTTACATGAAAAAACCAGGTTTCAGGAATGCCTCCCCAGTCCTTGAGCGACAAAAAGGGTTTCTTACTGTTTCTGGCACTCACCCCCCCCCCCTTATTCCACGTCCTGGCTGCACCTGCTTGAAAGTACAACTTTTTCTTTTACCGCGTTTTTTCCCAGTCTCGAGGGGAGGAACGGGGGACTAACCTTTAATTAAGATTCCCGCCGTGGAGCGTGACATAAATGCTGACAACCAATCTGCGATCAGCAGGCGCTGAGCAATGCACGAGCAACATTTCCTGGTTTAGTTTTCGCCTATGGGGTCAGAAAGCGCAAGCGCAAGGAGACGAGGACACGTGAACTGGTAAACCGTTGCCATAGGAGATCAAGCAGCCGCTTAAACGATTAGCCATTCACCCTTCCAAATGAGCGAAAACCCGTTTATTCAGCCGCAAAGGAAAACTTTTTAAAAGTAGCTGCTGACGAAAATGTGAGAACACAAGAAAACGTTAGGTCTCGCGAGAACATGAAAACACGTAAAAATGAGAAAACGATAACCAATCAGAAAGCAGGGGTGGACATGTTACCATTATAACGTCACAACGTGATCGTGTCATGAGGTGGTCACGTTTTTTGCGGGGGGGGGGGGAAGGACCTGCCCCAACACAGCATGCCAGCCTATCAGGAGAGACAAAAAATGGAGATCAATTTGTTGTGGGGATTGCTGCATTTCTGGAGCCCAATATAGTCCTACATGTCTGCTGAATAAATGCTGCAATGGGGAGGTTGAAACCCTGATGAAAAGGTGCAGTTTATTTTTAAACTTGGTTTTAACTATATTTAATTTCCAGTGGGGAATCGCCCTTCCTTGTTCTACTCAAAATATAATCCTCAAAAAGGAAGCAAACAATGAGTGCCATCATGTTCATCAAAGGGCACATGGGTGTCTCTGGGCTCCTTGCTGGGATCACTGAGTAGGTAAATGTCTAAGAATAAATGAGACTAGAATTCACAGGATCATATGATTGATTTCAAAGAGAATGAGAATCACAGTGAAAAACATTGCTAAAATTTCTTTCTGTCTCTTCTGTGGACTGAAGTACATTTTGCAAGTATAAGGAGAATAGATTCTAAGCTACAGTGTTTGAAATGATTAATATTTTATAGGGGAAAAATCAGTGTGAGGAACAGAAAATGGTGTAGAAATAAAGGTTCTTACATCTGTTTCTCATTTAAAAAATCAAAATGGGAATATTCAAATTGAATCAGTTTGTGAAATTCAGACTCATCACCAGCTGGAATAATTTTTGTTCAGATATTTCTGGACCTGTGATTTGAGTGTAGTCTCCTTGATGTTTTAAATATATATATGAATATATTTTGAATATATATGAATGGCTACCCTGAACATAACAAGAACCAAACTAATTTCTTTGGAATATCTCAGGTTTTTTTAAGTTTAGTAAAGTTCCCTTTTTTAAAAAAAAGTCCATTAAAGATTCTAGGGGGGGAAAACCCCTGAAGGCAAACTATAGTAGTCCGCAGATCTTCAGGGAATTTGTTTATAATTAATTGGAAAGATAATAAGCTGGATCCAGCAGACAATTTCTACTGAAAATTTCTACCCAAAGCAGATTTTCTCAATCTTCCCTTCCACTACAGAACTCCATTTCCCTCTTGCTAGTGCTCTTGGAGTCCATTGTCCCCAAGAACCACATTTGGGGCTGCAGTAGGAGAGCAGAAATAAGAAAGTCATGCTTTGCTGATGGAAATCCCTCTCATCAGCTGATATTTTCACAGGATCCATGCAGCCTCCTGCTTATAAAACCTAGAGGGACCTTGTTTCCAAACATGGCTATGATTCTTTATGACTTGTAAAGAACGGGGCATATATCCCACTAACTACTAAATACAGTCCAGCGAAGACATGCAAAATAGATCAGCAATTTCAATGTAGCTCTTCCTCTTTCAGATCACAAAAGTTATTAGCCTTAACATAATTAGAACAATGGTTCTTGCAAGGTTGAAGTAGCTCCACATATACCAACAAGACAGGCAGAGGATCTTTCAATGATAAATTCCAGAACTGCCATGGGTGAAATAATCCAAAAATATTGCTTCTGAGCATATAAATATATAGCAGAGTTCAGGGAAATGATATGAGGCCAGATGAATTAGAGTAGTTTGCAATGGTTGGCTGCTTTGATTTATGTGAATGCTGGATTGTTGTTTTTCTGCTACGGGTTATTTTTTATCTAAACACAAAGAGATAATGAACAACTGAAATCTTTATTTGTTTTTGATTTTTATTTTCTTATTTCACGGTGCCAGAATATAAGGTTTTCTTGATACTATGATAAACATTGTTCAAAAGTGTGTGTGTGTGTGTATTTACGTGCGTGTGTGTGTGTAGTTGCTGGAATGTCATCATCTTTCCTCAAGAAGAATCTGGATTTCAGGATTTTCTATGACACAGTGTGAAGTGGCCTATGTCTGTAGAGAATTATAGAGAAATTTTAACAACCAACTTACTACATTATACCAGCTTTACAGACTTCAATCACTGGCTTTACAACAGTTGCAGTTAGCAGTATACATAATGCCTTTTGGCAGTGCCTGGTTGCTGATTTCCAGCTAAAACAGTGGCCTTCAACTGTTTCAGACAATGGACCAACAGAATTGCAAGCATATTGCATCATAATCACGTGGCAACAAATGAGAAGGCAGAATTTCTGAACTAGAACACTGGAGATAGAGTTTGGAATCTCCTCCCTACAGAAATCAGTATGTCAAGGTGTCTAGCGTTCTTCCTGATATCAGTTTTTATATAAGAAAATTTGACTAGACCCATCATATGAACCTCTCACCTGCAGTCTGAACTGCTACAGCCCAAAAGTAAGTTTGCTACAGCCCAAAAGCATGTAAGTGGTCATGTCGCAGCCAACTCATGGTGACCCCATAAGGATTTTAATGCAAGTGATGGTTGTTTGCTGTTGCCTGCCTATACACAACAACCCTAGGTTTTCCTGGCAGTCTCCCATCCAAGTACTAACCTGAGTTCATCCTGATAAGCTTCCAAGATCTGATGAGATCAAGCTAGCCTGAGCCATCAAAATCAAGGGCCCCTTCCACACAGAAAATGTTTTCCCGTTCACATGCATTTCATGCAGGCAGCAATTGGAGGCCACGGAAACAATCTGGGTTGTTGTCACGCCTTCGCACAGAGACACTTTCTTCTTTTTTTATTGTCCTGCAACACATGCGTAGTTATGCAGGCATGCAGTAATGAACCCCCACCGCCATACCAATGCCCCACCATACTACAGGCTGCACCTGCATAGCTTCGCAACTGCAAGCCGCAAAAAAAAAATTTTTTAAGGAAAAGAGGCCTCCCTGCAATGGCTAGGCTGCTTCTCCCTCACCGTGGAGGACAGGGTGGAAGGAAGGGAAATAAATGCCTCCTGCCTGGTCATTCGCTCGGGAGCTATTCCAATCCAGGATTTTTCAAAAGGATTACTTGTTTAGTGATTTTCAAAAAACCCAGGTTGGGGGAAGTAAAGTGGGGCAGACTTGTTTTAGGAGTAGGACCAGTGCAAAGCCCCCCCCCCCCATGGGTTATATAGCGTCCCACACCCATGTTTCTTGGCCTGTGCAGAATGGGCCAAGGTACCATATTAGGTATGATGGTATTATTTCCTACAAATTGATAGGCAAAGGTACCATATGAATATCAGGAATAAAATTATTACGGTAAGAGTAGTTCAGCAGTAGAATCAGCAGCCTAGCGAGGTGGTGAACTCCCCCTCACTGGCAGTCTTCAAGCAGTGGCTTGGCAAGCACTTGTCTGGAATGTTCTTAACCGATCCTGCATTGAACAGGAGGATGGACTCTATGACCTTATGGCCCCTTTCAACTCTAGGATTCTATCATTCAAGCGCTACTGAAGGTGACAGAAGAGGCTTGCCTGGTGCCACTTAGAGAGTTTGTGGCAGGTGTTAGATTGGAACCAGGAACTTCCCTAATAGTAGCTTGCAACCCCTTGTTAGTGTGCTACTTACGCTGTACCACAGGCGTTATTTGCACATGTTAGTTTTCAGCACCTATGCAAGTACTGGAATTAGGCATGATTCCACAGCAAGGGTGAATGTCCCTCAGGCAATACCATACCCTTGAACTGCACATTATTCTTTACAGGAAAGAAACTAAAATGTTAACATTTTGTAACATGGGATGTGAGCCTTCTATGAAATGATTAGATGGCTCTGCTTAAAAAGTGCATCACCCAAATATTTACAACTGATATTCATAAATATGACTGTAATGGGCATGAAATATACATGACACCAAGCTTATCAGTAATAATATATTCAACCTCTTTTCTTATTTAATATAGCTTAGTTGTATGTGGCAAGTATATCTCCCAGCTACTATTCTACATGCTTGATTTTAATTTATTTAAGGAAACAAAAATCTTTGCAGATCAGAGCTCCCTGGTTTAAGTACATTTCCATTAAGAAACCATTACAGTTTTGTCTATCATTGTCATTACATGGTATGCCTTTGCAAATGAAACAGAATAACATAAGAATTTTTTTTATGATTAACCAAAATTAATTATGGACTGAATATGGATTAGTAATTTCCAAAATTGTGCCAGGGACCCTTTCTGTTAGGGATATTTCTCTCCCAAGAGCTTCAAACTCATCAAGTTAATGAATGTTACTTACAAGGCTGAGTTCAACAACAAAGTATGACTCTTTCATGAATAATTCTGAACACTGACTCATGGTGATTGAACTGAAGGGATAAATTACTGCTTCAGTATGCAAATACAATACAAGAAAATAAACACACATTGGTGCATATCAGTGCAAAACAATAATTGCAATTAACTTCAGTGTCACAAACAATCAACCTGATATACTTTGAAGCTGAAATGCAACATTTTGCTGTCAATTATGTTGTGGGAGAAATATCTGCAGAATAAAAACCCAGGCCCGGATACAGTTTGGGTTCAGCACATTAATGTTTTTAATGTATGGTTAATAAGCGAAGTAAGGCACTTATGGCACAGTACATAATAATAATAATACATTACCATCCTCATTGCAAAATTTGGATCCCTACCCACAACATGAAATGTGAATGAGGGTATTGTCAGATACCTCATGGCTAGGCTCTGATTTGCAACTAACCTATATGCATGGCACCCAAACCAGCAAGGAGTGTATGCAGAGAATAGAGCATTTCTGTTTGTTAGTAGACCCTTGCCAAGGCAAAAAGTTTGATAGTACCTAGGAGTTTATGGCTTAAATCCAGCCCAGATGTTTCCCCAGGCACAAGGATTGCCCCTCGCAGAACTTGACATTTGTACTTTCTGCCTTCAAGGATAGTAAAAAAATCCCCCCCAAATCTTGTTCTTTGGGGAGAAGGCATCCCCTAGGAACACTCTTGGGGCATGTCAAACTGCTGCACAAGGGGAGAAGTAAGAAAATTGTGCTCAGTGAGCCGAAATCTTTGAATCCAACATCATATGACCAAAAAGGCTACACACCTCCAACAATATTGGAAGTATAGAATGGGCTAGCCAGGCAAGTTTGAGGTGGGAAGATTCTACTGCTTCTGAAAATGAGCCAGTAACTCAGCCTGGAGCTAGCTGGTGGCTTTAAGGATGCCAGCTCTAAGATTCCACAGAACTTAAGCAGATACAATGTCTGCTCTCGTAAAGTGAAATTAAAAATTTCAAAGCAATACGATAAATCTGTGCGAATGATGCAATAAACGGACAATTTATGCGATTATGCCCTTTCCACTGCAGACCAGCTGCCACCATGTAATTTTTCAGGGTCCTACAGAAGAAGAACTTGGAGTTCAGTGTGTGTGTGTGTGGGGGGGGGGAGCAGAATGTTGAGCCTAACCCTCATTAACCACATCTAGATAAGAATGCAAATAAGGGGAACCTACTATGCTTCCTATTACTTTTTCAGTGTTGCAGTCAAGTACTTTTGATTGGAATCTGCAACAGAATGGAATAATTCAGGGATTCCAAAGCCAGGCTAAGCAGTTGGCCCCCTATCAATCATGCACTGACTTTGCTACAGTGATCCATGCAATGGTCACCTCCAGGCTAGATCACTGTAACTGGCTCTTGAGAGTGAACTAGAAACTGCAACTGGTGCAGAATGTGGCAGCAGAGTACTCCCTGGAATTCTGGCGAGAGAACACATAAAGCCTGCCTCTGCTGCCTCTGCTGGTTACCAGTTGAATTCTGGATCATTTTCGATGTTTTGGTGTTATCCTATGAGTGGCCTGGAACCATCATACCTTCAGGACCACATAATGTTCAGAGAGTCCTCTGATAGCAATGTCTTGGTGATCCCCAGTCCCAGGAACATATGGGACCTTGGCTCTTACGTGGTGGAATTCATTACCAGAAGAAATTAGAGCTTGGCAAGACCTCCAATAATTTTGCAGAGCATGCAAAACAAGTATTCCAGCGTGCCTACAATTAAGACTGTTGTGGAATTTTGAAAAATTAGGTTTGGCCCTGAACTTACACCTCTTTGGTTCCCCCAAATAAGATCTACAAGAGCAGGTGGAATTGGAAATCAGGTGGGCAAATGGGGCAGTTATGAAATCGCCATTAGGGTTTTAATGGAATATTTTTAAGTATTATTCTTCAGTTATTGATTTATGGATGTTGCTTAATAATGTATGTTAGCTGCCCTGAGCCCTGGCTTTGGCAGGGGAGGTGGGATATTAAATCAAATAAATAAATAAATAAATAAAATCCTAAGGGGCATGGATGGGAAAACAGAAGAGTTTGTCTAGCCAGCTGTGCAGCTCTGCCAGCGTATAAATTCCAGTAATATGATGGCTGATCTTGTTGCCACTTGACACTTTCAAAGTGAATTTGATTTTTGCCAGTTTCCACATCCATGGCAGACCTGCCTCCCAAGTGGCTGTTAGGAACCTATTATTGTCCTTATTCTCTGAATGTGGGAATATTTGAAATTCTTGGTGGAAAAAAACCTCTTCCACAAATAGTCCTCCAGTATGGAGCTAATTATATTTAAAAATGATAAATGTGAATAGTGTAGACAGTTGTTGCCAGGGTGATCCCAGGAAATATTTTTTAAAATTCATAAACTAGTTAAGTAGTATTTCATCAATATGGATCCCTTGAGGTCATCATCAGTTCAAAAGGAAATTAGAAGAAATAGAGCAGGATAATGACATTATCAGGAGGGAACAGTTTTGTGAGAGTGTTAGGGTGGATCCAAATGCCACTGGATACTGTCACTCAACTACTGGATCTTCCTTTATGGATACGAAAAATGTGAAGGTAAACAACAGTACTATTGCCCTTTTCAGATGGCAGTACATGTACAAGGAACTTGGCAACCACAGGTACCAGAAGTGCATTCTACCTGTGGTGGTTCTGATAGGCACTGTCACCATATTCTCTGAAAATGAACAACTCATGTATTTTGTATGTGGGTACAGGTGAACCCAACTGTGGAAAACATAGGAGTTGATTTGCACTTACTAAAGCTGTACATACACACATAATTTGTATTTTTGACAGCATAGCAACCACACATATTGGGAGGATCTCTGTGTGATTGCACAACTTCCAGTATGAATGGATAGATCATCTGAAAAGGGCTAAGATCCAAAGAGGTGTGGATCCATTCCTAGTTTTAGCAGAGCATGTGAAAATACTAGACATATTATTAGCATAAAGAAACAGAACTAGGCAAATCTTGCCATGTATACAACAGAACCAGACTGTAGATTAAAATAAACTCCCAATACTTCACAAAAGCACAGATACATGGGTACATAAATTTTGCTTGTTAAATGTCTTTGCTGCAGTGAATATTTTTGTGTACTAAAGGGTTATTTTTTTACCGTTAATTTGCAAGCTCCTGGAAAATCTCAGGATTACAAGATGTTCTGATTACTACTAGTCATTTAGGTACTCATCTTGTAGTAGCCTTAAAAGTATTTGTGTGATTGGTCTATTGCTTAACAACCACCTCCTTTAACCTTGTAATCACCTGAGCACCAAAACTCTAGTCAACCTTTCATTTTTCTTTTCACACTTCAATCAAATTAACCATCCTCACACATTAACAAAGGGGTGTGGATCATAAAAGGGTTTTGGCATTTTTAGAGTTTAGCACAGAAGGATGAGTACTATCAGAACCAATCAGCAGTTTGTAAGCCTGTCTCCCAGATGTATCCTTTGTCTATATCCTGCAGAATTTATATGGAAAAACAAAGATAATAGACTGTTACATGGCAAAAACAATAGCTCTTGTGTTCTAACAAACAGCAGGCATTTAGTATAAAATTGATTTCTATTTTGTGCAGCTTTGACATGTTTCCTTTTACCAAACACTAATGAGAAATATAATTTCCAGAGGCTAGACATTTGGTGTGATTAAAAGTTTCTCTTGATAAAATATTAAATCTTCTGTAGGCAAAGTGAATGATGTTATTACTGTGATCTCAAAATCTGTGCAGGATTTTGCCCCCATCAGTGTCAAAAATATTTATGATTCCAACAGGCTGATGCCCAGGTCTGGTCTGTGCCAACAAAGAAGTGCTTACTATGGGGACATATCTATCATGGCACCAATGCATCATTTACAAACCCTGACATTACATCTGTGGTGCAAGGACATTACAGAAGAATTTCTGACTCACGCACTGCAGCAAATGTACGGGATGGGGAATCCAAGCATGAATGAAATATAAAAATGTACAAGGACTGGCTCCAGCCTTATCAGTTGCTAAACATTATTAAAAATTAGCTGTCTAGAGAGAGGTAATAAATGCATTGTTCAATTATGCAAGCTAATTTTAGCATGCAGTCAATTTTAAAAAGTGGGGAAATCAAAACAAGACACAAGAATCATGAGAGAACTGAGAAATAACAATAGTTAGAACAGTGTGAAAGGCAGTGTGGTGTGGCAGCTCGAATGTACATTGTGTGGGGCACCTGGGTTCAAGCACCTTTCAAGGCTCAGTGGATCAGCGCACATGAAGTCCACGTATTTTTTTAAAAAAAATTATTGTATCATTTGAATATTTCATTTTATATTAATACTCTTCTTCATTCGTTTTCAAACAATACATTTCCCCCTTTTTCCCCTCCCCCCCTGTATTCATAATTTTATCAAACAGCAGTAAGTTCATTCTTTGAAATCTCTGCTCCCATATCTCTTCATTGACTCCAGCTTCTTTCATCCAGTCCACATATATTGTCCATATCTTCAAAATTTCGCTCTGTTTATCATGCCACAGTTTTTTTTGTTATTATATCGAAAATGTCCAGTGTCACTTGTTCCCGAATGTATTCCAACCATTTCTGAATTGTCCATTTTTTCTTTTCTTTCCAGCCTAAAGCTATTGTTGCATGTGCTGCTTTGATCATTATTTTATACAAATAGCTATATTTTTTTATTTACCCTTCTATCCTCCATTACATCCATGAACATTAAATCATTATTTATCCCAATGTTAATCTTTACCAGTTTCTCGATATATAACATTACGGTTGTCCAAAATTTTTTCACTTCTGTACATTCCGTCCATATTTGACATGAGGATGACACGAGGACTGTGCCTTAGACATTTAATGGGAGTTTTGTGGCTCCCAGACTCATATACAGCCTTTTCTTGAGTGGAAACAGCTTCAGCCTCTCTCCTCCCAGCCATTTTCACATCTTCAGCAAAATGAGGCTCCGTGGAGCTATTTGAGGAAGCAAAAAATGGCACAGGACACAGAGAGTGAAGCTACTTCTGGAAGGCACACAACTCACACTGAACACCTGATGCTAATCTTTGTATTATTCACCAACAATCATTGAAACCTTGGCTGTTTTTGCATGGCACAATTACACCAGGGCTGTGCTGGGATCTTATATACCTGGGCTATTTTATCCCGTTTTCTGCATATGCACGGTTCCCCGCTTCTGCCCAGGAGCAGAGTTAGTAATGGTTTAAAATAAGATTTGCTGACAGAGGGAGAAAACTAGTGAATAAGTCTGCTAATCAATTTAAAATAAAGCTTGTACAGAGGAAAATAGACCAAATAATGTTGCTTTTGAGTGGCAGCTGCAAGCACCTGTGAGCTTGCCTGGTATACCACATTCTGATTTGCTGCTGTTTTTGAGTGGCAGCTTGAATGAATGTCAGGTGGGGTAATCAGCCAGCTGGGCGGGAAAAATAAACCGGTTCTGCTCCTGATTGGTTTTTGCACTGCACAGGCACAAGCAGGGTCACACCGGGATTTTAAAAAAGAACCTCCAGACTGGCGATTTTTTAAACTCCCAGGCTAAGGTGAATATTGCGGAGGGATACTGGGGCAGACCCTGTGCAGCTTCAGGAGCTGTGCGGAATACCTGGCTGCACAGGGATATTTTGACTGTGTAAAATGACCCTTGAAGTGGAAATCTGTATAACTTTTCTTAAGAGGTTGTTAGGATAAATGAAGGAAATCTATGTACATAAGCTTCTTGGAGCACGAGTGGGTTAAAATGTATGGAATGAACTGGTTTGTATCTGAACCAGGTTAAGATTGAGGGAGGTGAAGAATGCATTTGAAAAATACATATGACCAACTAAAAAAGCAGAGCCAAAAATAAACACAATTGGGTTTTTTTTTCCTGGATTTTCTTTTTTATTAGTGAACACAGTGTTCAATTTTTCAAAGTAACAAAACAACACAGAACTCATTAATCTAGTTCATGCATTCACTCTCACCCATGAACCTGTTGCCAGAGTCTGTTTCCCCAGTGGCATTGCACAGGTCTCTGTTTGGATATAGTTTATCCATATTTACAAAAAAAACCTTAAACTCTGCAGATGATGGACTCTATTATCCTCAAATGCATCCCCAATATTGTTCTTTGGCATTGCATAGGTTTCAGTTGATAGTCCAGCTCTTTCTTAAAATTCTACAGTTTTAACCTTTTGATCCTAAGAAGGTGAAGGGTGAGATTTTTCATTAAGTAGCAATTTATCTCTAATTATGAAAAACATAATTAGGCATTATCACCTAATTGCAATTATCTGGTGTAGAAAGTCACATGTTGCTAAGTAGTGAACCATGCCACATTATTGCTCTCAGCTTACTGTTATGAATCTGTGATGCATGTGTCTGGCAGACAGCCAGCAAAATTAAAAAGGTAATCACCGAGCTCCTTTGAAGTCACTGACTACAAGTCAACATATCAAAATCAGACTTTCACTGCCAATCCTTATTGGAAACTTTTCCACACAAACATACCCTTACACACAAAAAATTGATGTCAATGACTATCCATTCAGGAAGATTCTAACAGTGCCACCTTAAACAGAGTTGTCCCCTTCTAAGTCTCCAATAGATTTAAAAAACAGTAACTCTGCTTAGGCAGCAACTGTAAATCTAAAGTTGACAGGCTGTCACAGGCCATAGCACATCTTCCAAGTGAGTCTACCTGGCTGGCAAAAATTGTCTGTAACCCAGTCTCTAGGATGGGTGCAGGAAGGAGATCTTCTGTGAATCTTACAGGAACTCAATGCAGCCTGAAGGCCATACTTTAACTCCCAATTTCAAAATCACTCTAAAACGCTGCTTTTACAAATTAGTTGAAAAGGACAACTTCAACATTTTTCTAAGCCTTGAATCTAATCTCCTTTCCACATGGCAGAAGGAACTTCTGCCTGCAGAAGAACAGAGGACAGATTTCAACAATTCCTCCCTCCTGCTTTGCACCCACATTTATATTGAAGTCCACTGAATCTGGGGTGGGTGGGGGACTATGGGAGAGAACACAGCAGAAAGGGGAGACAGGAAAATTTCCCATTTATCTAGCACACTCTGCTCACACTAGATAGGACTTATACCATTATGTTAGAAAGACTGTTAATATTTCAAGGCACCACCAAAGAAGAATTTTATACTTGCAAGTAGTCATGTAACACACTCTTGCAAAAAAATTTTCAGAAGCAATCCATAAAGGAATGTTTGATATAATACAGTAGGCACAAGTCATTATAATACAAATAGAAAACAAAGCCATAAGGGAAAAATGCATGTTGAGCACCTTTGTGATATAGGTATATCTCTCATTCTAAAAACTATGAAAACAGTCACTTACAAAACAAGTTACAAAGTAATAACACAATAATTGCTTGTTTTAATTTTTAGGAGAGCCGTATTAGGTTAAAGGATGATCCTTAGATATAGACGGCTCTCTTCTTGGTTGAAGAGGACTTGGTTGCTCACTTAAGTGCAAATTCAGGTTTTCAGATGTCAGTAGGGAAGAGTTAAAGACAATCTCACTCAAGTCTGACTTGATGGATATCAAATGTGGATCATCAAAATTTGAAGGCTCCTCTGCTAAGACCTGTGTGTTCTCGCGGGTCATTCCCACATCCGATGGTGATTTCCTTTTCATACGCGTGTATGATTTGTCAAGATTCTCCATGCCTTGATCCGTTTTCTGAAATCGTCCAAAGAACCAGATAAAGAAACCAAACAATGCAAAAGCTAGTAAACTTGGAATGAAGGCCAGGCATTTGACATTTAAGCTTGTCCCAATGTATCGGCTATGCAGAAACATGTCTCCTTCAGCATAAGTTCTGTTGGTCAGTGGATTAGTGTTGTTTGAACGCCATTCCCAAGATAGTTTGGTTCGATTGAGGTCCTTTAAGCTTTCTGGGTCTTCCACGGTGTAGATCTTTTCTCCAGGGCCAATATACTGACCATATTCATGTGGCTTATAAAAAATTTGATTCTTCCACATATTAAGATCCAAGATTAAAACAAGGAATATGATTCCATAGTTGAACCATTTACCTGTTGCAGAATTAAAAAAAAATCAAAATCAAGTACAGCAACATGCAGCAATATAAACTGTAGAAAAAACCCATGTTTTAAAAAATTAGAAGAAAATACACTTTTTGATTCAGTGGCACAATAAAGTTAGCATTAAAATTCTCAGTAGGATCAAATTATGACTGAATTAAGTTTTGCAGCAATGTTAAGTAATGCAAAACTAGTCATGCAAGGAGTGGCCAGTGGGTTAGGAGATGCAGTGTGGATCAACAAGCCTAAACAGCAGCCTCTTTGGGATTTTGAAAATAGATGCACAAATACATCCTTCCTGGAGAGTAAAAGCCATATTTGGTAGAACTCCTGACAAGATCATAGCTATTGATTGTTCATTCAATCGAGATAGCCACTGGTTTAGATACATTTTTAGAAACAAGGTTAGACAGTTACGTGGAATAAAAAACCAAGAAATTTGTGGAGAAATGTCCTCTACTCAAGAATTCACCCCAGTTTTTCAATTGTTGTGACTGCTCTCTGCCCATGTCCAGAGTATACAGCTGCAGACTAGTAACTTGTAAAATGGAAATGGGCGAAGGAAGGTGCCATCAATTTTCAAGCATTCAAGTACTTGGTTATGCTAGTGACTGGGGCCCAAATAAGACAACAGCTTACTACCACACACCCAAAAGGTGTGAGACTGTTACAAGCCAAACAGCTAGAAAGTTAACTCAGCTTTCTGGGTCAACATACAAATGACCCCTGATGGTATGGACTCCCCAAGGTAGATTATACATTCTCAGAATGTGAGGAAGTTCTCTCACATTTGTATCCTGGGTTTCAGAGCATATGTCATGATAGATTAAAATTTTACCTATGGTCCATCTTATCCGTGTGGCAGGAATGATGGAGAAAAGATCCAGTAACTGAAATTATGAACTTTAAATTTTTGCAACCTTAAATAAAGTGAGTTTGTCCTAAATCAAACATAATTTAGGAAAGAGGACTGGGTGTTTTCACCTTTCCTTCATGTGCTTTATCATTCTGAATGCTTGAACAAAACATTTGTATTTTAAAAACTCTTTTACTAAACTTTTTTCTATTTTGCATGCTGAATTTTATTTATTTATGTATTTATAACATTCCTAGGCTGCCTTTCCCCTTGTGGGCTCAGGGCAGCTGGATGGAATCATACCACACCTATTTGGTCTTGCTATCTGAAGTGTGGTAATGGGGATGTGTAGGAGGTCAACTTGCTGAGTTCAGAGGCAGAATCTGATTGCTAGATGTTGGGGAACAACCAGCAGGGAAGGCCTCTGCCAGTGGACTTCTCTGGCGAATCTTACTAGCCACTGTTGGAAATAAGATGCTAGAATAGATGGACCATGACTTCAGCATGACTTCTCTTATGTTCATTACTGAATTAGAATTGTTGCTATGGTGGCAATGACAGAATTTTATAGAAAGATTAAAAAGTCCAAGTCTTCCACTTTCAAGAGACAGAAGTTGTGGGAATTGTTGGTGGCTTGCGTATTACAGAGATATGCTACAGTTCTCATACTTGATGCTTCCAAGACACCTTTTATCTTCCTTATCAAATACTCATCTTTCCTTTTCATCATCACCTATCCACATAACATCTGCTTCACCTTCCCATGTCTCTTTATCCACTTTCATTGTTCTAAATGTGGTTTCATGAGCTTTCTATGATGCCTGCTAAGGTGAAGTTATTCCATTATTTTTTAGTCCAATCGGATACACAAGACTGCTATCTCTAGGCATTTACAAAAGGCTTGCAATTCTCTGTTCCATTCTCTACTGTATCCCATTCTCTATTCAGTTTATACAAGTATAATTTTTCAAAACTGGGTATTTTAATGGGATCTTGTGTGGTTCTTATGCTATGGGTCAGTTATGTGTGTGATTTGTATTCATTGCTATTTTAAATGGTAAAACTTTTTGTTCATATTTTATTATTGATTTGCTTTTTAAGCCACTTTAAGGACACTGGTGCTGAAAAGTGGCATGTAAATAGTCTAATAAATTAATCAAGTAAATAATGAATCCCCTCTCCAATCCGAATTCTCTTCTGTGCAAAGACATTCTAAATCACCATAGCTTCATCTCTCTTGTTCTCTAGATATATCATCAGCTAGAGAGAACCACAGAATATAATCATGAGTTGGAAGGGGCCACAAAGGCCATCTAGTCCAATCCCTTGCTCAATTTAGACCAAAACATCCCTGACAAGAGTTTGTCCAGCCACTGCTTGAAGACTGCCAGTGGGGGGGTGGGGATCACCACCTCCTTAGGCAGCCAATTCCACTGCTAAACTACTCTTACTGTAATTTTTTCCTGATAGCCAACTGGTACCTTTCCACCCAGAACTCTGCAAGTCCTATCCTCTGCTGCCAATAGTAACAGCTCCTTGCCCTCTTCTAAGTGGCAGTCATCCCCCACCCTCACCCCTGTCACTCAACCTCCTCTTTTCCAGACTGAACACTTTCCAATCCCTTAGCCTTATACAAACATGGCTCTGACTTACCCCTACAAGTCAACAAGGAGAAAATGGGGAGGGAGGGCAGCTGACCATGCTGGCTGCAAGGCCCCCAATGGCGGGCTGGATGGGGTGGGGTTTAGGGTGAGGCAGGGCTTAAACGGTGAGCCCTCCCCAACCTCCATCATATTTGCCTCCATGCCTCTTCAGATTTGCCCACCCTCTGTCCCTATGTTACATGATTGTTATTTGCATATATTTCTACTGTTGCACTGCTTATTTTATTCGTCACAGCTGGGCAGATTGGGTATTGGAACAGATCCTTCTGTGGAAGACGGTGTCTGCAAACCTGCCTCCCAAAATGCTGGGGGTTCCCATAAGGGGCCTTGGAGGTATGGTGGGCTGCATTGCTGCATGCCCAGGTGGGGGCTGCTGGTTGGCCTACACTCCTAGGTAGTAAGGGGATACCCACACAGAGGCCAGTACCCAGTGAGACCCCAGGACTTGCTACCCCTTAGTTCTTTCCCCAGCTGATGGGCTGGGGAAATATAGCATTAATTAGGTTGACAGGCAGTTTGCCCGATGCTAGGATCCGTTCCTATGCTGTGCCTTAGTTCTGTGATCCTGAACTCAATAAAAAGCTGTGACCAGCTATTTTTTTAAACCAAAGAATGTGTCTGCATGCTATTTCACAGCACTGAGTTCCCTATCTATACTCTCCTCAGCTCAACAAAGTCCCTCAGACTTCTATGGGCTGCTTCTCTAACTCACTGCTGGCATTATACAGATGTTTAATAGCCCTCTAAAAAGTTAAGACTCCTCAAAGTAGAAAGGGGTTTTAAGATACAGTGTTTGAATGGCATTGAGAGTATTTGCATTCTCTGAATTAATAAATGATTATTCTCTGTGGCTTATGATGTATCTAAGCCATCTGGTCAAATCCAGTCTTTGAATGTCATCTATGAAATGGTATTCTTCACTAGGGCAGCCTTAAGTTTTTATATGGGAAGCTGTATGGTTTCCTTCTACATTTTTATGTCACCATAAGGAGGCTTGTTCAAAAATAAATTGATCCCCCAACATGCTAATGGATAAGTGTGCACTAGTTATCCTTAGACACCCTCAAAGAGTAATTCTCACATGCTATAGTTTTCTTTTCTTATGAACTGCAGTATAGAGGCAAATGGAATTAACATAATTAACATAAAAATAGATAACCCTTCCTTCTCTTTCTTTCTGTTTAAGGAGTAGATGGATACTAATGTATTCTACACTTGGAAACATCCACAAACATGGAACATACCATACCCTGCCAGGTTTTCCTCTCAATTAATACACACCATAGTCTTCTTCACTGCACATTGGTGTGGACTAGGATTGTAGTTGCAAGCTCTGCTCCTAGCATACATGTCTTCACTGGTGTTCAGGTCTAGAGTCTGAATGTGTACCGAGGTACCTGCATACCACACTCTTTGCAAGAGCAAGATTCTTGCTTTTTAGAGTTCCTGACAGAGCAATGAGAACCCAACTGTTGTACATCCATAGCCTGAATACATGCGCTGCACTCAAGAATGATGACCATGACCTTGGTCCCTCAGTGTTTCCTCATAGAAGGGCTCTGCTGTGCTGGGCATCAGTGGGAAAAGGAGAAAATATGTCAGGTAGGAAAGTTTTTGAGGATGAGATGTACAAGCCCACTGTCTATCCTTGGAACAAAACAAAAGGCAAAAATTAAAGGCAAGTCTGTCTATTTCTGGCAGATCAGCTGTTTCATCTCAGTTATCCCAATTACAAAGGGTATACAATGCTTCTGTACCTCCAGAAAACACTTTGCAGCAGCTGACTGTTTTTCTAGTATGTTTTCCGACATACATACAGTACACAGACGAACAAAAAACAAGAAGCCCTCTGAGGCTTCTCTAACAACTGCTCTGCTTGGATTGCTTTGTTTTTACCTCTGACCTTTCTATTTTTGCCTGCAGGGTCCCAAAGGCATCTCTGTGTTTAGAGTGCTTGCATTGGCTCCAGATATGTATCTCAGCTTTAGCTGTTGCCATCAACCTTCCTGTTCTGATGATAACCACCAGTGAATATTTTCAGCATCTGGCACAAAGTACTGGCTTAATTAAATCCTTTTTTTTTTTTTTGCTAACTGTATTTCTAATTCTGTGAACATGCTGTGCGAAGAGCATATTGATCACCACAGCTATTTTAATTTGGATGGCCATAGCTATCCTGCCAACATTTGCATGACCTTATGCAACCAACTGTGTTGCAAAGAACTGTATTTTACTGTTATATGTAACATTTATAATTTTGGATATGGAAGAAGAGCTTCAAGAAGGGGAATAAACATACACAAATATAAATGATTTATGTAGTAGACCTCATACAATCTTTATCTTTACCCTGTGCTTGATGGCTGAAGTTATCCTGAGATTTTCTGCTGCCTCCTGTGTCTTCTCCCAGTTGGGACTCGCTGGTCTACCTACAGCACTGCTGTTGCCTAGCAATGCTAGTATATTACATGGCTACAACCCATGAGGACAACAGAGGCCCAGCTCCTCTTGAATGACGTAACAGGGGAGACATGACCTTGCAGGTGTGCTTTATAGTCCTAAGGGCCAGAACTTTTGCTCTGAGGAAAATAGAAGCCCATGATTCTCATGCAATCAGACTCAGCACCAGATATCAAGCAAGGCTTTAGAGAAGCAGAAAATCAACAACGCTGACCTTGAAAGCTAACCATTAATTATCAAAAATAGTGCTGCCCATTCAAAGACTGAGACAAAATAAGCCCTTAGACTATATACTCCTTTTAAAAGGCTACAAAAAGGGACACTCTAAGTGATGTAGAAGGAGCACCCAGAAACAGGACTCAAGTATTCACTTGGTTCATCGCACTGGTACTGGCAGTTATGCAGTCTTTCCTGACATCAATTCCAAAGTGCTCTCCCACTGAATTGGCTCCATGTGCTGTTAAGCAACCACATTTGTTTGCTCTATGGTGCTATTGTTAAGCAAAAAGCTAAATCGTGGACCATCAAAAGTTCCAGAAATAAAGCTTTATTGTTTGCCGGTGAGAGAAATGGGGCTCGTGCCCATTATGTGCTTCTCTGTGGAACTCTGCCAAAAGCTTTTATATGCTGAAACAAACAAGAATCAGGCTATTCCGAATCAGATTACATTTTGCCGTTTGTGATATACCCTAAATTCATTAGTTCATACACATTCCAGTTGTCCAGTTCTTCTTGCAAGTTCTGCAGTCTTTTACCACACATGTCTGCAGATGTGACTGTCCCATTTAGCATTTATGGATTCCTTAGCAAGCAAAAATTACAGAAGCTAAAGCTTTAATATGTTTATTAAATATTATCCACACTATCTTGAAGCAAATTAACAGTGAGAGTTAAAACCCTTACTGACTTTGGATGAGAGAGTGAATGGAGGTGCCATATGATCCCTGATTGGCAGACAACATAATCCCAAAAAAATCAGAGAAAAAGAGACTGTTGTTCCAGCTAACAAAAGGACTTTATTTTCAGGGAATATTTTGATTTTTTCAAAGTCCCCTTTTCAGCGTGAAACTGAATTAAGAACATTTGACCCAGACCTAACTGTACAGAGGAATCCACCTGTGTCTTTGTGTAAATTTATTTGACTCAATGAGGCTTACTTCTGAGTAAACATGCACGGGACCTAGCTTGATGTAACTGATATATCACAAACGATATTTCTGTGATTCCATAACAGACGAATTGCAATCAAGTAGTGACTGTTAACAGGCTTCAAAGAATTTCTCAGTGAGTAATTTTGCACTTATATATTTGAATCCTAGCCATTCAGGCATCTGTAGGTCTAGACTGTTATCTCCGGTGTACTAGATAACAGATATATATGAATAGTCTCCAGAATAGCCCCTAAATGTATTTTAACAAGGAAACAGTTTGGAGAGTAGATAACCAAGCTTACTTCTGAGCCCTACAAATCTCCCTGGATACCATAGAAACTAGGCTACACTGTATATTTACATAAAACTGTTGCCTAGCATATCCTCTGCAGTAAGCCATCTGTCACAGAAAACCAGACAAGTTAAGCAGATGCAAAAACTCACCCCAGCTCTATGTATAAAGATAAAAGAGAATGAAAACTAGACAGAAAAAAATTAATGTGTAATAAAACACATATTGGAAACGCCAACATACAAAGGAATCTGAATAAGAGTTAGCATTGTGTTTCACACATGAGAGATGTTGCTGAAGCACAAAATAACCTTGTCCATTAGGGACGACATAAAACACCCCAACGCTGATAGTGCTGGTTTTTCTTCCATTCACCTCTTGAAGGAGACTTGCTATACCCTTTTTAACCAAAAGGACTAAATAGAATTGTAACTTCATCCACTACATGCTGGGCTGTCTTTGTTTTAGAATGCTCCACTTGGGTTCTAATGCCTACCTAGTTCTGTTAAGTAGGTACTAGGACCCAAGGGAAGAATTCTAAAACAAAAACAGTTTAGCATATGGTGGATGAAGTTACAATTCTACTTAGTTCTTTTTGTTGAAAGGGGTATAGACAATGAATTAGATTGGCCCATTCTGCACAGGCCAAGAAACACTGGTATGGGATGCTATATAACTTTTTTGGAGGGGGACTTAGTACAGTTCCTGTCCCCCAAATGAGTCTGCCCCGTTTTAGTTCCCCCAACCCAGGTTTTTAAAAAAATAAACAAGCAATCCTTTTGAAAAATCCTGGGTTGGACCCACTCCTGAGCGAACGACCAGGAAGGAGGTGCTTTATTTCCCTTCCTTTCACCCCATCCTCCATGATGAGGGAGAAGCCTTTGCCATTGCCTGGCCATTGCAGGGAGGCCCCTTTTCCTTTTAAAATGTTTTTGTGGCTTGCAGCTGCATAGCTATGCAGGTGCAGTTGGTCATATTGTTGGACATCAGTATGGCTGTTGAGGTTCATTTCAGCCTGCCTGCATAGCTATGCATGTGTTGCAGGACAATTAAAAAAAGAGAGAAGCATTTCTGTGCGAAGGCACGACAGCAACCCGGATTGTTTCCGTGGCCTCTACTTGCTGCCTGCATGGAATGCATGTGAATGGGAAAAAAGGAAAAAGGATTCCATTATCAAGACTGCAGCCCATCATACATTTGCTACGCAGAAGAGGCCATTAATTTGCACAGGCCTTCTCCAGTCATGTGGCTCTAAGTATGAATTTTAGGATGCAGGAGACAACAGAACTGAAGACTGAGTTTAAATAGGCATCATTGT
The DNA here is from genome assembly GCF_021028975.2 of Sphaerodactylus townsendi. NCBI lineage: Eukaryota > Metazoa > Chordata > Lepidosauria > Squamata > Sphaerodactylidae > Sphaerodactylus > Sphaerodactylus townsendi. The sequence goes on from NC_059430.1 coordinate 65,367,951, forward strand.
TATTCTCATGTGAGTCTCTCAGGGTTATCCAGAGATTAATTCTTGTTTATAGTCCACATAGTTGAGATGATAAATTTCTTTCCAAATGCATAGATTTGATGTGCATTAGTGAAGTGGATTTAATAAGGACTGCAATCACAATCATATAAAATGGGCGGCGGGGGGGGGGGGTGTTCTTCCCCAAGCACATTACGGGTAGTACTATCTCCTTGTACATTCAATCACATTTTTTTACATAATGCCTGGCAGCTGGAAATGCCTTCCTTTCACAAAGTGATCATCTCGAATTGAGCTCTTAAGTCCAAAAGTTCATACTCATTTGAGAAGAAATTGTGGATCTTGTGGTCTAGAGAAAATAAATGAATTAAAAACCATTCTCAGAGATTCTAAAGCATTACAAGAAATATATCTAAAATAAGAGTTCATCCATGGGTAAAGCAGTCTAAAGTGGTTTTTTAAAAGGTCCATAGTTAAGAGATATGTTTCCTAGATGTCTTCTGTAAAAGTGATTATAGACTGGGCCTGGATGTTACTCCCTAATCCCTGATGTAAAGTCCAGCTGTCACAGTCCTACACTAAACCTTAAAAATGTAACTGGCCAAACAAGTCTAATTAATGAAAGCAGTCTGTGTGAGGCTGTCTTTGAGGATACCTTATGGATTTAAGATATAAAATACAGCACCAAGATGTGTTGATGACATAAATTATAGGATTATAGGAACTGGCATAAATTATTAGATTTGGGCACAAATTATAGGATTTTGGTTGGACCTAATAAAAAGTATTATGTTGATTGTGCTTTGTTTTTGGATTTTTGACTAGCCTAGGTGCAATTTTTTTTAACTTTATAAATACTTGAATTTAGATGAGAGGAATGTATCAACTGAAAGTGAATAGAACTAGCAAGAGACTGAGCAACATGGGAATTTACCTACCATGCAAGGTGAAAGTACATTGAACCTTGGGGGGGGGGGGGCTGCATTTCATGGCTGCCTTGCCCCTGCTGTTATCCTTTTGTCTGCTGAATTTCGCTCATTTCTCTTAGTCAGATTTTGTCATGTGTTAATGGGCTAAATACTCCTCAAAACTATATAATTAATGCTGCATCAATAAGGAAAACATTTATGGAAAAAATCATTTTCTGCCTGAATCAGAAAGTTAGTACATCATCTTTAACATTGTTTCCATTTTCCTCTGAGACAGACCATGACAGTGCTGCTTCAACTATGTAGAAAGCTGGGAAAACTCTACAGTTCATCAACTGAGCTTTAACAGTGGCCACAATTTCAGAACAGATGGGACAGGCAAAGCCCCCATCCAAAGGAGTCTCTCATACTGAGTTGCTGCTCTTTATGAGTCTCCTAAAGAATGTCATAGAGCTGAGATAAAGCAGGCTCTCATTGCTCCCATGATGTGACATGCATTCAGATAGACTGATTTGTCTAGCTCATCTAATAAATAGATCTTATTAATACTGAACTGGAAGGGAGAAAATTATTCCATGAACTCTATTTATAGGCTCATTCAGTTAAAGTATGCCCTTCACAACCATCACCATCAGTTCATATAAGCTGGGAGCCAGAGAAAGCAGCAAAGAGTCACTGGTCAACCGTATTCCATCTGCTTTTAAAGAACATTAAAATGAAATGAGGAGCAACGAGTTGTTATAGCCATTTGTCTCACTGCCAATGGCCTTTCCTTAATGCCCCAATCATCAACATTCTCCCAGCTCCTCCTATTTCCTATTCATGATTGCTTCTGCCAGGAAGCAATCTATCACCCTTGCTCTTTTGTTGAACAATAAATCTTTAAACTCCCCAGCTTGCACTATCAACCTTCACCCACGGTTCACACACTCATCTAAAACTTCAGTCCTGAGAAATCAAGTATGACCAAAGGCTGTTCAAACATATTTTAAAAGCTTTGTATTGCTACCAGTTTCTTCACTAGTGACAATCTGGCTGCTAAAGAGTTGTCTGACTGATCACTTACCATAAGTAAGAACAACAACAATATTTAGTATTTACTCAAAGTCAATCCTTACAGGCAATCCTGGTCTATAATCCTAAAATCCAATATAATAGGTTCGCTCATATTGCAGACATTGGGGAGGGAGAACAGTTTGCCTAAGGTCACTGCAGAGGTGAGATGCGATCCAGCGCCTTCTTGATTTGTAACTCAGCCTCTTAGCCATTAGCACTATATCAGCTCACCGCCAAACAGGAACAGAACTGGTCTTCATTATTTTTTTTATTTGTTTGATTTGGAAACCGCCCACCCCCGAAGGGCTCTGGGCGGTGTACAGTAAATAAAAATACAATAATGAAAAATTCAGCAATACATAATACATTAAAATTCATAATTCAGATCTATAAGACATATAAAAACATAGCAGCATTCAGTATAAAAATGGTGGCGCCTGACCCAAAGGCCGGGAGGGGACAGGCTGTGCTGACAAGATGTTATACTGGATGTGCCAAAAGCGATATGGCACTCAGCACGGGGTTATCCGGGGAATTTCAGGCTGTTAATATGACTGAAAAAGGATAAGCTACTAAAGATTTCTTGCGAATAGCCAGGCTGGTGAAAAATGCAGTTTATTTTATGCAGACGCATAGCTGGGCCAGAGTGCAGCCGGTGCACACTCTGGCTTTTCGCGTGCCCCCCCGTGGCGCCCCCCCCACCACTTACTTTAGGAAACAGACCAGGCTGGAGGCCTGTTCTGGTAGGAACTACATTTTCCAGGGTATCCTGTGGGGGGGAATCTCCCACCCGCGGCGCCCTCCCCTACACTTACTTTAGGAAACCAAGCAGGCTGCAGAACAGGCCTGCCTGTGTGGGAACTACATTTCCCAGGAGACCCTGGGAAATATAGTTCCCACCAGAACAGGAAGGCCTGTTCTCCAGCCTGCTCGGTTTTTTAAAGTAAGTGTGGAAGGAAGAAAGCGCCATGAAGCGTGATTTCCTCACCTACGGCAATTTCCCCTGTAAAGGCCACTTGTTACTTTAGGAAACCAAGCAGGCTGCAGAACAGGCCTGCCTGTGTGGGAACTACATTTCCCAGGGTCTCCTGGGAAATGTAGTTCCCACACAGGCAGGCCTGTTCTGCAGCCTGCTTGGTTTCCTAAAGTAAGTGTGGGGGGGGCGCCACAGGGGGGTGCCGTAAGGGAGGAAATCACGCCCCCCCATGGCGCCTCCTCCACACTTACTTTAAAAAACCGAGCAGGCTGGAGAACAGGCCTTCCTGTTCTAGTGGGAACTACATTTCCCAGGGTCTCCTGGGAAATGTAGTTCCCACCAGAAGAGGCAGCCCTGTTCTCCACCTGCTCGGTTTCCTAAAGTAAGTATGTGGAGGCGCCGTGGTGGGGGGGACACGGGGGGCTCGGGGGGAAGCTGGGGGATTTTGTGTCCCCCACATGACCCAAATCTGTGCGCCCAGTGCGTCATGCACCCCCTTCTCCCTGAGAGCTTCGCCACTGATTTTATGAAAAAATAATCCTGCCTTATATTGTATTTTACCATTGGTCCAAGATCAGTAGGGTCTACTCTGACTGGCAGTAGCTCTCCAGGTTCTAAGCTAGAAGTATTTCATAACTGCCTGATCCTTTTCACTTTATATGCAGGGGGTTGAACCTGGGACCATTTGCATGCCAAGAGGATGCTCTATCACTGAACCATGGCCCCATTCAGTCCCATAATTATAATCTCTCTTGGATATCTGTTATGTATCCCAAGATATTTGAATTCTTACTTTTTGCCATCATTAGTGAGTAACATATTATTTCAGAAGGACTACCTCTATTGTTAATTTTTCATAAGTGGGCAAAGCATTCCTTTTTCAGAGACGATTTTTGTTTTTCCTCTTTATCTTTAAGTAAAGGTTTTTAAAAGGCCATTTTCCAGAACATTTTAAAAATTCAGCTCACCTTTAACATCCAGGGCTACTTTATAAATCCTATTGTGAGCAGAATTAACAGGAAATCCCATTCCATTTCTTTTTGTGTGCAAAGATCACCTACATCCTTCATTCAGCTTCTGGTAGTTAAAAACCTGTTCTAAATTCCAAGCAGTCTTTCCCACATGAGAACAAATGATAGGAGGTGGAAAGAATTCTAGGAAAGTTCAACACATTTGCAAATGATGTAATGCCTAAGTCCTAAAGCATAACATGTGAGAACTGTTATGCAAGGCCTCTGCAAAGCCATGAACACCGGGTGTGGTGGTAGAACCACTCCTGGACTGTACCATTCTAGATCATTCCTTTACAGAACCACTTTAACTATAAAAATAACAAGATGGCCAAGAGAAAGATTCCTGCCTAGTCTTCTGTCTAGCATAGTAATTTTATGCATGTGCTGATTTTCTAGCATATATGGGAGATGTTCAGACCTGTATTCTCAACATTATTTCCTCCAATTTGAAGTGATTCAGCCCAGGAACATTTTTACCATCTCATCTGCACTTTGTGGAAAGATTCTGGACTGTAGCTCACTGGAATAAAAATGAAAGTTTTCATATAGAACGTCTTGCAATTTCATAAAATCTTCCTTTGTAGCATCTCACACATCTGGAGGAAGAAAGTTTAACAGTTTTTTCCCTGATGTTATGAATTTAATTTTTGTTGATGATTGTAACCATATTTTTGTAAGCAACTTTGAGTTCCAGGGGGGGCAAAAAGTGGAATATAAAAGCCAAATAAATCATACAAAGGAAGACATGCATAAGCTTGATTACTACATACCAGAAGATTTTCACAGTAAGAGAATATCCCCAAAATACAACTCCAAACTATCCAGAATTCAGCCACCTCATTCTGTATAACTTACACAATGCTTTTAGGTAATAATTAAAGCAGGTATCATTCATTCTATTCAACGACCCAAGAATTCTGCAAATTTGTTTCCTGTTTAGTGCACAACGGACCAATCTAATAATCAAACATCCGTTTGGGAAAAGGAATGTATGAAAAAGTCATATGTTCACATTAAAAATGAAAGAAACACACATAAATGTCAAAAAATGTACAGGTTCAACGTAAGGAGTGGAACATTACTTACCTGTTATATGTATGTGATACTCATCCTTAAAAATCTTTTTGAAATAAGGGAGTCTAAACTGAAAATGTGCAGCTGGCAAGCCAGGAAGATTTACATCAACATCGCCCATGAAATGTGGAAACTGCCAATCCTGGAAAGAAGATACAAGAAAACCTTACCAAGATGTCTGTCCTCAAAACATATTTACTTAAAATATGCAGTTTCCACTTCTCCTTCATAGGATATCACTGGAGTCACATCAAGTTCATAACCTCTCTCTCCCCATTTCCCAGAGCTATCAGAGCTTTCAGCAACAGGGGAAAAGGCTATTTCTTTTTTGGACCTATTTTCTGTAGCCTTGCTTTCACTTTCTATTCTCTCCATGGCAAGCAAGACCACTTATTGCATGATTTTTAATTTGCTTGGGCAGATTTGGCAGTGAGCCCAGCTTTGCCTCAGACATCTTCCCTCTGCCTATGGCCAGCCTTTCCATACCCTCACATTGCCTGTTCATGCCTTCCTCCATCACCCCTGTTTCATGTTGCCAGCTCCTCCCTGCTTCCCTAAATACTCACATTGATATATCACTATATCAATATAATAACAACAGAGAGGTGTATTTTGCAAAGAACAGCACAAGCAGGGGCTCTTTTTGACTCCATCCCACCTCCACCACTTTACTTCATGATGATCCCTGATGATTGGGAGGGTTTTTTAAAACGTTATTTCCAACAAGCCTCTATTTTAAAACAAGCCTCTCTCTTCTCTTGTGGCAGTGGCAACAAGAGAGAGGGGGGGATGGGAAGGAAGGCGCTGAGGATACCACCTCCAGTCATTGTCTGAATTGGGTCCAAGATTTCTTTGGTATTTCTTCCAGTTTGCTCACTCTGTAATATAGTTTGTAACTCTAACCAAAGATTGGTAGAGAAGCACATTGTACATTTATTGGGAATGATCTTGGGGGTGTAATATTTTTGTAAGACTTATGCTTTCAAAAAATTCATTCAACACATGCTATGAACGCAACTAGTCAAAATAAGAGAAAATCTCATTTTTTAGCCACTGACCAAACAATACTTCTGAGTTTATTACAGCTTACCAATATACCAACCTTTAGCAGCACTTGATGGTAAACATGTATATTTCTTTAACCGAGAGAGAGAGGGAAAGATAGATAGATAGATAGATAGATAGATAGATAGATAGATAGATAGATAGATAGATAGATAGATAGATAGATAGATAGATAGATAGATAGATAGATAGATAGATAGATAGAAAGAAAGAAAGAAAGAAAGAAAGAAAGAAAGAAAGAAAGAAAGAAAGAAAGAAAGAAAGAAAGAAACTGGGTCCCTGCTGAGCTTCATTACAAAGTATAATCAGAAATTGATTGTTTGCATTTCCAGTAATCGTCCTCGCTGCCCTAATTAAACTGTCAGATCATGGACAGATAATTTAGTAAGTAAGCACCTGAGCTGATACACAAGCAGAGATGCTCATGCCATTCTTGCTACTTCTGTATTTCATATTGTCTTCCCTCAATCTGAAATCTGCTTTTTCTAGTGGGCAAAGGCTCATGTGGGTGGTGAGTGACATAATGTGTTTCTCCGAAAATAAGACAGTGTCTTATATTAATTTTTGCTCCCAAAGATGCTCTATGTCTTATTTTCAGGGGATGTCTTATTTTTCCACTCCATAGCTGCATGCTCTAGTGTTCTGTTCGATGGGCATGCCTCCAAACAAAAACTTTGTGCTACGTCTTACTTTCGGGGGATGTTTTATATTTAGCACTTCAGCAAAACCTCTACTACGTCTTATTCTCGTGGGATGTCTTATTTTCTGAGAAACAGGGTATACTACATGAGGATAATTTTAGGTAGGGCCAGAGCGAGGGGGAACTGTGCCTGGGACATGTGTGTGTTCTGTGCCCCTGCCACACCCCTGTCCTTCCCCGTCCCGGCCATGCCCCAGCCCCGGTGCATGCCCGGTGCATCACGCCCACGTCCCCTTGGCGCTACACCACTGATTTCAAGTAAATAGCTCAATAAAAGAGCAAAATTCCAGAACAGCAGCACCCTTAAAGACCAACAACATTTCCAGGATATAAGCTTGTAAGAGCCATAGCTCCCTTCATTAGATACATTGTGGCATCAACTTAGTATGTACTAATGATCTTAATGGAATCCAGATGATTTACAGAAGACTTGTTTATTGAACATTAAAATTGTGTTCAAAGGAGGAAGAGAAACCCAAGTCAGCTACAGCCAACATTCAAATGTCAGAATGTGAAACAAAAATATACAGAATATTCCAAGTATATAAGATATCTATTCATCTAAAATTAATCCTCTTCCATGCAGCAGCATATCATACGGTTACAAGTATTTGCATTCATACTTAATCAATAAGGAATGTATCTTTTCTAATAATCAGAATTCAGCTCACTCAATATTCATATTAGAAAGATTAGAATATTCTGTAACAAAGCACCAGTATCAGAATTCTTCCCTATTACTGTAAAATATAAGAACAGATTAAAAATTATAACACTCACCTTAAAGTCCAATGAAGCACAGGTTTCAGATCTGCTTTACAGTTGACATATTGCTGCTTATATATTTCAGATTTCACTCTACAAGTGCAAACCCACAAGGACTTGCAGGAGTCATCTCATTTTCCCCTCGAGCACTATTTCCTCTTTCCTTTTCCCAAAAGCCCCGTCAGTCTTTCCCATTTTTTCCTACTTCCTTCTAGCATTGCCAACTTACAGGGGGACCCTGGAGATCTCCTGGAACTACAACAGATGTTCAAGCTGTGCCTTGGGGGGAGCAGGGTTTGGGAAGACACAACCTCAACAGGGCATAATGCCATACACTTCACCCTCCAGAGCAGCCATTTTCTCCAGGGGAACTATCATATTGGTGTCAATATGTCTAAAAATGCGCCCCCTGCAGGCACCCCCAGAAATTTGCCCAAGATTCTTTTTTCTGCAGTGACTTCTGTATTGCTGTCAATGGGGAATTTCTGGTGGAGGGCTGTGGGGTGCACATTTCTCAAGGTACAGTCACAAAACTTTCAGGGTATCTTCAGGAGAGTCTCTGGATGACACCATCCAGGTTTGAGGAACTTTGCTTATGGGGGCAGTGGGAGATGGACCCTACCCTTCTGGGGGCACATAACATTGAACCCCCTCAAGCAACGGTCACCAAACCTGGATGGTGTCATGAAGAGACTCTCCTGAAGACACCCTGAAAGTTTTGTGGGTTTACCATGAAAAATGTGCACTCCACAGCCCTCCCACAGAAATTTTCCACTGGCTGCAATGGAGCCAGCCACTGCAGAGCACAGAATCTGGGGAAATTTCTTTGGGTGACTGTGAGGGGCAAGTTTTAGAGATACTGTCACCAAAATTTCAGGGTATCATACTAGAACTGTCCTTATGATACTCCCCAAGTTTGGTGAAGTTTGGTTCAGTGGGTCCAAAGTTATGGACCCTCAAAAGTGTAGCCCCCATCTCCTGTGAGCTCCCATTGGAAACAATGAGAAATGGGGCACACCTTTTGGGGGTCAATAACTTTGCTCCCCCTGAACCAAACTGCACCAGGAAAGTCTCTGGATGATATCCTGAAAGTTTGGTACGACTAGCTTTAAAATTGCGCTCCCTGAAGGCCAAAATGTGTAAAAACACAAAAAAGTTCAAAAAAATTAAATGGACCCGAATTTTTCAGATTTTCCCGAATTTTCGGGCATATCCAAATCGGCTCTGATTTGGATTCGGGCATACAAATCATTTTATGCCCCAAAACATCTGAATTTTACCGAATTTTACCGATTTTTTTTGAGTATCGACCAACCCTAGACATTGCATCCACGGCTTCAGTTTTCATGGCAACTCATTAAATCCCTCTACCTGTTTGCATGGAAGGGCTGCTGCAAAGACTCCGCATGCTCTGCTGCACAGTGCTAGCCCTGCGAATGTACTGAGCATCTTCTCTCCTTCAGAGTCAACTTCGGCTTCTGCCTACAGTGCTGTATTGTGTCTGGAAAATCAGAACTGTTGGCATCTTGTCAGGTACTTCTGATAAGCTCTGTGACAGTAAATCTTCCTGCTCTGTTGACACAGCCTCATCTCCGTGAGGCTCCAGTAGGTTCTCATCTGATAAACTCTCAACTACAGTGGATTGAGGCGGGACAGGGTGGAGCAGGGCAGAGAGGATGACACTGGGCCATAATCACCCAGTGAGCTTTTACAACAAAATGGAAATTTGAACCTGGGTCTCCCAGCCCCTGCTCTGAAGCTCTAACCACTACACCACACTCACTTCCACAGAGTGGCTGCTGTTTAACTGTAGCAAGCAGCCAGGTCTAGTTGAGTCATGCAAGTCAGATGGTATGATGTGTTCTCCTTCCCCTGTCTTTTATTCACTGAAACTGAAGGCTGGAATGCTGTGGTTGCCTAACAAAAGCCACTGAGGAAATCCCTTGCTTAAAGCTATAGACAGTCCTTCTATCATTTTTGGGTTTTTAATTCCCCCTAATGTATTTTTTTTAAGATTTCACATTTTTCTGCAAATTTGGGGTGTTTTTCAGGTTCTTAGAAAGATCTGCATTGCCCATTCACAGTTCCAGTCACTGGATTTAAGTATTGAAAAGTTTGGTTGACTTGCTACTAGAATATAATACCTACCTAAATAGTCTTGTTTTCCTGCGTATTTCAGCAAGTCATCATGCAGATTTTTGTGAAGCTGCATGACAGTTCTCCATGTCATAGGACATGCTGTGCAATGACTGGTTAGTAACTGGACACCAGACACACAAACTTAATTGCATATAAGCCACACTGATGGCAAAAATAAATACACACAACTGCACTGCTGGTTCACATTTGTATCTTTTGAAAAATTCATGAGCAGTGCTTGTTGAAATTCGCCCACAATAAAATCTCCTGTCAATTCATTCTGATTTCACCGAGCAGGTTTTTTTAAAAAAAAAACATGATGGAAGGCAAACAGATTTCCTTTAAGATTTAAAAGGCTTGCATGGATTTATGAATTTCATGCAAATATGATCCGACATGGAGGAAATTTTCACAATTATCACTGAAATTACCTTACAACCCTAAGTAAAGTCAATTATTATCCAACTTAACAAGGAATAGAACCACATACACGCAACCACCAAGTTACCCACAATTTACCCTAGATGGGTTTTTAATTAGTTTTTTCCATCAAGTGGGCTTAAACCACTATTATACTCAACTACATTTGAAAGGAAGACTCAGCATGGGTTTGAAGGTCTCTTCAAAATGGAGATTTTGCCACCTAGTGGTGATTCCATAAGTCATTATGGGATGAAAAAAATGTGGGCATTTGAAAAAAAACACCTGGGCATCCTAAATGATAAACTATTCATAATGGGCAAATGTATGTAATAAAACTTCAATAAGCATTTTTTCAATGAAAGGTAGCATCAAGAGGCTTAATCTTATGTAGTGAAATGGGAGAGGCTTCCCTCTGCCCACCAGCTATTTTCTATTTAATAATTATTCCCCAAGCTAAGCTTCCCTTAGTGGGGGTTCCAGATGCTTAACTTCAACGGTAAAAATTGAGGGGTGGAAAATAGAATAGATTTAGTATTTAAAAATACCTGGTAGGGAAAGGGTTAGCAATATATAAGCATCCATTTAATAGTACAGCCTCCTAGGGTTGCTTTTCATTAAAAAGGAATGGCAAGGCTTCACTTCATTTATTTGCCTACAACAAGGAGATAGTGCTTTGGGGAACTGTGAAGGAGAATCCTTCAACAGAGTTAAAATAATATTAGACTTGCCTGTAATAAGCTAAAAGGAATATTTTTTAATTAAAGGGAGCGAATAAGAGACAATAGTCTTAAGGAGCAATCCAAAGCAAATCTACTCAGAAGTACCACCGATTTTGTTTAATGGGGCTAACTCTCAGGCAGAGGCAGAGTGAGGGGAAACTCCGGCTGGGGCACATGCTGCGCCCCGGCTGCAGTGGCACCTACCACACCCCTGTCATGGCTCCTCCCGAGGTGTCGCACCCAACCCCACGTTGTTGGCGCTATGCCTCTGCTTCCAGGCCAAGATGCTTAGGACTACAACCTTAAAATTACCTGTCAGCGTACATTTCTATATTGAGCATTTGGGTATTTTCCTGTTACATGCTTAACCCTTCTGTATGGTGTGGCATGGGGTTCCATGCTTCCAAATAACGTCACAACTTGCTTGACTATCAAAATACTTCAAAGAAATACTCTAGCATATTATTGTTCTTGTATATTTATCCCATTTTGGTCTTTAAAATTCACTATGCAAAACTCAATAGAAGATAATTTGTTTCCAGGGACTCATTTTGGCTTTTTCTCTTTTCAGTTGATTAACTCAACTCAGCTGAACATTTGCCAGGTAATACTCTCAGCTTACAGGCAGCATAGTTGCAGTTAATTCTGGAATCAGATCAATCCATGAGATGTATTGCTATGTTACTGCACACCTGGGAAATAACTCTGCCTTGTCATGTCCATTAGGTTTTCCCATACGTCACAAGTAACTGCAATGTGCATTTTGGGTTGCTTTGGTATTTTGTAGACAAAAAATATTTCTTTGCAAGTCTAGAAAGCGGGAAATTTTCATGAGTACTATGATGTGCAGTTGCCAATTCTCTTAAAAGGAAACGAGGAAAATCGATTTGTGAAAGTCTTTTAAGGATTACTGCACATTCCATGTATTCTACCATGAAGTAAAATGAAAACAAAAACCACTGCCCCATCTCAACAAGGGTCAATAGAAGATAGCTTAAGCATTTTGAAAGTCTGTGTAGAACAGTGTGTAGATATATGGGCCTATATATCATACTCTGGTCCAGATTTGTCTTCCTGCTACCATACATTGAACAGCCATCATTCAAGTTCTACCCTATTCCATCAAGTGGACCACAGTGCAAGAGCATAACATCGTGTTGATCTCCCCAGGGGACACAGAAATTGTTGCAGAAACTTTAGAATTAAAACCATTACAGGAAAAAATGAAACCTAAGACTAAAATCACAAAACCAAATCACAAAACCAAATTTGCCACACAGCTGCTGATGACTGTCCTCACAGAAACCACCCAAGTTTGTTGAAGTTTGGATGGGGGTCCAATTCTAGGGGTACCAAGTTTTCCTTCACTTGAGTGTCCATAAAACTGGGCTCCATTGAACCTGTGGAAAATTTTGGGGGGTGTCCTTAGAGGGGCACTTTTCAAGATAGAAGCACAATACTTGCACGATGGCTTCAGGTGACTCTCTTGATAGCAGCCAGAGGCGTAGCTACCATGGGGACATCCGGGGACAAGTGCCCCGGGCGCCACCTTGTGGTGGGCGCAAAAATTGCAGGTTCGTTAGTGGCTTTTTCTATTTTTCAGGGTTTTTCCCATTTTTGGCCTGCAGGGGGTGCAGTTTTTAGGCTAGCAGCACCAAACTATCAGACTATTATCAGGTGACTCTCCTGATGATACCAGCCAAGTTTGGTGCAGTTTGGTTCAGGGGGTCCAAAGCTATGGACCCCCAAAATGGGTGACCCCATACTCCATTATTTCCAATGGGAGCTAATAGTAAACGGGGCTACCATTTTGAGGGTCCATAACTTTGGATCCCCTGAATCAAACTTCACTAAACCTAGGTGGTATCATAAGGATAGTCTCCTGCTGATACCACCCAGGTTTAGTGAAGTTTGGTTCAGGGGGTCCAAAGTTATGGACCCCCAAAAGGGGTGCTCCATCCTCCATTGTTTCCAATGGGAGCTAATGGTAGATGGGGCTACCCTTTTGAGGGTCCATAACTTTGGGCTTCCTGAACCAAACTTCACTAAACCTGGGTGGCTTAATCAGGAGAGTCTTCTGAAGATAACCTAAAAGTTTGGTACTGTTAGCTTAAACATTGCTCCCCTGACAGGCACCCTCAAATTTTCCCCAGGTTCTCTCTTTAAATCCACCTCCTTTGGAGTGGATTTAAAGGGAGAATCTGGGCTCCCTAGATTAAAAAAAACATTAAAAGTATTGTTGAAGGCTTTCAAAAACCAGATTCAACTGGTAGTTGTGAGTTTTACAGGCTGTGTAGCCGTGGTCTGATAGATCTTGTTCCTAACATTTTTGCCTGCATCTGTGGCTGGCATCTTCAGAGGTGTATCACAGAGAGAAGTCTGTTATAAGAGAAGGCTGGACACAGTGTATAATAGACTTCTCTCTGTGATACACCTCTGAAAATACCAGCCACAGATGCAGGTGAAACATTAGGAACAAGATACACCAGACCACGGCCACACAGCCCAGAAAAAACTCATAATAACCAACATTGAAAATGATGCTGTTTGGGGTGGGGAATCTACCCTGAAACAGCATCACTTTCAATGTTGTTTAAACTAGGGAGCCCAGAGTATCCCCTTAAGGTGGATTTAAAAGGAGAATCTGGGCTCTGTAGTTTAAACAACATTAAAAGTGATGCTGTTTCAGGGTGGATTCCCTGCCTTCAAAAAATAGCATCACTTTCAATGTTGTTTAAACTAGGGAGCCCTGGGTGTGTTCAGTTTTGTGTGTTGGGCCATGTTCTATAATGCAATGGTGACTTTGAGATGACCTGGTGCAAAAAATGTTGTTTGGTCGTGGTGGGGGAGGGATGCTGCCCAAATGGGGGGGGGGGGGCGCAAAACTCAGATTTTGCCCCGGGCTCCATTTACCCTAGCTACACCCCTGATAGCAGCACCCAGGTTTAGTGAAGTTTGGTTCAGGAAATCCAATTCTATAGGTCTCCAAAGGGGTTGCCACCATCTCTGAATATTTTCATGTTTCCTGATAGAGACATTCAGCTTTACCAGTAATTTTAAAGCTGAAATAACCTTAATTTGAATTTTACTGATTTTTTTTCTGTTTTACTCAAGCCTATTTCCCCCTTAACTTCAAAAGGAAATTTGCAGGCAAAGCCAGTATGTACTCTGAACACATAAATCTTCCCCCTTAACCAATGAATAAAGTAATAACAACCACACACAGAGCTTCAAATAGGAGTTTAGAACAAAAAGGAGGGGAAGAATAAATCTGTTCTACATTATTCTGACCCCAATGCAGAAGCTTCCGTACTGAGTGGAAGAGCAAAGAAATGCAGTTTCAGCCTTTTTATACTAGAGCAATATATTTGCCTCTGCCAAGTCCACATTGAAAATATGAATTTCATCCTAAAAGGCTTTTACTGTTTAGAAATCACTTGGGAAGGCTTGTCAAAAACACAGTCAAACTAAAACTAATTGCACTAACACAACCTGGTTTTGACAAACAAAACTATTTGGTTTGAATATCAAAAGGCTCTCATCAAAATCTTCCTGTCAAAGATGGAAAAAACCACCAGGAATTAACAGTTTCTTTTGGAGATCTGAAAGGCATAACTGAAGTTGGGTTGGGAGCCTTGAATGAATTAGGCCTCCACCCGTCAGATGAAAACCTATTTTATAGCACCCCTGGCTCTCAAAAGCAACGCTGCAGTATAATTTTAGAAAATGATGTGAGAGTAACAATGGGCAAACCTTCAAAGGGTTCAGTAATATGCTTTAGATAAGGATCCAAAGTTAGCCTTTTTGAAGCATACCCAAATGTCTGAAGGATGGCCTGGTTTGACCCTTCCCTTCTCATCTGCTAGCTCATCTTTGGGAGACCTATTTTACTTGTCTACTCATTAAGAGAATTTTTGCAGAACTCTTATTGACAGCCTCATATTTTAATAGATTGTTCTCTCTCTCACAGCAGTTGGCTTTCTCTAAGAAAAGGATGAATATTTCTACTTAGGAAAGGTCAATTCTACCTCCTTCCACTAGGAAATAGGTTGCAAGATCAGAAGACTCTGGAAATTAGGAATGTGGATTTGGCAAAATCTGCAAAATAATGTTGTCCATAGTAGTAACAAAGAACATTGTTGTAGAGTATCATAATGGAAATAGCTTGAATTGTGGTGTTGACTCTGAAGCTTTGGAAAAGGTGTACTTGGCACCACTCACACTGCAGAACTAGTCGTTATAAAATATGGCCCATCTGAACCCACAAAACCAAATGGCTAAAGCTGCTGATTGGAAGCTTGTGATGGCAAAGGCCCAAACTCCTTGGAAGAAGATGGACATCTCTTAGGATCCCAGGTTCTCTTGCCTCCCCATGCCCTCGCTGCAACTGCTGCACCTCAGAAGTCAAGGATGTCAGTCACATTTCAAAGTTGTGAAAGCAGTGCACCTTTGTAGGTTGGTAAGACATTTCCTATTCCTCACACAAGCAAACCAAGTTTAAGACTTATATGTATGGCATGGAGTTGGGGAACAAAGGAGAAGCTTGATGGGCTGAAGTCTCATAAGACCTAAGATTAAGCCTGTGAACTGAATTTGGAAAGGGGCAGGATCCATGCCTATAGCATTCCTTCTTCCTAACTAGAGCAATTATCAGTCAACGGGAATATGTAGTGCAAAGGGAACTATGCTGAAGGATCAGAAAAATTGCTAGCATTGTAGCAATCTGTGTTTCTAGACAGACATTTTAAGTCTTTCATAGGTCCCTTTCTATTAATGAGTTATTCAAATACAGGTATATCTAGCATGTTGCCTGGCTGACATTCGATGACATGGAATGGCATGATGTCCTCCAACACTCAGAGGAGAAGGACCTTTCACAGGTAGAATCAATAGTTGTTCTCCCTCTGAGCTTGGAAGACATCTTTCTAGGACCTCTCAGAGCCATCTTAAAGACATCAGTAACATCCTCTAGTACAGTGGTGGCGAACCTATGGCACGGGTGCCAGAGGTGGCACTCAGAGCCCTCTCTGTGGACATGCGCGCACAGAGTTTGTCATGTGGGAAGGAAATTGCCCCCCCCCTCATCTAGGCTGGCCTGGGCCGCTGGACTTGATGTGTGTATACCTCAGGAGCAGGGAGGACTCGGCTGGCAGGCCTGGTGCCTGTTCTCCAGGTGGCTGCTGCCAGGGGGAAGGGGGGGGGGCAGAGGCAGCAGAGATGCTAGAGAGGCGCTGAGCAGCACATGTGGGACTTGCTGGAGGCTACAGCAGGCTGACCCCTGCTTGAGGGGGTTATTCAGGTTAAATTGCCACATTGGCACTTTGCGATAAATAAGTGGGTTTTGGGTTGCAATTTGGGCACTCGGTCTCAAAAAGGTTCGCCATCACTGCTCTAGTACATGTAGAACATGATGGCCAAATGCACCATCACTCCATTCTGTCCTGAAACTGAAGCCTAGACTGAGTGACATGTGCTTTTCCCCTTGCGTCTTCACTAACTGACAAATACCTTCCAGGTGTATTTGTGGATCCTGGTAGTAAACTTTTTTTCTGGAAGCCAAGATTACTTTGGTGACCTGGGTACTAAGACCTATTCCTGTGAGTTGCTGCCGTTCAGCTTCCAGACAGCTAATTGTAATTTGTCTGGCTTGGGATGAAGGAAAGATCCCTGCTGAAGAAGGTCCCATCTGCCTGGAAGCCTGAAAGGAGGGCCCATTGACATCTGCTGGATCACAGAAAAACCAAGGTCTGTGGGAAAAAAAGTAGCCACCACTGGTACCACTGCTTGCTGCTCCCTGATTTTCTGGAGTAGTTTCGGAAGCATGGGTATCGGATGCAGTGGCGTACCTAGGCAAACTGGAGCCCTGGGCAAAACCTGAGTTTGATGCCCGCCCCCATGGGCGGCCACCCTCTCCCACCGTGACCAAACAATGATTTTTTCCACCAGGTCGTTTCAAAGTCACCATCACATTATAGAACATGCCCCAACTCACAAATCTGAACACAGCAATAGGCCATGCCACACAGCAGAAATATTTTTTTAAAACATTTTCAAAATGCTTTCAAAATGTTTTATTACTGCTATGAAAACATTTTATGGTGTTGTATCCAGTCCCCGCAACTGGGGGAAATAGCATCACTTCCAATGTTATTTAAACTGGGGACCCCAGATTCTCCGTTTAAGGTGGATTTAAAAGGAGAATCTGGGCTCCCTAGTTTAAACAAGTGATGCTGGAATCCACGCCCAAACAGCATTATTTTCAATGGTCTGGGGTCCCCAGTTTAAACAACATTGAAAGTGATTCTGTTTTGGGGTGGATTATCCCCCACCCTAAAACAGCATCACTTTCAAGGTTAAAATTGGGGACCTCAGATTCTCCCTTTAAATCCATGCCGAAGGGGGTGGATTTAACAACAACAACAACAACAACAACAACAACAACAACAACAACAACAACAACAACAACAACAACCTTTATAAGGCATTGAGAGAATAAAAGAAAGAAAGAAAACAAGCATTGGCAGGAAGGGGGTGGATTTAAAAGGAAAATCTGGATAAATTTAGAGGGTGCCTGCTGTCAGGGGTGCAATTATTAAGAAGCAGCACCAAAATTTGAGAGTACCTTTGTGATACCCTATTGATGATACTACCCAGGTTTGGTGAAGTTTAGTTCAGGGGGTCCAAAGTTATGGACCCTCAAAGGTGTAGCCCCCATCTCCTATTAGCTCCCATTGGAAACAATGGGGATGGGGGCACTCCCTTTGGGAGTCCATCTTTGGACTCTCTAAACCAAACCTTACCAAAACTGGGTGATATCATCAGGAAAGTCTCCCAAAAAATCCCTGAAATTTTGGTGCTGCTAGCCTAAAAACTGCGCCTCTGCAGGCCAAAAACAGAAAAACACTGAAAATACAAAAAATCCCACAAACCATCCTGCAGTTTTTGCGCCCCTCACAAGGTGATGCCCTGGGCAACTGCCCACTTTGCCCAATGGGAGGAATGCCTCTGATCGGATGAAATGTGTACAGAAGGCCAAATGGCCAGCTCGATGTTACAGCATCCACTGGCTCGGCTTGAGGACATTGGAATCTGCTACCAGGGACACTGATGTTTTTGCAGTGAGGCAAAAAAATCCACTTTGTAAAGCTGAAATGATGAAACACTTCCAGGAAGACTTCTCTTTGAAGTGTCCACTCTCCCTCAGACAACTGTGCCCAGCTTCGTCAGTCCACCTACTGATTAAATTCCCTTTTGATGTGCTTGGCCTTTAGGGAAAGCACAAGTTTCTCCACTCAGTTCATGATCTTGTTTGCCTCCTGATAAAGATTGTTTGTTAAAATAAGTCTTGGTGGTGATGTTGTCCATATGGATAAAGACATGATGCCCTTCTATTTGGTCTTGGAAGACTTGAATCGCCAGGAACACAGTTCTCATCTCCAGTCGAATAATGTGGTGCTTTACTTCCTATGGACTCCACTGACCTTGCTGGGCGATCCCATCCAGGACTGGCCCCCAACTCCTCAGACTGGTGTCTGTAGTGATCTGCTTGTAGATCGAGAAGTAAAAGTTTCCCTTGTTTGATGTTCTTCAAACAGAGCCACCAGAACAGGCTGAGTTTGACCGATGATGGAACCATCAGAGACATTTCTGTCTTGTGTGATATCAGTATTGAAATGGTCAGAGTACTCGTTGAAGGGGCTTGGAGTGGAACCTGTCCCACTGGAGGGAGTCCAAATTGGATATGAAAAATTTCAGATGCATAGGATGGCAAACAGCTTCTTGGTAAGCTCTGAGAATTGCCCACTAGGAGCCTTCAGTTGGGTCTCAAAATTAAGGGGGGGGGACACACCTTTTCAGTAGGACTAACCACTGGAAGAAATTCACCTTTCTTCACATGACAGATTTCAGATCAGACTTAGAACTCTCATTCCCCTCCACCCTGTTGGGGCCTCTTTAGACATAGTGCTGCCAGTTTCTTTGCTGCTAAATACTGGTAATCTTCCCCCTTGAGGACTGGGGGCTTGTATATCCCCACCATCCTCCTCATCTTCTAAATTCTGCCTTTTCCCTGGAGTCCTTGCTATCTGAGGCTGTATCAGAGTCCCTGATGGGACTGAACTGATCCTAGTCACCTTAGTGAGCCAGAAGAAAACCACAACTCCCATCTGGGCATTTATCTGGAGGTAAATGGATGAGGGGACCCAGATCTGGAAGCCTTCTTAAGTATGGGAACAGCTTGCTACATCAGAACACCAAACTCCTCCCTCGTGGCCCACTCCTCTGAGGAGGAGTTGATAAACCCAGAGTTGGAGTTACCCAAGTGTTGACTGTCCTCTGTTGACTCCTATAGGGCCATTGACGGAGTCCCAAAGGAAGCTCCCCTTGTCTGATGCTTCAGCATCACCGATTGAGAGGATGCCTGCTGAACCACTGCAACTCCACCGGTAGCTATTCTGTTTGGCACTCACCAGTTTGGCATACTTTGGTGTATGAGAAGCTGGCACTGAAGCTGTTTTACCCAAGGCTGCAGCAGCCCAAGATTGGGCTGTGCCTGCCTGGGATTTGTCGCATGCAGCTTTGGTCATTGTCAAGAGATCCGTGTCAACCTCAGACATAAAACTGATATTGCTACTCTCCCTTTCCATCCCTAACCAGCATTTTGAGAATGGCTCCGAGAGGATGAAGAGAAGCCAAATCCTGGCTGAGTTCTCATCCACCAGTGGGCAAAGGGACAAAGATATAATTAAAGGAATGGATTGAAAGAGTGGTGGAAGGTAGACACCAGGGAAAGGAAAGGAAGAGTCAAGGATCTTAGAATAAGGTAGAAGAAAAGACAAATTGAAACAAAAAATGACTAGCTAATGATAGCTTTTCTAACGCAGCACAAGCAATAAGTGACTGCTCTCCCTTAACGCAGGAACAGAACTTGGGATTGCTGGGTAACTTCCACAGGATATAGGAAGCAAAAGACCTAGTTTCTGTCTCCCAGGTCAATGGTAGAAATTATCCAGAAAGCTCAGAAGGAGAATTGGACCCCCTGGACCAAAATTAACCAAACTGTGTGCTCTTAGGACAGTTTGGCACCTCTAGCTTGAAAAATACCCCTCACAGTAACTCCCTCCCTCACAAATTCCCCAGAGGCTGAATATTTCCAGGTTTCTTGGGATTTTTTGACATCCCTTTATATTGACAGAAAAATATTTGGATTACCAATACTTGTATTCCGGTTATATCAGCTTTACCAATAATTTTAAAGCTGATAATAATCTGAACCTGAATTTTACCATTTTTCCCCCTGGTCATGCCTAAAAATAAGTAATCAAAATGGATACTCTAGTTACAAACACATTTAATTTCTGGGCAGGGGTGGATAATAGTCAATTGTCTGAATAAATGATAAATCAATTGCCTCGTCAAAGGAGTAATTCACCAAGTCAGAATAATGAATGAGCCCTTGCATCGTTGTGTTCCTTAGTGGAAA
The DNA here is from genome assembly GCF_021028975.2 of Sphaerodactylus townsendi. Lineage (NCBI taxonomy): Eukaryota > Metazoa > Chordata > Lepidosauria > Squamata > Sphaerodactylidae > Sphaerodactylus > Sphaerodactylus townsendi. The sequence continues at coordinate 65,388,288 of NC_059430.1, forward strand.
TGCTGTGCCAAATGACATGATTACTCAATATGAAGAATTTATTTTTAAAAATCCTGATCACTGTGTAATTTATATATTTTACACAATAAATAATTTTACTTTGACATCCCTTTACATTGACAGAAAGGCAAAAGGTGTAACCTTTCTCTCTGAGCATCAAATAGAGATACTAAAGCTGATGCGTTAACATATTTAAAAATAAATCATCAAAAGATCTGAGAACAAAGTTCAGACGCGCATCTATGACTGTTTTTATAAAGACAAATATACATGCCTTGTTTATAAAGATGGGCATGCTCCCTCCCCAGTAAACTCTGAAACTGAATTTATATAAATCAAGCCTCTGATCGATAACATGGATGAAAGGCTGGGAAATCCATATTCATATATTCTCACTTTTGAAAGGAATAGCAGCTGTGCAAGATCTCAGTTTGGATCAAGGGAGCATAGGGGGAAGGGAGAAGAGATTTATTTCCTCCACCCCTGCACTATCAGCCTTGGAAGCAAATAAAATGGATATCAGATGAATGAATGCCTGCCTTTTATCATTCAAATGGGTATTCCCCATGACCAAATCAGGGTCCCATATGACTATTTCTATTTAAAAACACCAGGACACTTAGAGCTGTACATAGTCCTCCAATCTGGGATCTTGATCATGGATGGTGGTGCTTTTTGGAAGGAGGATCTTTTCCATCTTAATCATCTTGCCTCAGAATTAGGCATGTTTAGTGTGAAAAGGCTTAATTATGTCAGAGCCCAAACACACAACATCTCCTTGCCCAGGGGCATTCCGTCGAAAAGAAAAGGCTGACTGGTGGTTCTGCTAAGATGAACCTGCTTTTCCTGTTGCTCTCTTCATTGCATTTGGCAGCCTTCTTATTCTGCCCTAAAATTTGTTGCTGTTTGAAAAATACAACAATGCTTAAGTTTCAGCGAAAGGCAAGCAGAGTCGAAGCAAAAGACTCAGCTTCCTGAACAGGAAAAGTAGGAAGCCACCATTAAAGCAAACTTATTTTAAAGTAAAGCAATCAATGTGTCTTTAAAAAAAGAAAGAAAGAAACAAGTATGTGGTGCTATCCTCACTAAGAATCCTGTCAGAACTCCTCCTGCTTACAGCCACTTCAACCAGGAATCAGAATTAAGCCTAGTTTCGTGTTATTGATATATTAGTCTTTGCCTGTCCCTTTTTATCTCATTAGTCTCCCACAGAGGATAGCAGAATAATGTTTATTCTCTAATGTAATTATATGTAGCTTGCAAGGAATGTTTCCTGATACATTATTATTTCAATTTTTTCCAATTAATTTATATTTTTTGTTTGATATCAGGTTAGGGCAAAGAGTCTAAACACAACAGACAGGACTCTGTTCAGACTTACTAGATTTCATTCACATAATGAGAGAAGTATTTTTACTGTTCCCAGGCAGCAATAGTACTAACAAAGAACAAGTTGAGCATTCAGTAGTAATTTGTTGCAGTACTTGAAATACAATTGGGAAATACAATTGGGAATTATAGATCATAGTGTTACCGCGCTGCTCAGGATAACACTTTCCTTACTCAGAGGTATCCCGCTCTCGGCAGCGCCCAGGAACCCAAGCAAGACCCGACAAGGCTCGGATATATATAAAAGAGATTTATTGAGATGCTGACCTAAGTGTCAGCACCTCCCTTCCGCACAAACACTGCGCTGCCTAGCAGCCTTACAATCCCTTAAGTACACTTTCTCCCGTCGGGAGCCCGGGAGAACCAAAGACAGCCCACCACCATTCAAAACAACCAATCATTCATTTGCAACATGCAGGAACCAATCAGTGTCCGATATGCATCCTCTTCTCAAGTTTCGCGCCAGAGCAGGGCGAGGCGATGACGTGTTCACTGACGGGAAACACAAAGGTTTTCTCCAGGTGTCCAGGGTCAGGAGGCAGAGAGCGATGACGGGGTCGCCTTATCTGCCTGCTGATCGGATTAGGCAGGGCAAGGCGCCTCGACGGAGGTTTCCCTTTGTCCGCGTGCATCAAGAAACTTTACACGTGAATGGGATGGGTCTGGGTGAGGCAGAGATGGCTCTCTGCCTTGGGCCAAGGAGGTTCCATACAAACACAAGTACAGGGAAACTTACAAATCCTATTTCTATCTAATACAAACTAGTTTCTACCTAATAAATACAAAACAGAATAATCTTTCAATCGTTTTAGTTCAGACACAGTCCAGGAGCGGGATTCTCTCCTGGCTCCGCTATCAATAGCATTTTGATTTGGCCCAGCATAAACTTAATCACAGTTTCAGAACCCAGGAAGCTTGTACAATTAGTCATAAGTATAAAGACTGGGGTGGGGGGAACACTACCTTGACAGACATATACACTATAAGGCTTAGGACATTATACAGCACTGCAAGATCTGATCTGCACTTGCAGCAGAAAGAGGCAGAATGCTAATATCTGGATCACTGCAGACTGGAGATGAATCAACCTATATGTTTAAAAAAAGGCCTGGTGCTTGGAAAAAAAAAATACATTAAGTCAGTGCGGTCTGGTGATTAGACTGCTGAACTGGGATCTAGGAAACCCAGCTTCGAATCCCCACTTTGGCATGGAAGCTTGTTGGGTGATATCGGGCCAGTTGCAAATACTAACCTATCCCACAGAATTGTTGTGAGGATACAGTGGAAGAGAGACGAACAATGTTAGTTGATTGGGTTCCCCATTGGGAGAAAGGTGGCGTGTAAAAGAAGTTTTGAAAAGGTATGTAGAAAATAAGTACATTAGGGCGTTTTCCCCAAGCCAAAACATCCCAGGAGAAAACCGGGATCATACATACTGGGATGTTTCCATCTCGGTTCCTCCCTCCACATGGCAGCCCGGGAAGAAGAACTTCAGGTGATTACACATGGCCCCCAGTTTACTTTCAATTTCCTCGCTGACAATGCCGTGCATGCACGAACTGTCCTGTTTTTCCGCCATTCTGATTGGCTGCAGCCGGCAAGGTGGGAAAAATAAACCGCCCCGTCTCCCGCAGTGTTTGCATGGGAGTGGGAGCAACACAGGTTTTTTTAAAGAACCGCCAATTTTATTGTTTTTTAAATGGCACAGGATAAGGGAAATCTCGTGGGGTGGGGCCGAGTTGGACCCAGAAGCCATGCGGAAAACGCCCCGGACTACTTACTTACAAGTTCAAATCCCCAGAACTGGTGCACACAGCTGAAGAACTGCTTCAAACAACATTAACACCAGTACCAAATGAGGTCTAGGGAACTGGACTTGCTATTTGTTCTTTCTTCTCAATTTGTTCAGTCTGTGGGTGATCGTCAGAGGGCTTTTCCAGGGGTGGCTGCTTTCATTTCAAATGCTTCCCCAGAGGAAGAAGGTTGCTAACAGCCCATAGAAAAATGTCCTGTACCTTGAACAGAGTCTTAATGGGAATTTAAGGCATGAAAAGTTTCAGTTGACTATTTCCACACAATATGCCCCTATTCAAGGGACACAACATTTTTCTCCAGGTCTGCTGGCTGCACAGAAGGTGAGCTAGACCTTTCCACATTTAGGTACATCTACAAGATGTCTGTTTAGAGAGTCTTCTGGTAAATATCCACTGATATGGAGGTACAGATGCTAGGTTTTGTTTAACCCTTTAAGCTCTAGTTGTGTGTAAAAATAGTGGTTATTTGTTTTAAGGGCTGTATGATCCTCTGAAGATGCCAGCCACAGATGCAGGCAAAACATCAGGAGAGGATGCCGCTAGAACACGGCCATACAGCCCGGAAACCACACAGCACCCAAGTGATTCCGGTCGTGAAAGCCTTCGACAATACAGCTGTATGACTGTTGATTGTTTTTATCGGGATGCTTGATGGTAATTTTCTGTGATGGTTTTTACACAAACTGCCTTGAAGAATCAGAAATGGTGATATATAAATTAATCTCAGAAAAGTACTCTTCCTATTTTGTTCTTATACCCATGGAGTACCTTTAGAGCACTTGAAAAAATAAATGTGACCATCTATTGATGTCTGAAGCAGTTTGATTTCTTCTAGCACCTCAGGATTTTACTACCTCAGCTACATGTGTAGAACGGCCCCTTGTACCACTGTCCATAAGATAAAGGCCATTAAGCCCGCTTACCTAAGTAAGACTCATCCAGAGCTGCACAAACCACATTCTGCAATGTAATTATTATCCAAGCCAGAAAGAATATTTCTACAATAATAAATGGTGGAACATTAAACCATGTAATTTGTGGGATGCCGGAAATCTTCCTGCATGATGGCATTATTATTATTATTTAACTTCTGTAGTTTTTTTATGTTAAATATATATTTTAACCGCTAAAATTAAAGGTTGGTGTTTTTTTTAAAAAAGAAGCTCAATTCTAGCACCTCCAGGGCATAACCCCAATGAAACAGCAAGAGAAATTAAGCATTCCCATAAAGGAAGGCAATGATAATATTCAACTACAATGTAAATAAAGTGAAGAGAAAACATTCTCTACCCATATATGGAACAGAGGAGCAAAATTACCCATTAAAAACCACAATAAAGTATTACTATAGCAGATGCTAATATACCTAATGTACTCATTATCCCAAGACACCTAGTGATTAAGTAAGCAGATCCCTTTTGTTATGCAAAAATGGTGGCAGCTTTACAGCAGGCTGCAGGAGCTCAAAGGCAATAAAAATAAGAATGCCTTTCAACTCACAGGACTATCCACTAGCCATCAAACTTTCCTGCCATTTAAACAGCAATGCAGAAAGGAAGCAATTAGACTCCAAACTTACTCATATTTTATCCTGTCTTTTCTGTGTACAATAAAGCGGACAGCAAATTGTAACCTGACGCAAAAGTTAATATGTACCTGAATGTCCAAAGAGAGAACTCTTGCCAGCAGTGTCTGGAAAATCCCCATGATCCTTTGTGAAAACCTTATAGGTATGTTTAAGTACAAGTTTGAATATAATTCTTTTATGACAATGCTTGTTCTATTTCATTTCATTGTTTATTTCATTCCTAATAGGAACACAAAGCAATTTAAATCATTCTTTTCTCCTGCATTTTATACTGAGAACAACCTTGTGAGATAGATTAGGCTGAGTGAGTTTGACAGGTCCAAGGTTATCCAGCAAGCTTTTGTAGCTGAGTGGGGATTTGAAGCTACGTCTGACACTCTAACCACTACACCGTACTGGCTCTCAGAAAAGGAGAATACATAGTAAGCACCTGATGAAGCTGTTCTGAAGAGGAATGCAACTGTGTTATTTACCCAGTTAATCTACAGACCACAGCACAAGCAGCTAGTGAGGGTGGGGTTGGGTCAGCCTATGTGTATATCTGGTCAAAGGGCAAGTGGGCTTGGCCCATTTTGTATGTGCCAGCTCTAACATTATTTTTTCCTCCCATTTTTCTTTTCCTCCCTGGGGACAAAGGTTTTGCTGCCTTGGGGATTCATGGCTGGGGTGGTCATTGGCCTATGTGTCTGAGCCTTTTGGGGTTATCAGGCAGCTGTTGGTAGTAACTTTTCTGCTGTACCATGCTCTTATCAGCCAGGACATCTTTTGAGTGGCTATACTGTTTTTGGCAATTCATATTGCCTAAACCAGAGCGGGGCCCACCGCCCACCTGGAATGCCCCCCTTCAATCTTTGCCACTGAGGTAAATTCCTCCAGCAAGTGGGCTCGAGAAATTCAGTTGGTTCTGGGGGGCAGCATTCAGGCTGCCCAGATGCGTGGATCACCTCTCCCATGCTGCACCTTTCACTTCCTTTACTCTGTGTCAATAAAATATCTGGCTGTGGCCAATATTTTACCCACAAAAAGTTGTCATGTATATGTTTTCACAGTTTAGCCCTGAGCTGGCAGGTCCACTCATCGGCCTGCAAACCAGTCTTGGGTCAGTTACTTGTATTAATTTCAATGCAAACTCAAAAAGTTAAAAAAAAGGGTCAAAATGAATTCAGAGGAGTACATTGATCCACGCTTTCATTTACTAATGTACACCTTTAAAAGCTTAAAATTCAGAGTACATTGATCCACACTTTCATTTACTCATGTATACCTTAAAAATCCTTAACTTACAGTTGCAAGCTTTTGATTTTTAGCATTTTAGCTCTTGCAAAGCCTCTTGCTTTCTTTTAGAAGAAACAAACTCATGGCAGCATTTCTGGGGAAGTAGAAAGAAGGAACAAAAAGTGTCAAGAGACACATAAAACCGGAATATGGTAAAGAGGTAAATGAACCTTAAAGTCCATAATCTCCCTCCTAAAAGGTAAAATTAATAAGAGTACAGAGACCTAGATATAGTAAGTTTCATTATGCTCCAAAGTAAATGAGGACATTTCTGAGCATTGGTGCTCAAAATAAAAATTCTGACAGCCAATCAGCTGCTGTCACTATAAAGCATGCAACAATAGGAAAACATGGAACAAAAAAGCATTTGTCACATATTCATCTTAGAACAATGAAGTCAATCAGAGAAAGATTGCAGCAGATGGATATTCTCTGCTGAGACTATTCGTGGTACCAGAATAGCCCCTAACTGCTGTCAGAAAGAGAAGCAAAGCAAGCAATTTTTGCCTTTTCAAGTTCTGCACATTTAGCATTTTGTTACTTTGACAATGGTCCTTTATATTAAAGAATCTAATCATGTTTGTATGTATGTAAAGTCCTGTCAGGTCACAGCTGACATGATGATCCCAGCGAGGGGCTTTCAAGGCAAGTGAGAAGCAGCAGTGGTTTGTTATTACCTTCCTCTGAAGAGGCTTCCTTGAAGGACTCCCTTCCAAGTAACAACTCCGCTGAGCTTCCAATATCTGATGAAATCACCATGATGCCTTCCCTTCCAGATTTGACTTGGGATGGAAAAACAGTGTGCCCAAGAACACTGGCCAGTATCAGAAAATATGGGTAACACTATAAATGGCAGAAATATGCTGGAAAGAGCAGCTATATAGTAAAGTATAGCGCCACGCAGGCTGGGGATTAGACAGCACTTCAGGGTATGGACTAATAACATTATAGGCCTTTGTTATATGTTAGCAAACTACTTATCCTGGCCTTCTACTCCAAAAAGAGTATCCAAAGTTATTTAAAGTAAAACAACAACAAAAAATAAAATTTGTATACTAAGAACTATATGACATGTATATTAATCCATAACCTATGCTCCCATGGAACATATCTATCTGTTCACCAATCTCTTTATCAGCAAATGATGCTTTTTTATTATTTCCAGTTATCTGTTGTGCTTTTCAGTTTTGAATACATTTCATGTTTAATCTCTTCAACAAAACAGATCAAGGCAAAAAATGTTTAAAAAATCATCTTTGGTTTATGGATAATTTAATAACCAGACTGGCGGTTTCAGTTAACTTGGCATAACTGTGATACACATTCAGCACCATAAGGTTCCAATCCGCAAACTACTGAGCCCCTAAATAGACCAAAATGTCTTCAATAATTTGCAAATTTCAGGACGTCTGGCCCAAATCTGTAAATACATACACTTTAGAATGTATTCTTGGGTCATCTATGTGATAAGATCAGACAACAAATTTACAGTCAATTTACACAGCTAATAAACTGTGGGGAAATAGTCAAAGTAGCTTTTCAAAAAAGGTACTAAAAGATTATTAGTAGTACATAGCACTTTCAAGTATTCAAAGTGCTTCACTCATACCATCTTTCAGTTCTTATAGCAATTCACAAGGAAGGTATTTCCGTGAGGCTGAGGATGAGAGAATCAGAGGTTGAGGCTGAGGGAGTGGTATTGAAGTCCTACAGTTCACTTCAGAAGATGGGGAAAAATGGCTCTCCCATAAAACTTGCTGCTAACTAGAATTACAGAGGAAATTGTCTTTTACTGTATACAATTACATTCAGAAGCTTTCTTCACAGCCTTCTGTTTAATTTATTATTTATTTATTTTTATTTTTTGAACTTATATACCGCCCAACCCCCGAAGGGCTCTGGGCGGTGAACAACATAAAATTCAAATACAAATAAACATAAAATCAATATAAATTAATCACTAAATAACATATTTAAAATGCAGCAAATTAATACATAATACAGCAATGCCCGCAAAATCCCTCTTAGACCCTCCCGAGGGGGAGAGAAAAAGAGTGGGTCCTGCAGATGGAATGGACCCTACCTATAAAATGAAAAGAAGGGGGCCTATACAGGTACTATACTCCTGGCATACAGTGAATGCCAATTTAACTTTTGATACCAACTGAAGGGCAGTTCATGTGATCTTGGGGTGCTTGGCTGGATGCTTATCTTATTTTTAAGGCTGTTTAGTCAATACCCACTATCTTTTTAAAGTGCTTAAGGCTCATTAAGCAGAAACTTACTTGTGTATGTGCTGGACACCTAGGAGATTCACTAGACTAATTTATGTCATAGGCGAAGTAACAGCAGATGCAATGCCCCAGAATTGCACTTTGTCCACTTGCTTTGAAGCTGTCTGGCTGTGCGCTTGTTGTGACAGGTGGGTCAGCCAGAGGGTCAGAAATATTCTGAACACATGATGACAATTATCGTTTATTATAACAGTGGTGGACTACACTCAAGCTATAGGGGTTCCTAGAACGACAAGTAGATACTACAGTACTTTGATCAAGCCTTTTATAGGCCAAACCCTTTCTAAAGAAAAACAAAATTCCTCTAAACTTTGCCAGTTTGCTTAGCAACGTAGTAGAGCTATCAATAAGATAAACAGTCATGTAGAAACTGAGAGATGCTTTCAGATATATCCCAGATGATATGGGTCTAATTCCTCACAGTTTTTGATGACACTGAAACTGATCTGCAGGAGGATGCTTAAGGCTACAGCCGGTTTAACCTGGCAACAAAACTCCTTCAGATGCAAAGGTAATTTTGGGAGCAAATTCTAGAGGGCATACTATTTTTCCTTCCTTTAATGTCACTTTTTAAAAATAGCTCCAATCCAGAAAGGAAGGGAATTATTTTTTGTTTGAGGACCAAGGGCAAAAACAGAGATGATGGTGATCACAGGTCTCCTTCACTCTGTAAAGGTAAATCATACATGATTGAAATTATGAACTCGATCAAGGCTACGCAGGAAAGACAGTGGAGGTGTAACCACTGAAACCATCCCTATTTTTGCTCATCAAAAATGGTATACCTGCAGAGTAATTATTGTTATGAAGGTGAGAGATACATTTTAAAGGATACACCTGGTTTTTCTTCTTCAAAATGCTATCAACTGTGCAGGTTTCCAGAGAAATCATCAAGGGATTAAAAAATGGACCATGCAATCCCAAGGAGGGGGGAGCTCCAAATTCCCGGTGCAGTGTGGGCTTCTACTGGTATAAATGCCCTCTGCAGGGTACATACGCTAGCAGAGGGGGAAATCTGCTGGCGCTTGGCTGCTGCTGCACCCTGCAACACCTGGCCATGGTGTTGGGCCTCACGCCGGTGTTTGAATGCCACTCCCAGCTAAACTGCTGTTACAGGGCATTCCAGGGGGTGGGGTCAACATTAGTCAGCCTCCAGACCCCTTTCAGCTCCCGTCCGCTGGCGAAGTAGCTAGCAGAGATACACTACAATTTTCATGACGTATCTCTATTCTCCCCTATGGGGGACTAAGAGGTTTTTTTAAAAAAATGGGGGAGGGGCTTCCTGCATTGTGGGAAAGCCCTGTGGAGCAGGCAGAGCGGCACTCAAGCAGTGCCGTCCTCATCTGCCTCAACTTTGGATTGTGCTGTAAATCTCCTCTTTCTTTTCCTACATGCTCTGTATTTGAATTTACCTTTTACAAATCATCCAGATGCACTTGTGAGGCTAATGGAAGTCCTTTGATAGTGAATAGTTTCTTCTCAAGAACAGAGCCAGGGGTGAACGTTCATGAGATGTTTCCTCATTTTTGCCCTACTACAAAATTCTTTATAGGTTTTTAAGACAACATCAAAACATCTTATCTGATTTTCATGTTTTTTTTCTTTTCCTGGTTCTCAGCTTTTCCTGGTTTTCTTAACTCGGCCCATCAATTCACTCTTAAAGGCACAGATCTTGTCATACCCAGTAGTCTCAAGATTGTAAAATGTTGTAAAAGTCTTTGAATTATTGTTACATCAATATTGCCATTATAGCAGTTATATTGATATTGTAGCCCTTTCCAAAAAATAACCCCCCCCCCGCCCACCCTGGACCACATGCTGCAGAAGAAGGAGACTATGTCCTATGTCACTTGCCATGGAAAGAATGGAAAGTGAAAGTAGGGCTCATCCATACAAGAAATCTTGCCAAGACAGACACTCATCCCTGCAAGTTGGCAGACACCTTGTGCATAATCAGCCTCTGTCTCCCAGGTCCTGGTCCAGCATTTTAATTACTACATAGCACTGGCCCTTCTTAGTAAAATCCCAAACTAAAATATATATCTTGTTTTCCAGAAATTAATATTCAAAAATATTCAAATTGTAGACAGATGCAGTGTTACATGGGTTCATATTGACCGCAGGCTGGAGTCCGATTTTAACAGCATAATTTGAAAGAGCACAGATTGGGTTGGCTATAAGAAACCACCTCCTTAGAAACTTCAACTAGTGGAAAGAAACTTTGTGCAAGCTGGTAGTAGTGAAAAGATATGTGCATAAAGGAAAGAGATTGATACCTAAGAATTATTAATACCTTTAATTGTATGATGTAACCATATATTGTACATTTTCAAGATCTGTAACTCATGTTCCATTATGTTATTTCATCTCATAATGGAGGCTTTTCATTACAATATGACTGCCTTTACTTTTCCTTCTTTTCTGAGTGCCATTTGGCAGAAAATATTCCATTTGGAAAGTCACCAAACTCTTACCTTGCAAAATAAAGCTGAGGAAGTCAGCAGTGTTTTTGCCATTACTATCTTTTTTAAAGGCCATTTGGCTTTTTAAAACACTTCTCACAGAACACTGATGTCATCTAAGACTAATAATAGCAATGGCAAACATTTATTTGATTTTAGAACACCCTGGCTGAATAGCACATGAAAAAGAGTGATTAGCTGAGAAGGCAGCTTCAGCACATGGAATGAAATATCAGGAAAAGTGTACCTGCATGACAATAAGAAGGTCAAAGACTAAGATGAAGGAAGCCAAAAAGGCCCTGGAAACTTCATCGCTTGGCAGGAATCCACGATTGAGCTTGTCCCAGCTGATCCAGTCAGTTGTGATGACAAGCACAACCACCGAGGTCAAAGTAAACAGAACAGTCCTGAAAGGAATAGAAAGCAAGAGGGGTTCACCAAACATATAGTAAAGGAAGGAGGAGAGGTAAAAGTTGTTGTGGCTTACCCTGTAAATAGTTTTAAAATGACAAATTTTGAGGTGCTTCTAAACAATGGGTTGGATCCTGCCATGTTTTACTCAGTTAATTCTCATACAGCTCCCATTCCACATGCTTTTGTTCCCACAAGCCCTAACATCATTAGAGTAGCTTTTCTGATAGTGAAAATGTTACCCTAAGCAGGCAGCCTTTGCTTTTTAGTTGGGGGAATTAGCTGCCAAGATATAGATCAAGAGGGGGTAATTAGGATCAATAACCACTGTATACCAGGATTATCTGGGAGAGAACTCTTAAATAAACAGGCAGTAGTACAATTAAACAACTGAGTTTTATTAACAATAATTACTGAAAACAAGGAATATATTTTAGACAATGTTCATACACCCACACAAAGCATACAAGGTCTGAGTAAGAGAAAAGGGTGAAAATTGTAAAGGGTTTCAGGGATGGGTGATAGCAGTCTTGAAGGGACATACAGGAAAAGCAGAGTCGAAGAGGAAAACAACCAGCATTTCCAGGAACAAAAAGAAGAAGCCCACACACAAGTGGTGTGTGTGTGTGTGTATGCACAAATCCAAAACACACACACTATGACTATTTATGCAGTTGTGGTATGCTTCGGATTGAACATACATTTCTTTTGGGTTGGATTCTTGGTATCACATATTCCCCTCTCCTGAACACTGCACCTCAAATCAAAGATTCTCCACAGTTTCCAAAACATCTGAAAGCACAGCTTTTCTTCTCCCTTCGCAGGGAAAGCAAAGGAAGACGGCATGCATTTGGCTTGAATCAGATTTTCTTGCTCTTCCTTTGCCCACCTACTGCTCTTCAAGGCAGCAGTTCAGAATGATCAGAAGAGCTTTTCCCCCCTCTAATTTTAACACGGCTGGTTATCACTAGAACAATAGACCAGTGAAATCTACATGAAATTTAGATGGTCTAGCAAAATAATGCTATACCCAAGGTGGTGAGCATGCATGCACACACGCACACAGGCAGCACAGAGAGAACAGGTGGGTACAATGTCAGATTTTTGACTGGGCACACTTTGAAGCAGAAGAACTTTGGACCCCCTGAACCAAACCTCACCAAACCTGGGTAGTATCATCAGGAGAGTCCCCCAAACAATCCCTGAAAGTTTGGTGCTGCTAGCCTAAACAATGCGCCCCCTGCAGGCCAATAACCAAAAAACACTAAAAATGTTTTAAAAACCCACAAACGGATGGGCGGAGCTTTGGACATGAATGGGGGGTTTGAACCCGAGAACCCCCCCTTACCTACCTCCTTGGTTGTCAGGATGCAAGATAATGCTTGAGATATTCTCCTGAATATTAATTTAATGGCTGGAATGGTTGCAGATGGGAGTAAGTAATGGTCTGTTTGTAATGATGATTAAATCACCTTAGGGTGACACAAAGGATTAACTAGCCCCATTGTCCAGCCATACACACCTTCAGATCAAGGAAAAAGTTCAGTTGCCAACCACTTTTTTCCCCAGTCTTGACACACAAGATGGATCACATAATTGTTTAAGAGGCACCCATGTTGCAGCTCTTTTTCTTCACTTTTGTCATATGTTTAAGTATCATTTTTGTTTTTAATTTATTTATCTTGAGACCAGCTAACTTTCCAAAACTATTTATTTTCTCTGTCAGGGTATTAATTTTATCTATAAGTTTATCTAAGAACAGTACCAGGTCATCTGCCTACGCTCTTAGTTTATAATTTTCGCCTTTAATTTTTATCCCTTCACAAAGTAATGCAAAAAATAATAAAGGTAAAATTTGAAATGACTCCTGAATCATACTTATTAGGTCTAAATAATGTCAAAAGTGTAAAACAACATAATGTTCTGTTTCTCTGCTTGGTGACTACAGCCAGGATTGTTCTGGCAAAAAAACCTGGAACATACAAACAATTCCCACCACAGAAGAATGGATAGAAAAAGACTGAACTATAGTTGAACAAGACAAATTGACTTGCTTACTGAAAGAAGACTCCCTGGAAAAATTTAACGCAACTTGGTCCCCTTTCATGAATTACATATCGAAACAATTTAAGATAAGTTTAACAGGGGTAGGGTTAGAAGACTAGGAACAGATGTGTTAAATGATATTAGGATAATGTACATGAATAATCTAAATATGTAAATTGTGTGTTAAAGTCTTGATTTAACAAAACTGTCATAACAAATATAACAGAATGGTTTACAATGAGGGGAAACATACCAAGTTCAGACTCACACATCTGAAAATAGAGATATAAGTTAATGATTATGTCCTATGTGCCTTTTTTATCTGCAAGAAATGTTTTTAATTTGTTTCGAATCTGTATTTTTTGTGATGGAATGATGTTGGTGCAGAGTCAATAATTTTTTTGTTATTGTTTGTTGAACTTTGTAATAGATTTTCTGAAACTCAAAAAATAAAATAAAATAAAACAAAACAATACATTTAATAGATGTAAATCAATAAGACAAACAACAGTAAAAATAAACCACAGAAAAATTATTAACAATCTTAGATGCCATTAGTAAAAAGTTCACAAAGGGCAGACATTTACAAAGTGTCACAAATTAGTGTGAATAAAAGAAATAACAGCACAGACTCTTGGCCTTGAAAAGACGTTTCATACTTTGGACACCACTGCCAAGCAGGCCCTATTTCAGGTACCCATTGACCTCATATGGAGGGCTGCGGTCATATGGAATAGGGTTCCATGAATAAAATTAGTATAATTAGTATAATAAAATTAGTGTTTTCCATGAACAAAATTAGTAAAATTTTACTATGGCAATCCAATCCAGATGGAGAGGCCAATGGGCATTGGGAGCAGTGAAGGGTCGGGTTGATGCATTTGTCCCCTCTACTGGCATAATGGGCAACCAAAAGTGGGCACCACTATAGAGGAAACTTAGAAGTGGGTGCAAAAGGGCGGTGTTTCCCCAAGGGTAGAGGGGACACTAGCATTCTATTCTTTCACTAGCATTCTATTCTGGGAACACAACACTCTGAGTCTGCAGTCTTACGCCTCACAAAACATTTTTCTATAAAACATGACAGCACCATTTTGAAAGGAAACCCCCACCTCAGCTTGTGGGTATTGCAGTCTTCTTAGCAAAAATACTAATAACCATACTTATTTAAATAGCATCTAATAGACAGCCATAAAGGAAAAACAGTAATGATCCCATACTTCAAGTAATAGCAAGTTTGTTATGCTGAGGTTATGCTGAGGTTGGCAGAGCTGCTTTTTTATGCAATTCTTCCCCTGCTTAAAACCTCTCACAGCCTTGTGGAATGTTCACACCATGCCTTATTTTAGAAGTGTGGTGGAGAAAAATGTCTGAACTACTCTTCCACTTCATGAGGATTTTAAACATCTGAACAGGACTATGAAATATCCACCACAGAAAAGACAAAGGACAGGGCTTTCATATCACTTCATTTCTCTTCCAAAACAATTATTTTCATTTGAGACTGTTCATAGATTAACCAGTAAATTTAAGAAAACCCCTGTTGCAGCTATCCAGTGGTCCTTCTAATGAGCATCCTGTGTCAACACAATGGTTAACCAGTTGCCAAACAGCAGAAAGAGTAGTTTTTATACCCCGCTTTTTCTCTAACTTTAAGGAGTTTGACAGCAGTATACAAATACCTTCCCGTTCCCACAACAGACACCTTGTGCAGTAGTTGGGGCTGAGAGAATTCTGAAAAATTATGACTAGCCCAAGGTCAGCCAGCAGGTTTCAAGTGGGAAAACACAACTGGTTCACCGGATCAGAGTCTGCTGCTCATGTGGAGGAGCAGTGAATCAAACCTAGTTCTCCAGAGCAGAATTCACTGTTCATAAGCACTATACCAGGTTGGCCTTCAAAAGTCTTTCCTTGCTATTCACAGATTAACTACTTCTAAATATGGAGGTTCTCATAAGTCCCTGTAGCTAGTAACCATGGACAGATTACAGTTAATGTCACAAATCAAATACATGTTAAGAAGTTTTTCCTCTGCTCTGTCCTAAACAGCATTGGGTACTTTTGAGTTCTCACGTTATGAGAGGGCTGCAACTGACAATAATAAAAAATGTTGAGATATCTTCAAATGATAAATCTTCAGATGATATCAACTGACAAGCTGACCCCTTGAAGAGCATTCTTATTAGGTAAAATGTATTTTGGAACATTCAGGTTCTTGGGAGATGGGGGAAAATGCTTTCTTTTGATTTCTGGGCTGTAGAGAAATGCCATTAAACTATGGTTGCTGAATGAAACAAAACATTGTGAATGTAGATTGCCCCAACTTTGCCTTCATAAATCTTTGGGGATATTTTATGAATTTCTTGATCCCTGTCTCAGTAAGAATGTACACAGGAAGCCTAAACTACTTGGTATGACTATAGTGGCTACAGTCTTTCAGATAGGACTTTTCTCTCAAATGCTAATGAATTAAGCATATTCATTAAAAAAGAGTCTACTTGAGTTAAACCATATTTTAACAAATGGAACCCATGATTTTTTTGAGAAGTATAATTTAGGTAATTCATAACATTTTGCCACACAACTATTACATTGCTAGCTCTGAGCTGTCTCTACTTATTAGTTGGGAGTCTGTTTTCCAAATGCTTTTTGAAAATGTTCAGACAGTGGAAGAAAAAACAATCATTTTGCATGTCAATTCACATGTGTTATTATTAAATGTGTGGGTGTATGCACAAACAGCAAGTAAGCAAGTCATTATTTGCTTTGTTTGCCAATTGCCATTCTCACATTTCTTAGAAGGCACCCCTCCCTTCTTTTTAATTCTTTCAATGAAGGAGAAAGGGGAAGATTTCCGGAATACGTTCTTTGGCCTTGAGTCGCAGAGGCCCATTCCGCACCAAAAACATTCTGGGCCAAAAACAGCGTAAAAACGCTGTCCCTGGGGCACTGTTCGCACAGCTGCCACCTCCACAACGAGGCAGCACCATGCTTTCTCCCACCAACCAGCGAGAAAATGCTGCTTTCAAAACTCACTCAATGGCTCATTCCGCACATGCAGAATAATGCACTTTCAAACTGCTTTCAGTGCTCTTTGAAGCTGTGCGGAATGGCAAAATCCACTTGCAAACAGTTGTGAAAGTGGTTTGAAAAAGCATTATTTTGCATGTGCGGAAGGGGCCAATGAGTGAGTTTTTTTAACAGGAGCATTTTCCTGCTGCAAACGGCACCGGCTTGGAGGTGCTGCTTTTAGGCGCCCTCCATTTGTCTTTTGAACTTCCCTTTCCTGTGTAGCTCCACAGGGAGAAAGGGACTCTCCTCCTGCCCTCCAACCCCTGGCTGCTGCCATGGCTATGGATGTGTGTCCCTTCTTCCCTGCAGAGCTACGCGTGCAAACGGCCCTGGGGCTCCACCGGCATAAAGTATGTCGATGTGCAGCTGCTTCAGTGGCCCATGCAGAAAGGGCCAGAGATATGGCGGGGTATGTATAAATGTATAAATAAGTAAATTAAGTAAGTAAGTAAATAAACATGAATGATGTCTAGCCCACAGTGTAACTAAAAATTAATTTGCCCAGAGAGCTACACACAACAGCAGATACTGCGAAGTCTAATTAAAGCAAACAGAATTAGACTTATACACATTTAAAGAATACTTTTTAACAATCCGTAAGAACTATAATATGTTGTCATTTTGTTCATTAGATACATACTTGGATCATGATCTAGTATGCATATTCTGGTCACATATAAATGGTGAAGTCACCTCAGATCACAACTTTGTAGGACAATGTTGCCATCCAGGGCAAACATATCACAATGATAAATGATACACTCTCGCTGACTTGTGAAATATGTTACTAAGGCAACATAAAGCAGGAACACAAAGGAGATTTTTTGTTGGTTATTTTATGTCAGAGAGAATTGTGTCAAATTTGGCATATGGTGCAGGGAAACAATCTGTGCCAAACACTTTACTCATTTCTGTGCAGTTTGCTTAAAAGCTTAGAAAATTCTCAAATTTGTATACATCCCCTGACATGTAAATGGTCAAATAGTAAAAATGAAGTACAAATAGCAGAGAGAGAGAAAAATACACACTTCAGCTTACATACTATATTACTACATACTATATTAAAACATATTTGAAAAGCAGCTTTTAAAATGTTTATTGTTAAACAAATGGTTGTTTCATTTGATGTATCCTGAGTAAAATAATAGGTCCATTAGAAAAGAAAACAAATAAACCATGCAAAAATTACTAAATCAAATAGTACCTAACTAGGATTTAGCCTGTTCTAACCTCTGAAAGGAAGCTAAGCTAATCTTGCACTGTTAAGCATTTCAGAATCACATCCAAAACTAAGAACAGGTTCCAGCTCTTTAAACTGTGAAGCCACAGACCACTTGCAGACTATGTGGACTTCAATTCATCCTGCTGAGAAAAGGCAAAACAAAATGGCAGAACTCCTGAAACTGGACTGAAATGTAGGAACTAAAAAACAGCACAGATGTTATGGAAGACACATTCATATTTTAGTAGGAGGCAAATATAACCAGTGTCTCCAGCAAAGAGCATTTTAAGGCAGCACTTAGCCAGAATTTAGACAACTCTCTCTTATCTGCCAAATCTCAGTGCTACAGTTTTGATGATCCATTCAAGAGACAAGATGAAAGCAACAGTTTGATTAATTTCTTCTCCTAGTATAATGGCTTCATTTTGTTTTTACCCATAGAAACCAAATCTACACTGTACTCTCTTTTTCACAACCCTAAGAGGAAAAAAAATATTGAAAATGGAAATTTCCCTTGTTAGTATGATGGGTGAATTTTTATCTTTGGAAATCAATGAATGAATTACCATTAAACTAGTAACTGATCTGTTGAGAGAATCAGAAATGTTTGCAGTACAATTGATTAAAAATGCTTTTGTACATTTATAACTGTATGGAGAATTAGGGTAATTACATGGCGATTCACATGTACGTTACAATTTTTAATAAAGAAGCATTCTTTCTAGTTTGTTGGCAGATGTTATTCTATATGAACTCCACAAATTTTAAAGTGAAAATGTTGGTAATAAAACAAATGCACACTATTTGCAATACAATTGGCGAAAATGTGAATTAAATAAGACTCAACACTAATTTTTTTCAGCTGATTTTCTGGCTCCTCATACAACATGTGCTTCTTCCACTCATATGTCTTCTTGTTGAATTAGAACCTTACACATGTTGTTCCAAGTATGGGCCTTTTGCTTACAGCCCTTGCAACAGCACATCTAGTGTACAGAACAATGCAGGATCTGACTGCTTTAGAGACATCAGTGATTTACAACAGACCTGTCTGTGCTACAGTAACCCTATTCCCTCCCACTGCATTAGTAACTTTGGCCCTTTCCGCATGGACAAACTACGATGTCATGGAAATGGCAAAAAGAGCATCACAGCGAAAGCATTCGCACGCGCAGTGGCGGAGGTGCGCAGCCGCGCCAGCGCAGAAAAGATCAACCGGTGCGAAGCCGCGGTATTCAAAAGTTGCTCAGGAACTGAGGTTTTTCAAATACGGAGCTCCGAGGCCACAGTTGTGCGAACCACCGCCACGGAGTCGGTGCCAATAATGGCGACTGCCGAACACCAGCCCACACTGGCGGCAGCCATGTTGGGGAGGGAGAACCATTTTGGCGGGCATGGTGGTGAGGTCAGCAGCGGCAGTTTCAAAGCGCTCTGCTTCAAGGCCGCCTGTGTGGCATTTAAGAGTCACGCACACCCACAGATGTGCAACCGCATGCCTTCGATCACTGCCTGCTCGAGCACCTCTCCCAGATCCATATCGCCTATGCAGATGGCAGCTGCCCGCACGGTCTCTGGTGGCACTGGCCAAACGAACAGGGACAGACAATAGATGGGAGGAAAGCTGATGACAGATGGGGGGCGGACAAGGCAACAGGGCAGGCGCCTCAGCCAATCGCGCTGCTGAACGCCCATGACGTTTAGCCGATGCAGCTTCGCCAGTGCGCAGCCGCGACAGGGCGCAGCAAGACACCGCTTCCACAGCATATCCGTGCAAGCCACTGTGGTTCTACGGGGCCGTTTGCTCACGCAGCTTCACCTGGCCATGTGAACGCTCCGCTGGGGATGCACTGCTATTACTGGCGACTTCACAATGATCTTTTTGTATGTGTGGAAACGGCCTTTGCTTATGAAGGTGTCAATTTAATTATGTGCTTCATGCATATGGTTGGCAACTCAGACTTGGGAAATTCCTGGAGATGTGGGGTAGGGGTAGGAGGAAATGGGGGTACTGTAGCACAGATAGATCTGTTGTAAATTATTCACATGTAAGGCTTAAAGAATAGGACAATTAGTGTATGTACTCCACAGTGTACAAAAATATATATTTTTAAAAAAACTGCATTCATTCAATAAGCCAGCTTTTTACTCTGCCAATCTAAGGTTCATTTCTAAGGTACACATTCAGTTTTGTTTTACCCTAACCTGTTTTACCTTGAACATCTTTTGTTTTGAAATTTCTTCAGGGTTGCCATACGTCAGCTATGATTAGAAAGCTAAAAAAAGGTATATTTGTCTTTCACTCTAACAAACTCAGAAGACAAAACTGGCAATCCTAGACAGAAGAGAACACTGCAGTCCAACTGTGGTCTGTGTACTAGTCTGCATTTTTGCTGGTTCATACCATTAATAAAAGTGTGGTCGATTAACTGCACATATCACATTGAGTCCACATCATATTTAAATGAAGTAAATAAATATATAAATAAATAAATACTGACATATGCATATTGTCCTGTTTCCATAAAACGGTGATCACATGTATCAAGAAGATCACAAGATCGTTTTCACTTAATTTAATAACCAAAGCTGTTTTAATGCTTGTTAGACTTAACAATACTCAAGGCAATCTCAAGCAGTGTTATGTCAGGGGGATGCTATCTAGGTGATTTACATTCACAAGTCAATGTAACTGCTTACAATAACAAATTAACGCTGCTAGAAAGATATATGTAGCCAGCCTGTATATATGTATCCACTGCCACTTGTGCATTCTTTCCTTGATCTCTACTTTATGGCTTCACACACATGGTAGACAACTAGGCTTCTGCTGGTAGCTCTTTGCCATGGGAATTGTATCACATCTGTTATCTCGTGGGGCAAGAAGCCAGATGGCTTTCTCTTGCAACCTTGGGGTGCCTCAGCTCCAAAGACTGTTTTTCACAACTTATTGGGAAAACGGGAGAGGGACTTTCAACTGGGGATAAAGGGCACTGTGAATGTCAGCTTTGTCAGAACTGGCTTTACCAAATATGGTACACCGATGCCTTTTCAATAAACGCTACTGATCAATACTTCAGAGTCCGTTTCTGGGCTGTGTGGCCATGGTCTGGTAGATCTTGTTCCTAATCTTTCGCCTGCATCTGTGGCTGGCATCTTCAGAGGTGTATCACAGAGAGAAGTCTGTTACACACTGTGTCTAGTGAGAAGGGAATGTTTAGTGGGGTATATATTGTTCATGTCCCAGGGTGGGGAACCAATCAGTAAGTGTTGCGTGGAACTTGCTATGCAAAGGTGTGGTTGAGTGCATTGTATTGTGGTTATCAGTCCATTTACATTTGCAGTTGCATTCCCTGAAGCAACAGCAGTATTGGTGAATGCAAATCTTGTGTCTGGGTGGAGTCTATTGTCCATGAACTTAGCATGCCCTTGGCCTTTGATTTTGGTGTTTTTAAGTTTTGGTAGCCAAGCTTTGTTAATTCTCAGAGTCTCTTCTTTCTTGTTGAAGTTGTCTTGGTGTTTGTGAATTTCAATGGCCTCCCTGTGCAGTCTGACATAGTAACCTTCCGAATTGTCCAGAATTTCAGTGTTTTCAAATAAAATGTTATGTCCAGTTTTGTTTAGAACATGTTCTACTACTGCAGATTTTTCAGGATGGGTTAAGCCGACAGTGTCTTTCGTGCTCCTTAATACAATCTGAATGCTGCGTTTTGTGGTTTCCAAGAACAAGAATGCTGTGTTTTGTGGTTTCCCCTCACTTCTGCAGAAGTCTATCACATACCCTGCAGGTCTACATAGGAACTACAAAGGGGATCTCCCAGGCAGCCACCCAGAGGAGTGAGGAGGGGGGCCACCAGCCACCCTGTTCCTGGTGCAGATGGAGGTGGAGGATGGGGAGGAGCACAAAAAGAAGGCCTTACAAAAGTGGGAAGTGGCTCCTTGCCCTGCTGGGACTGGCCTTGCAATCCTGCAAGTTTTCAGGCAGGACTGCATAGAATTCCTGGGAAGTGCTGGAACTTTTTCTGACTTGGTGGAAGCCAAGCTCTGGGCGTGGATGAGGCTCCTGCCAGGTCTCTCTCCCACCTCCATGGGAGGCGAGCGCGTGCCTGAAAACTTGCAGGATTGCAAGGCCAGTCCTAGCAGGGCAAGGAGCTACTGCCCACTGCAACCTTGAGTTGCTCAGCAAAAGTGCGGGGGGAGGTATATTCTCTCCTTGGACTGGCCATGGTGCAAAGTTGCTGAGAAAAGCAACAAGGAGTGGAAAATGAAAAAGGGACCCTGGGAGAGGCTGCACGATTGAAGGAGATCTCCCAGGACCAGAGGAGTGAGGAGCAGGGTCACCAGCCACCAAGGACGTAGGTAAGGGGGGGGGGTTCTCGGGTTCAACCCCCCATTGCATGACCGAAGCTCCACCCCCCGTTTGTGGGTTTTTTGTATGTTAAATTGTTGTGTCGGTTTTTTGGCCTGCAGGGGGCACATTTTTTAGGCTAGCGGCACCAAAATTTCAGGCTATCGTCTGGTGACATTTCCAATGGGAGCTAATAGAAGATGTGGGCTACACCTTTGAAGGTCCATAACTTTGGACCCCCTGAACCAAACTTAACCAAACCTGGGTGGTATCAACAGGAGAGTCTTCTAAAGATACCCTGAAAGTTTGGTGATGCTAGCTTAACAATTGACCCCTGACAGCAAGCACTCCCCAAATTTCTCCAGATTCTCCTTTTGAATCCAACCCCTTTGGCATGGATTTAAAGGGAGAATCTGAGGTCCCCAGATTAAACCTTGAACGTAATGCTGTTTCAGTGTGGGGGATAATCCACCCCCAAATAGCATCACTTTCAATGTTGTTTTAACTGGGGACCCCAGATTCTCCCTTTAAGATGGATTTAAAAGGAGAATCTGGGCTCCCTAATTTAAACACCATTGAAAGTTATGCTGTTTGGGGGTGGATTTCAGAATCACAGCAGCCAACCATGGGGGTGGGGTGCAAACCTCAGGTTTTGCACCAGGCTTCATTTTCCCTAGCTACTCCTCTGCCTGGAGGGGAGGGAGAAGGGACTGCCGGCTACCAGCTGGGAGCCCAGCCGGGGGGGGGGGGGCGGCAGGGCAGGGCAGGGGAGTCTGCCATCTCTGGCCTTGGAGAGCTGCTTTTATAAGCTCTGAGGCCAAGGGCGGGGCTTGGCGAGGTGTGGCCACATCCCCAGGGACAGGTGGGGTGTGGCCTTGCCCCAACCCCCCCCCCAAAATCTATACCTACGTCACTGCCAGCCACCCTGTGCCCAGTGCGGATGGAGGTGCAGGTGGAAGATGGAGCGGGAGTGGGGGGCGTGTGCAAAAAGACGGCCTTGTCACAGTTTTATACCAGTATGCCTCTGGTGGGGAGGGAGGGAAGTCGCCATCTGAGATGAGTTGATTTATTGTTTTTGTTGGGTTTTATGTATTTTATACTATTTTATGGTTAATTGTTGTTTGTCGCCCTGAGTCCTATTGGGGAGGGTCGGATATAAATGGAAAAATAAAATAAATACAAAATAATAAGGCATAAAACAACACCAGGTATTATTAAATTGTGAGTTGCATGTCACCTAAGATTAAAATTATAAACAGCCAAAATTGAACACTGGATTTTTTGGTGCTGCTGGTTGTTACTCAAGATGTCAAATGTGACTTGGTTTTATTTTCATTAATATTCATACAAAATCTAAAATTATATTTATGTTAATTCAATGGGGAAACACTTTGCATAGAATAGATTTAGCAGAAAAAATAAATCAGATTAGGTAAAACAAGATTACAGGGTGAAAAATTACATTCTTTCGAGGACTGTGTTTTATAAAGGTATGAGCATCTTTGAATTTCTTTTGGCCAGACCATTAATTTACCAAAATGAAAGTGTTATCTGTTTCAACACTACCCCATTTAAATTAAAACTCATCACCCTTAAGCTCTGAGTTGCAAATGCTGAATTCCCTATCTGTGACACAGAAAAACAGGCTATAAAAGCCCAGGGTCTTGCTTGTGAAAAACATTTTCAATCATTACCTATCATGAGCCACATGATAGCAGGCGCTTCATATGAGTAATAGCCATTTCAAAATATCTCCCCCTCTCAACTGCTAAGTGTAAAAATAAACTAACTGCAATGGTGTATAGGGGGTAAGATGCGCTGAGGCTGGGGATAGCATGGAAATGACACAACCTAGCTGCTTCCTGAGAGGTTTGCTGGACTGCAGCCATCTACCTGACACAGATGCACACCCTACCTCCTTGAAAGAGTCCTATGCAGCACAATGGGCTGTCCCACTGCTTTTTCCAGAGTAAATTTGTGCTGGCAAATGGTTCCAGGATCAAAAGGGCTCAGGAAGCTGATTAATGCTGCCCCCTCCATCACTGGCAAGAGCTCCTACGCTGGAGGAGCACTGCCACTGTGGCTGGGCTGGCATCTGGGCCTGCTGCCACACACCCCCACACACCAGCGTATGTGCCTCAGCACTAGTGTAAATGCCCTTTATGCCAGTGCAAGTGGCATTTACACTGGTGCCAGGGTCTCACTGCCTCCTGAGCCATTCTCTCCCTTCTGGATTGCACTATTAATTACCAAACTCTAGCAGAAAACCAACTTGAAAAATGACTGACACAGAAACAAATTGAAATTATTTAGATTTTAATGTAGTAGCCAAAAAGAAACATATCTCCCAAGGAAGTGGTGGACACTGCCTTGAAGAAGTGCAGGAGTTTTTTTTCACCCATCTATGGAAGGAACTTGACAGGAGAAGACGAGTTTCTTTTTATCAGTTCAGCAGAATCCAGTCAGTTCTTCTTATGGTGAAAATAAGGAGATGTCCCTTTTGATTTAAAAAGCCTATGTTGCAGATTATGGGAACAGAATGTGGCACAGGGACTATAGTGAGGAGCAGAACTTTGTGAAATTAAGTGAAAAATCTCGCTAGATCCAATCCACAGCTTTTGGCTTCATACAGTGGCCCTCTTCATTAGTTTAAAATCAAACTTGGTGTTCATATTACCCTATTTCCACTTTTTCTCTTTAGATTCAAAAGAAGAATGAATGGGTAAATTTTCCATTATTACTATTTTATTAGGAATACATGCTTCCATTTGGTAATGTTTCCATATGGTGATGATTCTCTGGCCTGTTCCACATTGGCCAAAAACAGTGGTGTGGGGAAGGTAAAAATACCATTTTGGTGGAGAACTGTCAAGGGTTGTAAATCAGCGGGGTCTACAGTGGAGTAGAGCAATCGGTGGTCAGAAACAAGACACAGGAATGCAGCAGCTTCACTTCCACTTGTACAAAACACGGTTCCAACTGACAAAGTGCATCTCAGTAACAGGTGTCCATAAGCACACTTTACAACTCACACCTTGTCTCTCTATATACATAGATACAACCAATAACTATGCAGCCTCTTATCAGTACTTCCTTGCAACTCGTGGTCATGAGTCATATCCTGTCCATTGCAAGAGGTTGCATCATCTTCCTGCCAACTGTTAGATAGATTTTGCTGATCAGGTTTGACAGATCTTGACAAGAACTTCGCACAGCCACTGCTGCTGAAATGAATCTGCAACATCCTATTTTCCCCAAACCAGCGTATTTGAGAATTGCTAAACTAGTGATTCTTTTTTACAAAGGTGTTCTGCAGCCATTGCCAAGGTTCTGCTGCGGCTGCACTTCCATTTTAAAAAATTCCTGGCTCGCTTCTGCTTAGCCACGCAGGCACACAGGGTCGTCTCGGGGTCTCGTGGGATGTCAGCATGGCTGTGAGGGTTCATGTGTGCATTCCTGCGTATTTACGCAGAAATGGGTGACCAACAAAAAATATGCCATGCCTCCATATGAAGGCCCATGGCCCAACCAATTCACATGCTGTCCATGGGACGCCCAGAGCAGATGCACATTTGTTTGCGCCATTTGTACCTTGCTTTTTATTTGCTGTGCAGAAGGGGCCTCTGTGTGGCACTCATTGCTGTCATGTATGCAAAGGCATCAACAGTGGTGCTACTGGAAGGCTTTTAAAAAAAAATCTGAAGTTGGCATATCACTACAGCATTATAGCACTACAGTAATAAGTCAATTAAAGCCCAAGAGAGTCTCTGGTTGTACAGGGTAGGAGAGAGTGACACCAGTGGGGGACTGGACACAAAAAATAGCACCAGGACCTGTAAGCTGTGGCAAAGTGATCGAGAAACCAGAAGGAACATAAATGCAAAATGATGCTACATGGACACTGGGAATAAATTGTTCAAGTTCGAGAACTACATTAGAGCAAAACAGTCATGTGGAAACAGCCATAGAGAGTCTGATACAGTTGTTCGCTTAACCCTGATAGGCTCTTTGTGATAAACTGTGACAGCTTTTGGTTAATATTCTATGTTCTCAGGAGAAATTCTTTGAATAGGAAACAGCAGTTGCAAAACTGAAAACAAGAAGCTCTAGGGCCGTTTCCGCACGGCCAGGATGCGCCCCCACGCCGCCAAGAGTGCAGGCGGCGTGGGGGCGCAAGCCGTTCGCATGAACGGGCGAAGCGGAGGCCGGCAGACGGCCGGCGGCTCCACATGGAGCCGCCGCTTCCCCCTCCTCTTCCCCACTCACGGCGTCCTCGTCGTCGCCTGCTGGGCGTCGCAGCCCCGCCCCCGCTGCCCTCCGACCCCTGGAGGTCGGAGGACAGTGTGGGCGGGCTGCGACGCCCAGCAGGCTACTTAATGGTGACACTCGTGAGTGGGGAGGAGATGGGAGACAGCGTCTTCCCGGCGGCGCGGTTCGCACCGCGCCGCCGGGAAGACGCTTCCTTCCCAACAACAACCCTTTAAAGGGTTGTTGTTTAGGGCGGCCTGAGGCCGCCCTGGGGGGAGGGAAGCGCATCCAGGTCACCGCTGCTGCGTTGCAGCAGCGGCGCCTGTGCAAATGGCGGCCTGGGGACGACGTTTTTACCGCCCCAGGCCGTCGTTAATTGGCCGTGCGGAAACGGCCCAAGTATCATTTCTTATATTGTGGCAGACATGGCATGAATTGATCACATGTATATGCAAGGCTGATGAGCCATGTATGAAGCAATTGATCTCTGGGGGTAGGTTCGGAATATTTTTGAGAGAGTCAAAGCACTTCTAACCTAATTCCTCTCATAATATCCAACCTGCCAGTTAAGATCTGTCTCTCAATCTCTTTGCGCCCACTTTTGAAACAGAGCATTTTAATTTTTCTCTTTTGCATAAAAACATAACATAATTATAAAACTAATTAAACAAATGAATAAAAACTGAGCATGAAACTTAGCTTAATTACAATTCTAAATATAAAGAAAGAGGAAGTAACTTATACAAATGATAATCTATAAGGGCATATGATATTCACTGGTATCCAATCACAATTATTACTGTATTTTCCCCAAAATTATAAAATCTATTGAGTTGTGAACTTCTTCTGTTCTCCTGCACAAATATCACAATATTAACACCTTCATATGCAAATAATTATCTCTACATATTTCCACTATTCACATTTCATTTCATTGTTTATTTTATATTTATGAGTAATATGAAAAGTACATTTTCCATTTGTCATGATTAGATCTTTTTTGACCAAGTTGTCGGTGTAGTCATTGTTACATACTCCCTTGACTTGTTTTCCCAATTTCTAGGCTGGGGCATTTTTCCATCTTCTAATTTAAGTGCCATTGTACCTGCAGTTGTCAAATACTAAAATCGTTCCTCTGAATTTCTTGTAAGATTCTTTGGTGATATGCCTAATAACACAGTCTTGATTTGCCTAGTAATTCCTTTTCTTTTTTTGTATTTTTGCTTGTATCTCTTTCAAGTATTTTAAAAAACTTTTTTTACATGTCCATCACACATTGTAAAAAAAGCAAACAACTTCTTTACATTTCCAGCATTTCCCTTTATAATGCCTGTTCATTTTCTCAGTTTTTGGAGTAAGGTACAGACTGTAGTATAGTATCAATTTTCTCGCAAGGTTTGACAAACAGTGAATTTTATTCCTTTTGTCCATAAAGATTCCCATTGTTGGATATATTTCTTCTTTGAAATTTTGTAGCCATTTAATCACACACATTTTCACTTGCTCTTTTTTGTATCATATTTTAGTAAGATTTTACATATTTGTAAATGTTCCTTATGCTGCAAAATTTCCCTTTTAAATTCTTTCAGTTCTCTTAATTTTCCTCCTCCTGAGTTGAGACTAACTGAAAATAATATTAACCATTGAAATTTTTTATTTTCATCTGTCATTCTTTGCCAGGATTTAATTTTACATGGAACATCTATCATATCTTTATATATTACAAAATCAGTATTTTTCATCAATTTTTGCCATAACATGCTTCAATAGGTGACATTAATGGAGACATCGGATAACTAATTCTCTTCCTTGTGTATCCCATGTTTTTAACAGTCTGTCTCTTATTATATGATTATTCTTTAGATCACTGTTTCTTCTTTTCATCAGCTTTTCTATCCACAGTCAATTATGTAAACCTACTTCAAGGCCTGCAGTTTCTAATTTTACTAATCTCTGGTCCAGAGTCATGATCCAATCTGCAATCCAAGCTAACATGCTGCTTGGTAGTATAATTTAATGGGTACTGCCATTCCTCTTCTCCTTTTCTTATCTTGTAAAACTTTAAATGTGATTCTTGATTTTCTGCCTTTCCAGATAAATTTACTTTTTTTAACATTCTTTCAAAAGATTTTCTTGCAT
This sequence comes from Sphaerodactylus townsendi, assembly GCF_021028975.2. Lineage (NCBI taxonomy): Eukaryota > Metazoa > Chordata > Lepidosauria > Squamata > Sphaerodactylidae > Sphaerodactylus > Sphaerodactylus townsendi. Next base: position 65,416,593 of record NC_059430.1, read on the forward strand.
GAAAATTGGTAACATTTGAAATAAAAAATTCAGCTTTGGTAAAATGTTCACTTTAACAGTAGAAATTCTTCCTAGTCATGAGAGTTTTAATTTAGTCCATCTTTGTGTATCTTCTTGAATCTTTATCCATGTTTTGTCGAAGGCTTTCACAGCTGGATTCGACTGATTGTTGTGGGTTTTCCAGACTGTGTGGCCGTGGTCTGGTAGATCTTGTTCCTAATGTTTCGCTTGCATCTGTGATTGCATCTTCAGAGGTGTATCACAGAAAGAAGTAAATGTTGCTTTATAGTAGCACCTCACCTTTGGAAAGCCCTTCCCCTTGAGGCTTGATTGGTGCCTATTTCACTTTCCCCCTCCTAAACATTAGGCTTCTATTTTATGGATAGTTTTTATGCTGCTTATTTCTAATGGCTTGATTTTTAAATATCTGTTTTATTGTCTTGGTTTGATTAATAGTGTAGTTTTTAACTGTAAGACGCCTTGAGCAGAACTTTGAAAAAGAAGCACAGAAATATTATTTTTAAAAAAACATTAAGAATGTTAGCTGTCCTCTCAGTTGTTCATACAATACTGCCACGGCTGTGTTGGTGCCCATGCATGGTGCTGCCGTGCTGCTTTCTGGTGCCGGTGTAAATTCCCCTATACTAACACAAGTAGCATTTACACTGGCACCAATATCACATTGGCTCTTGAACAGTCCCCCCATTTGGATTGAACTGCCAGAGTTTGCATCTGAACCTTTTATCATTGTATACATAAGGAATCATTTTTAATTTTTTTGCAAATGTAGCATATTCAGGATATCAAAGCTATACTGCAATAATATTACCCAATGTGAATGAATATTTATAATTTGCAACTCTTTACAATGAATAAATTAGTCTATTGGCAATAACACAATTAGCTAGTATGCAGAGACCCCACCCCTCCATACTAGTCTGAAACTAAGTTTTAAACCATGCTTGACTTTGCTTTCCTGTTTATTTTAGATAAATTGCCTTTGCTTCACCGTGCTGCTATCAGTCAGTGGTGCATGTCATTACTGGAACAGAAACTGTCATTCTGCTAATGGTATCACTAAAATTACACATTAGGATGATATTGTTTTCATATGGGGGATATTCCTACATCTCCCACAACTAATTGCATTACTGGCAATCTTCTTAATCTATTGGTTTTGCTTAGATGCTTCGCTAGTGGTACTGTCTAATTATTAGAAAATCCCATTACTTGCGGTGAATGAATCAACAACAAATAAACCAACTGAATTCACAAGGCTGCCTGAATCACTGCTTTCTAAATGAATGGTCAAGACCTTGTGCAGGCAATGAGGACAAATGCCAAGGTAAGAAAAGGTAAGAAAAACTATCAGTCACTTCTAATAAAAGTAAAAAACTGTGGGTGGATTCCCTATAGTCTGGTATCAGTGATCTGGTAGAACTGTACTGTTCTAGCCCAAAGTCTATTTAAAGTATCTGAAATGAAAGACATAGAAAAGAACTGCTGACCTTCAGAATAACAACTGCCCCCAGTATGTGCTCTGCAAAGAAGGCAATTATCTGGTATATTATCATTCAAGTTCTGAAGACCTTGTATCTCATCTGAAAGTTTCAGCTGGAGCCTTTGGATACAAGCTTTCCTTTGTGAATCACAAAAGCAAAGTTCTACAGATGCAAAATTCTAACTGTAGAATATCCTGTTTCCTGTAGAACATCTAGTACAGTGGCAAACATAATGATCTATTTGTCCAAAAATTGCCAGAGATACCCAAGGGTGTTTCTGAACCTTGTTAAGAGAACCTGCTAGTGTGCCTGAGTATGGTTACGGAATGATAAATTTTGATGCTTAATCCAGACCGCTCAAAATGAGGAATTGTGGTATTTACTGTGTGGGATGGAGGTCACATTTCCCATGAAGAAAGAAATTCATAATTAGACAATACTTCTTGGATCAGAATTACTGCTTGATGCTCAAGTGGCAGATGTAACTAAAAGTATGTTTTTCCCCCCTGATTTCATCTGGTAAACTGACTGTTGCCTTCAGATATTTGGATGGTTACCGTAATAAACACCATGGTGGTCAAGATAGACACTTAGGCCCCTTCCGCACACGCAAAATAATGCGTTTTCAAACCACTTTCACAACTGTTTGCAAGTGGATTTTGCTATTCCGCACAGCTTCAAAGAGCACTGAAAGCAGTTTGAAAGTGCATTATTCTGCATGTGTGGAATTAGCCAGAGGCCCTTTCCACACAGACCAATGACAGCGCCCTAGGGACGGCAAAAACACCATCCCTAGGGAGCTGTTCGCATGGGGGGGTGCAGCTGCATCGCAGCAGCGCCGCACTCGCTCCCCACCAGCGGCGCGAAGCCGCTGTTTCCCAACCTCGCTCCCCGAGCGAGGTTTTCTGGAAACAGCGGCTTCCAGCCGTTGCCGTGCGAATGGCAGCGGCTGGAAGGCGCCATCCCCCCCTTTCCCGAATGACGTACCTTCCCTGCGACCTTCCGGCACATCGCCCAGGCCTGGGGACATGCCCCCCCCGTCCTGCGACTCCAGAGTGGTCATGCAGGGCAGGGGTCATGTCCCCTGGCCTGGGCGACGCGCCGGAAGGTCGCAGGGAAGGTACGTTGTTCGGGTGACGGCGCAGCGCTGCGCCGTCTTCCCTGTCCCTACCGGGACTGTTTGTGCAAATGGTCCCGGGGGGTGCGGCAGCGTTGTATACGCCGATGCACCCCCAGCCTGGCCGTGCGGAAACTTCCTTAGTTTCCCTGAATAAAGCAGTAAGATCCATAGTCTTCTGCTTGAACAGAATTATGAAATTTGTCAGCTTTTATATATCAGTATCCAGAGCTGTTTGCACAATAACTCCCAAGTAAAAGCAAAATCAAATCCTAATAATCTGTGTGTTTAAAGTGCAGTCAAGTTACAGCCAGCTTTTGATGACACCTCTTGGGTGCGCAGAGAGTCCTGAGAGAACTGTGACTTGCTCAAGGCCACTCAGCAGGCTTCAAGTGGAGGAGTAGAGAATCAAACTCGGTTTACCTGATTAGATTCCTGCCACTCTTAACCATGTTGATTCTCACCTAATAATCTAAGGGCTCTTTTTTTCTCTTTGAATTTATAACAAAGCAAACTAAAGGTATTCATTCAGCCAACACTAGCTATAGCGTATGCAAATACTAAGGTATCTTTGACTATGTGTAATTCATTTTTTTTCCTAGAAAAAGGTACTGTGAGCTTGCAATATATCCTTTCTATTTGGTGACTATTCCACACTGTTGCCACTGAACACAAGTAAATTCAGTTGTTTAAGATCCTTTTTTGGACACCACAAAACCCTAGGTTTGAAAATTTAACTAATCAACGTAGGCTTTTTATTATATTGTAATTTTGACCTTTCAAATTTTCTACCCCAAATGCTCAGTTCATCCTGAGCACATGGCAATGCACATACACAACCCTTGTACAAGTGAAAGGGAAGTGGGATAACAGAGGAGGGAGAAACACGTATTGGCCAAAAGGGGAAAATGAAGCAGTAGAAGAATAAAATCTTCCCTTAGCTTTTACATAAATAAAACTATTTAGAAATTTATCAACCTAATCAGTTTTTTTTGGAGGGCATCTAAGGTTCCCAATACTGCTTCAGAAAGTACTGGAGGATGGGGAGATACTTGCTGTGGAGAACAGACTTTGGGGAGGATGAGATCATCATAAACTCACTTCGGGTCTGTGTACTTACATGTGTGCAAGTGCGTTTGTCTTCGCAGCCAACACCCCAAACTAATCCCAGCCTCCCATGTTATCAGTGCTTGGGGAGCACTAGTAAAAGCTGCCTCTGTGCATGTGCAAAGGGCACATTTCCCCAATCACTTTAGCCCTTCCTTTGTGGGTGTATTTTAGGTGGGCACGAGGCCATGCATGCAGGGAGGTGTTTGAAACACAGTTTGCTCTCTTAAACAGGAAAACTTGATTTGCTAAAAGTTAGCAGACAAGAGAAAATGACTATCAATTCTACTAGCTACACAGATCTAAGGAAAGAAATAGGAAAAAAATATCACTAAACTAAACTTATTAATAAAGACATTAACCTCCACATCCCTCCTTGGGTGCTTATAGAGCAAATATAAATACTGACCCTCTCCACCTGCTTCATGCATGGGAATATGATTCCTAGAAGTTGAACAACACTAATTGGATGTGGCTGGAAGTCTCTTTACCCAATCCAGAATTAGAAAGGTCACTTCCATGTGGGTGGTGAACCCTCATTTCCCAACCATGCAAGGCCAAAGGTCCCACACATCTCAATACCCAGAGATGTTTTATCACAGCTATTCATCTTGCTCTTCCTGGCAGATGGAGCAAATGGTTATTATTTTTTGCAGAAACGCATCTCTGCTCTGCTGACCTCTTGGTGCAATGTCTCAGGAAACTTCTGGTGAGCCTCAAAGCACCTTACACCTCCGGGTTCATGACAGTAATGTCTTTACTATAGAGAGAAATTTCTAGAGCACTACTATTTGAAGACCATTCTTTGGCCCCTTCCGCACATGCAGAATAATGCCCCTTTCAATCCACTTTCAATACACTTTGCAGCTATGCGGAATAGCAAAATCTACTTGCAAACAATTGTGAAAGTAGATTGAAAGTGCATTATTTTGCATGTGCGGAAAGGGCCTTTCTCCTTCCCCACAATTACTCAGGCAGGATACTGGGGCTCAAGGTAAGCAACTCTCTGCCCTTGGTGGATAATTGGGAGGCTCAGGGGCATCCCATGCTGCATATTTGTGTTTTGATACACTGAAAAATGTTGAATAAACTAATGGATAAAGGCTCTCTCTCCACCAAAATTCTAAACTGTGAATCCCCTACAAGATCTGTTCCAGTTTCCTGAAACAATAATTATAAATAACTGTTTCTGTATGTGTCAGTTGGAATATGCATGTACGATGCTGCAGACAGTTCTGCGTAGTGTTTTGGGACCATCCCACAGTTGCACAAAGAAAAAAAGTGTGAATAAATTAAAACCTAAAAATATACGCCTCAGGATGATGTGTTTGAACTTCACTACAAACATTATTCATATATATTTAATTGTTCCATTGAGACTGACTGTTCTGGAGCAGTTCCAAGCATTATTTCCATTCCATTAGTAAGCCTGTAGTCTACATACAACTTAACCCAAAATGATTGATGCCATAAATGTCTTCCACTTACTGACCTGAATGCTAATTGAAGCTGTGTATAGATTAAAACAAAGTGGATGTTTCTAGAAGCTGGCCAAAATATACTGTAATCTCTGGAATGTTTCACTGAAGATGACAAATACAGCATGTCTAAAGTGCATACACATGTATTATTCCCCCTCCATGGAGAAGTTTTTCAAGAAATAACTACTAAAAAAGAATTGGTTGTTTAAAAAAAGAAAAGCTTGCAACCAAAGCTAAAGGCATAGTAATTCTGAAACTTAGTGAACTCATCCTGTGATTTATTGCTGTGGCTGTGCTCTTGTAAATATATTTGTTTGGCAACCATTGGGAGGTTGGAGGGGGGGGGGCAGTATCACAAACCTAATGACATCATTATACAATGCTGGTGAGGTGTTTTTCAATTGAAACCAAAATCTTTTTCCTATATGGTTGTAGCTCATTTTGACCCACCAGTCTTGATGTTAAGATTTTTTTTGTCCATCATTGTCTGCATATACTCATTTTATCATTTTGTTGTTCACTTATCAATTAAGAAGAGATCCTAATGCAATTCTCCACAGTCTGCTTTTTGTTTTACCCTCTTGAATAATTTCGTGTCATTGGCCAACTTAGATATCTCACATATTCCGCTTTACTTATGAACACATAAAATAACACAAATCCCAAAATAAATTAGTGAGAGTCCTCTGCTTGGTTACATCTGTTGAGAAAACTCCAATTTATACTTCCTTCTCCCTTAATTTTGACTCTGTCAAAAGCTTCTTGAATGACCAAGTATATAAAATATGTTGGAACTTTGCTCCCATTATTTCTTAATAAATAAATAGATTTTTCCTGAAAGAGCATTAAAAAATAAAAGCAAACTACAATAAACAATTTTAAAAGCAGTAATATAACCGCAAAGTATAAATGTAGTTACAAGAACAGATAATTCAATCACTATTAAAATATGCAGCCTAGCCCAAGCTAGCCTGATCTTTTCAGATCATGGAAGCTAAGCAGGGTCAGCCCTTGTTGGTATTTAGATGGGAGACCACCAAGAAATTCATGGTTGCTATATAGAGGCAGGCAATGGCCAACCACCTCCAAATGTCTCTTGCCTTGAAAACCCTTCAGGGTTAGCATAAATCATCTGTGACTTGAGAGCAAAAAAAAAAGTTTGTAGCCACAATTAAAAGCCAGCATATTCAAACCAAGAGTTAGAGCTGGACTAATTTTCCAGTGGCAGGATTGTGTGACTACGTGGACTTCCTGTCTCCCACTCCAGCCCACTATCTCCACAAAGTTTTCTTGTCTCTCATTACTCTATTTAACAATGCCTGCTTCTCTTGCATTTGTTCATTTCCTTCTAATATATGGTGCACATTTTAGCTGACCTTCTCAAATAGTGGTTTTAAATACTTTGCAAATCTTCTGAAGGGATATGACCTTCCTAATGGTCCTTCAAGTTCCTTTAAAGTAATAATTTTATTGCTGAGAAATTCTTCTGAACTTAAACATGAATCTGTTGAACTTCCAAGACAGTGTCCATTCACATATATTTTGAATTTGATAGTGTTGTGCTCACAGTTCTCAAGCACTTTAGCCTTAATTACATCACTTACTAGGTCCTGGACAACACGCAGGCTGTTTCCTCATGGGCGGAAAACAGTGCGCGAGGGATGGTAAAAACACCGTCCCTGGGGCGCTGTTCACACATCAGGCGCTGCTGCATCGCATGAAGACGCCGCTTTTAAACCTCGCTTGTGGGGGGTGAGGTTTTTTGAAACCGAGCGAACAGCACCGGGTGGCGTTCATTGCCAAGCGAACGGCACCGGGTGGAAACTTGCATTTTTCCTGCAGCCCTCCCAAACGGCTCTTAACTCCTGTCGCATTCCGTTGTGTTGTGGAGGTCAGGGGACACGCCTCCTGGCTTCCAACCCCAGAGCCATGACTCTGGCCACGGGGGCATGTCCCCTGCCTTTCACAACTTGATGGAAGGCGACAGGAGGTAAGAGCCATTTGGGAGTGGTGCAGCCTATTTGAAGGCTGCGCATCCAGTCCATGCAAATGGTCCCAGGGATGCATCAGCATAAACTATGCTGATGCACCCCCGATCAGCGGGCCATGCAGAAATGGCCATAGTATTTCTAAGGGTTCCTTCCATCTTGTTGGTTCTATGAATAAATGTTCAAAGCATTTATTGTTGTATTTAGAAACTCTTTTCTTTTTAATGTGATCATAATTTGCATTTATCCCATAAATGTGAAAATAATTGAAATAACTCATTAACACAGCATTCTTCCCAATTTCTCTATCTCAACATCACCATGAGAACTTTGGAAAGAGGGACAGATTGTGAGTTAGATCCAGCAATCCAAGGGCACAAGAATCACAGATCTTATCTCCCCATATAACAGCCATTTCTGACCCTGGGAAAGGGTACTCCTGAGGTTGTGGTGAAATATCTTGAAATCTATGATGCTGAATGTGGGGTTTTGTAGCCCCCAAAATTTTCACAGTGAGATGTAGCCCAAAGTTTACTGCATTTCTCTACAGTAAGCAGATGGGTTAGTATTAAAGTAGTCTACCTGAGGCAAGCTACTAACTTCTCAGAGGATACCATGACTGGGCTATCACTACACTAAACTATATGTTAAAATATATCTCTTTCATATTAGGCTGTGGTTCCATTTTAGCCCTGATTATTCCCTATTTTTGATCATATATTCCACAGGCACACTGGCAATTCCTGATTTCGTTTTCAGATCCTAGCTCCTTAAAGCAGTCCTGAGATTTAGGAGTAGTGGCTTGCTGGAAAGCCCGGTCTGCCATAGTCAGAAGCCATTCTGTGTCCTGCAACACCCTATATGCTCTTTGTGCTCTGTTTTTTTTAATGATTTAAAAAAGTCTGAACAAAAAAGGGCACTCAAAGGCATCTCATATTCTATTTTTGTCAGGTGACTTCAGAATTCAAGTTCGTAGCTCAATTCAATCCACCTGTAGTGGTGGTGGGAGTCTAGCTAAACAAAGCACACAATAAGCAAAGAGTGTTGTTTTGTTAATGCTGGGGAGGCAAAAACCCAGTCCTGCTCTAGAAGTCAACCAATTAGAACTGTTTCAAGGAGAAAGTTTTATTAACAGCAGTGATGGGGGAGGGGATTGAAATATCCTTAGCCTTAGCAATATGTTTTGGAGTAAGCTTATGCTGCTGAAGCAACTAATACAGCATAAATGCATGCTGGCTCCATTTGAATACAATCCATGGACCTGGGCCTCTTTTGTTACCTGATGACTGCATACTCAAAGCAACTGAAATTATGGTACAATGCAGCCAAATCAATGAATGATGCTCCACAACAGGAAAGCCAGAATGCTCAAAAATATTTGCTGGGCTTGGATAGAACAGTTTTTCTTTAGAGTGAGAAAAACCACAAAGCCCCACAATATTATCTGGCTGCTGAAGTGCCAGATGCCTCTCCACTGAAGTTTATGGGGATGGAGATTACCCATTCATTTGGAAACCAAAGTTGCTCTATAAGACACACTACATATAAAGCAAGCTCCAAATTCAAGTCAAGGTCTTTTGAAAAGAAAAGCTATCCTGCTTCGTAAGAAAGAGGACACGAATACACCATTGCACAGTAAGATGGGAAACACTTAACAGGCAACTGTCAACACTGTTCTTTCCAAAGTCTCTTTAAGCCATACCTTCAAGGGCATTAGTTGGTACAATAAATAGATTGTATAATCTTCAACATAAAGCCATGGCAAGAATAAAATATCTGGAATCTATACATCTGAAAGGTTTACATCATATTTGTTGTTCTAATAACCCCAGGCTATTCATTCCCTGACTTCTTCATTGTGTTAATGGATTTTTAAAGCAAAGTGAATAAATCCTGGGATGAAGGACAAAGGGGAGAAAAAGAATGTGTGTAAGATGAAAAAACCCTCATGAAGGCTTTTGTTAATACCATGTGATTTACCAATATTTTAATCTATGTGGGGTTCTATCTATTGCTTTATTTTGTCAATGGTGGGCTGACAACATATCATTATCTACAGCAAAATATGAGCACATTCTTTTCATTATTTCATTTCTGTTATAAAGGAAGATTGGAGACCTCAACATAGCTGGCTATCAGCAGATTCTTTCTAAGCAAAAGCTATATTGATTTTAAAAAATAAAATATTTTTTAAAAGGAAAAACCAAACAGGAACACTAAAAGCCCTCTTTTGTGACTCAGTACAGGTAAATTGAAAGCAAATATATTTGTTAAAGGAAACTGACTGCAAAGAGTATTGCATGTATATTACATAAGTACCGACATGTGTTAACTAAGTAGTTTTGCCTAACAGGTACTACAAGAAAGAATATTTTTTCTTCTCAAGGACAACTACTTTCAACACTGTAGCTCTGTGGACTGGGAAAATACACTCGCAAAAAGGTAGGAGTCATGCTGCTGAGTGTGTGTGCGCCGTGGTGGTACCTGAGGCTGGTGGTGATGGGGCGCACAGAATGGGCAGCTGCCTCCTGTCACCAGTGGCCCTGCTGGGAGCTGCAGGTAAGGCCAGGCCAGGTGGCACTCCCAACTTCCTCTGAATTGATGCCCCGTCAGCTGGGATGGCGGGAGGTGCTGGGTGCTTCATTCTCAAGGAAATAACCACCAGCCACCTTGCAGACTGTGGAGAGGAGGTGGTATAAACTGGTTCCAGCTTGGCTGCGCTTGGTGGCCTGCCTGGAAGGCCTCTGTGGTGGCTGAGTCAAGGCAGCAGGACCAAGGAGAAAGAGACCGGCAGCCAGGCTTTGGGGTCTCATTTGCAAAGTTCTGCCTCAGGAAGTGGGAGGGTAGTCCCAGAGAAATCCAGCAGATCTAGCACCCCTCGCTTGATGGATCTAGACCAGAGGCGTGCTGCCCATGAGGACACATGGGGTCATATGTCCCTGGGCAGCTGCCATTTAGCCATGTGGGGGGGTGTGGAAAATCACTCCCCACACTAGCCTGGGCTGCGCCTGCCACCTGGCTTGGCTTCCATGGCACCAGTGAGTTTGTCACTTGCGCATAATTTTAAGCCATATGCAGTGGACACTGATTTTTTCACCATCTGGGGAAGCTCCACCCCTTATGCAGAAGAGATCAATTGGAAGTGAGGGGGAGGTGCCTGCTGGCCATACTCTCCCCAGAAGTTGTTGCCCAGCACCACAGTTGGGCTCTGGCTTGGAGCTGTTGGGGCGCCCTTGGAGACCTGTGCGTCGTGCACCTTTGGATAGGTCGCCTGGGGGGCACCACAGCAGCAGGGGATCACGCTCCCCGGACAGCCTGCTCCTGCATCAGGATCTTTCCATGCTCTCGCCGGCCAGCAGAAGCATATCTAGGGAAAGTGGAGCCGGTGGGGGAACTCAGATTTTGTCCCAGGCTCCATTTTCCCTAGATATGCCTGTGGTCTAGACATGGTAAGAATACCCAAGTTGGCCTGCCACTGGCCTGAAGGGAAAGGCCTGTGCAGTGGAAACTGCCTTGGGAGAGCTTTTCCACACATGTGCTTTGGGGTTCATGTGTTTTGGGCCACAACCAAGGCAAGGTGACCCTCCTCTCTAGCCCTGACTGTTCAGGACACAAAGTGGTTGGACTCTAGGCCATCTCCTCTTGAACTCTACAAGCAGCAGAGGTTTCATGACTCTAGTGTGTGAGCCAAAGGAAGTATTCCTTTCTCACTCTTCCCCTTCTCTTTTCTTTCCTTCTTTCCCCTTTCTCTTTCTTCCCCCTTTTCTCTCATCTTACCTCTTCTGTCTTTCCCTTTCTCTCCCTTTCCCACTCTTCTGTCTCTTCTTCCCTCTTTTATCTTCTACCCCCTTTCTCTCCCTTCCCCTCCTTCTCTCCCTTCCCCTCTTTCCCATCTCTTCAGTCTCTTCTTTCCTTTATCTTCCCTTTGTTTCTGAATGGAGAATACATTATTGAGTAGTAGTGTGTGAGAACATCTTGGGGTACAGATGGACAGTAAGTCAAATAATAAACAGTGTGATGCAGTGATAAAAAAAGGCTAATGTGATCTTGGGGCATAACATATGGATCACAAGAGGTTGTGCAGGTAGAGTTTGAGAGCTTGCCCTGGGCACCATTTTCTGTATTGGCCCTAATAGTTATACAATCTGGATCATTATACAGAGCTTTTACACTGTGTGGAATTCTATCAGGATCTTTTTAGGGATTCTAAACAAATCTACATGACATCCAACTCATTATAGTTTGAAAGCACATGAGTTAAATTATGCTGGGAGTCTTGGTAATCGAAACTAAAATCCAAATATACCACTAAAAACTCCCAAAATCTTTACTAACTGAACATTATTTACAATGTGTTAGTGAATTTTTTTATCATATAATCTTTTTATACAGTGTATATAAGTTGTATTTTATATATTTAACTTTTATATTAATTTTATGTTATGCTGCTGCTTTGCCAGCTGGTGTGGCTTTTTGAGGGGGGGGGAGGTAGAAGGGCTTCTTCAGGCTGACAGAGCAGGGGGCAGCCAGGAGCTGCTACTCTGCAGCCCAGGGGCAGTCTGTTGGTGTGCGGGGGGGTGGGGGTGGGAGGGCTTCTGTGGGCTGAGCAGGCACCACTGCTCAGCCAGCCAGACTGGGGTGCTGGGGCGTGCTCCTGTGTCAGAAAAAGGTGGGCATGGAAGGGGATGGAATGTTGGCCACCAATAGGTGAGCAGGACTTACTTTATGAGTTCTGCTCGTCCACTGGTGAAGAGTTTGTCATCCTGACATTCCACCCCTTAGGCCCTTTCTGCACGGCCAGTGGCATAATGTCCATTGGGCAATGTGGGCAGCTGCCCAGGGCCCAGGAATTTTGCAGGGCATGCTCCTGCGTTTTCATTTTTTGGTGTTTTCACGTTTTGCCCCGCAGGGGGTGCATTTTAAGAGATATTGGCACCAAAATTTCAGGGTATCTTCAGGAGACTGTCCTGATGACACCTCCCCCCAGGTATGCTGAAGTTTGGTTCTCTTCTTCTTTGGTCATAGATGACCATTTGTAAAGGGCACTGCTGCACTACTGTCTCCTCCTTTCCTGCAGCTCCAGCCCCTGCATAGATGGGAGAGAGCAAAGGTCAGAGGCTGAGCTCCTGCAGTGCCATAGAATTACCACATAAATCTCTGTGAGGAGCATCCAGCAGAAAAATCTGCCTATTACCTCATACTCCTGCCTGCCTGAGTTTGATTCGGATAGAAATTGGTTTCAGGTAGTATGCTCAAGGTTGACTCAGCCGTCTGAGGTTGGTGAAATGAGTACCTAGCTTGCTGGGGGTAAAGTGTAGATAACTTGGGAAGACAATGGCAAAACATCCTGTAGGAGTTGTGATGCAGTGTTACCCCATGGGTCAGTAATGACAAACTGTCATGTAATGACAAACATAGGAAACTGTCTTTACCTTTAACCAGCTTTCACCTGCTCTGCAGGATGTGTGGCTCCAGGTTGGGAAATGGCAAGTCAAGGCAGTACTTGCTTCTGCATCTAGTCTGCTTCTGCCTGTTCCTTTATGCCGGGGTCACAGGGAAACCATGGTCATAGAGAAATTAGATACTAATTTGCTGCCTAACTAGGACTCCTTGTGGTCATGTGTACTAGAATGTTTGTATCCAAGTTTTCACAGTACATAAGCTCACCTATAACCTTGTTTTGTGATCTTTCAGATGAATAAATTAATGCTGGACAGATTCTTTGAGTTTGGAGTGCTGTACGGAATGATACAATAAGTTATGAGAATTAGCCATACTTTTAATTTCTGATTCTGAATAAGTCTTAGGTAAACCTACCATATTTTAAACACGCATACACACATTTTCAGTAAAAGTCATATTGTTTCCTACCAGAATAAAATGATCCTGGTATTCCCCCTTTTCCAGAAAGCTCTGGCAGACTTTCCCCATTCAGGATAAGGTTTGTCTTGAAGCATCATATCTGTAACCTGGAGTGAAAAGGAGATCAATACTGGATGAAGCTGATGTAATTCATTCTAAATAAAACATTTTGACTATAAAGAGTTGCTGGAATTTCATATTATGCTTGAGGGTCACATACATGAAAAATATTCCTAAACACCAGGCACTATGCAATCTGATTCTCTGCATATTTGCTAGGAAGTAATAATAACTATTAGATTCAACTGGGCTTTTTTTCAACTATGTCTGTACAGTATGTCATCCAAATCAGTCCTTGTGCCAAGTTTATCACATCAGGGCATCTCCCTGCATTTGTGCAGTCAGAACATAAAACACTGTGCCTAAAATTGGAATAGTCAAATCTACACGGGTGGATTCCACACAGGCCAAATGTAACAGGTGTAGGATGTCATATAAACTTTTGGGGTGGGGGGAGACTTTGCAAAGGTCCCATTCCCAAAACGAGTTTGGCCCATTTTATTCCCCTCAGCCCAGGATTTTCAAAAACCACTAAACCAGTGATCCTTTTGTACAATCCCAGGTTGGAGGAATTCCTGCATGAACACAACAGGCAGGAGACATTTTATTCCCCTCCCTTTCATCCATTCACTGCCAGGGAGAATTCACTCACTGGTATTCTGTGCAGGTCACACACCACATTGTGGGCAGATTCTTTGAGCTCCCAACAGTGTACAAAGTCCCCCAAGCACGTTTCCTCCCTGTGGCAGCACGTATGACTGATCTGTAGCAACACATTCTTTATTGCCCAGCTGTTGCAGGGAGATCCCTTTTTCTTTTTTCTCTTTGTGTGTTGCACATGCGCAGCTATGCAGGTGCAGCCTATTAGATTGTGGGATGATCAGCACGGCTGTGGGGGTTTATTTCTGTATGCCTGAGAAGCTATGCATGTGTTGCAGGAATTTTTTTTTAAAAAAGCAAAGGCATGAAAGCAACTGGATTGTTTCCATGGGTTCCAATTGCTGCCTAAATGGGTGAAAGGCACACATGTGAATGGGAAAAAGGAAAATGGGTTCCTTTATCATTACTGCAACCTCGTTACACATATGCTGTGCAGAATCCACCACAACTCCCATACTTAAGCAGTAAATCATGCAGTAGACATGAAAAGATGCAAGGGAGAAAAACCACTCAAACAGCAAGTAACTTTATTGCCCTAACAGGATATAGATTAGAAACTAAGAGATCTGAAGAAAATCAAGGCAATACGCAATAATACAAATCGAATCGAATTAAATGTACAAATCCAACCAATTCTAGTTTGCAGCTGTGTTAACCTGGAATAAAAATTACCTAGTCATTCTCTGCCTGTCTTGAATCTGAGGATTCAGGGTTGCAGTGCTGTGATAGTGGAAGATGGCTGGGGCATGGTTGCCCTTCTTATGGACCTAAGTTTACCTGGCTTCTTATGGACCTAAGTTTACCTGGCTTCATTGGTGAAGCCTAGCCCTTGGCCAAATAGGTGCAAAAGTAGCTATCCTGGTCGCATTGGACCAAGAGTATAAAATTGGGGTCCCCATTGGGTGGATTCAAGACTGTACTCTGACTGGTACAAGATTTGAGATCCTATTGATGAAGGGGTCATGATTCAGACAGTGAGAGGCTAAAGGGGTAAACATTCTAAGTGAGCCTGTCACATCTCTACAGATCCCCTGGAATGGCTGATGGATAAATATGAGAATCGTATCTGAAGAACAATAGAAAACGGTGTATAACACGTATTCCGTTCATTCCGTTCAGACGTACCTGGATGATTCTCAAAAGATTCTTTGTTGGAATACAAGGCTTCCGGAGACATTGTTTCTTTAAGGAAATTTGAAACTATTACCTTGGGAAGGACTTGTAGAATTTTTGTATTGTATCACTACTTTACACTTTATATCACATTTGTTTGTTGCACATATTATAAATAGCGGTTGATGCATTGTGATTTCTTGTTGTGAACACTTACTCTTTGCCAACTTCCACACAGGGGTGCTGGCTATAGTGGCAAGGACTGTCTTGGGTTTATTTTTTCTCTGTGGGGTATAAAGGCAAACCTCAAAAAAAGGGCTACTATCTTCATTTTTAATCTATTTACCATACACATAAAACAAGGCTCAATAGTTTTTTGCTGGCAGTAAATTAAGGAGTTTCTTGGCTTTTTCTGCACGGCGGTAGAAGCAGCTGTCCACCAGCATAATTAATGCCAGTGGAGCCATGGAACCATTCGCATGGTCTCGTGCGGGCGGTGTCAAAGCTGCTGCGAATCACAGAGCTGCCTCTGGTCTGCGTGTGTTGTTTACCTTGTCTTCCCTCCAAGGCTCCAGAGGAAGGAAGTGTCACGCCCACACTGCCCTCTGACCCATGGGGGTTGGAGGGCAGTGTGGCCATGTCACTTCTCCCTTTGGAGCCTCGAAAGGAAGACAAGGTAAACAATACAAGCAAACAGGTAGTGCCTGAAAGTGGCGCTCTCATGCCGGTGCCCTTCGCACGGTGCCGGCGAGAAGACGCCGCTTTTCAAAAAACATGCTCGGGGGGGGGGGGGGGGAGCGCTGCTGTGCTGCAGCAGCAGCAGCTGTGTGAACAGTGTGCCAGGGACAGTGTTTTTACTGTCCCTAGGGCACTGTTTTTGGGCTATGCAGAAACGGCCTAGGAGTAAATATTGTTGGAATTGACCCTTCAGATATAGTTGCAAAAACATGAAAACACAACCTCACCAAAAGCAGACTTTAGAATGAAGGTAGATAGGCATGAGCATGTATAATTAACACCCTATCCCATCTGATAAATGGAGCTAGATTATCTCTATAAAAATTATTACTATGTACACAATCCATTGATTGATAGAGTAATAGGGCAGGATTACCATTTAGCTATGTTATAGAGCACAGCAACACAAAAGAGTTGCCCCAATCCACGAAGATGAAAAAGGACAGAATCTATGGCTGCAAAATTGAATTTATTAAAAAAGTTCCTTCCTTTCCATTTTTTACCCATTACTTCTATTCACTTTGATCTCCACAGAGATCAAAAGGGAATCACTGCTATAATTTTCTGAAAGCACCTTGGTGTGGAGGAAGCACTTTTACTATAACTAATAATGTAATAGCTGCGCCTTTATCCCATTATAGGAATGCTTTGACCATGCTCACTTTTGTCAGGAAACTGAAAATCCTGCTATGCCTGCTTAAGAAAGAACCAGTGTTGCTGTCTCTATATTTCTGAGCCATCACCTCTAGGTATCATGCAATTTGATCTTTTGGGGAACATTTGGAAAACATACAAGCCTGACTTCAAGGACTTTAAAAAATCATAATAGTAGAGCTTGGTGGTTCACCAGGATGGCTACTGTATATGGTCACTAAGGTTGCTACTGCATTTACCACATCAGGTACCAAGTTACAGTAGAAATTTCTGGAAACTTGTGTGATTGATTGTCATGACAACTTCTGTTAATATAGCCACTCTGCTATGTATTGAGTTGGTAATAATATCTGGTTTCCAACTGTTAGAGCTGATTGAAAGATTGACAAAGTAGTTTTTATTCTACATTTCCCCAATATTATCTCACTTTTTACAGCATAGCTAACATAGGTTTCTTCTCATTCATAAAGTATGTATAATCTATAATGGACTGGTAGTCACTTTCACCAAATTAGTAGCAAGAAAAGGGTGGGGGAATGCAGTGAGAGAATTTTTTCCTGTCTGTCCACAAAACAAGGGTTCTTCAACCAATCTTTCTGGTTCATACAAATACCACTACTGGCTCAGTGCTTTTGCTCAAAAGTGGAAGCAGTACAGTGCAGAAGAGGTGCCTCAATATAAGTACCCTTTTCTCATAAGCCTAAGGCATAGCTCATGTGATGCAAATCGTAAAGTTCAAGCTAGTTTACCATTTTTCTGTCAAGCAGACTCATAGAATTAGTATCAGACAAAGTCCAGTTATCCTTTCTTGACCTTACTCACCTCATAGATTTGTTATGAAGTTGATATGGAACAATATTTACATTACTCTCTGCTTCAAACCTGCCCTGTAGATGCCACCTTTAAATATGAATTCTAATCACTTATGATTTCCAAGATGCTCTGGGCTACCCAGTTTACAGCATAAACAGGTTCGCAAATAGAAGAGTTAAATATAGCCTCATGGAGACAGTTGAGTTGTTTGAATAATTCACTAAGTATGACATTTTCACATCACCACAAAACAGTAGCACTACAGTGGTGAAAAGCAGAAGCCTGGGTGGCAAGGAACCAGCAACATGGGACTGGGTATAGAGCTACCACTAGGCCAGGTGAATAGACCCTTAGAAGATTATTAATTAAAGTGTTGGTAAGAATGCTGTCATAAAATGGCTCTGAAAGTCATTTCAGTGCCTTACTTACCTTGACTATGGGAACAAAAAGAGGAAAAAGGACGCTAGAACTGAATGCATCCATAGGAAGTCATGTAAAATGTCTAAACAAAGAGAGAGTCAATTATAGTCAGTGACTATGTAAGAAGGTAGTATATTTACTGCAGATCTGTCATGGGGGGCTGGGGTAAGACAAAGACTGACAGCAGAGAACAAGCTCCCTATAATCAATCTGCCAGTATGGTAAGAGAAAATAGACTTTGATTCCCAGCCACAGTCTGTAACAGAATGTAGTACATCTGTATCTTGTTTTACCTCAGAACTTTGGAAAGTCATCTAAATTCAACATGTCTGACATGATACATATAGCAATGAAGACACGTATGATACTGTTTCAGTCTAACTGGGAAGATAGCTGCATAAGGATACAGCACATTAGGAGAAATCCTGGCTCTACATTCAACACTGCAGTCCAAGGAAATGAAGCTTGTGAGGCTTACATACAAAAGACCATATGCTACCCGTGAAGTGTTCTCACCATCATGCCAGTGTGAATTAAGCAGGCAAAGATGAAACCCACACACTGTTCTCTTATGAGATATTTTGAAAGAAAAATACTTATTCTAATTTTAATACTCACATTTAAATAGACCATCTGTCAATCTGTAGCAAAGACACAAATTATTGTTTTTTTTAAGAATTAGCAATTGGCAACAGTATTAGGCAAACTTATTTGATTACCCTCATCTTTGGAATATTCAAAAGCCATATGCTAAGGGAGAACTCTTCCTAAAATTGTAATGAGCATTATTTAGTCCCTTCATCTGGATCATAATGAAAAGAGTAAAATGATAAAATTTCAGTAGTGAAAGAGAGCTCAAAATTGCTGACAGTTCTGATAATTTTTCAACCTAGAAATCTGAACTGCTGGAAAATCATAGGCACTCATAGGCTGGATTGAAAAAAAAACCTTTAAATATCTAGTATATTTAGTGTACATTAATTTAATGAGTCAAGTAGCTGTAGCTCATAAAATGTTTTATGCAGACTGTCAACAATATGTTCTGTCCTGGATGTCATTGTAACATAGGCTCACCAGAATACAGGCCCAAAACACCACCTGGTCTATTCATGGATTATTTGGTCTCAGTTTCTCTGAAGGATGATGACAAGATCCTGGGATTGGTGAAGACCAATACTTGCAGTCTGGATCCTTTCCCATCCTGGTTGTTAAAATAATGTGAGAACCACATCAACAAACTTTTAGCATTTCTGAATTGTTTCAAATCATTGCTCACAGATCACTCTGTGGGTTGCTGTAGAAGATTAGCTGTCATCAGTGCAGAACCTGTCCTGTGGAGTTCCACAAAGTGTTATTTTATTCCCCTGCCCCCCGCCATGCTTTTCAGCCTTCATGTAAATCTCTTAGGATGATTTGTACCTTTGTTGTTTGACATCATCAATATATGGATGATATCTATACAGCCATTAAGTCACAGCTGAGTTTTCAAGGCAAGAAACATCAGAGCTGGGTTCTGTGTCATGTCCTGGTATTCCCTGGAGGCCTCCTATCCAAATACTAGCCAAGGTCAGGGGTGAGAATGTGTGACTGGTCCAAGGTTCCCCAGCAAGTTTACATGGTACAAGTGGGAACGAACCAGGGTTTTGTAGGACCAAATCCAACACCTTGACGACTAAACTATGCGGGTTCTCATGTAGTTGATACTCAGCTCTATAAATCCTTATCCAAATTCCCTGGTAATACTTTTTTTTAAAAAAAAAATTGTTGATAAGTCACAACTAATTTATGGCGACTCCAAAGGGTTTTCAAGGCAACAGACATTCAGAGGTGGTTTGCCATTGCCTGCCTCTGAATTGGTAACTGCCTAGCCATGGTAAATCGGCTAAGAGTGAAAAAATTGAAACTAAACCCTGAAAAAACATAGATAATGATGGTTGGGAGGGTGAAATTGAGGGATACTGTGCTCCCCACCTTTGATGGAGCTCAACTGAGCATTGCTGACTCAGATAAGAGTCAGGTGTTATACTGGACCCAACTTTATTGCTGAAGAAGCAAGAAGCAAGTTAAAGGAGCAGCAGTGGCGTAGGAGGTTAAGAGCTCGTGTATCTAATCTGGAGGAACCGGGTTTGATTCCCAGCTCTGCTGCCTGAGCTGTGGAGGCTTATCTGGGGAATTCAGATTAGCCTGTACACTCCCACACACGCCAGCTGGGTGACCTTGGGCTAGTCACAGCTTTTTGGAGCTCTCTCAGCCCCACCTACCTCACAGGGTGTTTGTTGTGAGGGGGAAGGGCAAGGAGATTGTAAGCCCCTTTGAGTCGCCTGCAGGAGAGAAAGGGGGGATATAAATCCAAACTCCTCCTCCTCCTCCTCCTCCTCCTCCTCCTCCTCCTCATCTTCGTCTTCTTCTTCTTCTTCTTCTTCTTCTCTTAGTTGTGAAAAAAGGTTTTCTTCCAATTAAGCCAGGCTCAAAAGATTGCCCCTTACCTTGATCTGGATGATCTAGCTACTGGATCCATGCCACAGTAACATTGAATCTAGACTACTAAAATGCATTGTACATTGATCTCCTCTCAAAATCGTTTTGAAAACTCCAGCTGATGCTGAACACTGGGACTCAGCTATTACTGGAAACTAGATGGACCATGCATATTACTGGAAGCTGAATGGACCATGCATACTCTGCATTTGTGTCCACCTGTGGTTGACTTGTGTCTTCGTTCTGGAAAGCAGTGATTCAGCAAACGGCATGAGTTTTCCAAGGCAAGAGCTGAGCCAAGAGCCGGGCTGAGAGATGCCTCCAAGATTCCCCCAAGATTCGTGGGGAGCCCAGGCATACGGGGTCAATGGCAGAGGCCCCCCAACAACAACAACACCTGACCGAGACTTTTAAACCCTCCAGACAATGACCGACTGAGCGAGGCCAAGTGGAAAGGCAGGTTTGTGGGTGGTGCATTACTGCCGGCAGTGAGAGTGCCAAGGCAGGGAGTTTTCCCTTCGATACCAGAGACTCCCGGTCTATGGTGGGGACCTGTGACAGGGTCCCCCATACAGCATGCAAGGGACTTCCACTCGACAGCTGAGGCTGAGTGTGCCCAGCAGAAGCATGGTGGCGGCAATGGTGGCGGACCTCGATAGAATGCCAAAGACAATCATCTTCAGAGTTTGTGGACATTGTTTTTTAGTTAGTGAAGCTAGTTCTTGGGTGTTGATGTGATGTAATGGGAGCTTAGTTTGGTTGTATAGAAGCTTAGTTTGGTTGTATTGTAATTTTTTCTCCCACTATGATATTTAGTACTTAGGTTGTATCTTAGGTAGTATTAGTATTTTAGTTAGTGAATTGTCATATTGCTAGTAGCCTGTAGGTAGTGTTACAATCCTCTGTAGGTAGTGTTACAATCCTAGTTACTAACCTTAGTTTATTATACTGGCACTGCAGTGGAAATTGTTTAGTTTTAGGTCATGTTGTAGTTTGAATAAGTATTGTTGTTGGGTTAGCCACTCTGAGCCCTTCGGGGGTGGGCGGAGCATAAATTGAATGAATGAATATTACTCCCATCCTGCAGGCACTTAACAGGCTGCCCATCAGTTACTGAGCTCAATTTAAGGCTGTAACTTACAAAATCCTTAATGATCCTGGACCTTCATGTCTGTGAGAACATTTCTTCCCCTATGCTCCACCATGACAGCTTTGCTCATCTGAACAGGGCCTTCTGCAGGTATCAACCTGCATATGGGCAAAGTCATAAATGGGCAACAAGCATAAATGTGAACAGTTCAGGCAGGCTCCCACTCTCCTGGCTTTCCACGAACGATGCAAAACTGAATTATTCAAGACAGGGACATAGGTATAGATTTTTTATGGGGGGTTCGGGGGCGGGGCCACACTCCCACCCGCCCCTGGGGCATGGCCATGCCTCCCCAAGCCCCACCCCCCGCCTAGCACTTATAAAAGCAGCTCTCCGAGGCTGGGGACAGTAGACTCCCCTGCCCTGCCCTCCCCTGTTCCCAACCAGCTGGGCTCCCAGCCGGCAGCCAGCAGTTCCTTCTGCCCACCCCTCTGGGCAGAGGCACAGAGGGAAAATGGAGCCCGGTGCAAAATCTGAGCCCCCCCCCCCCCCGGGGCAGCCGCTGTGATGCTGGAATCTACCCCCAAACAGTATCACTTTCAAAGGTGTTTAAACTAGAGAGCCCAAATTCTCCTTTTAAATCCACCTTAAAGGGAGAAACTGGGCTCCCCAGTTAAACAACATTGAACGTGATGCTGTTTTGGGGCAGATTATCCCCCACTCTGAAACAGAATCACTTTCAATGTGGCTTAGTGGTTAAGAGCAAGTGCATTCTAATCTGGAGGAACCGGGTTTGATTCCCCGCTCTGCCGCTTGAGCTATAAAGGCTTATCTGGGGAATTCAGATAAGCCTGTGCACTCCAACACATGCCAGCTGGGTGACCTTGGGCTAGTCACAGCTTTTCGGAGCTCTCTCAGCCCCACCCACCTCACAGGGTGTTTGTTGTGAGGGGGGAAGGGCAAGGAGATTGTAAACTCCTTTGAGTTTCCTACAGGAGAGAAAGGGGGGATATAAATCCAAACTCTTCTTCTTCTTCTAAGACAGATTCTCCCTTTAAATCCATGCCGAATGGGGTGGATTTAAAAGGAGAATCTGGGGAAATTTGGGGGGTGCCTGCTGTCAGGGTGCAATTGTTAAGCTAGAAGCACCAAACTTTCAGGGTATCTTTAGGACACTCTCCTAATGTTACCACCCAGGTTTGGTGAAGTTTGATTCAGATGGTCCAAAGTTATGGAACCTCAAAGGTGTAGCCCCCATCTCCTATTATCTCCCATTGGAAACAATGGGGGATGGGGCACCCTTTTGGGAGTTCATAGCTTTGGAGCAAACTTCACAAAACCTGGGTGGTATCAGTAAGAGACTCTCCTGATGATACATCCCAGGTTTGGTGAAGTTTGGTTCAGGATGTCCAGAGTTATGGACCCTCAAAATGTAGCCTCTATCTTCTAGCTCCCATTGGAAACAATGGAGGACGGGGGCACCCTCTTTGGGAGTCCATAACTTTGGACCCCCTGAACCAAACCTCACCAAACCCGGGTAGTATCATCGGAAGAGTCCCCCAAACAATCCCTGAAAGTTTGGTGTGCTAGACTAAACAATGCGTCCCCCGCAGGCCAAAAACAAAAAAACACTAAAATGTTTTAAAAACTCACAAACGAGCGGGCAGAGCTTTGGACATGAATGGGGGGGGGTTTGCACCCGATAGAACCCCCCCCTTACCTACGTCCTTGATTCAAGAGGTCTTTCTACACTGTACTAAATGATTCAAAACTTACTTGGAAAAGCATTAAGGATTGGGGCCTATGCTAGTGTATAGTTTGCTGAAATTAGGATCTTTCTATGGAATTTTGCATCATTTAATATGACATACTAATACTTATGCTTTGTTTCAGTTCTGTTTTTAGACTTTTGGTTGGTTCTGCACCCCAATCTTGTTTATTGTTTATTGCATTGTTTATTGAGTGTGCCATCCATCAATTGTATTGACTCACTCGATATAATCTGCTTCGAGTCCAAGTGAGAAAGGCAAATTATAAACAAACAAACAAATAAAATAAAACAAATATGTAGATACATGATTGCTTTCCAATTATATGATTCTAGCAGCAGAGAACAAGCCTTGAACTATTTTCATTTATATAGTTCTGTTGATATCTGTCACCCTTTTAAGATTAAGGAACAAGATGGGAAACAAGTGTTCTATGTCCACACCCATGGCTACACCCACATAGAAGTTTCCTGTTTAGTACAGTGGTGGTAGAGCAAAGTGACTGACGGAGTACTCCTGTTTAAGTAATCGGCTTCGGTAGCAGTGCTGCAGCATAGGACTGCACTGGAAGAGACTGAGCTATAGAAAGTCCCTGGTTCATATTCCACCTTTGACATGTACACTCTAGGTGGCCTTAGGAAAACCACAAAACAATTCCCAGCCTAACCAAACCCCCATTGCAAAATGGAAATAATACTGATATACCAAACGATTATTATGACCTTTACAAGAGATAAAATTTGGAGATCTGAAAATGCCCCCCCCCCCCGCTATAAAATGGAGACACAGGACACAAATGTTACCAGAGTATCATTTATTTCATCTTTTCCAGGTTAGGCAACTGGTGCGCTTTCTATTTCACCCTGACCTAGCCACAGTGATCCATGAAATGGTCACCTTCAGATCAGACTACTGTTAATTCACTCAACACAGGGCTACCCATGAAGCTGTTGCAGAAACTTCATCCGATCCAGAATGCTGCAGCATTGGTCTTTGTGGGGGACCTCATGGAGGGAACCTATACAACTTGGTGCTCTGTGAACTGCACTAGCTCCAAGTTGAGTACTAGATCAGGTTTAAGGTTTTGGTGTTGACCTTTAAAGTTCTAAACCAGGGGTCGGGAACCCGCGGCTCCCGAGCCGCATGCGGCTCTTCCCCGGTCGCTGTGCGGCTCCCCACATGGCTGCCCCTTCCTGCCTTGCCTTACGAGCTCCCATTGCCTTGCCGGGGGCGGCCGGGAGACAATTCATCCAGAGGCAAAGCAAGGCGGATGGGTGGGGAGATGGCTCCTGGCGTGGCTAACACTTCCTGTGGCCTTCGAGCTCCAATTGGTTTGTCCGGGAGTTAAGCTGTGAAGTCCCCGCCCCAGAATGGCAACAGGCTGAGCCGCTGGCCAATTCTTAAACGGAGGCAGAGAGAAGGATCTTCAGCAGACGACGAGGGTGGGAGGTAGGTGATGCGTGGCTGCGAAGCGGAAGCCGAAGAGGAGGGGGGCTCCCGGCGTGGTGCTCCTGCCTGTGGCCTTTGAAGCTCCCAGGAGGCGAGCAGAGGGCTGCCAGCAAGCGGGAGGGGCAGATTGCTCCCAGCTTTTGCCGAGAAAGGTGGGTGGGTGTGTGAGCGAGGGGGGAGGGAAGAGGCTCCCGGCGTGGTGCTCCTGCCTGTGGCCTTTGAAGCTCCCAGGAGGCGAGCAGAGGGGCCAAGCAAGCAAGCGGGAGGGGCAGATTGCTCCCAGCTTTTGCCGAGAAAGGTGGGTGGGTGGGTGGGTGGGTGAGCGAGGGGGGAGGGAAGAGGCTCCCGGCGTGGTGCTCCTGCCTGTGGCCTTTGAAGCTCCCAGGAGGCGAGCAGAGGGGCCAAGCAAGCAAGCGGGAGGGGCAGATTGCTCCCAGCTTTTGCCGAGAAAGGTGGGTGGGTGTGTGAGCGAGGGGGGAGGGAAGAGGCTCCCGGCGTGGTGCTCCTGCCTGTGGCCTTTGAAGCTCCCAGGAGGCGAGCAGAGGGGCCAAGCAAGCAAGCGGGAGGGGCAGATTGCTCCCAGCTTTTGCCGAGAAAGGTGGGTGGGTGGGTGGGTGAGCGAGGGGGGAGGGAAGAGGCTCCCATATTTTTCTCAGTAGCACTTCGTGGATTTCATAAGCAACACACCATAATTGCTTTATACAAAGCGTAAAGGTAAAAAACCAAAATACATAGTGCTATCTTCATTTTAAATGTCAAAAAGTATCTGCGGCTCCATGAGTTTTCTTTTCCGGGTAAAATGGGTCCAAATGGCTCTTTGAGTGTAAAAGGTTCCCTACCCCTGTTCTAAACAGTCTGGAATCTCAACCAGAGCCAGAACTTATGAACTCTGGTCCTGGTCTGGTGGAACTCTCTCTCAAGCGGGACCTGGCCCTGCAGGATTTGATAAAACTGGGGTGTCACACCAGGCTTACAATTGAGGACAGTGATGAATTTCCTCTTAGCTGGCCTCCCTCCCTTCTTCCCTCCCTTTCCTTTTACCTGTTTAAATGTATCTACCTATCCTATAGAGAACACCCTGCTGTCCCTCTATTTCCCCCACTCCTATGACCGGGCCCCATTATTGTTATATGGTTAAGGGAGCCACTGGTATTTTAATAGCTACTGAGGATTTTAAATTGTAAATTATATGAATTTAAATTGCTGTTCGAATCTGTTGTGAGCCATTCTGAGCCTGACTTGGTTGGCAAAGGGAGGGTTAGATGTCAAAAGAATAAATATATAGATAAATAGATCAATGCTGATTATTATTGTTATATTGATTGACAGCAGCACCATTGCTATAATTAATCCCATAAAACTGAATTAATAATAGGGGCAAATTATGTAACTAGGATTAAGAAGTCCAAACTTTGGTACTTTGAGATACGGCCCCAACTATGAATACACTGACATAGTGACTTCTTATTTGCCATCTCCCACTGGTGTCCACTATGCATGAAGTACTCATGGTCCTGAGCCCTCCGGGGGAGGGTGGTTTAAAAATGGAATGAAATAAATAAATAAATAAATGGACTATGACATTCTTCCACTCCAGTATTCATGATGTAATCTTTGCCAGCATCCAATACAGTATGAGAAGTTGGGGGAGGGGAATCTGTGTACAGAGAAATTCTTCAGAACAAGACTCATATCTCAACATCAAATGAACCATCTAAGGTATTATCTAAGATAAACATGAGCATAGTGAGAAAAAGATGTAACAC
This sequence comes from Sphaerodactylus townsendi, assembly GCF_021028975.2. Taxonomy (NCBI): domain Eukaryota; kingdom Metazoa; phylum Chordata; class Lepidosauria; order Squamata; family Sphaerodactylidae; genus Sphaerodactylus; species Sphaerodactylus townsendi. The sequence continues at coordinate 65,442,660 of NC_059430.1, forward strand.
AGTAGTAGTAATGCTTTCTCTGATTAAAAAATCCACCAGCATTTCCCACATCCATATGGGCTTGGGAAACATTGGGGGGGGGGGGCACAAAAAGAGCACTTGAACTTCATGCTGGAATCCAGCATTCACTTCCTGTGCGTCTCTGACTTGCCACTATTCCCCAAATCCACAGGGAATTGGGAAATGGCATGGAGGAGTACTTGACTTGAATGTTGGATTGTGCCATCACATGGACTTTGGAAATGGGGGGCGGGGAGGAGCACTTGAACTGAATTCTGGAGTCCAGCATTCAGTTCCCATGCTTCCCCCATCCCCCATTTCCCAAGTCTAATGATGGCGGGGGAGCACTGAAACTGAAATGGAATGTTGGAAAGCATTCAGTTCTAGTTGCTCCTCTGCCCCACTGTTGATTTCCAAGTCCATGTGGCCTTGGGAAACCACAGTGAAAGAGGGGGTTGAATCTTTTTTTTTTTTTTTTTTGGTAAAAGCTGAATCTTTTTTTTTGGTAAAGAGAAAACTTTAAAAATCTGATACGTCTTTTTCAGGTTTTTTAGTGATTAGGTTTTACAGAATCATGATCCCTATTAGAGAAGGATGGGAAACTCTATCCATGGTTCTGATTGCTCAACCAGAGCAAAGATGACAAAAACATGTTACCTTTCAAATGTATGTTCTTTTTAATATTTGCCCTTTTTGAGCCTGCAAAATACATTCATTAGGTTTATCTATGTGAATGCTCCAAATCAGAGAAATTCTGCATGTTCAATATTATATACGCTACAAACATTATGTCAAGTAATATTTATTGTAAAACTTAATTTTAGGCAGGAGCGGTTGCTTGGAGAAGGTTTAGGAAAACCTTATACTGTGACAGTGAGGAACAGATCTTCCAGTAGGAAAACCTACTAAATTAATTCTCCAGGATGATTCTAAACTGCATTAACAAATCTAAGCTAGTACCAGTGACTTATTCTTAATAATTTATCTGTGGTAAAGCAGAGAAAAGTCTGATCATCCTATTTGCATGGTCAATATTCATAATACATTTTATGATGAGATCAAATTTATCATATGCATTGAGAATGCAAATAGGAATTAGTAGAACCTTAAAGGGGGAAGGAGAGAGAGAGAGAGATTTGTTCAATTATGCAGGTTAATGGATCCAACTCCACACAAGTATACATACAACATTGGTGAATTTATCTTTCAAAGAGAATACAGTATCACTTTCGAAACAGAGATTTCATTTTGGGATTATAGACTGAAATGAAATGCAAAATTCTAGAAAGAATAAAAAATTAGTTTGGTCTGTTGAATTAGTGAAATGTTTATGAAGGACTTCCTTACGTTTATTTTAGAATATTTCTATGTTGCCTCTTCTTGCTCTAAGTCGCTTACAATTAAAAACCACAATACAAAAACACAAGCCAGTGGACAAAACCAGCCTAAAATCTACCCATAAACTGAAGCCAACTTTTAAAAAGCCACTAAGATAAAACCCCTAATTAAAAGCTTTGGTAAAAAGCCAGGGAGATGCCTCTATCCAGCCCACAATCAATCTTTAGGTAGCAGTTGAGAAGCAGATCTTAACTGGCAGGTTGGTATGAGAGGAGACAGTTCTTCAGGTACCCAGACCATTTAAAACAGATAAAACCTAATTTTATTTAGGGCTGTTTTTGGCTAATTCAGTTTTTATTTATTGGCAATCCTAATTATGATTTTAAAATATAGTCTTTTATTGTGGTTTTTTAAGTATTTATTTACAGTATAAGCAGCCTTGAGTTCTGCAAGGTAAAAAGGTGGCTCATACATACATACATACATACATACATACATACATACATACATACATACATACATACATACATACATACATATATACATATGTTCTTTAGCCTGGAACCTAAAAAGGCACCTGGTAAGCCTCAAAGGGGGAGGGGGTTCCAAAGGAAAGGTGCATGCACAGAAAATGCCCTTTCTCTAGTCACTACCCACCTCACCTTTGAAGAAGATAGTTCTTCAGGTACCCAGATCATTTAGGGACTTAAAGATAAAAACCAGAACTTTGAATGGGTAGCTGGTGTAGATCTTTCGGCACAGAGGTGATACAAACTCTGTAACCAGTCCCTGACAGTAGCCTAGTTGCCACATTTTGAACTAATTAAAGTTTCTGAACCATTTTCAAAGGCAGCTTTGAAAAGTAATATAACTTGGATGTGATCAAGGCATGGATCACTGTGGTCATTTCTTACCGCACTTCTATTTTAGATTATTCAAAGGCTCATTCCGCACATGCAGAATAATGCACTTTCAAACTGCTTTCAGTGCTCTTTGAAGCTGTGCGGAATGGCAAAATCCACTTGCAAACAGTTGTGAAAGTGGTTTGAAAACGCATTATTTTGTGTGTGTGGAAGGGGCCAAAGTAATTTTTTCTCTGTGGTGAATACAATGCAACAATTCCATCATTAACAAATATATGGTAAAAACTTAACAACAAAGACATTATGTTTAAAACTGTAACTTATTTTATATACAGTCAGTTACTGAATGATCAGTTATTTCAACTATGCACTTCATAAGAATGATATTCAAGCAAGTGCTAATACTGGAAGGGAGCAACAAGCAGGAAAAAATCTTTCCCCCTACGAAATAGCTGACCTTTCTCGTCTCATAGCTCAGGCATTTATTTTAAGTCCTATCATCAAATCAATATCAGGTCACTTGCAGCTAAATTGGCCTAAGTAGAGGTAGTCATTAAAAGGATGCATTCAATAAAGAAAAAAATCCAATTATCTTTTGCATTAGAAGAATCAAATTCATTTTCTGGTGCTGGTCAAGGACAGTCATTGTGGATGCTGGTATGCCAAAGGACGTATTTGACATTGTCATGATACACTAAAAGCATGGTCATGTTTGGACGGAAACTATGGCAAGCTAGCATTTTTAATGGCTTCTGCCAATGTTGGCAAAAAATCTGCTTTCTAAAAACAAGGGGATAGGCCCGTTTAGCTAAAAGAATAAAGTTTTTTGGGTGAATTCATAACTTACAACTGATACTGGCATGAGAAGGTGGCATCACACACAGGGAGCCATGTGATTTTCCATTGCTAAGGCTACGATGCTTAGGCATCTGCCCAGCTCCCTGTTTGCCATCTGTGAACTGGGAACTATTTTTGATAGACTGCTTATATGTTTGTTAACTTGTCTGCAGCTTTTAAGCAGGCAGTTCACCGTATTTCTTCCTATCAGCACAGTACAGCACAATTGGTCAGAGTGGTCTAGCAGTTACCACCTAGGACGAGGACCTGGGAGACCCAGGTTCAAATGTCTGCTCTGCTATTGAAGCTTGCTGGATGAGCTTGGGTCAGTTACACACTCTTAACCTAACCCAGGGGGTATCTTGGAAGGGTGTGTGTCTTGTGACCTAGGTGTCACGCGCCTAGGCCACATTGAGGGTGCATTTGGCTGCAGGGCAAAGCGGGGGACAGAGGGGCAAGAGAGGGCAGGCAGACCACTGGAGAATATGAGCTCAAGCAAGTCTTGCTGCCTGCCTGCCTGTTCTGTTGGGGCAATGGGTGGGAACACACAGTGCAATAGCCCCTCTGGAGTTTGCCCCTTCCTGCTTCCTCCTTCTCCTGCTTCAGGTGGTTGCAGTTCTTCTGTCACTGCCCCTGAAGGGATTTGTCACCTGCACCTGGCCAACTTGAGCAGCTACCACCTGCATGCAGAGAGGGTTTGGAGGCACCTGAGGGTGATACAGCGCCCCCTCTTTCATCCAGCTGAGCTTGACAATCACACTGCCCTCCATCCCCCCTTTCTCTGTTTCTCCCCCCTCTCTCCCCCTCTTTTTCTGTTTCTGTTTCTCCCTCTCTCTGTCTGTCCTGTGCAGGAGCAGTGCTGGTGAGTGGGGGCTGGGGAAATAGAGAGGGGAGGCCCTGGGAAAGGGCTGGGAAGCTGCATAAAATCCATGTGGGGGTAAGAGAAGGGCTGGACAGCTGCATAGATCTCCTCGCCAACTGAATGCTCACACAGGGGGAGGGAGAAATCAGTCCTTGCCCCAGGCTACATTTTCTGTAGATATACCACTGGCCTAACCTACCTAACAGGGCTGTTGTGGGAATAAAAATTGAGGACAGTAGAATTATGTTGCTTACCTTGATTCCCACTGGGGAGAAAGATGGGGTATAAATGAAGTAAATACATAAAAATATGCAAGTGTGTTCTCACACAGCCCAAGTGAATTCTACTTTCGCTTCCATGGTGGGCAATTCTGTGATAAGTGCTTTTTTAATGCTACCTTTGGATGCTTGTCTAAGTATGCTTTAGTGATATTAGCAGCTGCTAATTTGCTTTTATCAGCAAAAATTTCACACAAGCTCAGTTTCGAAAAAAACCTGGGCAAACCTCATTGGCACTGTTTTTTGCACAAGTGCAGTTTTGAGAAAAAAGGCAAACCTGTTTGGCAAGTGTTTGACTTGCTAGGTGCTGAACCAAACAGACCTGGTAAGGTAAGTTTGACTATTGAACTCATTCAAAGCAAAACTTGCAGCATTACTAATGAGAGCTGTGTTTGTGGGGGTTGTCCCCCCCCCCACTTTGTCAATGCCAGAGCTCCCCCTCCCATCTCAGCTTACCACCTTGTGAAAGTACTGCAGTTGAAATGCTCATTTAGACATAGTTAACTTTGTTGGTTGATATCTTTTAGCAGAAGTAATGCTACTTCACAATTCCAAAATTTTGCTACTTCATATGCTCATCACCCAAATTGTTACATTATGCATAAGTGAAACAATGAGAAATCAACAGATATAAATCTAATTTTAACGTAAATATATACACAGAGAGAACAGCAACCTAAAATTAGAATACTATCATCCTGGACAAAAAAAAAGTATAAAAAAGAATCAAAGCAAGAAAAATTGATTTTTTTAAAACATCACTCGAGCTGTTGTTCTTGGAAATGCAGTGGCTTGGTGGTAGTGTTCTTCTGTCACTGAGACAGTAAGGCTAAGCAGATACTCAGAAGTAAGTCCCATTTTATCTTGTGGGGAATAATCCCTGGAAAGTGTTTGTAGGATTTCTGGCTGGCTGGTCTGGGGCTGCAAATTATACAATTGTTTAATAAATACCACACATATTTGTCAGAAACCCATATCCTACAGTGAAAATCTCAACAAAATTGTTTGCCTTTTTCTCTTGAACAGCTAGGAAATGTCATTGGACTAACTGGTTTGCTTACAATGGCACTACAAAACACTGTAATTCTGTATACATGACTATGAGCTATTCGAGGTAAACAGTACTCTAAGTTACATGGTATGTATTGATTTATTTTTGCGCTTTGTGGAAGGCACAAAGGTCAAAACCATGTTTATATCCAGTGGAATGATAAAAATGGGCATTTCTTGCACTTCCTTAAAGCAGCGCAACATCAATTTTTCAACACCGATATTATGAAAGCAATCTGAAATGCTTTAGGGATGCATCGCTTTTCATCATTAGAGCAGTTTAAAATGTAATGAGTCATTATCCAAACAGGCTTTCTAGAAGCCCTTGTGAAACTCAGTTCTAATACATATTGTGATGTCTCCTCTTTTTCAACTATCATACATGCATCACATGACACTCTACCCAGTACAAAGTGGGCATGATTATAGCATAAAAAAGATATTATAACTTTTCCCCCAACACATGCCTGATAGGCTATCAGAAGCTGTTTTTTTTTGCAAGGGAAACACACACTTCTCAAGAATCCCTTGTGGCTCCCACCCCCACACCACAAAGAGGTGTTGTGGTGGAGTCCCTTAACAGCTGCTCACCTCCTGGCTACTCCACCCTGTTTGATTGCAGGGAGATCATCAAACAGTGATCTGATAACATTGACTATAGCCAAAGTGTAGTAAGAACCCAGCTTAGAAATCTTTCTCTGTTAGATACCTGAAAATTTGATCTTCCTCCCCCATTGGAAAATGCAAAATAGGTATATGTATAAAAGGAATGTTTCCCTTTGCATGTTCACAGTCCCACGCACAGTCTCTCCCACTCCTGCCCCCATATAAACACAAACACCCACAAAAGAAAGAAAGAACAGCTCCTTCACTTTTCTGCAAAATGGTCTTAGCTGTTCTGGCTCCAGCAGCCTACTGGAACTTAGTAGCTATTTTGTTCTAGGTGCAAAATGAAGTTTCCTCACTCCACTGTCTCTAAAATACTGGCCAGTCTTCATAAATGTCAGCCCCTTCCTGAGATGAAATGGTCCCCCTTTTGCTCCAATCCATATGCCTACCAATAATTGCCATGTTTAAAGTATTAATAAGAATCTCCTAATATGGTAACCTGGGGCAGTGTCAGGCCTGCGTCATGCTTGGCCTGGCAGCTCACACATACACAGCCTTGGAGCAGATGGTCAAACTATTATCATCGCTCAAGGCCATGATGATCTCCCTGCAATCAAACAGGGTGGAGTAGCCAGGAGGTGAGCAGCTGTTAAGGGACTCCACCACAACACCTCTTTGTGGTGTGGGGGTGGGAGCCACAAGGGATTCTTTTGCTTGCAAGTAACTAGCAATAGTAACTAGCAATACTAGCACAGTAATACTCAGTTACTCGGCTACACATGCTACACTTCAATGTTACTCAGTTGCCAGGCCACTCCTATTTAGATGCCCTCACCTTCACTCACAGGTATATATACTCCACTTGCTTTCCTTTCCAACTATCAGATCCTCTGAAGATGCCAGCCACAGATGCAGGTGAAACATCAGGAGAGAATGCTGCTAGAACACGGCCATACAGCCCGGAAACCACACTTCTTATCAGCCTTCCTGAGGGAGTAGCCTGCCTGTTCCAAAAGCAATGGCCCTTTCCGCACGGGCCTTTAACAGCGCCCTGGGGACAGCAAAAACGCCGTCTCCAGGGAGCTGTTCACATGGGGGGCACAGCTGCATCGCAGCTGCGCCACCCTCACGCCTCCCCAGCGGCACGAAGCTGCTGTTTCCCGACCTCGCTTCCCCAGGTTTTGCGAACGGCAGCAGCTGGAAGGCGCCATTCCCCCTCCCCTTTCCCAAACGCCTCACCGTGTCCTCCGGCCTCCGGCGTGTTGCACAGGCCAGGGGACACGCCCCCCTGCCCTGCAACTTCCGAGCTGTCACGCAGGGCAGGGGGCGTGTCTCCTGGCCTGTGCGATGCGCCGGAGGCCAGAGGACACGGTGAGGCATTTGGGGGACGGTGCAGCATGTGCGGATGCTGCCGCCCTCCCTCGTTTCGCACTGGGACCGTTTCATGCTTAACGTCCTGGGGGGGGGGTTGGGTCGGTATTATGTAGTGCCGCACTCCAACTCCCCATCGCGGGTTAAAGTGCGGAAACGTCCAATGTCTCTTTTCTCACTGTCCTTTCACATGCTGATATTATGGGAATGCAAGGGTGGGGGATTCTGGGTTGAGTTGAACTGTAATTTACAGGTATATATTGGGGGCTAGAGAGCCAAACCTCAGTTTCGGCTATCTGGCCGTTGGGCTGACACAGTTCTAATAAAGCTCTTGAACCATTCTTGAGACTTGTTATTGACTGGGGTAACAGACCCTTACAGGCAGCTTTCATTTTGTGGGGATTCTGGTGGTCAAGTGGAAAATAATTACAAAAACAATAAACCATTCTGGATCTCCCTTGTATTACCCTCAGTCCCACACTGAACAGGAATCCAGTCGGATTGGTCAGATGCTACACTTGTGCTTGAGAACCCATGGACTGCAATCTTTTCTCAGGTGCATTATAACCTAATCATAGATGCCCACTACAAAGTATTGATAGATAATTGTTCCCATGTAGCCTATGTTCTGAGGTGTTGATTAAAATGTACTTATGACCTGTGCATATGCACAGAATAGCCTCTACTTCAGCATTACTTATTTCTAAATTTAGTTCGAAATTTTTATAAGAAATTCACTCTGCTGCAGGAATTATAATTTGGGGGCAATTATTACTTTTTTCTGTGTTCAGAACTAACATGTACAATCTCTGCTTTACAGCTTATTTTCATCTCTGCTTACTCGATTAAGCATTTTAATCAGTGTTTTGCATAGGATTGTGCACCTTCTGCTGTAATTCATGCTTGGCTGGTATTTAGTAAAACCAATCCAACTGATATTTTCATCTAGGCATGTCCCTTTCCTGATAGTACCCTTTAGAGTAAAAAATCTTTAACACTCGCTTGCCTTGTTTACCATACTCTAATGTAAACCTGCCAATAATTTTTAAACCTTTCAGCAATGATTTTAGTAAGCTACTCCTGATCATGCCATTAAACCGTTTACAGCTATCATTTAGTTTAATGCCTTGGAGAATAGCTGGATCTGACTGCCTTTCACTGCTCGTCTTTCAACATGATCAGAGGAGCTGTTATAATTGCCCAAAAATATTTGGTATGGATACAGAGGTGGCTTTAGTGCAAAACTATAAACCTGTGGCTTTGCTCTGCCCTGGTGTCACATCCTATCAGGGAAATCATGTGCCTGTAGCTCTATGAAATGATGGCACTATTTTCACTATACGTCACCAGACAATAAGGTTACTTGGCAGAGAAGCAGGGGATGACTGGGAAGGAACAGGACATTAACCTAAACAAAACTGAAGAAGCATTTTGAAAACTGCACAGATGGCTTCATCAATGCACATCACACACCTAAAATGTACATAATGTTTTAAAGGGTCAGAAGACACCAATCTCTATAACAGGATTTCTTCCATAGCAGGAACTGGTGGAAGGAAGTTACTGGATCCAACACCCTGTGCTTAATAGAATCATTGTTGGAAGAGACCCCAAGGGCCATCAAGTTCAATCCCCTGCAATGCAAGAGCACATAATCAAAGCACTCCTGACAGATGGCCATTCAGACTCTCTTTAAAAACCTCCAAAGGAGGAGACTCCGCCACACTTCTAGGTAGTGCATTCCACTGTTGAACAGCCCTTACTGAAAGGAAGTTTTTCCTGATGTTTAGGTGGAATCTTTTTTCCTTCATCTCCAACCCATTACTCTGGAGCAGCAGAAAACAAGCTTGCTCCCTCACCAATATGACATCCCTTCAAATATCTAAACATGGTTATTATGTCACCTCTTAACTTCCTCTTCACCAAACTAAACATACCCAGCTCCCTAAGACTCTCCTCGTAGGGCATGGATTCCAGACCTTTTACCATTTTAGTTGCCCTCCTCTGGATCCATTCCAGCTTGTCAATATCCTTTCTGAATTGCGGTGCCCAGAACTGTACACATTATTCCAGGTGAGGTCTAACCAACGCAGAATAGAGAGGTACAATTACATCCCTCGATCGAGACACTATCCTATTGATACAGCCCAGAATCGCATTGGCTTTCTTGGCCATAGCATCACACTGCTGACTCATGTTCAGTTTGTGGTCTACTATGACTCCCAGATCCCTTTCACATGTAGTGTTTCAGTAATCTCTACAGCTGGCTGTGACACAACCCAATGGAAAATCATTTGAGTCTGAGGCTGAAAAGGGCGCTTCATGCCCTAAATGTCTATGTGACATCCACAGTCTCTCTCATATTCGTTGGGGCCCAATCTTTGGGGCTTGTCATGCCCCCACAGAGGCTTTTGTTATTTCCCCATAGTTAGCATGTGTTTAGTTCATTGTAAAGTCTTCTAAGGGAGGGAATTTTAGTTAGCCCCTGTCCCTTTAAGACATTTCCCAGGAGGTAGTCTTCCATCTTTACCCAGCAATCCCCTGTTTTAGCTCTAGCCAGTCAGTCAGAGGTGCCAAGGGTAGCTGGAGACTGTAATATTCGTGACGTATATGGTGGTCCATCGTAGTCTATGGTGTTATACAGAGCACAAGTTAAGATTAACAGCAATTAGAATCAGACAAATAATGAAGAAACTAAAAGGAAGCAAGGCACAATGAACTTTCTTGAAAGCAACCAAGAGAAGACACAGTCTACAGCTTCAAATCTGCTCAAGACAAGCAAGTGCTTTGATTTAGACAGACCCAAGATAGGAGTTAGGGTCTTAATTCTCCTAAGTAATAAACCTATTGTTGAACTGTTGAACCTGGCTTGTGTCTCCCCCACTCTGTCCTACCCAAGTACAGGGCACCAAAAACAGAATCACTTGGGAGGCAGAATAGGGCTAATCCTAAAACATATATTTGGGACAAAGGCTGATTCCACATTGGCCAAAAACAGCGGCATGAAAACGGTGTGAAGACACCTTTTAAAACCCTTTTACACCATTTTCACACTGCTTTCACACTGCTGTTTTTGGCCCATGCGGAATCAGCCTAAGTCTCACTTATTTCAATAGTATGTACTTTATTTACATTTCATTATGGTACCATCATATATGAACTAGAAAAGGCTTTTGTCAATTCTTTTTTGTTTTGGTTTGTTTCAGCAATATTCGTCAGCAAATTACTTATTGCCATCTGTGCCTGCAAAGTTTTCCCAAAGCAACAGAAAAACTAGCACCTAGTTAATACTTTTTGATGGTACACTGAATTGCAGATTACATGTGAACGCACAAAAAATCTTCTTGGTCTTTTCTATATCTGATAAAAATACTAATATATTCCTTGTGTTGCTTTTGTCAAATGACATAGAAAGTGTCAAAACTGTATTTTTAGCCATGAAATCTGCTTAATCCCAGATTTAACACTTTATTTTGCTTTTATGTTGACTTTATTTTTCCTTTATGTTGACAAATGAACAAGGCTAAAGAATCAGGAATCGGAGCATCTGTCCTAGTGCTTCAAAGGCCCCTCTTCTTACCCAGCAGTCTCCTCTAAGCTATTGATTTAAAAGCCTTCTTATTATCAGAGGAACAGTAGTTGTCTGTTATAGACAAACCACCAAATATTTTGAAAATGCAGGTTCAAAGTGGCTTTCTGGCATTCATTCATAGAAGTGTCCCTTGTTTACGTTGTAGTTTTACCACACAAAAGGCTAAATTTGACACAATGGAGTTTTAAAAACAGAATTGGGCTACACTACACCACCCTACACCCCACTGCCTACTTTATACAGCGGAATATAAGAAGTAGCATTCTACATGACATTTTCCTGGATTTTAACGCTTTAACTCCATTTAATTCGATGGCATTAGTCTGAAAAAATTTAAATGTTCTGTTTAGCGCTTCAAATATTCCTCTGTCTTTATTGTTTATTCCCCAAAACCAAAAATAATGCAGAACAAATTAGAGTTATTCACTGCATACTATTAAATTTCAGACATTTAGGTTATTTAAGACTTTTACAAAAAGCTTATTATTGAAATTCGCAAACTTAGTGTTAAAATTGCCTCAAGATTATACACTTCAGAACGTACATTTTTCAAGTACAATAAACCAGCTGCAGATCTGCTTACTTTGTAGTAGGACACACACTCATAACATGACTTGATTCATACATCTGGCTGCTGGTTGTAAATGAGCTGCTAGTTTCTAGAAGTAATTTTATACTTTTAATAGATGTGCACAAGTGTGTGTGTGTGTGTGTGTGTGTGTGTGTGTGTGTGTGTGTGTGTGTGTGTAAGGTTAACTGGTCATTCTTTAAAAGTTGGTCTGTTAGTAACTGGCTAATTGTCACTATTTGTTACTTATTTACAATATTTTATACTGCCTCTTCAATAATTTTCTGACATTTCCAAGAGATCAGTGCACTAAAACATAAAATCACAACATAAACCCACCCCAAACCCAAAATTAAAATTCATAAATAGAAGCATGAAACAAAATAAAATAAAAATCATGGATAGCAGAAAAAAACATGCCGGTATGTCAAAATCAACTCATCAGATAACATAATATATGCCTAAAGCAGTTGTGAACGTGTTTGCAAATGCAACAGCAAATGCAACGGTAAGGAAACTCTACCCCAAAACATGCCAATTTGCCTCACTTCTCTGTGAGGTGTACAAAACACATACCCACCACACAATCACTCCACACTGTGCCATAGGAAGACACACATCTCACCATGACATGTCTCTGAAGATGCCAGCCATAGATGTGAGAGAAATGTTAAGAGCAAAAACTACCAGATCAGTCACACAGTCCAGAAAATCCACAACAGCTAGGCAAGGCTTAACTTTAAAAAAGTGGACTAGTATCATTATTTAATAACTACCGTGGCCCAGCCACGTGTTGCTGTGGCTTATTGTGGTGAAATGGAAAAGGAACAATAGCAGCAAATCAATTGCAGAGGCCAGCAGTACATGCTCATGCAAACACGCAGCCTGATACTGTGCGATGTCATTGATGTGTGTGCCCGCATTCCTAGGAGGGGAGGGTATGGAAAGGCACCCCTCCCACACATCTAGGCTGGCTGGTCATGATCCTTTACCTGGGAGTAAGTTTGGTTGGTGGCAATGTGAGTGTAAACGCCTTCTGAGGAAACCCTCTGAGGGGCGCTGATGCAGACCATTCAAAGAATGTCCCACGATTACTGTACCGAAGCTTACTCCTGAGTAAGTGTAATGCATGCCTGGTTTTTCTTAACTGTAACCGCTTGGTGCATTCAGGGAATCTAGGGTGCCTCGCCCCTCCCTCCCGTCTCCTTGCATGTCGCCCCATCACTCCTTCTTCCCTCCCTCACTTCCTCTTCCCCTTGCCGCTGCCACCCCTCCCCTCCTTCCCTTCCCTTACTTTTCCTCCTCGGCTAAGGTGGGTTGGTCATATATCAAGATGCTGGGCGGCCCCCCTGCCTCCCTCCCTTGCATGCCATTACCTTCTCACTTTCTCCCCTCTCTCTCAGCTTCTCTCCCCTTGCATGCCTCCCCTCCTCCCTTTTCTCTCCCTCCCTCTCTTGCCTTGGCATGCCACCCCTCCCTCTCCCTCCCACTTCCCTCTCCCTTGTGTGTATGTGTGTGTATGTGTTTCCACTTCCACTCGAAAGTTACTGCCTTATGTACTGGCTCACTTGCATCATCTCTGGCCGTCTGAGTGAACATTCTAAGCAACGTACACGAACGATTCTAAGGGTGACAGTTACACCTACAGGCAGCTGCATTACTGTCCTTTCACCTCAGGGAGTGCCAGGAAAGGCCTTTTACCTGGGCCAGGTGTGAAATTTCAGAGTATGTGAACATCTAAAACACTCTCGCCTGGCTGGACTGCATAGGGCTTTCCCTCCCACTACAGAAGGGCGCTTAAGGCTCCACTTCTCCGGTTCCCTTCAGGTGGAGGGCGATTCCTGGCTGTCATCCCACAGCAACTGGGGATTGACCCCTGGAACAGACGCCGAAGCTAAGAATTAGGTGAGATCACCTTTGGTGCCTGTTTAGAAGCTCCTCGATGCGTGGGCGAAGTTGGCGCTTGGCTGTGTTACATGGGCGGGAAACGGGAGCGTTCTTTTTTTTAACAGTTTTTACAGTTTACAGTTACATGTGCTTTCTGCCCACCACGACTCTCCCGTTCTGCGCATGCCACAAAAGCGGCTCGTGATTGGTTGAACAGATGAGGTGTCGTTTCGATGCTTCCCCATTTTGAAGCTTCGAAGCGGTATCGACCTTGTTCTGGCAGAAAAGTGTAGTTCATAACTGCGACAAGGGTGTCGCAGTTCGGGGGGGGGGGAACTGAGACAAAACAATGCTGAGCTCAGTGGCAGTGGGGATTCACTGAGGCGAATCTAGGTAGAAACCAGTTCAACTCTGTCAGTGGGGAAAGCCCCTATAGTGGCTGGGAATTTTCAGAGGAATTGGCGCAGCAGTTACTGAGGTATACTGTCATCAACAAATACACGGTTAGCTTTTTATATATATAGATGACTATAAATTGTTTACTTCAATTCTAGCGGATAGATTGAAGAAAATATTGCAAGAGGTCATTAATGAAGATCAATGTGGATTTTTACCTAAAAGACAATTAGACAATGTTAGAACAGTTCTGGATACAGTTGTCCCTTCCACACTGCAACTTTCCACATTGCTGTTTTGGCTTATTGTCAGTTGGCACCAGACCCCACCCACCAACATGAGTACCCCCAAAGCAGGCCCAGTACCACAAGGGGTGCTGACAATGAAAAGCCTCTCATGTCCACCACTATCAAGGGGCCGCCACCAATACTGCCACCATCTCCAGAGCAGATCCAGAGAAGCTGGATAGCTGCCACACACAGGCTACCCAAAAAACCTGCAGATCTACAGCTTACTTCCACCTGAAGGCAGCCGCCTGGTCAAAAAAATTTAGGCAGTTTTCCAGATTGCAGGGGGTGGGCACCCTAACCCCAACAATGTGAAGGGACAACTGCATTTTGGAATACTTAGAGTGACATAATGCAAAACAAGCTGCTTTGATCTTCTTGAATGCAAAGAAGGCCTTTGATCATCTGAATTGGCCATTTATGTTTAAGATTTTGGAAAATATGAATTTTGGAGGGAATTGCATAAAATGAATGGAATTGATTTGCACATCACAGTCAGCACAAATAATTATTAATGAAGACCTATCTAAACTATGTGAGATACAGAAAGGAACAAGATAAGGATGCCCGCTATCCCCTTTCTTGTTTATGCTAGCTTTGGGAGAGTAGAATAGAGATATAAGGTTTGAGGGGAGGATTGGGGTTATAAAAATTAAGAAATAGTCTATACTTGATAGTGGCGGCGAGGATACAATTTGCCAAAAAGTAAAAGATGTCTTCAATACCCTCTAAAGAGGGCTGGCTGAATCAACTAATCAAATTTGCTGCTTATGACTAATTATCAAGACTCCTAAAATATTTGATAGAAAATTTCCTAGATTTATGGCAACCAATAGTTAAATTTCTACAAACAAAAGAAGAATATAAGAAATTATCTTTGTATCTGCAATGTTAATGAGCTTATTTTGAAATGTAATTAAGTTGACAAGGTGTGTACATACATTATCAAAGCTAAGAGGAAGTCCCCAACAATCTTCTTTCTCCTTCCTTCCTTCCTTCTTTTTTCTCCTCCTTTCACTCCTTTTACTTTTTATAAGTATTATTTGTTACCCACTTTCAAATCAAATGTCAATATTATATAGCTTTTGAAATTCCTAAAATGTTATATCTAGATATTTAGGTTGTAACCATGCTTTTCGTAACCTTTTCTATATACAAAGAAAACAGTAAGACTTTTATTTTTTTTATTTCATTTCAAAACTATGTTCTTATCTTCCAATAAATATCTAAATTTAAAAAAAGATTTGAGGGGAAAATTGGGGTTATAAAAAATAAGAAACAGTCTTACAAACTAAGAGTATTTGCTGATGATTTGGTGTTAGTCTTAGAAAACCATTAAAGGGGGTGGAATTTTTAATGACAAGGCTGAAAGAATGTGGTGCACTTGCTTATTTAAAAATTAATAAGCAGAAAATAAAGGTTTTAACAAAAATATGAAACTAGAAGAACAGAGTTGATGGACAAAACAAATTTTAAGGTTGGAAAAAGGTGAAATATCTCGGTATTACGTTGACAAACATGAATTGTACATTATTTCAAAATAATATGGAATTAAATTTTTTTAAAGTCTCAAGCTGGAGTAAACTTCAGTTATCATTGCTGAAAAGAATTTCTGTGATTAAGATTAAGAAGAATGCTATTTTTGTTTCAAATAATATCAGTTGTAGCAACTGACATTCCTTTCAAACAATGGCAGAGGGGTATATCAAAATTTGTATTGTCGAAGGCTTTCACGGCCGGAATCACTTGGGTGCTGTGTGGTTTCCGGGCTGTATGGCCGTGTTCTAGCAGCATTCTCTCCTGATGTTTCGCCTGCATCTGTGGCTGGCATCTTCAGAGGAATCTTCCTCTGAAGATGCCAGCCACAGATGCAGGCGAAACATCAGGAGAGAATGCTGCTAGAACACGGCCATACAGCCCGGAAACCACACAGCACCCAAAATATCAAAATTTGTTTAGCAAGAGAAGAAACCTTCAGTTAAATATAAAATCCTGCAAGGTGCAAAGGAAAGAGGAGGTTTGGGTTTATGTGATCTGAAATTGTATTTCACCGCATGTTTAGTGTGGCTGAAAGAAGGGGTTACGCTGAGAAACAGAAAGCTACAGGAACTAGAGGGTCATGATTTGAGATATGGATGGTGTGCCTATTTATGGTATGACAAAGTTAAGATAAATGAGGAATTTAATAATCTTTGTATTAGGCATACTGTTCTGAGAATATAGAATAAACTTCAACCTAGATCAGTGATGGTGAACCTTTTTGAGACCGAGTGCCCAAATTGCAACCCCAACCCCACTTATTTATCGCAAAGTGCCAACCTGGCAACTTAACCTGAATGCTGCGGTTTTAGTTTAGAAAAAACCGGTTGGCTCCCTCTTCCACTGCCCCACCAGCTCGAGCAGGGGCCAGCCTGCTCTAGCCTCCAGCAAACCCCGTGCGCACCGCTCTGTGCCTCTCTAGCATCTCTGCCTCCTCTGCGCACCCCCCCCCCCTTGGGCAGCAGCCACCTGGAGCACAGGCACCAGGCCCGCCAGTCGAGTCCTCCATGCTCACCATGGTGTGCGCAAGTCGTGCTCAGTGGCCCAGGCCAGCCTAGATGTGTGTGTGTGTGTGTGTGTGTGTGATTTTCCGTCCCCCACATGACAAACTCTGTGTGCGTGTGCCCACAGAGAGGGCTCCGAGTGCCACCTCTGGTACCCGTGCCATAGGTTCGCCATCACTGACCTAGATAATGTGAAAAAAGAAACCCTTGTAAGTGTCATCACAAGAAACACTGTTTAGATGAGAAATTATATTTGAGAACAGCTGGATAGCATATTGTGACATTTTGGATTTTTCTCAAGGGGGATGTAAACTGAAATCAAAAGAATGATTAATAACAGCATGAAATATTTGTCATTGGTTTTCTATGCACAACTTTTAGAAAGAAAAAAGCAGACAAAAGGTTCATGATTGTGACTATGATAAATCTGAATTTGTACAGGATTTTTGTAGAAATGTAGAAATGATGACCATGTTATAGTTGAGATGTATAAACTTGAGATGTGAAGCAGTAGAAGACAGCGTGAAAGAATATATGACAAAATGGAATATGAACTTTGGGTATAACATACAAATGGAACGATGAGAGAATATGTAGTTAAAAGGTATAAAATTTACTTTCACGTTTTAGCCTTAAAAAGAACTTTTATAAAATAACTAGCAGGGCCCGGCCACGCGTTGCTGTGGCAATTGTCCTTCTCATCACAGTCCACAACCCACACAGGTCCATGCAGGTCCAATGATCTGCAGCATAGCCTTTTGGGGTGGTCAAATGGAATCCCTCTTTCCCTTTTCAATTCACATTGTTATATGGTGGTGTCTTGTTCTTTTAGTATAAGGTAACCCTTTCCATTCCACAACGGAACTGTCCAGAGTGCGAATCCTGCTGTCCATGAGGCTGGCTGACACGCGACAGATCCTGGGCTTAGACCAAAAGGCAGAGACACTGGGGCAAGAGGGAGGCTATCCCAGTGAGGACAACAGCAAGAGGCAGGTGGTGGTGAAGGTAGCCATCAGATCGAGGCCAGCTCCTGGAGTTCTTAAAGGGCCATGTGCAAAAGCAGAGCCAGTAGTGTTGGTTCGCCCCCACCCCGTGAATTTTCTTAGAAGAAAAAGGAAAACTCCCATTTCGCTTTTGCAAGTAAAAAAGAGAGCATGTGGCAAATATCTCAGGAGAGGAAGTGAGTAAGTGGTGGTTGGATGTGAGGGAGGGCAGAGTGAGGTGTGTGAGGATGAGCTGGATGTGTATGAAAGTATGTGTGTTATGCGGTAGCAGTGAGTGAGGCACAGAGAGTGACAGTTACCTGCGTGTGAGGGTGGGGGGAACCCCACCTGGTGTCTCACATGGCAAAGTATGTATGTGTTTCACTTCCAGTCATATTACCTGTTACCTATATTTACTGTTTTCTATGCCTCATCTCTCTGCCCATCACTGCACTAACATTCCCTAAAAGCCCCTCATACACCAAGCCCTGAGGCCACAGACAGACAGGCTGCACGAACATTCTAAGGGTGACAGTTAAACACAGCCAGCTTCATGGCCTGGTGCGCCAGGAAAAAGACATTTTACCTGGCTCAGGTATGGACTTTTGGCGATCTGAAGATCCGATTACCTGCCCACAACAGGGAGGAACGTCATGTGAAAATTTGGGGGCGATCCATCCAGCCGTTTCGGCGTTAGGGCATGACTAACAAAGTCACTGTTAGCTTTTTATATATAGATAGATAGATTGATGATACTTACCACTAGAGAAACTGGCAAAAATGTATAAAAATGTTTTGAATCAGTGCTGGAAATGTGAACATCATGAAGGTTCATTTTATCACTTATGGTGGACTTGTAAGGAAGCTACAAATTTTAGATACCAGTTCATGAATTAATCCAGAAGATTTTAAAGACTAATGTACAAATGAAACCAGAAGTTTGAAAAAAAATGGAACTTTGTTTCTACATATGGTACCAGCAGTAAGAATATTATATGTGTAAAAATAGAAGACTGCTTTCATATCTACAACAGAAGATTGGCTTGTGAAACCGTTGGAACTGGCAGAGATGGTGAAACAACTCTTTGATTAGAGAAAAGAACTCATTTAAATTCAATGATAATTGGAAACCCTTGATGGCCTTTTTAGGTAAAACAGGAAAAACTGATGAATTGTGGCTTTGAGGAGTAGAAGATCAAGGAAAAGGATATAAAAGAAAAGTGTGTGATAGTTCTGATGATATTGAGAGTAAATTTCTATTTTGACTGTAAGCAGGGAGCAAGTTGTAAACATGTAATTGTTACTATATTTGACACAAAGGAAATCGGAAGTCTTATGTGCATTTTCTTTTTTTCCTTTCCTTTCCCCCCTTTTTTGTATTGTTACTTTCTTTTTGTCTTTAGGATACTTACTTTATATGTCATTTAATAAATCTTAATTAAAAATTATTCAATCGAAAAGAAACATAAAAGGTCAGAATGTAAAACAATCCTAGGAAGGCAACCCCAAACCAGTCATGGAGCCTCTGTCTGAATATTGCATAGGCAGGGAAAAAAATACTTTTGCAGAGCGTCAGATGATTAGCTTAATCCTTAACCAGACCCATAAAGGTCCTTCAAATTCCTGGTTCTCAACCATTTATAGCTTTTAAGGGAAACTAGGACTGGGAACAAGCAACTAGTGAAGAACTTTAAGCACAAGCAAAACAGTGCCTAAATCAGTGCCTACAAATAGTTCTCTTGCTGTATTCTAGACTAATTTAATCTTCTGACTTTTCAATGACATCTTATATAGCGTGCACTGCAGTTCTAGATGGAGGTGATTTCAACATGGACAACTGTGAGCAGGCCTCAAAGCAGGAAAGGCTGCAGCTGGTAACTCACTCAATGATGATGAAAGATTCGGTGGGCTACAGATATTATCTGTAAAGCATCCATATGCTGGAGTCAAAACCCAATACTGGACAACTGTTCCTCATGGAGAATGCAACTTTGTTCAAGGGAAGGTGAACTTCAATCAATTAAAACAAATTCTACATTTACATTCATGGAATGTTCAATTTGATTCTTGGTTTAGTCCTAAAAGAAATTAAGTCTTTTTAATTAAACCAAACAAGTTTTACCGCTCCTGCACCTATTATTCTAAACACCAGCGTAGAGATCTAATTCTTCACTATCCACTTGCATGTGTAAAAATAAACAGAAGTGCAACAATTGAGTTTGGCTGATTTTTAACAATCATCGACTCTACATTGCACTGTTCAGAGCTTTTAAAACAACAGAACTGTTTCTGTACAACAATACAACTGTAACTTTGCTGTACAAAGCAAACACTTGTATGGCGATGTGATATTTAAAGCAAAAAATAAATTGTTACCCAAGTTACTCAAAATGTTTTAAGAGTATGGCACAATATTAGAATTACACCAGTTTTCAAACAAAATGTCAGTCATTCTAAAAAGCACACAAAAATCTTAACCATATATGCTCTTAGAAAAAGCCCTGCCTTTTCTCCTCAAGGCAGGGCTTTTTCTAAGAGCATGAATTATTAGATTCTAAATGGAGAAGAGGTCTAGCACAGTTGACAATTTTGGCTTTCAAATAAATTTACATTTTATACGAAGCACAAAGAATAATCTATTGTCTGACATGGCAGAAATGTGCCCATTAGTGAGAAAGAACGCATAGCAACCATGTTACTGAAAGGTCATTACTCTGAATGTTACAAAGCTCAACAATAGGAGGTAATTGTGGCTTTGAATCTCAGCTCTGACGAGGAGGAGGGGCAGAAAGATAAATACCCTAGTAGGATCTTTGGGATGCTGGGTGCATTCAAGCTGAGAGCAAGGCCTAACCTTCCAACCTTCTTTCTAAGAGAAAATGTAGGATGTTGATATATACTTACTGTTTATATTCAGGCATACATAATCCCATATGGAATGAATAACTCAAGCAAACTGCATTGGTGGAGTTGCAACTGCATATATGAAGAACCTGCCATTCTGGCTATTCACTATTTTAGATTGTTTCATGTCTGTAACAAGTACCTAATACTGTAACAAGTACCCTCAATGATGCGTCATTTAGCCTCCAAAAGACCCAGGGAGCCTTCTGACTCTGGCCCCAGCCTCAATGGAACAACCTTCCCTCCAACCTGTTAGACCCCTCTGGGACCTTAATGTAGTCCACTTAGAGACCTGTAAAAGCAGGTTGTTCCACCAGACCTTTGGAGGGTCCAGCCAGCTAAGATAGGGGTTTTTTAGTTTGGCCCCTAGCTGATTCTACACCTGGGCCTTCCATCTAGCAAAATAGCCACCTCCCCCTCTCTTTTCCAGGGGAGGTACAAATTAGAGATTTGGGTTGAGGGGCGCCTCTTTTACTATTATATAAGCTGTTTAAAATGGTTTTAGTAATGTTATTTAACTGTATTTTATATATTTTTGTATTGCAATAATCACCTTCACATGGAGCCTTTCGGGGATGGGGCGGTTTAAAAGTTTAAGTAATAAATAAATAAATAAATAAATAATAAAGGTTTTGTGGTGATGATAAAGAATCTTCCATTATTATAGCAACTCAGGAACCATCAACACCTGACAAAGCCTTTGGGCTTGTTGGGAGATAACAAAAGTATCAAATATGCGATGAGAGTTTTGTGTCTGCCATAGGCTTGGAGATTCAGGTGCACCGAACACTGGATTCGGTCCTAATCTGGGAGCATTCAGGCATATTTGGGCCAAAATCGGACAAATATTTCCAGCCCAAATATGAACAAATCCGAATACAAGGCATTTGGGCTTTTGGGGGGTATTTTTTGTGGTTTTGCATTTCAGCCTGCAGGGAGTGCATTTTGGAAGCTAGTGGCACCAACATTTTAGGGTCTTATTAGGAGACTGTCCTGATGATGTCACTCAAGTTTGGTGAAGTTTGCTTCTGGGGTTCAATTTTATGGGCCCCCAAAAGGCTTATTTTGTTTCCCCGCTCCTACAAGTGAAGCCTGCTGGCTGAGTTTTCTCAGAACTCTCTCAACCCACCTACCCCCACTGCCTAGAAGCAAAGTTCACAAAGACTGGATGCTATTACCAGGAGGGCCTCCTGGAGCCACCTTGAAAGTCTGGTGCCTCTATCTTCAAAAATGTGCAGCCTGCACAGAAATTCCCCACTGGGTACAATGGAGCCACTGCAGAGCATAGAATCTGCCAGGGTCTTCTATGGTGGGAAAAGTTAATTAACTTAATTAACTTTTAATTAACTTTTCCCACCATAGACTTCAATGTTATGCCCAGCTGACTCTGTCCTAGAGATTTGAGTGAGGCGGGGGGGGGGTGTTCTGGGTAGGGGCATCTAATTTCCTGCAGGGCTGAAGATGTGAGTCTCCTGAAAGGAATGAGGAGGTGAGGAAAATTCACCCAAGAGGAGGTGAGGAAAATTCCTGCACCTGAACCAAGCTTCTTAGGAGGCGAATCCGAGGAACTAACAAAGATAGTGGTAGACAAGGAAGAAGTTCTGGCAGCCATTGATAAACTAAATGTTACCAAATCCCCTGGCCCAGATTGCATTCACCCAAGAGTTCTTAAAGAGCTCAAGCATGAAATTGCTGATCTTCTCACTTTAATATGCAACTTATCCTTGAAATCAGGCTCCATCCCTGAAGACTGGAAGATGGCCAATGTCACACCAATCTTTAAGAAAGGATCTAGGGGGGACCCGGGAAATTACAGGCCAGTCAGTTTGGACATCTGTTCCTGAAGTACAATTAAGTAGAATCTGGCATCATTAAAAGATAAAATTATAAAACATGTAGAAGAAAGTCAAGACCTGCTGAGAAAAGAGTCAGCATGGCTTTTGCAGAGAGGCAAAATCCTGTCTTACAAAGCTTACTAGAGTTCTTTGAGGGATGTAAACAGGCATGTGGATAAGGGGAACCAGTGGACATTGTCTACTTGGATTTCCAAAAGGCTTTTGACAAAAGTTCCTCACCAGAGACTATGTAGAAGAAAAAACTCAGCAGATGAAAGGGAATAAGAGGGAGTCCTCCTATGGATTAAAAACTGGTTGAGAAACAGGAAGCAAAGAGTGGGTGTAAATGGGAAATTCTCACAATGGAGAGATGTAGGGAGTGGTCCCCCCAAGGATCAGTATTGGGACCAGTGCTCTTATAACCCTATTCACTTAAAATGACCTGGAAGTAGGGGTGGGTAAGCGTGGTGGCCAAGAGTTTTTTGCAGATGATACCAAGATTATGTAGGGTGGTGAGAACCACAAAGGATTAGAGGAGCTCCAAAGCGGACCTTGATAAATTAGGTGGAGTGGAGGCTAAGAAATGTGCAAATGCAGTTCAATGTAGCAAAGATATGCAAAGTGATGCACTTTTATAGGGGGCAAAAAATCCAAACTTCACATACACATTGCTACAGGGGTCCAGTGCTATCAGTCACTGAACCAGGAAAAGGGATTTGAAGTCTTAGTTGATAGGATTCCATAGGGAATGTCAACTCCAATGTATGGCAGCTGTGAAAAGAACAGAACTCTATGCTAGGGATCAATTAGGAAAGGAATTGAGGAATAAAACTGCAAAGATTGTCATGCCCATATATATAAGAAGCTGTAGGTAGAGCACTTGGAGTACTATTGTTCAGTTCTGAAGTACAGCCACATCTCCAAAAGGATATTGAGAGAGATAGAAAAAAGATACAGATTTTGAAGAGTGACGAGGGATGATTGAGGGACTGCAGCACCTTCCATATGAGGAAAGGCTTGCAAAGCGTTTGGAGAGGAATCTTTAGTTTGGAGAGGAGGCGTCTGAGAAGGGATATGATTGCAAGTCTATAAAATTGTAAGCATGGGGTAGAAAATGTTGACAGAGAGAGAAATTTTTTCTCTCTTTCTCACTATACTAGAACCAGAGGGGCATTCGATTTGAAAAAAAATGCTTTGGGGAAGAAATTAGAACTAATAAAAGGAAACACTTCTTCACGCAACGTGTGATTGGTGTTTGGAATATGCTGCCACAGGAGGTGGTGATGGCCACTAACCTGGATAGCTTTAAAAGGGGCTTGGACAGATTTATGGAGGAGAAGTCGATTTATGGCTACCAATCTTGATCCTCTTTGATCTGAGATTGCAAATGCCTTAACAGTCCAGGTGCTCGGGAGCAACAGCCACAGAAGGCCATTGCTTTCACATCCTACATGTGAACTCCCAAAGGCACCTGGTGGGCCACTGCGAGTAGCAGAGAGCTGGACTAGATGGACTCTGGTCTGATCCAGCTGGCTTGTTCTTATGTTCTTATGTTCTTATGAACCAGCCAACTTTGCTAAAGTTTGGATGGCTGGGCACTCGTTCTGTGGAGATCAGATTCACCTTCAACTGGATGCCCACAGCATTTGCCCCTCCAAAGCAAACTAACCCCCTTCTCTTGTGAGCTCCCATTGGAAACAATGGGGGATGGGGCATCTCCTTTGGGGGTCTGTAACTTTGGACCCCCTGAACCAAACTTCACCAAACTTGGGTGACATCATCAGGAGAGACTCTGAATGATACCCTGAGCTTTTGGTAATGCTAGCTTTCAAAATGCACCCCCTACAGGCTGAAATGAAAACAAAAATACAAAAAAAATCAGACGGACCCACATTTTTTGGATATACCTGAATATGTTATTTGTCTTATTCGGGCATACAGATAATGTTATGCCCAAATAAATCCAAATTTTACTGAATTTCTATGGTATTGGCCAATCTTAGTTGCCAGATGCACAAAGACTCTTTTCTGTTTATGACCAGAGCATGAAGGAAGAAACAGCTGAGGAAGAAACAGCTGTTGCCTTTCATTTCCAGTTGCTTTGGCATCCTAGAACCATCCCACGAAGCTCCTAGTGGCTCCGCTGAGAAACTTAGATGTACCCATGGAAGTAACATGATTTTCACAATGGAGCCACCAGCAGCTCGATGAGGTGGTTTGTGGATGTGAAAAGTGTGTGTGTGTGTGTGTGTGTGTGTGTGTGTGTGTGTGTGTGTGTGTGTGGCCGGGGGGGGGGTACAGCTGCTTCTCCCTATGTGCTGTGGTAACTAACAGAAAAAACAGCATCTGAGAGGCACAAAACTCCAGTCACACAAGTGACACTAAGACCTTGTGTTGTTCTCCAACAAACATTGGATTTTCAGAACAGGTTAAGAGCTTGGGGGTCTCATGGACCAGCCATGGTATTTGAAAAGCAATTTGACATGATGGTCATGAGTGCCTTCTTCAGCTGCACTTCATTTGCAAACTCTCTTGTTAACTAGGCTCAGCTGACCAGACCACACTGATCCATAGTTCTGTAACCTCATAGCTGGATTACTACAATGTGATCCATGTGACACTGCCCTTGAATATACTCCAATAGCTGCAATTTGTCCAGAAGAAAAGGAGGGAGGGAGGGAAAGGGGCAAATTTCAAGTCATGTTTTTCACAGTAATTGCACATATTGAAGGCACTTACTAACATGAACTCTTTACAAAATAACTTCTCTTGTAATAAAGTTAAAGTCACAAACCTGTATTATCTTTATATTGTGGAAACTATTCTTGAATTAATAAACATTTCAATAAAAACACCAAGGGTTCATATCTTAAGGATTCTCTTTCCCCACCTTTTGGCGCCGCCTCACCATGCTGCCTTGCCATAACAGTTGCAAGATTTTTTTAACATCAACTTGGTTCCCAGCCCAAACCAGGCTGCTTTTTACTCAGCATATTGAGAGACCACCTCTCCATCTGACATGCACAGCCAACACAACCTTGCAAGATCACATCAAAGGGCTACCTAATCGAATATCCTGTTTCTTCAAGCTGACATCCAAATTCTTACAGCAAACAACTCCCCTGCCCTGCCTTTTGCATCAAAAACAGCTTTTGGGGGTCAACATCATTTCCAAAAAGGAACATCCTGGAAAGAAACAGCATTTGGGGGTGGAAACTAAAATTGCAAAAAGGAATTCTGAAGAACTGTCATATGGAGAGAAGCATTCCATCCACCACAATACCAAAAGTCTCTCTTTTAGGAAGGAGTTGCATCAATTGAGGCTTCAGCCTCCAGGTCCTGTCCCGCTCCAAAGTAAGCTCCAAAAGGGATCCCACAGACTGCCCCAAGACCCCGTTCACTTCCAAACAACTGCTGAGAAAAACGTCCTGGAGTTACTCAAGGCAGTGACTGCCACTTATCATAAAACTGCCCTGCATTTAGCAGCTTCAATCATTGCCTTTTCCTTCATTGTGGCATAGCGGCTGCAGCGGGCTGCGGGAGGAATATGTGTGTCTGCTGGTGCCCTTACAAGACAAGCTGCTACTACATAGTCATCCATCAGCCTGGCCACTTTGGTCGGGAAGTGGCCAGGAGATGTTTATTCCGGGGAAAGGGGGGGAGCTGGGAAAACAGGAGTGAGAGTTCTGGCACAGCAGGTGGGCTATCCCTGCGCTCTTGGAAACCCACTACCTTTCAGGGATGGAGCATTTGGGAAGGGGTCGTCATGCTTCCCCTTCCTCCTCACAACAATGACTTGAGATATTTGGAGGAGTCGGAGAAATGAAGCCGCTGGTCACATTCTGTGCTCAGATTTAGATCATGCCCTGTGAGAACTCTCTGGGTAAAGGGGGCAGTGCCTACCCCCCACCCCTCCCCATGCATGCACACACACACATACACACACATACTGGAGGGAAAGACAACAGGCAAAACTGCTGGAGCCTGGGCTGCTGACTAAAGAGGAGCAGGAGCAGGCACCGCCCGGGCAGGCCTCAGTCTGTTGGCCAGCCTTGTGGGCATGGTCCGGCTGCTGCCCAAGGGCAGGCCAAGGCCCTCGCCTGCCCTTGGGCAGCATCTGGAGCGCACCAACAGCCCAGCAGGCCAGCCGATGGGCCGAGGCCTGCCTGGGTGGCACGTGCAGCCAGGCCAGAAGTGTGGGGCGATTTTCTGCCTCCCCCCACATGATTCAATGGGGTCGCCTGAGGTGTTTGTCCCCAGATGTCCCCATTGTAGCTATATGTCTGCTTCCTTCCCAATCCTATGATGATACGGTATGCTCAGGCAGCTCAGTCCATCCACCCCTCCTGAAGAGTTTTTACAACCACTGCAAAATAATCTTACTACAAAATGAGACTTTGCCTCTATTCAGCTTTCCCCATGCAAACATTCTTTTTGAAGTTTGAAAAAGGTAGGCTTTTACAGGTTCAACCAAGCTTCCTACCACATAACTGGTCATAATATCTTCTTCCAGCCAGCCAATCTACTTCCCTTCCATTTATGATAAATAAATCTCACCATCTGCAAGGCAACGTGAAACACTAACATTCTGTCCACCTCAAAAAAATTTCAAAACTCTGCCAAGCTTTACAACTTACTCACAGAAATCTCCCTAGCCAAGACACCCACTTCCATATGTTTCTTTGCAGGCTGTGGCAATCCAATGTATTTGTGACACGCTGAAAGTATTGAGCATGTGTAGGTGCATGTACATGGTGTTGAGATTGCTGAGGCAAACTCAATGCACAGGGGAGAAAAAACTTTCCCCCAAAGCATAAAACTAGTCTACAAAGCAACACAGGAAATTAAGTATATTTTATCCTGGTTCTATCCAATGCTAACTTTAAATCTAAACATATTCAAGAGAGTAGCCATGTTGGTCTATAGTAGACCAGCTAGATTCAAGTCCAGTAGTACCTGGGAGACCAACAATAATTTCAGGATATAAGCTTTTGAGAGTTAAAGCTCTCTGACAAAGGGAGCTTTGACTTGTACCCCAAAAATCATGTTGATCTCTAAGGTACTACTGTGCTGGAATTTAAATATAAATTAATAAGTTTATGTATCTCAATTAGTACCTTAAAATCATAGACAAATACAAAGAGGTTTATGTTCTAGGGACAAAGTATTTACAAGTCCTGAATACAATTTATTTTCAAGAAAGGACTAAAAAAAAAGCTTTGGTTGTCTCAAAATGACTTACCCCCCAAGAAATAAATTATCTTTATCTCCTGGACAATGGATTCAAGGAGGCCAAACTATAAAAGATTACAAGGAAACCTCAGAGCGCATTTTTAAAATGAACTCTGAACCTGTCTTCCACCCTCAGACATACCAATGAGGTATGGTTCTGTCATTTGCTGCAAACGTGTCCCCCTATTGTCAGCTATGCCTTCTTGGCCCTTCCAGAACTGAGTACTATGTGTTTTATTAGCTTTTTCTAATCAGAAGTGGCAGCACATGGTCACTGCACCTCCTTCATCCCATAAAATGTTTGATTTATTTAGAACATTTCTATGCCACCCATCTAGGGAACCTGTTCAAGGCACCTTCCAAAGTGAAACCTAACAAAAATATACCACAAAAGTTGTCAACAATCAATAAACAAAACACAAGCCTCATAAAACACTTTTCAGGCTAGAAGAAGAATATAAAAACAATGTCAAAAATGCAATCTTAAATAAAAGCCTGGACAAAAGCAAATATTTTGGGCTGGTGTTTAAAGAGAACAGGGTAGTCACAAAACAAGCCTCAAAGGGAAGGGCAAGCCACAAGGAAGGTGCCAGTAATGAAGTCCAGTCTCTAGTCACCCACCATCTAGGTAGGCAAACAGCAGATGGGAGCCATTGCTGAGAGCTGCTTCAAGAAACTGGCTGTCTAAACCCTGCCTTGACCCACCCCGGTTCCTCTGAGACAAGATTCTTCAGATGACATGGAATTACTATGAATCTTTGTGATCTCTGAGGCATAGACGTCACTGAATGTTCCAGAATCCTTACCCAGCATCCAGGTCAGGACACCATTCCCAGAAAGCCAGCAGACCAGGAATTTGACACCTGTTTGCTTCCATACCCTTCCTGCATTGCCTTGACTCTTATCTGTCTCTGGTTTGCTCTTATCTGTGTCTGGTTGCTAGCCTTCTTGGGCTGCCTGCTAACAGAAAAGTAGGACAGCCCTGGCTAGAGTGGGCACAAACAGCTGCCACTGAGCTGGCTGCTCAAGGTCCAGAAACAGCGGGCATAGGTGGCTGTCATTACTGACCAGCCCAAGCCCTGGACAGGCCACTCTGAGCAGGAGCCTGTCCTCCTCACTTCATTGTGAGGTGTAGCCACTTGCCACAGGGGTTGATCTGCACACAGTTTGGTGCAGCTGTCCCTGCTGCCTTTGGCATACACTGAAACCACAGCTGTATGGAGAACTGTATGACTTTCTACTCAAGAATTATCAGTACTCAAACCAAACTACATTTGCCAGCATTGTTTGGGTTGTGTTTAAAACAACTAACCTGCCATAAAACTGATATAATTTGTAGTATAGATGAATCCTTAAAGCAAGGCCATGGTAGTGAGACTACATCAATGCAAGAATGCTTGAGAGTACAGCTTCTTAAGTGAGAACAGGCATCCAAGGTCTTTCCTTTGAAAGTCAAGGACCGCAAGATGTATTTATATTTTCATGTCTGTAAACATATTTATTTTGTGTTCCTGGAGAACTTGACTAAATTAAAGAACCTTGAATACGATGGGGAAAAATTGAGGAACATGAACATTCAATGAGCATTTGCTTGCTAACTGTAACTGCTTTTTTTCCAGGAAGGAGATTGATTTATTAAACTATCTTGTATTTGCTATTCTGGACACCACTTCTTGAGGAACTTAATTGAGGCAGAGGAAGGGCAGGCTCCATTTTATTATCTAAATCTTGTATAAGCAAATTCTGTGGGGAAAAATATTAACAGAAAGAGATTATGTTCGTCATAAACATTTATGTTTCTCAAATAGATTTAAGATTTTACAGTTCTGCCATTTCCTTCATTATTCTTTATACCATCAAAAACTGAAAGCTTAAGATATTCTGGAGGCTGTAGTAAAGAATTCACAAAGGGGAGCTGAATAGCTTTCACAACACAGACATCAGCTGGTGTTCAAAGTCTGACATGTATTTATTTATTAGATTTCTACCCTGCCCTTCCCCAAGAGGCTCAGGGCAGCACAACAGTTACAACCACAATAAAAAATCCATAGAAACAAATGTCAAAAAACAGCTATTTAAAAAAGCCCAACCGTTAGATGCATGCCACTTACATGTTTCTAAACATTATCCTTCCCCCACCCACCCTACCCTGATGGCATAGAAAAGATGTTGTTAACCTGGCTGGTCATCAGGGAAAGCCTGGCAGAATAGCTCCGTTTTACAGGCCCTGCAGAAACTACTCAGGTCCTGCAGAGCCCTGATCTCAGACGGGAGCATATTCCACCTTTTCGGTCCTGGCCCTCATTGAAGACAGCCAGATGGTTTTGGGGGCAAGGATTACCAGAAAATTCCCCTCCAAAGAGCAGAGGGGCCCACTAGAGCAGTATAGGGAGAGGCGGTCCCTAAGGTATGTGGGCCCAAGACAGCTCAAGGCCTTAAAAGTCAATACCAATACTCTGAAAATAACCCGGTACTCAACCAGCAGCCAGTGAAGGACAAGTATTATATCCGTGGTGCCAAAGGTTCGCCACCACTGTGTTATATGGTCCCTACTCAGGCCTCTGCCAGAAGCAGCTGCATGTTGGATGAGTTTCAATTTCTGGATTAAATTCAAGGACAGGTCAACGTAGAGCGAGTTATAGTAATCTAACCTGGAGGTGACTATTGCGTGGATCACCGTGGACAGGTCAGAACGGGAGAGATACGCAGCCAACTGCCTTGCCTGGCAAAGATGGTAAAACGCAGTTCGGGCTGTTCTGGTGACCTGTGCCTCTAGGGAAATCCCTGAGTCCAGGATCACCCCCAGACTGGTCACCAACCAAGTTAGATATAAGGCCTCGCCGTCCAGCACAGGCAGACTAAAGTTGGCCAGCATCTCCCCGTGACTGACCCACAGGACCTCCGTCTTTGCTGGATTCAGTTTCAACCTGCTAGCTCTTAACCAACCAGCCACAGTTTCCAAACACTGCTGGAGAGCTTCAGGGGCCAAGTTCGGCCAGCCCGTCATGATAAGGACTAGCTGGGTGTCATCTGCATACTGATGACACCACAGTCCAAAACTTTGGACCAGCTTGGCCAGGGGGTGCATATAGATGTTTAAAAGCATCAGGGAAAGGATTGCTCCCTGCGGCACCACACATTCAATCGGGTATCGACAGGAACTCTCCTCCCCCGACATCACCTGCTGTCTCCGGTCCTGGAAAATGAGTTCATCCAGCACAAGGCCGTCCCCCGTCCCCCAACCTCAGAGAGGCGGTGGACCAAAAGGTTGTGATCTACCATGTCAAAAGCTGCAGTGAGATCTAGTAAGACCAACAGCACCGAACCGCCTCTGTCTAGCTGGCACCGGAGCTCATCCACAATGGCGACCAAAACAGTCTTGGTCCCATGATTAGAGTGGAAGCCAGACTGGAAGGGATCCAACACTTTGGTATCTTCCAGGAACGTCTGAAGCTGACCCGTCACCACTCTCTCAATTACCTTGCCCAGGAATGGAAGATTCAAAACTGGGCGGTAATTGGCCAAGTCCTGAGGATCTAAATTTGGTCTTTTAAGAATGGGGCAGACCACTGCCTCTTTCAGCCGACCTGGGACCTTGAGCGACCTTGAGCTCCTTGCTCAAGAGAGCTATTGATGATCTCCAACAGGTGGCTCCGTAGCCCCTACTTACAAGCTTTTACCAGCCAGGAGGAGCACGGATCAAAAGGACAAGTGGTAGATCTCACAGCTAACAGAAGCCTGCCCACCTCCGAGGGAGTAAGCTGGTTGAAATGGTCAAAACTAGGACCAAAACTTGTTACTGGAGCCTATAAATACATTTATTGACGTCTATAAATAAATAAATTACACAACTCAACTATACTAATATTATTCAGATTTTTATAACCACCAGCAGAATCCAAAGAGAAAAATGAAGTTTTTTTCTGGAACTATTGGACATACATTGCAATTGATTGGAGCTGGAAGACATAAACTTTTAAATAATCAAAAAGTATATTTTCTTAAGCAGGATCAAAACTAGAATCAGATCAACAGTAACAGAGCTAGAAAACAAAGGAAAGCTGTCAATTCACTAGTGGGGGTGATAAAATATACAGGGCAGAATCACATGAATGACTTTTACTATTTTAACAACCTATGCATCAGAGCAGCGAATGCACACCTGTGTTGGGTAAGGTTGTCACATCCTCAAGAGTTGCTTCAGAGAAATGCAAGTTAGTGATTTCCTCAAATCCATCAGAAAATTCTGCCACCAAGACAACGTGGCTATATGTATTCTGGAATCAATTACTAAATCCAGATGTCGAGACAAGCATACAATTCAATTCCAGTTAGACCTGAATTGTATCCAGTTGTTATGATCATGCAAGCCCCTCACTTTTCCTATCTTCCTCTTCCCCTAGCAGGCAGAACTTTCCCAAACACTTCCTGCTTCAGGCAGCTTCAATCTTTGTGACAAGATCATTTATATTGCCCCAGACATCTATTAGAAAGACTACCCTTTTTTGTAAAGTTGTACTCGCCATTTTGTTTCCCACCATCCTAAACAGAGCTGAACGGCTTACTTAAAAGAGTGCAGTCCCATTTAGGATGGCACTGTTAAAAATGTAAATCGCTGCTATTATCCATGTCCAGATAATCTTTACATTTCAGCCAGGAAAGTAGGTAATAGGAGGTTCTCGGGTTCAACCCTCCCATTACATACCCGAAGCTCTGCCCCCATTTGTGTTTTTTTGGTATTTTTAGTGTTTTTATTTTTGGCCTGCAGGGGGCACAGTTTTTAGGCTAGCTGCTAGCAGTACCAAAATTTCAGGGATCTTTCGAGAGACTCTCCTACTGATACCAACCAGGTTTTGTGAAGTTTGGTCAAGGAGGTCCAAAGTTATGGACTCCCAAAGGGGGTGCCCCCATCCCCCATTGTTTCCAATGGGAACTAATAGGAGATGGGGGCTACACATTTGAGGGTCCATAACTTTGGACCCCATTAACCAAACTTCACCAAACCTGGGTGATATTATCAGGAGGGTCTCCTAAAGATACCCTGAATTTTTGGTGGTGCTAGCTTAACAATTTCACCCCTAACAGCAGGCAACCCCCCCCCAATTTCCCCAGATTCTCCTTCTAAACCACCCCCTTCGGCATGGATTTAAAGGGAGAATCTGAGTTCCCAGTTTAAACACTGAAAGTGATGCTGTTTCAGGGTGGGGGATAATCCACCCCAAAAGAGCTTCACTTTAAACTTTGTTTTAAATAGGCACCCCAGATTCTCCCTTTAAGGTGAATTTAAAAGGAGAATCTGGGCTCCCTAGTTTAAACACCATTAAAAGTGATGCTGTTTGGGGGTGGATTCCAGCATCACAGCAGTCACCCATTGAGGGGGGGCGCACAAAACTCAGATTTTGCACCAGGCTCCATTTCCCCTAACTACGCCTCTGTCTGGAGGGGAGGGCAGAAGGTACTGCTGGCTGGGAGCCCAGCCGGTGGGGGAGCGGGGGAGGGGAGTCTGCTGCCCCCAACAAGAGCTGCTTTTATAAGCACTGAAGCCAGGGGTGGGGCTTGGGGAGGTGTGGCTATGCCCCCAGGGACGGGTGGGGGCGTGGCCCCCCAAACCCACCCCATAAAAAATCTATACCTACATCCCTGATTTCAGCAGTCACAGTTGATGGTTAAGCTACGCACAAACTTCAGGGGAAGATAAGGGTAAATTATAGGCAACAGTGCCCGTATTACCCTGATCTGTCTATAATCACATTACCTATCTTTCTCATTCTCTGACATTTTGTCCTGGAGGCACTGCAGCATCTCCAGATGAACATGATTTCCACCCCCATCTTTTTCTCTCCTCCACCAAACCCTGTATTTGCCGTTGCTTCTATCTTTCAGCTGTTCCCAAGTTTAAAACCATAAGGGTCATGGCTAGAGTGCTAACTTTTCTTCCCCTCCCACATCCAAGCTGTTCTTTTCCTTTTATCCTTTACCAACATCAGTTCTTTCCTCTGTGCTAAAACACTTGTCAGTGTTTTGACCATCCTCCATTCAGCTTCTTATCACCTCCTCTTTAGTTGCTTTTCCTTTTGCCACCTGCTGCCTCTCCCTGTCAATTCATCATGCCTGCGCCCCACTCCATTCTCTCTCCCATGAAGATGATGCCATCCCACTCCTTACATCTCTGCATTGCATTCCTTTCACTCTTTACATCATTCCCAAGCTTCTGTGCTCTCTACATCTTCCTTAACATCCTCTCCTCCCCTTATTTCTCCTACTGTTCTCTGTGTCAAACAGAGGCGCAGTTGCTGCTGTCTTCCAAAGTCAACCCTGCCTATAACTTCCATTTTATCTGTAAAAATTCAAATTCAGTCCTAAGAGATTATCAGGAAAGAGAGTGAGAATAAAAAGGCCCCTCTGCAAATCTCTGTTGTGGGCACATTTGGAATAACCGTTCTGCCTGCTGCACCTCCCCCCTCCCCCTACCCCCAAGACAATGAAGAGCTGGAAAATGTCCAGAAAAAAGGTGACTAAAATGATCCCAGGTTGAAGCATCTGCCCTATGAAGGAAAGCTAAAGAATCTGGGGGTTTTCATTTAGAAAAAAAAGGCAACTGAAGGGTGACATACATGATATAGAGAAAGTGGGCAGAAATGAAATTTCATCTTTCTATAATAAAACTTAGGTCTCCTATGAAATTGATTGGCAGAAGATTCAAGACAGTCAAAAGGAAGTACTACTATGTACAATGACTTGATAAATGAACTGCTAGGAGATGCAATAATGAACACTGGATTTAGCTGGATTTAGTTGGAACACTGGATTTAGACATGATTGGGATTCTTTAGAGGAAGATGTGAGTGGGATACTTTAGAGGAAGATAGGTCTGCTGTTGGCCATATCAGATGCAGAATACCTCTAAATATCAGATGGCAAGGAACAATCAGTATATGAAGGCTGTTGTCTAGACTTGCTGCTCGGCTTCCCTTTTAAAGAGCCAGTGTGGTGTAGTGGTTAAGAGCAGGTGGACACTAATCTGGAGAACTAGATTTGATTCCCTACTCCTCTACATGAGCAGCAGAGTCTTATCTGGTGAACCAAACTTGTATCCCCACGCCTACATTCCTGCTGGGTAACCCTTGGTTAATCACAGTTCTTCAGAACTCTCTCAGCCCCACCTACCTCACAAGGTGTATGTTGTGGGGACAGGAAGGGAAAGGAGCTTATAAACCCCTTTGAGTCTTCTTACAGAAGAGAAAGACAGGGTATAAATTCAAACTCTTATTTGGTATCAGATGACTACTGTTGGGAACAGGGTGCTGGAGTAGATGGACAGTTGCTCTGACCCAGCATGGCTAATCTTATGTAGTGACAAATATCTCACTATACATGCAACATGGGCACTCCCTATTCATTAAGCTAATTCCTTCTGTTGCTTCATATCCTATTTTAGGATTCAAGCCTTCTGAACCCATCCAGCACCACATGACCTTTTGTAAGTGACCTTTTGTATGTTACCAACACCTATAAATCTACTGCATTTTGTAGAGACAAAGCATTATATCATGATATATCTTGGATTCAACAGTGCTGAAATAATACACGAGGAAAATGGGCATTAAATCTTTTCATTATGGGCAAGTTTTCTCCAAACTGGGATGGGGAACACTTTTCTGTGGTCTGGTAATGATGCCTTAATTGTTAAAGAACTGTGTTTTAAAGAACTAGGTCTGAGATAATATAATATAGGAATTCAGCTTGTGCATATTTTCATACAGTTGGAAATTCTTGTGTTCCATTTGACAAAAAAATCAAGGCTGGGAGCATATTTAGCAAATACAAGAGCACGATAATGACGAGCAGTACCCTCTTGTGTATTTCGGTGAGAGTTAATGGACTTACAGAAGCCACCCATTTGGCCCACAGTCTGCTTTGTAATTTGCTCTAATAGCCTTGCAGAATTATAGTCTTCGTGACTGACTAGGCGGCAAGTGTGGTCATGTCCCCGCTGTGTCTCCTGTCAATCTTTCAGCCTCTACAAGGCACCGCTGTTCTTTTGGGCTGTTCTGATGAAAAGCTCAATACAGTTTAGTCAACCATTTAAATTTTATTGACAGTTTTGACACACAGGCCATACTGGGCTGCCTAAGAGCCCAGTAGCCTGTGAGGCATCTCCAGAAGGGTTGAGTAGATGGCGACACTCACAGGCACTCCGGGGCTTCAAAAATTCTAATCTTTTCCAATCTATGGAGCTGGCTGTCTTGGAATGACAAAAGACAGAGGAGTAGGGATCATACTTCTGGGCACTATCTCATTTATCTGCCATACAAAGCACTCAAGACAAAAACTGCATTAAAATGTGAATGCTTAATGGAATCTTGTTAATAAAAAAATACACATGAGGCTTGTTAGAAAAGTAATCTACAATGAAATACAAGACTAGGAAGAAAACTAGTCTATGTTCAAAACATCAGCAGCATGTACATGCCAGAGTTGAGGCTCATTTTTTCTTTCAAGCTAATATAAATAAGTTAGATAACATAAAAAACCTACACAGGCTAAAACAAAATATAGGAAAAAAATTACAGTAATAATGCCATACTGCATTTCTGGAAAGAAATCAGTAAAATCAAACCATAACTGTCTCGTACAGTAAACAGTTATAGCTTGACTACTAACCTGAAAAATGGATAGTAGTTTGGGGACTGGGATTCCATTTGGCATTGGAGAGACATTGGATTAACCACTAGATTTTATATTCTCAAACAAAAGTTGTTAGTGTCATGGGCTCATAGTCAGCCAGTCTGATGAGGAGCACTGCCAGGGTGACTCCACTGTGCTGAAACCCCAGTCAACTGGGCCTCAAGCACAGCCAGAAGCCTCACAGGATGCAGACAGAGCTGGCCCAAGTCAGCGGTTGGAAGGCAGAGTGCTTGCAGAAGCACCTCCAGCCACTGAAGACCAACCTAGCAGTCCACTCAGCTCACCTGAATCTGTGAGGCAGCTGATTATAATGTACCCATCAGGAACTGCAGTCTAAAAGGTGCAGTGCACGCTTGGAAGCCCTAACGCAACGCAGAGAATGCTGTGAGTAAGATCAAGACTGAGCCACAGCACAGACATATAAGAAGCAGCTCTGGGAAGCGAAGTTGCAGGAGCAACCTTGTTGAAAGCTTGACAGCCTTCTGCTATACTTGCTTGCAAACAGTGCTCAGCCTTATACTGCAGTGCCTGACCTGACCTATCTTTGACCCTGGACTGCCTCTTCCCAGACCTGTTCCTCTGGATTCAAGTAAGGCTTCTTTCTCCCTTGTGCAACTCTTTGCCTGGAATCAGTTGTAACCTGACTCTCTGTGAGCCTTGCAGGCCAGGACAGTTATTCTTTATTCTCCCAAGATCTAAATGCAACTTGAAATCAGTTCCATGCAGAACTTAATCTTATGCACTCTGAAACATACCCTGTGCAAGACATTTACCAAAGGCCTTGACACCATAACTGAAACACTTCCCTGCCTCTCTAATCACCCAGCAAAAATAACGGTTCTGGGAAATTGGAAAAAAAAACCTCTCGTATGAGATTTTGGTTGATCGTAGCACAAGATATTACATAAATGTGTATTTGACTGATGAGAGGCATTTCAAAAGAATAAGATAAGATAACCACAGTTGCAGATAGAACAATTTGTATAGTGGTACCAAATGACTCGGGCTTACTAGGCCTCACATTATGATCAGAACCCTCTTGCCATATTTGCCACCACTCAGCAGTGTGGTGGAGCAAAATGGGGGAGGGAAAATCATCCAAGCCAGAAAGTTAAGCCACTATATCAGCAGGACATTTTAGCACAGGGGTGCCCAACGTGGTTCCCGTGGATACCTTTCCTAGTTCACCCCCTTGTTCTCTCCACCAGTGGCTTCCTGGGACAATTTTTCTGTCCCCTTACTTATAGGAGAATATGCCTGAGTTCCCACCCAGCAGTTGTTTGGCTTGCCTCCATTAGTGGATTCTGCCAAGCCCCGACCCACCCCCTCCCTCACCCTCATCTCTGCCAGATCCCCCTAATTGGACCTTGCCTGTAACATTTTGGAGAGTGTCAGCAAGGTGGGTTGCTGGCTGCCCTGCTTCACCAAACCAAGTTAGAAGAAGGCCAATAGGGTTAGATTGTTGTACCCATAGGGCTAATTTGTTAGTTAGAGGGAGACATGTCCCAGTGCCCACTGGACAGGGGAGTAGTGCAGCATGCTGGGTAGGCCCTCTGGGGAATCTGGGGGGCTGCTGAGGTGGTCGACATCAGACAGACACCAAGAAGAGATCAAGATGCTGCTGAGATGCCTGGGACAGTGAGGATCACCATGTAAATGCCTGAAATGTTACCAGGGTGCAGCAAGAAATGACCAGGATGACCAGGGCTGTGGGCATTCCTGGACACTGCTCAAATACCAGAGCATTGGCATGTTATCAGCAACATGATGACATCACTTCTGGTGTTTGCCAGAAATGATGTCATTTTGTCACTAGACATTTATTTATTTATTCATTCATTCATTCATTCATTTATTTATACATACATGCATACATTCATACATGCATACCCTGCCACAACTCAGCAACTCAAGATGGCTTACAATAAAAACAATTTGATTCCAACAAAAGCTGTGAAAAAAGTATGAAGCAACCATTTGGTTTTGCTAGGCTGTTTACAACACAACCATTTGGCCTCACTAAAGTTGTAAACTGTGTGTTTTGTTTAAGTAGTGTTATTTTTTAGATAACGGAACTGGCTTTTATAAGGCTACATTCTAAACTGGATAGATAGGGCTTAATTTCCAAGAATGCTCAGGTGGGGGTCATCTCCCTCATCATCTAGAAGATTCGACTCTAATCGGCACCCAATTGGTTAATTACTGATCAAACGGTCTAGATGAGCCAATTCTATACACCATGACACAATTCTGTACACCCTGACACCATGTTAGATAGAGGAGATTCATAAATGATTCTTCTTAAGATTTCCTCATTGTTGTTCTTGTCTTTATTCTTGCTATTCTTCTGCCTTAGGCTGAATAGCCTTGTATTGTACTTTTTTAAATATACTTGGAACTGTTTAGAGCTGGGAGAGAACTGATTTTATTAGTTCTTTTCTTTAATAAAATTTAAAAATCTCAGCTGTTTGAGAGTATCTGGATAAAAAATCCTGGTTTCGGTACATTACTGGTAAGGTACCTGGCCTTGGGCAACCTTTCACACACACACCATGCCAGTTACCTGGCAACCCTACTTCTGATTGACCACTGAAAATCTGATTGGCTGACACTAAAACACAAAGATCTTCACTGTTTGGCTGAAGGTGAGTGCAGCTGCCATACTCTGACTGGCTCCACCAGATATGCCAGACATTTTGTGACTATGCCCACCACAGGCTGGGAACCTCTGTTTAAGTATCACACTTACAATGACATCACTTCTAGGTTTCCGTCAGAAGTTACGCTTTCACCAGAACTGATGTCATGCCATGTTTCTGCTACTCTCGCTTCTGCCAGCAACCCTAGGTTTAATGGAGTTGTCCAGTCATGGTATAACATTTGGAATTTCCCAATTAAGCAGCAGGCACATCTGGATTATTTTTAAACTAAACTTTTTTTTACTCCTAACACAAGGTGCTCCTCAGTCTTTCCTGAATTTTCTTCATGGCCGAAGCTGCAAGGAATATAAAACACTGAGAAATATGAACTGTTCAAACACAAACTAGGGTTGCCAAATTCAGGATTGAAAATGACTGTAGATTTGAGGGTGGAGTCTGGGTGGGGTTTGGGGAATGAAGGAACCTCAGCTGGGTACCATGTCATTAGACTCTCCCATCCGAAGCAGAAATTTTTGACAACTGATCTTTGTGAGCTGGAGAGTAGCTGTGATGCCAAGAGATGTCCAGGTTCCACCTAAAGACTGGCAATCCTGAGCACAATACACTTACAAGTATTTGGTTATTTTCCTCTGTCAAACAAGGGCCATACCTATTTCAGAGTCTTCTTGTACAGTTAAAATTCTTCATCATCCCCAATAAAATGCAAGCCCATTTTTATTTCTAGAATTGTAAGCAGCAATATATGTCAAGATCTGCCGAGGTGGATTCCTATTTTTAAAAAATGCACAAGTAGCTTCTTAATGGGGGATTTTGAAAAATAGTTGAAAAAGTTGCAGCTGGCGCATGCATTTGAAATAATCCCCCATTCCAAGTTATGAAATACTGTAGTAAAAGCTGAGTAAATACATGCATGCTTAGATTGCTCTGTATCTGTAACATTTTGCCAAATAAAATATTCAAATGAGATTCAGTATAAATCTATCTACTTTGGCCAATAAATATCTATTACATTTTTAAAACTGCCTCTGAACAGTTGTACTAATATCAGAAAAGAAATTTCATTGACTAAAAATGGTGGGGGGCGGGGGGAGGTATTTCCTAAAGGCCATTAGACATAGCCACAATTAGAGTGCAGGTATTAGGACTGAATCCACACTCTGTCCTGGAAGCTTGCTGGAGGACTTTGGGACAGACTCACAGTCTGCCTGACCTACCTCACAGGGCTATTGTGAGGATGAAATAAAGGTGAGAAGAAGGATGTATGTTACTTTGGCTCCCCACAGGGAAGAATGGTGGAGAATAAATAAAATTAATAAAGTTAAATTGGCTGCTCTAATTCAGGAGTTAATCAGGAAAGACTCTTAGTAACTTTTTATATATTTCACTACAAGCACCGGGAGCCAATAAAGCAGAACCAGTGATGCCCAACCCATTACTTAGAAGGAATAACCATGCCTTCTGCTCCTTTATGGTGCAACATTAAACAGCTATGCTTCATCTTACCTGAGAATGACTAACATTGCCCTTTGGAGAACTGCTGAGAGTGAGAACTGGAAGTCCTTTTTACCGATTTGAAACATTTAGACCCCACTTTTCTTGCATCATGGAATGTAAAGCAGTGCACATAGGATCACCTGAGTCTCCCATTCAAGTACAGACTAGGCCCAAACTAAATGTGTGCTGTGTGCCTTTTGACCATACCCTGGAACCTTTTACCATCCTGAGAAGCATTTTCTGGATGCTGAGTGGACCAGCCTCCCTTTCAAGGTTCCTTTGAAAAAACTCAGTTGATAGGTTGCCGTTTACTCAATATTTGGAGAGTTGGAAGGACACTAATACAACAGTAAATGATCCTAGCTAGACCAATTTTTGTGTGTACAAATCCTCTATAATTCAACAAGGGACCCAATGATTTTTGCCCCCTTCTAGTACTACTTAAGTGGGGAAAAATTCAGTCATTGCTCAAACAGCAAAGGAACTGCCATCTGGTCCCTCTGCCCCAGTTTCTGGGTTTGTTTTATCCATCCAATAGTCTCTTTTCCTCCACTTAAAAAGCAATCCAAAGTTAAGATGTTTCATCCTAGTCAGCAGCTTCTAATGCTATCTCACTGTGAAATCAAGTGTGCATTTGAAGAAATATAAGCATGCAAGTCCACACCATCTTCAGATTCCTTGCAACCCGTCACAGTGGGTGGACCAGAGATTAAAATGGCAACCTGTCTACTATACAGAGCAAGGATGTAGGTAAGGGGGGGTTCTTGGGTTCAAACCCCCCATTACATGTCTGAAGCTTCGACCCCCGTTTGTGATTTTATTGTATTTTCACTGTATTTTTGGTTTTTGGCCTGCAGGGGGTGCAGTTTTTAGGCTAACAGTACCACAATTTCAGAGAACTTTCAGGTTACTCTCCTGATGATACCACCCAGGTTTGGTGAGGTTTGGTTCAGGGGGTCCAAAGTTATGGACTCCCAAAGGGGGTGCCCCATCCCCCATGGGAGCTAATACAAGATGGGGCACCCCTTTTGGGAGTCCATAACTTTGGATCCCCTGAACAAAACTTCACCAAACCTGGGTGATCTCATCAGAAGAGTCTCCTAAAGATATCCTGAAAGTTTAGTGCTGCTAGCTTAACAATTGCACCCTAACAGCAGGCACCCCCCAGAAAATTTCCCCAGATTCTCCTTTTAAATACACCCTCTTCAGCAAGGATTTAAAGGGAGAATCTGAGATCCCCAGTTTAAACATTGAAAGTGATGCTGTTTCAGGGTGGAGAATAATCCACCCCAAAACAGCATCACTTTCAATGTTGTTTAAACTGGGGACCCCAGATTCTCCCTTTAAGGTGGATTTAAAAGGAGAATCTGGGCTCCCTAACTTATACACCATTGAAAGTGGGGGTGGATTCCAGCATCACAGTGGCCGCCCATGGGGGGGGGGGGCAAACTCAGATTTTGCATCGGGCTCCATTTCCCCTGGCTACACCTCTGCTTGGAGGGGAGGGCAGAAGGGACTGCCAGCTGCCACTGGGAACCCAGCTGGGGGGGGCTGGGCGGGTGGGACAGGGGAGTATGCAGTCCCTGGCCTCAGAGAGCTGCTTTTATAAGCACTGAGGCTGGGGGCAGAGCTTGGGGAGGTGCAGTGACACCCCCAGGGGTGGGTGGGGGTATGGCCCCTTCCCCCGAACCACCCCATTAAAAATCTATACCTATGTCACTGATACAGAGATATACATGTGGACAACTGTATATTGGCTGTCGAGGTCCCTCTGGTAGCTACAATCATCCCTTCCTTTGGATACATAGATCGGAGCTGAAAGTATACTGATAAAGGTGGTCAGATGCTGAAAAAAGAACACTTCCCATACCATATCCCATAATTGCCTATTAGAAGGTTCTTTGAGTAATCAAATAGAGGAGAGCTTATGCAAACCTCCCTTTCACAAAAGGTCTTAACCAATAAACTGTTTCCCTAGCATCATGTAGGTTTTTCACACAGCACTTTTATGGTAGTGCGGAGAGCTCATGAAGGATGTGCCAAGAGTTACTCAACAGGGGTATCAGATGAAATGAAACTTTGATCCTCTGTGTGAGTTCTGTCAAGCCATCATACTAGCTGGCTCAGTGTCAGATCTAGGAGAGAGGGTGCCACATTCTGCATTCTTACATGACGGTCCCATTTTGGGAGTATAGTGTTTTGGTTCAGCAAAGATCCTAATATAATAAAACCCTCTGGATGTATGTAGTTATGGAGCATAGTTGTTATACCCTGCACCAAGAAAAATCCTTTATTTAATTGGGGGGGGGGGATGTTGGGGGACAACTTTTCCAAACCTATTGCCTTGTTAATCATAAATTATCTTTTCTCATACATGACATCCCAATACACCATATATACTTGCATATAAGTCGAATTTTTCAGCACATTTTTGTGCTAAAAAAGGCCCTCTTGACTTATACGCGAGTCAGGTATATTTTAAAAAATATTTTAAGGTTTTTATTTTGACGGCCGCCAGGGGGCGCAGTTTTTAAGCTAGCGGCACCAAAATTTCAGGGATTTTTCCAGAGACTCTCCTGATTATACCACCCAAGTTTGGAAAAGTTTGGTTCAGGGGGTCCAAAGTTATGGACCCCCCCAAAGGGGGTGCCCCATCCCCCATTGTTTCCAATGGGAGCTCATAGTAGATAGGGCTACATTTTGAGGGTCCATAACTTTGGACCCCCTGAACCAAACTTCACCAAACCTGGGTGGTATCATCAGAAGGGGCCCCTAAAGATACTCTGAAATGTTGGTACTGCTAACATAAACATTCCTCCCCTGACCAAAAATCCAGTTTTGAAGGA
The DNA here is from genome assembly GCF_021028975.2 of Sphaerodactylus townsendi. Classification (NCBI taxonomy): domain Eukaryota; kingdom Metazoa; phylum Chordata; class Lepidosauria; order Squamata; family Sphaerodactylidae; genus Sphaerodactylus; species Sphaerodactylus townsendi. Next base: position 65,485,783 of record NC_059430.1, read on the forward strand.
TTTTAACTCTTGTGTTGTAGCTTGGTTGCTGGTTGAACTAAGGTTTTTGTACTTTTAAAGTTATTGTTGAGACTATATTGTTCTTGTTGACCCTCTTTTCCACTTACAGAACTAGTTTACTGTTTTTCTTTGAAATAAATATTCAAAAACATTTAACCTACTGATGCTTCAATTAATGTAATTTTATTGGTATCTATTTTTATTTTGGAAATTTACCAGTAGCTGCTGCATTTCCCACCCTCAACTTATACACGAGTCAATAAGTTTTCCCAGTGTTTTATGGTAAAATTAGGTGCCTCGACTTATATGCGGGTCGACTTATATACGAGTATCTTCCCTAACTTTGGTTTCAATCAGCTCAACTACTAACCCAGGCAGAATTAAGGATTAAAGTATTTCATGCTGTGTGCCACTACCATCTGCAGCTAATCCCCCCCTTTGGGAAATGGAAGAGGCTTTGTTTGATCATATATTTAGGCCATTCAAGTTCTTTTGCTCAATTTGCATGGCCAATTTAATCCTTCTGCATTGATAATATCCGCTTTACTACTCTACATCTGGCATCAAGCTTTCTTGTTTTACAATTTGTCACATTTGTTGAGTTGGCTGGTAATTATGCCATTTCCAGCTATATTAAGAAAAGCCATGTATATTTGTCAGTCAGAAGTTTACATTTACTCCAAGTCATCTTTTAAAATCAGGGTGGGAAAAAAGTTCTAGGCAGAGGAGCTTCTGGTCATAGAGTATTGTGACAGTGAACATCACCAATACTTTTAGGCCTAAAACACATCACTTATTACTATGTTAAATAAGAAATACATTTGTGAACTAAATGGTTAATCTAGTGCAGTGGTGGCGAACTTATGGCACTCCAGATGTTCAAGGACTACAATTCCCATCAGCCCCTGCCAGCATGGCCAATTGGCCCCCAAATTGACCCCAATTGGCCATGGTGGCCGGGGCTGATGGGAATTGTAGTCCTTGAACATCTGGAGTGCCATAGGTTCGCCACCATGGATCTAGTGTAAAACAGTTAAAAATCTGCATTACAGATACAGCAAATGCAAAAATGAAGTTGAATACCATTGTGAAAATGGGTGCAGATTCCACAAAAAATGCAGATGATAGTACATGAGCTATCTCTTCTCAGATCCTGAAACTGAAACTATTTCAAGTGTCACCTACATTAACAATGGACACCCACAGACTCCCCTTTTATAAACAACGCTAACAGATAAGAGCAGAATGATATGTTTTTATAATTATCATATATTCCTGATGGTCCCTTTTGACACAAAGTGTTTGTACTTAAATCTAGCATATTTCCAGCTGAAATTGTTGCAGCTCTAAAGACAATGCAGCCTTAATCTCCATAAATGAAACAGAAACTGGCATGACTGAAAATTGCTTTGAGGAAAAAAATGCTTCTTTACTTTGAAAAATATTCATTGCATTGAAAGGATTTTTCTTCCAACAGACTTCTTGTGGCGATCCACCTCCCCGCCACCGTCTGTGGGCTTTAAATCCGACCCTCTTTCCCTACCCCAGGCAATCCCGGTCCCTGCTGTTTCCACTTGGCCCTGAGGGCCAAAAAGTAGCTTTGCCCACAGGGTGGCTGCACGGGGGGCTGCCTCTAGTGGGTTGTTCCCATGCCCCCCTCCGCATCCGCACAGGACCTCGGGGAAACCCTTGGTACCTCCCACCACACCTCCCTGTCTGGCTCGTCTCTCGTCTCCCCCCTCGTTTCGCTGTGCGTCTCCCTGCACGTTGCCTTGGGCGTTTCCCCATTCGTAGTGGTGGGATTAAAATAATTTAATAGCCGGTTCTGGTGGTGGGATTAAAATAATTTACCAAAGAGTTGTTTACAAGCACCATTTTAACAACCGGTTCTGCCGAAGTGGTGCAAACCTGCTGAATCCCACCACTGCCTGTTCGTGCCCCCTGTCATCTCCCTGTTCATCTCCCCTTTTGTTTCTACGTTCGTCTCCCCCTTTGTCTCCCCTCTCATTTCTACGTTCGTCTCCCACCCACCCCCTTCCTCTTTTGGGCTTTCCTGGCAGCCCCCTGTCCATCCCACGCTTCCCTCCCAAGTTGCTGCTTCCCCTTAAGTGTCCCTGCCCTCTCCCCAGCTTCCACGCTTGGCCCGGCTCCCTCCAGCTGGCTGGCCCTGCCCCAATAAGCTCCCTGCTGGGCAAGCCGCACTGTGGCTCCTCTCCCATCAGGGCGGGCCTCCCGCTGTCTCCGCCATTGGGGTGGGGCCTGCGGCCGTCTCTGTCATCCCAGGGTCCCCCAGGTCTCGTCTCTCTGAGCCTGTCTCAGCGGGAAGTTCAGGATGGGGCACCACCCCCGTGCCTGAGGCCATACACTTCTTCAATCCATATAAACTAGGTGGGGAGAGATTTTTATTAGTTTCTTATTCATTTTGGTTTTTCTTATTTCAAAACTGAATTACACAAAATAAGATTGTCAAAGGCTTTCACAGCCAGATTCAATTGGTTGTGGTGGGTTTTCCAGGCTGTGTGGCCATGGTCTGGTAGATCTTGTTCCTAACGTTTTGCCTGTGTCCAGTCACAGTGTGTAACAGACTTATCTCTGTGATACACCTCTGAAGATGCCAGCCACAGATGCAGGTGAAACGTTAAGAACAAGATCTACCAGACCACGGCCACACAGCCCGGAAAACCCGCCACAACCGCACAAAATAGACTTGTTCAATTTGTTTTCCATTCTTTTTAAAACAAATGCAAGCTCCTTATTGGCATCTTAATTAGACACCATAGAAGACTGGTCAATGGTTAATAGCCATGAGTGCTAGCTGAAACCTTCATGTTCAGAGGCAGAGACGGAAATCACCAGTTATTGGAAAGCAGCAGTTTATATAGTGAATTCTTAACATAGCCACATTTGTGGATGCTTAAATCCAGTGATTGGAGCCATGAATATAGATCTTTCTATAAACTTTAGAAAAGTCCCATTTTTGCTGAAGAATTTGAAATCTAGAAAGGAAACCTTAGTGGCCATTGTGTGGGTTGCTAAGATAAGTGTGAGGAAGGGGAACCAGGGAAAATGAAGTGACCCTCACAAGCCCTTGTGGAGTCCCAACCGATTATACTTAATTGCTGCTTGTGGCTTCAAAGACTCATCTACTTAGTCACTATGAGGCAAGGGATTCACTAAATCCCTACACAACAGCTTATATATTTTCTTATCAAAAATACTGTGTGCTCTGCAGGATAAAACTTAGCCATTGGACTAATATTGTGATTCACCAACCAACAGGTACAGTCATGATGACAATGATTTTCCTTTTTTTTTGTATTACTATTTTGCTAGATGAACTACTTACCATGCTGAACAAATTATTTGCATGTAGTAGAATTAATATATCAGACTGAACAGATAGATTTTGTCTTTGATCAGCACAATAATTAGAAAATGAATGCTACAAATGACATTTAAAAGCTATTGTTTCCAAACAAGTTTTTAAGGGTTTGTTTGTTTATTTGTCAAGCTATCCTATATAAATAAAGGTATCTTTTCTTTGATCTAAACCTCTCTGAAATAAGCAATTAAAATCTTGGTTTGCTGGACAAATGTTCATAAGCACACACTGAAGGATTCCAGATTAGATCATGTGAAATTCCAACAACATTTCATACATAATTTCATAGAGTTTGTAAAATACTTTGCTGTGTATAAAACTGTTAAGTTAAAATACAGGGACCAAAAAAAAATGTGTCAGAAATCTTCCACAAAACCCGGCAATAAACAACCTGCGCATGCCTGTGAACATTACTTCAACCAGGTCATTTATTACATTGCTGTGCGGAGTTACTCAGTATAAGTAAATTTGGTTATATATCTTACCAATTTCATTCTTTCCATTCATGCTTCACAGTTTAATTTCAATTCCACCTCTGAAGTACAGCAGAGTTGTTAGCTATCCTGTGCTTTGGATGCTGCCACCAATTCTATCTCAGAGAAAGAAAAACTATAAAAAAAACCAGACTTTGATCATAACCTGCATTGTCATGCCCAATTGTCATGCCCAATTCCTTGACAAAATAGTGAGTCAGATAAAATGTCAGTCATTTTAGGCAGAGGCTTAGCTAGGGAAAATGAGCCCGGTGCAAAATCTGAGTTTTGCGGGGGGCCCTGCCCCCCCAATGGTCAGCAGAAAGCGTAGCTGGGCTATACTGCACCCAGTGCACACACTTTATTTTCCATCCCAACCCTCCATGGTGTCCTGCCCCCCACCCCAGTGGGGTCGCATAGCCCCGTCCCCACACATTGCATAAATCTGCCCCCTGCTTATTCTTGCTGCCGGCTCCTGCTCTCCCCAGGGCCTGGGGAGGGCAGAAGCCTGCCTGCATGGATCCTGAGAGGGTGGAACAGAGGCATATATAGGGAAAATGGAATCCGGGGCATAATCTGATTCCCGCCCCCCACACTCCATTTTCCCTAGATACAGTCGAGGGGGAGAGAAATCAAGCCGTCTGCTGATCTCACAGAGGAGTACCCAGGTCTACCACTGGACAGGCAGTAAGGGACCCAGGTCTACTGCTTGGGAAGGTTGGAAGGGGCCCAGGTCTACTACTGGGAAGGTCGGAAGGTGGGCAATCAGTGTGCTAGTACGGGCTTTGGCTCCGGAGGGGCAGGGTCCTCTCTCAACCTGTGGCTTGCACCTTAAAGGGAGAATCTGGGGTCGCTAGTTTAAATACCATTGAAAGTAATGCTGCTTGGGGGGTATATTCTCCCCGCAAAAAAACAGCATTACTTTCAATGTTGTTTAATCTGGGGACCCCAGATTCTCCCTTTAAGTGGATTTAAAAGGAGAATCTGGGGTCCCTAGTTTAAACAACATTGAAAGTGATGCTGGAATCCACCCCCAAACAGCATCACTTTCAATGGTGTTTAAGTTAGGGAGCCCAGATTCTCCTTTTAAATCCACCTTAAAGGGAGAATCTGAGGTCCCCAGTTTAAACAACATTGAAAGTGATGCTGTTTTGGGGTGGATTATTCCCCACCCTGAAACAGCATCACTTTCAAAGTTTAAACTGGGAACCTCAGATTCTCCCTTTAAATCCTTGCTGAAGAGGGTGTATTTAAAAGGAGAATCTGGGGAAATTTGAGGGGGTGTGCCTGATGTCAGGTTTGCCATTCTTAAGATAGCAGCACCGAAATTTCAGGGTCTCTTTAGGAGACTCTCCTGATGAGATCACGCAGGTTTGGTGAAGTTTTGTTCAGGGGGTCCAATGTTATGGAGTCTCAAAGGTGTAGCTCCCATCTTGTATTAGCTCCCATTGGAAACAATGGGGGATGGGGCACCCCCTTTGGGAGTCCATAACTTTGGACCCCCTGAACCAAACCTCACCATGTCTATGTGGTATCATCAGAAGAGTGCCCTGAAAATTCTCTGAAAGTTTGATGCTGCTAGCCTAAAAACTGCGCCCCCTGCAGGCCATGAACTGAAAAACACTAAAAATACAAAAAAACCACAAATGAACCTGAAATTTTTGCAAACCCTCCCCCCCCCGGTGCACGCCTGGTACAACGTGCACCCCCTTTCCCCCTGGTAGCTCCGTCTCTGATTTAAGGTCAACTCTATCTGCTATTCCAAGCACCCAGGATTGTATAAAATCGCTCCTCTTCAGCAAGGGCAATCTGTCAATCTTATAACAGCAAAAGTAATTGAAATTATAGAGACCATCTATTTTATTTACTAGCATTGTGGCCTGGCCCTAAGATCATATAACCTTAGTTTGTTCTGGAACAAGACTAAGAGATTGCTATACAAGGTGTTTTAGTTTGTGTTCATATGAAAGTTGTTCTAAGCCATTCCATAGTCAGTTGGAAGATATTTAGGTTGTGTGTTCCCTCCTGTATCTTACCCTACCAACAATTATGTGAGGTAATAAAAGAAGTTGGTAGCAATATTGACTGATAGTAAATCCATAAACAAAAGCCATGCAGTATCTTCCAGGAAGGCCAACTAAACTGATACAACCCAATGATATCAAAGTTACTCAGTGAACTTTATAGGTGAGTGAAACTGTAAACTTAGGTCTCCCAGGTTCATGTCTGATATTGTAAACACTATACCACTCTGCCTTGTTAGCTGAAATTCTCTTTAAATTTTTAGAGGTAGGGCAAATGTACAGATTCAATTTTTGCTATATGTTAGTGAGTGCTATGTCAAAAAAGCTGTTCCCAAGTTTTAATTCCTTCAAAAGACAAACTCTTCTCAAATTATTGTTGAAGGCTTTCACAGCCGGATTCAACTGGTTCTGGTGGGTTTTCCGGACTGTGTGGCCGTGGTCTGGTAGATCTTGTTCCTAACGTTTGGCCTGCATCTGTGGCTGGCATCTTCAGAGGTCTATCACAGAGAGAAGTCTGTTACACACTGAAGATGCCAGCCTCAGATGCAGGCCAAACATTAGGAACAAGATGTACCAGACCATGGCCACACGGCCCAGAAAACCCACCACAACCCATCTTCTCAAATTGCTATTTTCACTACACTTTTGCCATGTTTCCCCCACAAATATACATTTGTAACAGTTTTTGCAGATTTTCATGATTTGTTAGCTGAATTTTATGCTGCCGTTTTAACTTAAAATGTGTCTGAAGCACATTACAAAAACATTAAGTTGAAAAACTGAAAAATATAAATCATCAGCCAGTTTGGTGTAGTGGTTAAGAGCAGGTGGATTCTAATCTGGAGAACCGAGTTAAATTCCCCATTCCTCTGCATGAGCGGTTGACTCTTATCTGGTGAACTAGATTTATTTCCCTGCTCCTACGCATGAAGCCTGCTGAGTAACTTTGGGTTAGTCACAGTTCTTTGGAACTCTCTCAGCCCCATCTATCTCACAAGGTGTCTGTTATGGGGAGAGGAAGGAAAAGGAGTTTGTAAGTCACCTTGAGTCTTCTTATAGGAGAGAAAGGCAGGGTATAAATCCAAACTTTTTTCTTCATTATCATAAAACTTATAAAACCCCCAAATTAAAACTGTTGAAATCAACTGCAAATTCTCAGAATGCAATTACTAGTCCCATCGTATAGGTCAGACAGCTCTGGAATTGGCATTCTAAAGTAAGAACATTATCCATGTTCTCAGAAGGTATGCAGAGACAGAAGAAAGGAAGTGAAGTAGGGAACTTCACAGCTTGGGGGTAGCAGCTAACAACCTGTTTGCTCTTCACATAACACACTCTGGACATGACCAGTTTAGGATTTAAAAGTTCAAAGCAGCCTTATGAATTGGGCTGTAAAGAAATTGGGGAACAGAGCAGTGGATATAATGACTGTTTATTTCTGTGCTGAACTGCCCCAAATACTCTTCAAAACAAAACAAAACAAAACGGAACTGAAACTTACTGAACAAAAATCACACATAAATAAACATGCTCATATAATAAAAGCAGACTGTCCTTTAATTAATGTTTCTCTGTGTCCCCATTCTTGCTTTATTTCTTGTTATACTCTTTTCCATATAAAAAGTAGAACTGTAAATTCATCAGCCAGATGCTGAATCTTCTGTGTTTTAAAATGCCCTGTTTGGGTCCTACTGCCTACCTAGTTCTGTCCCCCCCTCTCCCGGCCACTTGAATGCAAAATTAAAAACCCACCAAGGAAGAGGGCGCTTTGGTGCTTCTTCTTCTAGCCTTGCAAACCAGAGGTGGAGAAAGAGCACCAGCAGACTCTGGAAAGACACCTGGAGCCTCTGGCACCAAAGCGGTCGTGGGTATGTGTCTGGCTTTTGGTGCAGAATGTCAGGGGGATGCTGTCTAGGTGATTGAGATGCATTCTTAACTCAATGTAACTGCTTGCAGCTGTATATCAATGCTGCTACAAGATATATGTAACCAGTCTGCTTTATGTTACCACTGCCATTTGGGGCATTCTTTCCTTGATTTTTACTTTACGGCTTCCTTTATGGAGGGTGTGCCACTGGAACTATCGTCGGGCCAAATGCAGTGTCTTTACAAACCTGAAGTGTCCCACCGATTTTACATCATAACATCCTGGCAACGTATTACCATATACAGTTGATGGTACATATGAATTGATCCCCTCTGACATCCCCCCAGGGCAGGAAATCGGATTCCCTTAAAGTGACTTCCTGGCTGTTGAGTGAGCTGGAGCCAAATCAGCTGCTGCTGCCACCTGGATATGATGAACAGGACAGACTCTGCTGCTGGTCCAAGCCTCATAGAGCCACATTGCCTGCCTGGTTGGCAGCTCCTTCTAGTTCAGCGAAGAGTGGCCTCCAGCTCAGCTCAGGAGAGAAAGCAGCCTGCTGCAATCAAACTGGGTGCAGCAACTCCTGGCTGTTTTTAAAAGGCAAGATTTGCTGATAGTCGATAAGTGCATTATAAATGCTCTTTATCAAAGTACCATGTTTAATACTTTGCAGAATAATGGTTTTGACAAAGGCTGCACTTTAAAAAGAATTATAATGCTCATAGTCATTCATGACTATTTTTCTTCTGCGGAAGCACACTACTTTCTATTCCACTGCACCACAACTGACCGCACTATAATCTTTATGTGGAAAGGAGTACAGAAAAAATGCAAAAACCAAAGTCAATAAAAGTGCAGTAAACATTTAACAGTTAATTTCCAATGGACTGCACTGATCTCCAGCTGGGAAATTTGTTTGAGAAATGTATTGTTCCTCTATAAATGCCTTACCAGAAGGAAATGTAATGTGTCTCGCTCACAGCTGAACCTATTCCCCTGATGACAATCAGTGAAACAAAGTGAGAATTAAATATTAAACAAGTACTGCCCCTTATTGGCACTACTTTGTGCAATTTTTCAGCTTTTGGAATGCATCTTTAGATTGTTGTTTATGATTAGTCACACATTTCAAATTGTAACCTTAATTCAGTTAAACATTTCAAATAAATATTATTAAGTATGGTAGCACTTCACATGATGCATAGTGAAATATCAGTTCAGACTACCATGCACACACTGTTCACTGCAAATTTAAAATAATGCAGTTTGGAAATTATCAAGGGAAACAGCTTTGTAATTAATTAATACAAAACAATAATTAATATATCAACAAAGATTTTTCAGGAAACATTACACAAATAATTACCCATTTTTTCTTTGTGACAAAAATTCAATTTTTGGTAATCCAGATCTCAGGTTCTAAAAGTATTATTTGTTGGAGAAACAGAGAAAAGTTTATCAAGTTCTATGAGACTGAAATCTGACAAATTCCACATCAGAAGCAAGGAAGAGCCCAAAAACTCCATTCCAAAATGAGTCTCTACAAATTGCAAGACTTTAACCAAATTATTTTATAAAAATCTGTATACAGTGAAACCTCGATTAATGTTGCCCTCAGAGATCGCCGGTTTTGGTATTCGCCGGTCGTCTCCGGATGTTTTGCTGCCTTGGTGATCACTGGTCACCTCGGATTCCCTCAGCTTCCAAGGCGACTTTTGTGTAAATCTGGTGCGCCATTTGCATGCACAAACAGCGTACCTCGGACTACGTCTATTTTGGTTTTCATCGCGTGATTCCTAATGAATCACGGACGAAAATTGAGGTTCCACTGTAATTCAATGCCCTGCCACAGTATCTACTATGCATCTCCAAAGACTATCTAAACTTAACAGAAATTGATTTTCATCAAATGAACCACAAATTGCATGATACTCTCAGAATGAGCCTTTTCAAGATCCCCTTTCCAACTGCAGCCCACTGAGTGATCTTCTCTGAAATTCTTTTCCACAAAGTCAAGGATTCTCATCAACAGGACTGGGTGCAAACTGAGATCCACCAGTAGGAAAGGCGAATTAGCTAAAACAGTCCTACTACAGATATGTGAACAAAATAGCTGATCATGCAACACAGAGTGGTCCTATATAACTAATTTGCACTAGGGTACAACAACAACACTTTTTCTAGATCAAAAAACCTAAGAAAGTTGACATTCAAGTACATCTCAAGGTCAGACTTTATTGCAACTAACCATATCACAGCTGACCAAAGATGAAAGAAAATGTGCACTGGATGCAAAGGCTTGAGTAGCAATGGTATCAGGTCATGGTCTGAAGGTACATGTCATCCTTACAGTGCAATTTTAGGGGAGGGAGGAACACACATGTAACCAGGGGGACTTTGAGCCCTGGGCACTCCTTGATGGGTGCAAGCAGAGCCCCCCACTCTGTCCATTATCGGCTGCAGCAATGACACTCGTGACTGCCTGCTTCCTCCCTCACAATGTGAAAAGAGAGAGGCTGGGAGTGAAGACAGCTAATGCGGGTGGGAACAAGGCTGGAGGAGTACTGTGCTGGTGGGCTGCCACCTCTTCCTACACCACTCCTCCAGGCAGGTTTTTTCTCCCACCCAACGCAGGAAATTGTCATCACTCCATTAAAAAGTCATTAAAAAGACCCAGCTGCTGTGAAGGCCAAGTCCACCAGTTCTTCCTAATGGCAGGTAAACCAGCCCTGCAACCTGTGGTCAAAAGTAATTGGTAGACTTGGCCTTTGTCTACCCATTATTCTTAATAGTGGGTAGCCCAGTCATCTGAAGGGCTCTCACAATACTTGTGATTGAAATTAATGGGTAGACAGTCTAGCAATTCTTAATGCTGGGTAGATAAACCCTCTTGAGAGCTGACCTGTCAGATTTGGGGAGAGGGGCAATTTCAGTGCTTGCCCTGGGTGCAGTGGTGGGATCCAAAAATTTTAATAACAGGTTCCGATGGTGGTGGGATTCAAATAGTGGTGCCGCCGCACACATGCACCTCCAGTCCCTATTGGGCAGGGAGGTTGCTTTAGTAACCCCTTCTCGGCACTCAGAGAAAATTAGTAACCACTTCTAGAGAAGTGGTGAGAACTGGTTGGATCCCACCTCTGCCTGGGTGTCATTTTCAGTAGATATGCCCCTGGGTGAGAACCTCTCAGGGGGTATCAAGACCTTGGCACCAGCGTAAATATCACTTATGCTGGTGCAAGGGGCATTTACACTGGTGCAAGGACACTTCTGCTGGTGTTGGGGAGCCGCACAACAGTGCAACACCGGGGCTCCAATACAGCCATGGCTCCAGCGCTCTTCTGGGGCAGGAGCTCATCAAAGGGTGCATTCCGAGGGATGAAGCCAGCTTTAAAAAGAGCAGTTTGAATTTATACCCTGTCTTTTAACCCTGTAAGGAGACTCAAGGTGGCTTACGAACTCCTTTTCCTTCCTCTTTCCATAACAGACACCTTGTGAGGTAGGTGGAGGGAAAGAGTTCCAAAGAAATGTGACTAGCTCAAGGTCATCCAGCAGCCTTCATGTATAGGAGCGGGTAAACAAATCCAGTTCACCAGATAAGAGTCAGCAGTCCAGATGGAGTAGGGAATCAAACCCAGTTCTCCAGATCAGAGTCCATCATTCTTAACCACTACACCATGCTGGCTCTAGTTGGCTTCTTTAGCCATTTTGGGCAAGGAATGCTCCTTTTTGCTGGCGCTTACACCAGCAAAATAAATGGTGCAGCCCATTGAACTGCATATGCCACTCGCATGGGGGGAAAGGTAGAATTGCTTTTGGCTTGCTAGTCACGGTATAGCAAGCCTCTTAGGAGGTGGTATAACTGCTGCTTTTTGCTTGCTGGCTATACTGCAACTACACCTCCCCCCTTCCCTTGAGAACTGCACTGTAAGTGAAGCAAACATATGTAGCTAAGACATTGCTTGGCTTAAGTACAGAGGTAGGGGGAAAAAGAGAGACAGAAATGTGATATAAAAAACCTGTATGTGCTTGGGGAATGTAAACAGTGTGATCTAAGCCAAGAAAAGTAAATCTTCAAGTGCAAATCCTCTTCCTATTGTCATGTGTAAGCACCTGAGGCATGTTATATATATTGTTCCACAAAAAAACCTGTGTTTATATATTTCACCTTTACTTTGTTTAGCATTTGATTTTCTATCTGTCATCTTAAGTGGGTAACAGATTTTTTTTTAGCCAAAACTGCATTGAGTAATTTCATGGATTTTGCAGCATCAAGGAGAATTCCTGACTGAAATTATTCTGATAAATCAAAACTTATTGTCTAAATTAAAATAGAAAAAGAAAGTTGCAGAAGCTAATTTTTGTGAAATACCCACAACATACTCTTAGGAATGAAAATTATACATAGATTTCTCCAGAAAAGTGTATGATAAACAGCTGAAACAAGTCCCTAAAACCAAAGCCTCTTCTTCTCTTAACCAAGTATAGTAAAGAATTACATTGTACTACATGAATGCAAGAACTTAATCTGTATTATAGCTCTATCCAGATCCTTATGGCAACCAGAGGTGGCATGATGAAGGTGGCACTGCACCGCCTCCAACAAACTTTCCAGAAGCAAAAGCCCTCCCCTCCACAGGGAAGCCCTCCATGGGACCCATTGACATTACATTACCCATCCAAAAGAATGGCATGAGTCTAGGGACGGGGCCACAGGCCAACTGGCTGCAAATGTGGGGTGGGTGCTGGCTTCAACCCCGGGAATGCCCTGGTCTGCCCCCTGGCAGCCCAGACCTCCGGATTCACCCACCACAGAGATGTGGGGGCCCAGACCACTGATGCATTTGCTCCGTCACATAGTGTGTGTGTGTGTGGGGGGGGGGGGGGTTTAAATGTACCAACACAGCCCTGTGCAGCTCTCAAAATGTGTCTGACTCCCCATCTGGATTGGACCGCTTATCTTCCTTCATTGCCAAAGTAGTAACTGTAGTCTTTTGAAATACATTAAAATCAGGATGCTAAATAAAAACACATTCAAAAGAGACAAAATGGTGTAGTAGCTATAGCAAAGGGTTTGCATGTGAGAAATCCAAGTTCATTTTCCTGCAGTGATGAAACTCACTGTATGATATTATCAGGAATCACCAGTGGTTGTCATCTTTCAGCCTAACCCACACTATCAGAATCCTATTTGATGATTTTAAAGATCTAACTACCCTGTTTCCCTGAAAATAAAACCTACCCCAAAAATAAGTCCTAGCATGATTTTTTGGGATTTTTGGAGGATGCTTGAAATATAAGCCTTACTCCAAAAATAGGCCCTACTTACAGATTCCCCGGCATAGCTGATATGGTCATGTCGGGGGCGCAAAATCATGGAAAAAAATAAGACATCCCCTGAAAATAAGCCTTAATGCATCTTTTGATGCAAAAATTAACAGCAGCTAAGGCTCTGTCAACAGCGGCTTCAGAGAGCAGGGAAAACTGGGTCAAACAAGGACCCAAAGACGGCAAGGGAGTCTCCAGTTCGCTAATTGTAGCTAACGTGGATGGAAGGTCATGGCGGAGCGACGCGATCTTATCCGCGAAAAAGCTCATAAATGCCTCACAGCTAATGTCCAATTGGGGATTTGAAGATCTCTCCGATAAGGAGGTCAATGACCGAATTATACGAAATAATTGTGCTGGGCGGGAGCTAGCGGACGCGAGAGAGGAGGAGAAGAAGGTCCTCTTCGCCTCCTTCATCGCCATCTCATAGGCTTTCATAAGCGTCCTATAGGATGTTCGCGCAGCTTCGTCACGAGATTTCCTCCACACTCGCTCTAGACGTCTAAGCCCCCGCTTCATACAGCGCAGCTCCTCGGTGTACCATGGAGCGTGCCGAGAGCGGGGGCGAAGAGGACGCCGGGGAGCAACAACATCGATGGCATCGGAGAGTCGGGAGTTCCAATCCTCCACCTGCTCATCGAGTGTGCCGGCGGGTTCAGGGTCCCGCAGAGCATTCAGGAAACCAAGTGGATCCATGAGTCTCCGTGGGCAGGCATAAATCAGCCCGTCGCCTAGACAGGGTTGGTGCGACAAGTCCACCTGGACCTTCAGGGCAAAGTGGTCGGACCATGGCACTCTATCGATAGAGGATACGACCAGGCTTATCCCCGACCCGAAGACCAAGTCCAGCGTGTGCCCAGCCTCATGGGTGGGGCCAGAATTTATCAGGGAGAGGCCTAGCGTCGCCATGGATGACACCAGGTCCGTGGCTGCCGTACATGAGGCAGCGTCGGCGTGGACGTTGAAGTCCCCCAAGACAATAAGTCTGGGGAACCGCAACGCCCAGTCCGCCACCACCTCCAGCAGCCGCGGCAGGCTGTCTCCCGGTGCGCTAGGCGACCGGTACACCAGGAGAACAGCCAACCTCTCCGGGGCCAACCACTCCAGACCGACACACTCTATGCCGGAGACCTCTGGGACGGGGGCTGCCCTGAAGGGAATAGAGTCACGGATGAACAATGCAACACCGCCCCCCCCCCACCCGGCCCTGGGTTCGTGATCGGTGAAGACATGCGAAACCCGGGGGCGCGACTTCGCCTAAGGCGACGGTCTCACCTTCACACACCCAGGTTTCGGTGATACATGCCAGGTCCACCTGATGGGCCCCGAGAAAGTCCCGGAGTACCATGGTCTTTTTATTGATGGACCTGGCATTGATTAACACCAAAGACGAAGCAGAGTATCCCTGATCCCAGCCACCATCGTTTCTCGGGATAGGTCGGAGGTCAGAAGGCAGACGAGCATAATTGCATCTCGTGTGCCTTCTATCATACGGCCACCGCCTACCGCAATATCTACCCCGCCCCATCAACACAGGGATCCCTAGCCCCAAGGTTTGTGCCCCCATGACTCTACCAGCCTCCCTTCCTCCTAGAAACCTGACTAATCCCCAAATTAGCTAGCTAATCTAATACAACTCCAATAACTACCTCTAGTACCACTCCGGAGTTATCCAAATTACAATCTATATACAACTAACATCTAACAATAATTACACAATCTATCAATGATCTAGGTAACCCTACGTTACCAGCAGCAAATCGGAGTTACAGGAAGGAATACAAATGAAAGATGCTAGATGGAGAAACAAGAGAGACCGTTCCTCAGAGGGGCCTCATTGTCATCTGGATCTGTGATCCATGCAACGGTCATCTCCAGACTTGACTATTGTAACTCGCTCTACGTGGGCCTTCCCTTGCGTTTGATCCGGCGTTTAAAACTGGTTCACCATGCAGCAGCACGTCTGCTTACAGGCAGTGGCTTTCGGGAACATATCCAGCCTGTGCTGCGGCAGCTGCATTGGCTTCCAGTAGAGTTCCGGATCATCTTCAAGGTGTTGGTGTTGACCTTTAAGGCCATTCGCGGCCTGGGGCCATCGTATCTTCGAGACCGCATCACCCCATACGTCCCTAGGCGGCCTCTCCGATCGGCGGAGGCCAATTTACTGGTGGTCCCTGGCCCCTCGACAATGCGGCTGGCCTCCACACGGGCCAGGACCTTTACAGCCCTGGCCCCGGCCTGGTGGAACGCTCTCCCTCCAGCTGTCCGGGCCCTGCGGGACCTTGGGGAGTTCCGCAGGGCCTGTAAGACGGAGCTGTTCCGCCGGGCCTTTGGAAGATCCAGCCGCCAATAGTGCCCCGTCAGTGGCCCTTAACATCTGGGCCGCTAATCCATCATTGAGACTCGCCACGCCTCCCTTTATCGCAGGGAGGGAGGGATTTTATATGACTGGAACGCTGGACGCCAACCAACCTATATCTTGAATCTTAAATTAAATTTCGATCTGGGCTTATATCTGATAAATGTATTAGGAGATTTTATTGCTGCTTTTAAATGTTATTTTAAATGCTATTTAATTGTACTGTTTTACATGTTGTACACCGCCCAGAGCCCTTCGGGGATGGGGCGGTATAAAAATCTAATAAAATAAATAAATAAATAAATAAATAAAATTCAAATCACAAATTTGCTGATTCAGACCCACAAACAAGCATGTTAGGAAGGAAACTGAAGCACATGATAGGAAAGAAGAAGAAAGCAAAGGCACATAGCTAAATCTTAATTTTGTGATACATGTCAACCATGACAATTTGAGTCATGATCCCTTGATATGAATCAGGGTTACCAGGTCCCTCCTGGCAACTGGTTGGGTGGGTGGGTAGATGGGTGGATTATCAGCAGCGGAGAAAGGCCTACGCTGGTATTGTAGTGACATCACTGAAAATGCAGTGATGGCATTTCTGATATCTATTGGAAGTTATGTCTTCATATCACTGGTGGCACAGGGAGTTTGGACAAAAACTCTATGGTGGAAACAGCAGAAGGCCATTGCTTTCACATCCTGCATGTGAGCTCCCAAAGGCATCTGGTGGGCAACTGCGGGTAGCAGAGTGCTAGACTAGATTTCTAAAATCTGTGGACCCTGCCATTCCCCCTCCCTCTTCTTTCCTCCCCCCCTCTTTTCTTAGGGGACTACGAGTAGGACGCCATCGGTAATTTTGATAGATGCTGCATTTAATGGGGGTCGATTTTAACTTATAGAGCCATATTTAATAACTATTTAAAAATTTTGATTTTATTTGTGCTCTATCTATTTGTTTGTTCGCCGCTCTGAGCCCTTCGGGGGAGGGCGGTTTATAAATATAATAAATAATAATAATAGATGCACTCTGGTCTGATCCAGCAGGTTTGTTCTTATGTTCTTTAGCCATTGCCTCATATCAAATATTGCCCAAATATCATAGCACACTGCATTGTCAGAAATGCAATGATTTAACTTCCAGTGCACACTGGATGTGATGTTGCTGTGTAGCCAGTGACATCACTGTGATGCCAGCCTATGTCTTCATCCATTGTTAGTAAGTCCCCTCACTGGCCAGTTGACTTGTGTCTGGGGGTGGGCATCATGGGATCCTCCACTCATGGTGGGGACCTGACAACCCTAATGAATTTGGAGTTTCTTTAATCAACATTCTTTTTGATCCCTATCAACCAGAGAGACCCAAAGATCTGGAGGCTAGCCTAGCTTTTCAAAAGTTGTTACAGCCTAATTGCATGGATGCACCCAGGACCTATTCTAGGCTAATTTCTCACAAACAGGTTATTTACTGAAGTTTGGGATAGAATGAAAGAGGCCAAATAGATGGAATTCATGGGGTTCTGTAAAGATTCACTGTCTCTCTGCCATGCAATGGTCTTCCATTTGTAAATGCACTACAGTATATAGTTCAAAGATTCCATAATGTGTCTACTGGAGCATTACTTCCTACTATTTTTCCAGCACAGACATCTGATGGTTAAAATAGTGCAGAAGCTTCTTAATTCTAACACAATGTGCAACTATAAACAAAGATGCCAACAACAAACACTCTGAACTGTCAGCTACACAGCTTCACCTTAATGTGAGATGACACAGAATATGAAGTATCACTTCAGTAAATCTTCATTACTATGGTTATCACCTACAAAACTGTTAACAAGCCAGTGTCACAGTGTGACACAGTACCCGCAGTGCCAATGTGATTTGCTAAGAAAGCAGAGGTTGAATGGCAGAGGACTAGAGAGATAAAGACAATAATTGAAATTAAGGAACACCTTCATTCATAAGATTTACGTTTTCATGGTAGACTTCATCCAGAAACATGCTTCTTGCCTTGATCTGACAAAAGTCAAATTTATTAATTTGATATGGTTAAGTCTGCCCCCATACAATCACAGTAGGAAACTAAATAGAGAAACACCAGAAGCAGGACAGATCCAGAAAAAACTAATACAACAAATGCCCGTCTTTTTTTCCAGAAATGCAAGAACAGTTGTAATCCCAGGAGATGTCCAGCCACCACCTGGATGTTGGCAACCTTCTTTGTCAGACCAATATATACCACAGGCTGATACTTTAGGCATTCTATTATGTGGATAAAGGTCACTGAGATACAGATATAAGCATTTGAATTGGAGACACAGGATTTTCAGTCTAGAAATATTAATGTACGTCACCATCTGCCCACCTTAAATCAAATGAAGAAGAATATAGGAATTTAAAATTAACTTCACATTACGTGCTTGCTATGTAATGAGCTTAACATGAAGCAGAATCATCCCTAAAGAAAGTGGGTCCTGGGATGTGAGTCCCACATCCCTTAGCTTGGCAAGTATATCCAAGTCTCATAAGACTGGCATTTCCATCCCAAAGCTACCATGATGACCAATTGTCCCGCACAGGTGACTGGTGGTTTCTTTGGGGAAGTGCAGGAGATTCCACAAGGGCAGGGCCAGGGGCAGTGGTCTTAATTCAGACTCCCTAAGCAACAGGTCTGCATGAAGAAAACATCAGGTTGGTTAGAAATAGATCAGATGCTTTCTTTAAAACAGACATAATAATCAACTTTCAGATTTCTAAAATAAAAAGTAAAATTTGCTGTAAAATTAAATGATGCCATTTAAAGTACATTTGTAAAAAGCACATGATGTGAAACTTACATTTTGGCTGTTATCTGCCTTGCAACTTGCTCTGCCCCTCCTGTATTTTTCAATCCAGTCACCAAAAGTGTTGACTATCTTCACCTTTTTAGTAGCATATTTTATACCCAATATGGAGAAAGTGTTTGCATTCCTAGCCAGGACTTGAATGTCAATGGAACAGTTCATCACCTATGTTATTATAACTGTGGCTACATCCACAGGGCAAGGATTTTCTCTGCTTCTTCTGTTGTTGTGGATGCAGAAGCATTCACTGAGGCAATGAAGTACTCATTCAGTAATTTTCCCTACACTTTCCTTGTCTAAGTCCTCCATGGCCACTGCTTCCCTCCCCCACCACTGGCAGGAGGGGTGACCAAGGGGAAATGAGGCAAGGAAGATGGCAGTGATGTGGGCAAGACCAAATGTGCACTTTCTTGTTCACACATAGTACAAAGGTCCTTTTGCGGAAACCCTTCCCAAAAGATCAACCAAACCTCGACTGGGAAACATCAAAGCAAAGTGGTGCAAAATGGGTATTGGGTAATTAGGGGGGAAATATTGGGTAGATACTCCAAAATGGCAGAGGGCACCCTGCTGGAGTTTAGACACAAAAACAAAGCAAAACTTCCAAGTAGAAGCAGCCTATATCACCTCTAGATTTTCACTTCACAAAGGAATCCAACTACTGTCCACCATGCCACTGTAACCTTGGAACTTATTTGTCTGAACATTGCTTAAAAGGTTTCCAGGTTACTTGGACTGTCAATAAATCACCACATTTTTCTTGTTTCAGGTTGGTATTTTTTCAGAACCTCTTACCATCCAAGCTGTGACAAAGTCTCCCATCCAGGTCCCCACTGCTGCTACCTTCATAAAACTTTCATTTCTGATGCCCATGAAGTCTGTTATAATGTATGCCCTGTAAATGCAAGCATATATATTGTAAGTTACAGATGTTCACTTACTGAAAAATATAGATGATATGTTTTTGGCTGATTCAAGGAAGAAGAGGAAGAAAAAAAGATTTCAGTTGTCAAAAACGGCCTTTTTTCTTGCAGTCTGGATATGTTACAAATCTTACGTACATTTGCCTAGGATATAAATCCTAGTAGCTTCAATGCAGCTTACTCCAAGAATGAATATCTAGGATTACAGCCCCAGGCTACAATTCTGTGTTCAATCATTTAAGAATGGGTAGAATAGGTTTGCCTGGACAGAAGGCTCACTCAAAATGAATGTAACATTAAACCAAGAGAGAAAGATACTCACTCATGCAGAGTTGTGGGTGAGGTCAGGCTTAATCCACAGTGTTTCAGCAATGTATATTTGGAAGAGCTGTACTTTCTGAATGACTGACATTTTTTGCACCCCAAGATTTAATACAAGAAGTAACCCTATTAACTGCCCAACCTGTAAAGTTCTTCCTAAGAGATGTTATCAGAGCAACAGGAAATCCAGCTCCTCCAAAACATATTAATTGCCTTTGAAACTGCCTTAATTTTGTGTAAACTGATTTCTATTCAAGCAGTGAATCCAGGCATGTAAGTAAAGCTGCTGTATTTACATTTGCTGCTTAGGTTAGTCAAAAGAAACAGTAGAGCTTACTATTTCTTCTGCTTTCTTGCCACAAACACAACTATAGGGTCAGCCATTTAAAAATAAGTCCTGCTAAAATGAAAGTCTTCTAATTTCACCCTTGAAATCGAGATGCCTGACCTGTCATCATTTTGAGTCATGCAGCCATATTTTGAAAGAGCTGTGTGAACACTTCTCTTCAATTAATCCTAGCAAGAAGCAATTGCTGCATTTGTTCTAACCTTTAGGTGCTTAAAAGAAAAACTAACCATTCTGTGGCACTAACCTACAGGTGTAAAACACATGCATGCTAACAACCATGTCTTGGAACTGTAACTCTGGGACCTTGCAAATAGGAAAATATGATCTCTCAAAAGAACAAAGAGATATTCTTTTCAATTTTTCCCACTTCACATAGTAAAATTCACCCACTCTTAGAAAAACAATCAATTCCAGAACCTATGCTCTGGCTTTCACAAAAGCTACTTTCATGTTCCAACATGGTATGTGGTCACATTTGCATGGTAAACTCATGTACTCAATACCTTTTTGCAATTTTAGATGCAAAAATGTTAGCAAGGCTCCTCCTTGACATTTAAGTCCCTATATATAAAGTCTGTTGATTCAAACAACCCTCATTAAGGTCTGAATCAATAGACAAGCAGAACCTATATCATATGGCACAGCTATAAATGTGATAGTCCTTTGGGCCTGTGCCCAAGTATTCCAGGGTAACTTTTCCTTATTCCATATTGAGGTGATGCATCTCTGGATGGTGAAAATCACTTTTATAAATGTTTATGACTTCAGGAAGCCAATGAGAATGGCCAGAGCATTCTCACAGTGCTTATCTACACAGATCATACAAGTTGTGCAGCAGTTAGAGCCAGGGTAGTGTAGTGGTTAAAGGGATGGACTGGGAGCTGAGAGACCCAGATTCAAAATGCTCACTTATCACTAAAAATATTGGTTGACTTGACATGTCATGCTCTCTCAGCCTTGCCTACCTCAAAAAGTTGTTGTAATGATAAAATGGATAAGGGGAGAGAATCATGTATACTGTCATGAGGTCCTTGCAGGAAGAATATGACAACAATGTGAGAGGAGGGAATTGGCAGATCACCTCCCTATCTGCACCCCCAGAAATCTAGGGAGGATCCAACCCACTGGGAACAAGTTGAGTCTTAACGGTTCTGCTAGTGATGCTGTTCAGCATACATGCTGGAGGCTGTCTGCCTCAGTAATAAATCCAACGGGCAATCCAGCTTTAAAGATAGCTAAAATAACACCACTGTTCTATGCTTTAGTGGTTTGGACATATCTCTTTCTGTTCATAAATCTAGTCTTTTAAATGGAGGTTGACAGATCTTTATTTCTTCTTTCTCTTGGTTTAATTTTTAAAAAGACTAAAACAAACATATGTCATGGTTTCTGCAAGAACTAAGAGACGGAATCATGAGAGTAATTATTTCTTGAACTTTGACTTTAAACTCAGTTTTATAACCCATCTGAGGATAAATGTACACATACAACCATCTACAGTAAATTCTGGATGTACTTAGAAATCCAGATAATTGACACAACAGCCTAACATGACTTATTTGCTGTGCAAATTGACCCAAACATTTGCCTGTAGCTATTCTATGCTGTCAGAGAGCTAATAGGCAGATTCGAGCAGCTGAAAACATGCAGGAGGCCTTGACAACAGGGCCCTTTTAAATACAATGAAGTTATTTTCAGGGACCAGGTCCAGCAGACTGGCACTAGACTGAGGTTTGCATTTGGAGGACAATTCTAAGCCAAGTTGCACTCTCCCAAATCCACTGAAGTTCAGAGATATAAAAGGAAGGAAGTCTGCTTGGGACTGAACAGTAAGTGTTATATTCTGGTAAGAAGACTGGGTTTAAGCAAAGTGAACTGGATGACTTACCCATTCAACAAATGCTGGGTGTGACAGAGACTGTGATACAGCATTGTAAATAATAGCATTGGGAAGGACTCTGATACAGGCCGTCAACTTCTTTCTTAGTAGAAGAGATGCAAGTCTAGAGCATCCTTGACAAAAGGATGTCCAATCTCTGCTTGAAGATCTCAAGCAAGGGACAATTTTCAGCAACTGGTTACATATGTTACATTGGTTATGTTACTGATACCAAACAAGTTATCTGACATCATAAACGTATTATCAAACTCATATTAATATGACATTATTATTTTATGTGACAGGGAAGAATTATGCAAAGACACAAATAATGATATAAATTTGGATCCACATGCATATAAGCAATACGGTATTAAAAACTGAACAAATGGAGAGGAACACCAAAAGTACTACTCACTGGAACCCTGTGTTGTCTAGGACTGGGGTCCCCAGTGTAGTGCCCTGGGTGCCATGGCTACTATGGTCACCTTCCCTGGTACACACCAAGTATTTTTAGAAATAGACAGGGCCATATGGGGCTTTTGACAAGCATGGCTTTTGACTGTACAGATTTTTAGAAATGTTGCTTTGGCAGCAGCTACCACAACACAGCAGTTTCTGCTGCATGAATAATACGTTATACAAGGAAATACTTTAGAACAATATGACCAATATGACAGAGTTTCTGCCTGAAAAGTTGCAGAATTACTATTAGAGTTATGTGTGACTTTACTCCCTGACTTTTGTGGTTGGCTCTCCCTCCTGATGCAGCAATTTTATGGTTGCAACCACTACTCCGGCCCTTTCTGCACGGGCCAAATACAGCGCCCTGGGGACAGCAAAAACGCCGTCCCCAAGGAGCTGTTCGCATGGGGGGCGCAGGTGCTTCACAGCCGCGCCACCCTCGCTCCGCCCCAGCAGCGCGAAGCCACCATTTTCCCACTTCGCTCCCCGAGCTAGGTGGTTGGAAAATGGCGGCTTCCAGCCACTGCCGTGCAAATGGCAGCGGCTGGAAAGCGCCATCCCTCCCCCCTTTGCCCAATTGACCTACCTTCTCTGCGACCGTCCGGCGTGTCGCCGAGGCCTGGGGACACGCCCTCCCTGCCCTGCGACTCTGGAGCGGTCGCACAGGGCAGGGGGGCGTGATCCCTGGCCTCGGCAATGCGCCGGATCGCCTCGCAGAGAAGGTGTGGAGTCGATCGGCGCTTTACGGCACTCCGCTGCTGCGTACCAGTTTCATTACCGGGACCGTTCGTTACCGGGACACGCTGAGAACCCCGAGCGTGGCCGTGCGGAAACGGCCTCTGTGTCAGAATTCCAAAGGTGCCTGCAGTCTCAAAAAGACTGCTACCATGTGGAAACAAATGAGCAGTACAATCCTAAGTAGAGTTATAGCCTTCTAAGCCAATTGATGTCAATGGACTTTCAAGAATTTAGTTTTACTTAGGATGTAATTTTACTTTTGATTCAAACTTTGCACAGCCCAGATCCCACAAAGATTCTAGATATGGACAAATGAAGGTACTGTAAAAATTGAAATACCAACAATGGCTTGGTCTCTAAACAATTAAGGTAAAGGTAGTTAGTCTCTTGTTCAAGCATTGGGTCATTATTGACCAATGGGGTCACATCATCTAACAACGCTGACTAGGCAGACTATATTTACAAGTTTTCTATTGCCTTCCCCAGTTTTCTACATTTTATCTCCAGCAAGATGGGTCCTCATTTTATTGACCCCAGAAAGAGGGGAGGCTGAGTCAAACGTGAGTCAGTTACTTCAAATTGACTTTCATCAGGATCAAACTCAGCTCAGGAGAAGAGCTTTAACTGCAGTATGCAGTTTTCAACTCTGCACCATGTTTCATACATTTTGCTTGTTAAAGGAGCCATTTACAGGAACACTGTGTTATTTTATAACTACTAGCTATGGAAAGCTGTCACTATACAATAAATTAAGGGCTCTGAGAAAGAACTTGACTATAAAAAAAGTACTCTTATTGAATGAATTAGACTACAGTAGCCAGTGTTGCCGCATTTATTACATTTGTTAGCTGAAATCAACATCTTCTTAATTTGGGCGTGGGTCTCTCTACATAGTTTGAACTGGGATTCAGATCTGAAAATAAAATATTAATTATGTTACAAGCTATGTGAATCTCCTGGTTTTGTTTGAAATATGGAGAAGGGAAGACCAGACCCTTTCCCCATTCAATATTCTGTCCATTCTAAAAGGGCTTTTAATGCCACAACATATACTCAGTCACATGCCTTGCACAATAAATCAGTTCAGAGCCAAGGACATACATGAAAATATCATAAGTGCACAATTTTAAATCAAAGACTCTCAGTTTAATTAATGGCTATTAGCCATGCTACAGACAGACAGATAATTGTATTTTCCTTTGTGTTCCTAAGTTACTATAATCCAAAGATGGCAAACCTTTTCAAGACCGAGTGCCCAAATTGCAACCCAAAGCCCACTTACTTATCGCAAAGTGCCAACACAGCAATTTAACCTGAATACTGAGGTTTTAGTTTAGAAAAACCAGTTGGCTCTGAGGCATGCGTTACTCAGGAGTAAGCTTGGTGGTAGTCAGTGGCTTTGAAGTTCCCGTGCAACTCTTCCAACAGGTGAATCACGACCCTAGGAGGATTTACTCAGAGCCCTTCAGGGATGGGGCGCTCTACAAATCCAAATAATTAATTAATTAATAAATAAATAAATAAATAAATAAATAAATAAATAAATAAATAAATAAAAGTCCCATTGCCAGCAACCGAGCTTACTCCCAGGTAAAGGATTGCGCTTTAGTTCTTCACATGAAAATCAGTGGGCTTTAACAGCACTTAATAGGGTTAGTTACACTGCCTCCCCAAAACTAGGGCCTCTTCCGCACATGCAAAAGAATGCATTTTCAAACCACTTTCACAACTGTTTGCAAGTGGATTTTGCTATTCCGCACAGCTTCAAAGAGAACTGAAAGCAGTTTGAAAGTGCATTATTCTGCATGTGCGGAATGAGCCTAGGTCTTAGGTTTAATGCTAATAATCGAGGCCAGTGGCCCAGGCCAGCCTAGATGTGTGTGTGGGGGGGACTCTGCGCGTGCCCACAGAGAGGGCTCTGAATGCCACCTCTGGCACCCATGCCATAGGTTCGCCACCACTGATATAATCTAATATAAATTACTTGACTGAGTAATTTTCGCTCCAGTACAACTCATTTTATCAACACCATGTTTTGCTTAGGCATGGGGTTGCAATGGTCAGCTGCAAAGCTTTCATTTTTATCCATTCTGAATAACAAAAGCAAGCTATCATTTTCAGAGAAGCCAAATGCTGTTGCCAAATGAACCCCTAACACGTCTTTGATGATATGTTACTTTTTCACATATTTATCTAGACTTTAATAGCATTCCTTTTCCAGAGACTACCTTTTCTCACACCAGCTGTTTCTGAACAAAGAAAAGCAGTTCCTTTGTTAAAAAGCAGTTTCTTCATATTCTTTTTCCGAAATATTAAGGGCTTAGAAGCTTGTCTTTATTTATATAACATGCCTGTTTTTACAGGATCACCTTTATTTATATCATGCCTCAGCTAGAAGGGAATGCATTCACCAGTTTACTAATAGATGAATTCAGTGGGGTTTTTTTTTCAAATTTGCCTTTTCATGACCTAATAATAGACTGAGAGAACAATCCTAAGCAGGCCTTTTGAGATCCATACTCAGGCATATTCAGAGGAGCTTACACCAGGAAGGTGTTCCTAAGATTGCACTACTAATGCTATATGTTAGGCTTTTTACTAGAAAAATGACTGGAGGATATTTTAAAAAAACCCTCAAACCTTTAGCTTTTTTCATAACTGTGCAGTGGTGCACTCACCACTCTATTGCTGATTTTGCAGTCATTTATTTCTGTATTATTCCTGTTTAAGTATTCCAATATAACTAGGAATTACGTACACTTTATGACATCATAGTATGCATCCAATAAGCTTTGTACTTAGAGGGATACTTCCCACAGAGGTCTCATGGGTGATCCTAGTGAGTTAGGAATCAAAAGTGCTCAAGAAGTACAAATGAATGTTTTTGCAGGCCTTTTGCATGAATCCTGGGGTGGGGGGAGATCATCAGTGGGAAATATCTTTGAATTTGATTAAAATTTTCACAAAATATGCCAAACTATTTCTTTCAACTTAGCTCTACAGTTCTCAAACTAAATCTATTCCAGCTTGCCACTAGCAGCTCTATTATATGTGCTTATTAAGTGGCATCAAGTTGTTTTTCACTTATAGTGACCCTATGAATTAATGACATCCAAAATGTCCGATTGTCAACAGCCTTGCTCAAGTCTTGCAAACTAAGGGCCATGGCTTCCTTTAATGTCAACTCATCTCATGTTGGATCTTCCTCTTTTCCTGCTGCCTTCAACTTTTCCTGGCATTATTCTGCTCTTCCCTGAGCTGGAGGACATTTTCTGGGTAACTCCCACCACATGATCAGGAAGGCAGGATCAAACATTTCTTGCCTCAGAGGGAGAAGCAGTTCTTCAGTCATTCTTCAGGCTTGTTTTTTTTCCTTGACCTCTACTGTACCTTTTCTTTTTCTATGTGTTTACTGTACCCGAGTTCCTATTTCTTACTATAAACCTACTCTTTAACTTTTCTTAATTTGTGGTGTTCTCTTTCTGCCTCTTCTTGGTGTTTATTCTCTTGTGCCTGGTCCTTTAAGGAACCAGGCACTTATCAGGCTCCCTTACTTGGCACTTCTTTCTATGAAAGGCAGCTGAGCAGATAATTATTTTCTGAGGGAGAGATGGGAACTCCCTCAAAGGAGCCAGCTCCAGACTGGGCAGGCACAATCCAAATGTAGGCTGCTGAAGCTTCAGCTCTTCAGAACCGCCCGAAGTCATCCAGCAGCAGCAAAAAGGGTGTGAAATAGGCAACACAAACAAAATGGCCATTGCCGCTTCTGGCGTTCCTGCCCAAGCTGAGCAATCTTCACTAGCCCTGCCAGGTCTCTGGAGGCTTCTGCTAGCCAGGTTCACTCCCAAATGGCTCAGAGTGGAAGACAATTCCTCAGAGGAGCTGGCTCTATGGATGCGATATAAGGTGGGCGAACTCGTTAAGCTGTCTGTGCTAGTTTAAATGTTTGAGGCTCTTAGAGCTTTCATGAGGGATGACATGCTGAGTTTACTCCCAGAGAAGGGATTGATCCCAAGCTCTCAGACACCCTCTAAACCAGTGGTTCTCAACCTGGGGGTCGCCTAAGACTCTCTGCATCAGTGTTCTCCATCTGTAAAATGGATAAATGTTAGTGTTGGGGGGTCACCACAACATGAGGAACTGTATTAAAGGGTCTCGGCATTGGGAAGGTTGAGAACCACTGCTCTAAACTCCCCCCCCCCAATTGTAGAAAGCCAAACTTCAGAACCCCAGGAGAAGGACCAGACCCGTCGGGTAATTAAAGCTGCCAAAAATGCTTCAGAGTAAGTTCCATTAGGGGGTTGGCTGACTCCTCAACCGGTGGGGAGGAAGCCAAGGAGAAGGGGGAGTTCATGTTGGAAGAGGAGGAAGTAGAGGAAGAGATGCAGATCACAGAATAGTCTTTATGGTTTTCAAAGCAGAGGATTATTCTTACCTGTTAAGTAAACCTCTAGCTGTCTTGGACATTAAAAATGCAAGGGGGGGGGGGATAAATCTGATACCATCTCCATCCATGTGAGGAATTAAGAGTTCTTCCCTCATGATACCCCCAAGAGTAAGGTGTTCCCATTCCCAAAATCCTTTGAAAGGCAACTCAAAGCAGAATGGGCTAAACCCGCTGCCAATAGACAAGTCCCAGGGTTCCTAGAAAAGCTCTAAGCCATTCCTCTTATAACTAACTGGTACCTCCAAGTTCCTTTAATAGATGCCCCCACTAAAGCCATCTGAGAATGGAGAAGGGTCTATCAAGGGTAGCACAGACAGCAAGGCAGACCAACTTGCTCGCAAGACTCACGAGGCAATATCTATGGCCATTAAGGCATCGGCAATGGTCTTCATATTCTCCAGGGTACCCATAGTCTAGATTATAAAGATGATTCAACTTCTTCTGGAATCAGAACGTCACATACATGAAGGGTCTTCTAGAATTCTTTAAGCGACATCCTTTGTGGCAGATGTGACCCTAGATACTATCACAGCCAGGGCTTTGGTTTTGGCTAGAGCCAGCAGACACTTGCTATGGCTCAGGGCCTGACAAAGCAGACTTTCACACTAAAAACATTGTGGCACTCAAAAAACACTGTGACTGCCATACCCTTCCATTGGGACAAGATTTTTTGGGATGCTTTAAACCATATCTTGGTCAACACCAAGGAAAGAGGCAAAGTCATGCCAAAATCGCTGTGTTGCAATGATAGACACCCATACAACTCAGTGTTGTTGAGCCAATAGGGAACAGCTGAAGGTCTATATAATGAAGGAAATGTAAGCTGACTGTAAGGCAGAACGCAGCTGCATAAATGGCCTGAGTGTTTCCAGCCTGAGGGCCATTATTTTGTTTTCTATATTTTTGGCATATTCTTGTTAGGACTTTTCTAGATCCCATTTCTGTGTTTCAGAATAATTTTACTGATATTCTGCCTACTCCTGGTGATTTGTTTTTCCTCAGTTCCTCTCAGTGCAGCTTTAACTTCACTTTCTAAAATTGTAGGTTCTTCTTCAAAGTTTCTTCTTTGATCCGTTCATCTCTCTTGTAGTGTTCCCACCTTTTATTTGGTTCTTTTCAGTTATTGCATTTCCATGCTGATTTTTCAGCATTCCCAACTCTGCTTCCCCTTTGATTTCCTGGATCATGTGGAACAAATCCCTTGTTCTTACTTTTTTGTTGTTCTCTTCAATTTCTTATTGTAATAGTTCTCTTTGGTTCTGTGTGCAAGTTGCTGGAACATTGAATTCTGATTCTATTTCTGTCACCTTTTACTTTTGCTTGTCATCTATCTTTAGCAATTTTAAGAGTTTAATCAGTCATCCATCAAGGCTTTTCATTTCTTTTGGCTACAGGAATAGTCTTTGTGTATTATTTCTTGACAGTATCTCTGGTTTCAACCCATAGTTCAACAGGCACGTCAGCCCAAGAGATCAAACAGTTCTAGAGGGAATCAGAGTGGAGGAATCCTTGAAGGGTAGTTACTGCACAGCAGCAATAGTAGGAGGTGACATTGGCAGAGGGTGTATCATAGACAATGGCCATGCCCCTGCAGCTGATGCTAGTTAGCTCAGCACAGAAGAAGGCAATGGTAAAGCACTGCTGATCATCTCTTACCACAAAAACCCTACGATGAGACAATCCAAAATGGAAAAAAATAGTACTGGAAGACAGAAACCGCACAATAGATAGCACTCAATTATTATGAGCTATACCACCCTGAACATGCCTGATCTCATCCCTGGTTAGTTCTTGGATGGAAGACCACCTAGGGATACTGTAGACTTTAAAAAAAAGGATTGGGTTTTGTTTATTTTTTTTCTCCAACTTTCTTCCAACAAGCCAAATACCACCCCTGGACCATTATAGGTTGGAAAAATGATGAAGACCGAAGCTCCCTTCCCATGTGTCTCAGTCATGATCTGAACTGGGCACTGTTTATATATGAACAAAAGAGAACCCCACAACTCACTTCTGTTACCCAGGACACAATGTAGGAACCCTGGACACAGCCTGTATACTTTATAATGTGTAAAGAAGGCAGCATTTGCATTGACTGAAGTGGCCCAGATGACCAGGCCCATCCCAGCTGTGAAAGAATTTTATGCAATTGCAACCAAATAAAATCATGGACAGTGTATTTTCGTCTCTTTGGTTTTATATGAATTAATATAAAGTGACTAACAAGGAAAAAGTATGATTTTTAAAAATCAGAATAAAAAGGTGAAATGGAAAAGGAATGATTATAAGAAGAAACGGTAGAACCAAAAGGGAGGAGCAAAATTAGAGGACAAAGGATGTGTAGCAAAGAGAAAATGGGCCTTGGTTATACTCTGTCACCCAGGGCTCACAACTGGAACTGGTCCTAGGCTGGATTACTTGCTAGCATAGTAACTGACCTGAAAAGACTGACCTCACATCCAAATAAATCTCTTTTGTTTAGAAGGAAGGATTCAGATTGTGATTGTGAGCTACACATGATCTTTAATGCAATAAAACCAAATTATATTACATTACAGAGTGGGGAGAGGAGACAGGCAATCCAGAGAGGTCACCAATGTTAACAATTGATTGGGCTGAGGAGTGCTCTGAGACTGCCTGCCTCTGTAAGAATGCAAATGAAAATCCATGAGTTGGTACAACCTGCCTGAGTGTCAGGCTGATAAATTGCTCCTAATGGGGCTGTATACCTGCAATAATCTGCAGTGAAAAAAGAG
This sequence comes from Sphaerodactylus townsendi, assembly GCF_021028975.2. NCBI lineage: Eukaryota > Metazoa > Chordata > Lepidosauria > Squamata > Sphaerodactylidae > Sphaerodactylus > Sphaerodactylus townsendi. Next base: position 65,515,937 of record NC_059430.1, read on the forward strand.
AAATGATTCCTGGCTATTCCTACTACCCTCTGCAAACTCTAAAGGTTTGTTCTCACATTATATTTGTCAAAATCAAGGCTCTCCAGAAGTGTCCTTATGGTCTATGGGACAAGTATGGTTAAGCCAACTCCTTTTACATGGATTCAACAAGAGCACAGTCAACTGTTGCCTGTTTCCTCTGTACTCAGCATCTGATGCTGAATGTACAGCAAAATTGTGTATAACTAGATGCCCAAATTAAAGTGAAATATTGCTTGAACCCACAACTTTCAGGAGTTTTGTCAACTGCCCTGACTAGTACATATTTGTAATTGAGAACTGTAACGGGGACCCTTATATCCCAGGCTAGGGAGAGATATTATCCCACCGCTAGCCACCACTTGTAACAGGGTCGCTTAATATTCCAGGCGAGGGAGAGATATTATCCCACCTTTAGCCACCCCAAATATCCCAGGCTAGTGTTCAGGGATCTTCTTTTTACTCTGCTGCCACCATAAAAGAGAAGGAACTAGGAATCCCAAAACTGCTGCTGGCTGCCAAATATATAAAGGATCCCACCTCACATTTGCTCTTGGTCTGAGGGGAATGTCCTTCAGAGTCCCATGTACAAAAATGGAGGGAACTCAAAATTGGCTGGGATTCTAGTCTCACAGACAGAGACCATCTCTTTCAACCCTCTCAAGCACACAAACGCTAGGACTGGCAATGAGGGTAACTTGAACACAACAAATTAAATTTTATTTTAAAAAAACAAAAAAGAAAGGCTTCTAAACTGGCTCAGAGGAGATACTAACGCTTTGATGGTTTCAGAGAGGTTCTTTTCACTTCTAAAAGTTACAGAGAGCTTCAGATAGTATTACTTCTAGGGTTTCTTTCAGATCTCTAACATTTCCTCAGGTCCCTTTCCGCGACTGCGGAAAGGAGCGCCCCCCCACCGGGCAGGAATTCTGTCGGTGGAGGGTGGGGCCGCTCGCGACAAGACAAAGGCTGCGAAGCGAAGCCGCCCCCAAAGAGGCCGGTGCAAGAGAGGCGGCTCCACAAAGCCTGCTTTTCTCAAGCCTTCAGCCTGCCTGTCTGTCTCTTTAAGAGCCCGCTTCATGCTGCCCCTCCCACCTCCAGGGGCCTGGAGGACATGCGAGGGAGGGTCTTAGGAGGCACAGCAGGGCGACACGTGAGGCACAGGCAGGCTGAGTGCAGGAGAGGGACGAGGAAAAGCATTCCTCGGCTGCCTGCTCTCAGACTACGCTGCCGGGAATGCACTGCCTGACGCCGCCCTGGGGGAGGGGGAGGGGAGCCAGGTCGGCGCTGCTGCATTTTCGCAGCGCCGCCTGTGCGAATGGCTCCCTGGGGACGCAGCATTTTGCCGGCCCCTCAGGGCTACCAAGCCTATGGCCCGCAGGCAGAAAGGGCCCTCAGACAGTCACGTTTGGAGGTGTCTCTCGGAAACTACTTGGATTTAATATACTTTACTTTTCCTCACAGACACACCCTTGACTTTATTTCTTCCACTACCCACTGTTTCACACACCCTCAGTCCTGGCCCTGTGAGTTTCAGGCATTACATAGCCTCCCCCACTCACACACACCAAACCCTCTCTACTTAGAGGTCTGGGGGTTTCCCAGACTGGTATGGTATAGGGGCTGGACAGACTCTTAGGTCTGGTCAGTGTCTACTGACAAGCCTCTGGCCGGCGCATCGCTCTGCACCAAAAAAAACAGTGCCTTCTTTCCTCTCACAAGCTTCCTTCGCTTGAGGAGAGTCACTAGAATCCTGCCAGCTATCTGAGCTGGACCAGAATTCCTTTTCACCAGAAGCAGAGCGGAGAGACTTCACTCCACAGACTCTGCTCTCAACTGAACACAAGCGGTTCTCTTCAGAACTCCCAACGAAGAACTGTCTGACAGGCTTTCTCTGTCTTTCTGTTTATCTAGCAGCGTTTTAGCCCACCCTTACAGTGGCCAGGGGCAACAGTGACTTCCATCGACCAATCACCTTACTTTTATTTAAATTAGGGCCTGCTGCCTTACTTTTTCTGTCACCCAGGCCTCTTTAAGCAGGCCTGCTTCACACCAGCCCTTCAGGGTGGGGCAAGTCCGTTACAAGAACGTATCCCAATATTTAAAAAAGGAGACCCTAACCAGCCAGTCAATTACAGGTCTATTAGCCTCCTATCAATAACTGGAAAGCTCTATGCTAAATACTTATTAAACAAACTCTCATCCTGGATTGACAGCAACAGGATATTGGGCCTAGAACAAATTGGCTTCAAAAAAGGGTAGATCACTGTATGGTTCTAAATATGGTCATTTCCAAATACACCAAGAGAGGTAAAGTTAACCTCTATACCGCCTTCATTGATCTAAAAGGGGTTTTCGATTCAGTCGTAAGAGAGCTCCTCTGGCAGAAACTGGAGGCACTGGAAATGGATCCCAAACTTTTAGCGCTTATAAAAGCCCTGCATACCAATAACACCTGTCAAGTGAAATGCCCGCCTCTTGGCCTATTGACCCCCAAAATTAGAGTAACTAAAGGAGTCAAACAAGGTTGTGTTACGGCCCCCTTCCTGTTCAATCTGTTTTTAAACGACCTTGCCCCTATCTTGAGAACAATAGACTCACACTGTCCCTCGTTAAGGAACATGCCGCTGCCAATTCTGCTTTATGCTGATGATGCGCTCTTACTATCTCGCCCCAAGGTTGGTCTATCTCGCCTCTTACATAAATGCAGCGAATTGAGAACATATTACTGTGATGGACTTCCAAAGGGAGCCAATGGGTTTTGTTATTTCAGCTCTATCCTCCCTTTCTGTTGGCACTGCTAAATTGCTTAAACAATTTAACCTGCTATTAATCCATTTATGATCTGATATTTCTATTGTTTCCAAGAAGCAAAGTTCACTGATATGAACCGGGTTATTCAGTGTGATTTCCAGTATATAGAAATAATCACATCTCTCTCTCCTATGCTACACAGTACATCAAATTTATGACATGTGCAGTAGGATGCTTTTACTTCACTCCACAGATTTTATTAGAACTATAAAAAATTTCAGCGACACCAGAATCTTAATTCTGTGGATTAGTTTGCCTCCAGATCCATGTGCACAGCTTTTATAAAAGCTTTCAGGATAACTTGGGATATTTAAAAATCTAAATAAATAAATACAAAGTTAAGACAAAAAGTTTCCCCACTTGCTTGATGGGTGAAATGAGTTACAGTCTAAGTCCATTTTCCTTTGATTATATAGGCTTAGAATTGTGTTTACTGTCTGCATGAAATCCCCAAGGTATTAATTAGGCAGATACATTTTTCCATCTAAGTACACAAAACAACACAGTAACAATCCCAGAAACCAATTCAGAAGAGGAATTTCAAAGACTACCTACAGATATTATAAATCTCAGTCTCTAGAGGCAATGCAAGCAAAACACTGTTTAATATTTGCTTAGATCTTTAACTTTTCAGGCTGTGCAAAAAACATTTATTTATTTATTTGCTTTCTTGGAGATTAAGGAAGTGTTAAACAAGCTGTTGGGCAAAATTGTGGTGTTGGATCTAAGCAGCTTTTTCATCCAGTAACGTCCATTCTTCATACTTCAACCCCCATAGCCAATGCAGGTTCCATGATTCTCAGGATAGACTTTCAGACTGGTCAAAGATGACATCCTCTTTCTTTTTCGCAAACAGAAAAGGTGGCTGGATCCAATTTATGGCAATTTCAAGGTACCCTTCCATATTTAACTGGTAGGAGCAGCAGTGGCTTGGTGGATAAGAGCAGGTGCATTTTAATCTGGAGGAACTGGGTTGGATTCCCCGCTCTGCCGCCTGAGCTGTGGAGGCTTGTCTGGGGAATTCAGATTAGCTTGTGCACTCCCACACACACCAGTTGGGTGACCTTGGGCTAGTCACAGCTTTTTGGAGCTCTCTCAGACCCACCCACCTCACAGGGTGTTTGTTGTGAGGGGGGAAAGGCAAGGAGATTGTAAGCCCCTTTGAGTCTCCTATAGGAGAGAAAGGGGGGATATAAATCCAAACTACTACTACTACTACTACTACTACTACTACTACTACTACTACTACTACTACTACTACTACTACTCTTCTAGTTTGAAAGACTAAGGATGGATCATTCAATAATTGTAATTCATGCTCCATAGAGCTTCTTCTCTGTATAACCTCCAAAATGTATAGATGTAAACAGGGAGATGCTTGTAACACTCCAGTTTCATAACAAGAATCACTACCTCATGAGCAACTAGGGAGGGGAAAATGGGAGCTGGAGCCAGTCAGCCCAACTGCTCAGTTTGATGCTGGGTTCAGCATGACTGCGTCAAACTTTAAACCTGCAGTTTAAAGCTGGACCCAGCCAAGCAAAGCCCAGCATCGAACAGGCCCACCTACTCCTGAATTCCATGTGGAGTTCAGTTTGGGACGAGCCTCAATAAACACTTGCCACTTTAACTGGGCAGCTGCCCCCAGACTCCATGTGCAGTTCAGGGAGCTGGGCATAGTTGTGAGGGAGGGGGTGGCCCACCCAATATGCCCCCATGCGTCCTGGCTCAAGTGGTGCCTGGTGGCAGACCAGCTGTTGTGCTTGCCGTAGGTGCTGTTTTGGCAACTATGTCCCTGCTCCTAAGTAGCTTCACACTCCTGAAGGCCTATTACATGCCATATTGGTTTACTGGGCAACAGCTTCTCTTCCATAAGTGACAATGCTGTTTATTGTCTATTTCAAGATTTCACAGAAAAAACTGTCCAACAGGATGCTCCCAACAGATTCAGCAAAAAAGTGCTTATAGCAGCTTGCTACAATTCAGAATAAAATTAAAAATGAATCAAATTGGCAGTAATAAAAACAATCATTGAGACTGTCCATGAAGTACACTGCACCAAGGCAAAATTGGGCTTAAAAAGAAACTGGGCAATTTTTAAAGTAGGACAAAATGTGACACTGTCTGGGAAAGGCTTTTTCAGGTGTAACTCCAACGCTGCAGCCAATGTCACCTGGTCAAATGCTTGACAGTGCTTGGTTTTGCTAGTGAGCAGCCTGGATAGTACAGCATAGTTAACAGTACAATGATAACATGAGACAATCCTAGTGAGATTCTCTCAAAGCACGTGCCTCTCCACTTTACTGTATGAAGCTTTTTCAATTAAATATTCCCCATCACCACCGAATGTACAATTTTTCCAGGTAAGAAGGGGAGGTTGTCTTATCAGATTCTTGGCAGCTGCCTGTCCTGGCTGCAAGCCCAGATACAATTGTGCTTTTTCAGGACATATAAAGCATCAAACTGGGTATGAACATGACGTGCTCACCAGATCCATCTCTGTTTGTAGGAGGAAAGTAACCAAAGTAAACTGTAGCCTGGGTATTTGCAGTTTACACTACTCCAGGAAAATCAAGTAAATTTTTAAATATTAAGAGATTTGCAAATCAGTATGTTATATGTCGATTTGTAGTTCAATATTGCATTTCTCCAGCACTTAGAGCTTTAGGCATTGAAAGTATTCTCCTCAATCTTACTAGTATTAACTTTAATGGGGGGGGGGGGGAGCAGGAAGAAAGCTTGGCCAAACACTTGAAAAGGCATGTCTGGAAGGCTTCAAAATAGTTCTGGAACATCACCATGAAAGTCAGGTTAGCTCCTTAACAAAGTGCTCTCAAATTTCACATGTTGAAAAAGAAGATAACTAGACTATGTGCGTATTCGCTTCCTCGCAAACAATGCGTTTTAGCGCAGCGAGCGTATCCTGCGTTAACATTAATGCGTATGTGAAGTAACCTGAGATCCGGGCTGTGGAAGTATACTGCCAAAGGATAACAAAACCACTCTTAGCACTGGGAGGGTCACTGATATGATGGCGTGTTTATTCCATTTATTAGGCTGATAAATGCCGCATAATGTACCCTCAGATGATATTTCTGGAAACAGCAGTTAAGGCTGCCAAGAGCTACCATAGGACTGAAAATTCCCTTCACCACCACCCCTGGCATGACATAGACATAATCCAATCATGATATGAAAATTATATGACTTCTTACAATAAATGGGATACAATTAGTTCTACCATTCTGTTTCTCATATTTATATTCTGTCCTTTCTCCAAGGAGCTCTGGGCACTATATATACTTCCCTCCCACTTTATCCCTACAGATCCATTAGGTTATTTAGGCTAGGCTAACATTTATTGCTGGTTCAAGGTCACAGCTTTCCCTTACTTTTCCCTTAAGGAACACAGGGCTGCTACATTTGTAGGTGCATGTCAGCAGTATGTTGCTTCATGACTCCAGAACTTTATTCCCCTGATCCACACCTCTCAGCAGCCCTGCCTGAGAGCTGACATTTAGTACCAATGGGTGTTTCACACACACAGGATATCACTTAACACTGCAGTTATCAAAAGATGAATCTCCCATATTCAGTCTTATAGTCATATTTACTCTCTACAGATTGCTATTTAGATGGAAGGTTTACTACCAGCCATGTCCAAAGACAGGACTATTGATAGCCTTTGCTTGAGAGATTATTATGCTCCTAATTTAGCTATTTTAGCAGAAAACTAGAGATGAAGTAGTAGCATCTCAGAATAGGAACAACTAAATTCGAGTCCAGTAGCACCTTAGAGACCACCAAAATATTCAAGGTTCAAGCTTGTGAGTCAAAGCTCCCTTTGTCAGATACTGGTAGGAAGCTTTGACTATCAAAAGCTTATACCCTGAAAATCTTGTTGGTCTCTAGTGTGCTACTGAACTCAAATCTGCTGCAGATACTCCAAAACTATCCCCTATCCTCCAAAACATGGCCACCCTCTGAAACGATTGGAATAGGCATTCAGTTCCTGTACCAATACACAAATTGTACTATCATTGTTCGGCCTAACACTCCCTTCAGCAGTGCAGACGGGAGGTTGCCAGCATGTGCTCAGCATGGGCCACAAGTGGTAAATACACTAAACGTACACATCTTAGCCTGGACATAAAATGTGCCCTAATCCACCAGTACATAATACAAGCTATTATGAAACGCAAACAACAGGCACAGGAGATTTTTCTTAAGCCTCAGGATATTTAATAAAATAGGAAGTAATATTTAATTATATTAATTAGGACTAAACTATGCAATTAGATTAATTAGCCACTTTGCTGAGTAACAGCCAATTAAATATACACTGAGTCCAACAACTCTTTGCCTCTGATTGCTCAAACATCTGAAAGCAGAACTACTGGAAAGTGAAAACAAGGAGAATTGGATGGGATGGGGGGGAAGCACAGGAGTATAGGCATTTATTTGAAATGCTTGTGCCCTGAAAGAATTTCATCTTGATACAAACTACAGTCTCCCCGTCTAAAAGAAAAATAAAATCTGATAATCTGCCACAAAACAGAAAAAATGGGTGGGGTTTTTTTGCCTGTACCTTTCCTCTCATCCACTTTTGGAAAAGATATGTCCTGTTGTACTTTATCCAGATCCAGCAGTAAGCAATGTTATGGTCCCTCTTAAAATACATATGCACACAATGGGAGGCTGGCAAAAATTGACCCGCATGTCATGTTTGTTGAAATATGTGATCAGAAAGGAGTTCACCATAAAGGGTCAGTGCAAACAAACACTTTAGCCTTGGTAACGCTGCTCTTTGGAGGATTTGAAGCCATTAGTGTCACGAGTTCAGAAGATCATATGAGCAGGCACAAAAACCTCATTCATGCAGACAGTGTACCAAGCAAAAGTCTTGCTCTGTCTGCTTTATGAGGATTGCATGATTGAATAACCATCCACAGTAAACATTTCCCTCGCATAAAAACTACCAAGATCTATATTTCTGCGTGCCATCTGATTTTTCAACAAAATAACTAGCATTCAAAGCAACCACCTCTGCAATTAGTGTGAATTGCAGTCCAATGCAGATAGGGCTGGTGGGCGAGGATGGCGCTGCTTCAAAGAGCTTGCCTGCAGTGTGGAAAGTCCAAAAAAGTTTTTAAAACCCTCATTGTAGAATCTGCCATAGTGGAGAACAGAGATATGTAGCGTATCTGTGCTGGTGGCTACACCAGTGTATAGGAGCTGACCAGGCACTGGAGGCATCAGTCAGCCTGCCCACCAGGCCCACCCCCAGAACGCTCCTGGCTATGCCAGCACAGCATTTTGAGCCGACAGGCCTGGGCAACAGAGACAGCCTCTAGGTTGCTCAGGTAAGATGCCCTTCCACCAGCACATTTCCTCCTTGCACCGGCGGAATAGGCACTGATGCTGGTGCATGGGTTCTCTAGGTACAGAGGAGGATTCACCCCCACCCCCTCAGTTTGGGCGGTTAAGCATCCATAGAAAGCTGTGTAGCAACAATCCACAAGCTATTTTAAGTGCTAAATTCATTGAGTCCACAATATAAAGACAACAGCAGACTTTATAGCAGAGTTTAAGCCTGAACTGTCCCTAGAAGCTAAAATGACTGAACTGAGGCTATCACACTTTGGTCCCATTATGAGAACAGTCCCTAGAAGCTGGGAAAGAGAATAATGCTAGGAAAAGTTGAAGGCAGTAGGAAAAGAGGAAGACCCAACATGAGATTGATTGACTATAAAGGAAGCAACAGACCTCAGTTTGCAAGGCCTGAACAAGGCTATTGATGACAAGACATTTTGGAGGACATGTGTTCATAGGCTCACCATGAGTAGAAGCAAGTTGATGGCACTTAAGACAGAGAGAAAGACATGTGAGAACAAGTTACAAGCTACTTTAAGTGCTAAATTCACTGATTCCACAAGATAATAGCAAGAGCAGATTTTAGAGCAAGTGGAACAGAACCAGACATTAAGTGATTTACAAATATGTTGTTACCATTCATTCCCTTTGAACATTTCCTACCACCTGGGGAAGGAGGCATTTAGTCTACAAGAGTAAAATTATCAAAGATGGGGCTGTCTTAACCTTGAACAGTATTTTCTGGAGCAAGAAGAACACAGCCCTTCTTTTTCTTTGTTCCTATTCCTTTTAATTTTTTTAAAAAAGGAAAATATGTTTCCTTGAGATCAAGTTCAAAACGGGTGCCCGAACGTTTTGAGAGATGGTGTTACCATTTCCAATCAAATTATTTAGCAAAATCAGAGGAATCAGAATAGTCTTTAACCCTGGTTGCTTTGATATACTTGCTTGAGCAGGCATGGCAAGTATCACACTGAGCTGTCAACTTTGATTTCTGAAAAGGTTAAGACTCAGATCTGGCAAGAGATCAAATACAGGAACCTAGTTTTGCTAAATAAAATATTGCCTTCTTTGTACTTATAGTTATTTTTCAGTGATTTCCATAAAATATCCTTGGCATGAGTGTGTGTATGTTCATGACTGCACACACAATTAGCCTTAATTATGATTGTTTCATCAATATTTCACCCTGAGTCTGCTCAAGAAAATAAATAAATGATAACATATATATGACCTCTACTTCCAGACTTCATTTTTCTAGCATACTACTTAGATGATCTCAGTTTAGATCCCTGATCCAAGATGGTTTGCATTTGAACAAAATCGATATGTTTTTTTGGAGAAGAATAATTGCTGAGGCCACTAAATCCAAATTATCACCAAACTATTTAGGCAAGATGGTGTGGAGTATTTGATGTTGGAAAGTTTTGACAATAGTGTAAATAAAACAGCAAAAGGGAATAATTTTGGATTAAACAATCACAAACTAAGATTAACTAATGAGAACTAAGGATCCTGTATACTTGTAAGCAGAAAATATTAGAATAAAATTAACAGAGCAGACACATCTTTGGCTGAGCTACAGAATGCGAGCTGGAATGTATAGGTGGAAATGGTCCATCAGATACCTTGAACCCAAGTTGTTTCAGGCCTTAAAGGTTAACACCAGCACTTTGTTTTGGGCCCAGAGATACACTGGCAGTCAGTCCCACCCACCATAGGAAGACATGGAAAAAATTAAAAAGTGGAAAATGAAGCTGGCGGTGTATTTAATAGCTATTTTTCACGTTATTTAATTGTAGAAGTTTAGAAGTGTCTCCTATTAGGCCAACTGTAATCTGTTTCTGGCCTGTGTAGGCCACTCTGTACTAAAAATAAAAAAAACAAAACAGCGTGGGGAAAAATAAACACAAGAGGAAACAATAGAGGGACAAAAATATAGCTTCAGTCTTAAAAATTCCACCTTGCATGGTCTCCTTGGCTGTGTAAAGTTACAAAAGGTAGGTGCTGTTTCAGATTGACATAATTTCATTGCAAACTGCTGGATTATTTTAAATGCTCTGTCCTTGAAAACCAGGTGGCTTCCAGAATGTTCTGGGTTGATTTTAGGAATTTAAACAGCAACTCTGCACCAGTTGAGGTTTCTGAACCAGTTTTGAAGGCAGTACAGTACAGAACATGCAATAGTAGTGCGGTTTCAATGTTACCAAGGCAACAAGCCTGCTTCTTCCAGGAATGGTTGGTTTCAATTGACTACCAGCTGAGACTGACTACCTCTATTACTTGCTTCTCAAGTACCATGATAGGGGTTTGGATGCAATTCCACTTGCTGTGTTTTTCTTGCGGGGGGGGGGGGGGGGGGGGGTTTCTTCCACCATAGTTGAGGATTCCAGAAGGGAAGAAATACTCCATCAGAGGCCAATTCCAATCTCTTTCTGTTTGTTGTAAAAATAAGAATTACCTATAAAAAGGGAACATTTCTCCTGTCTGCTCAAAATGTTGCAGAGAAGGTCCCTTGCTACAATCTTAGAGGGCTACGATCCATTTTCATTTCATCCCAAATGGGTAGAAAATTAAAAACAAAGGCTAAGGTAACAGTATGTTTCTTGAAATGTGCGCATCCTAAGAAACAACACTGAGGCAAAATGGACACACAAACTACCAGGGCATCTCCGCTGTTCTTTTAAAAACAAATATTGGGGTATCTGACAGACCCTTTTCTCCCACATATTCCAGTCCTGGAATTAAGAGGACAAGGAGAAGCTAATAATTGTTAAAATAAATATAAATAAATAAATAAAATTTAAACCTGATCACAGACCTGATGATGATTAGACCATAACAGGGAGGAATGGTGGGGTCAACTTTCTACCCCAATGCAGATTTGGTAATCGCCCCTCCCCTCGTGCTGTTATTAGATCTTTGAAAAGCAGAGGACTTTCCCCCACACTCTGCTTTTTAAAGGATATAACAGGATATAACAGTCACGGGGTGGGGTGGGGGTAGTTTCAATTTGTAAAACAGGGCCAGGGGTGAAAGTTTTAAACCCTCTTGTCCTTTGTGAGGTGGCTTCATCTGAACTGGAGTCACACTCTGCTGTAATTGACTTTAAATGATTCTGGAAAGATCCATTTCAGGATGACCTCTGTTTTGCTACCCAAATGGAAGTTAGCTTAATTATACAACACCAAGTCTTAGGATTTTTCTCCCAAAGATAAATGTAAAAAAACAACAACCCCACACACACATTATGATGAAAATTTAAACAAATGTTGATGATGCAGCACTCAGGATCTCCAGTCATACAGCTCATCACTCAGGCCTGCTTCCTCAAGACGGTGCGGTGGAAGCGTCGGCTTCCGCGTTTACGACGCACAACCCCTAGGCGACGCTGGGACCGGCCTCGCGACGGACGGTCCTGGAAACAGCTTGGCAGTCGGGCGCCGGTGGAGTTAATCGGCGCTCGGCACACTCGGGGCCTTGCGCGGCCGCCGAGGCCTGTAATACTCTGGTTCGCCTGGCGCTGCTTCGCTCCAGCGGGCGCAGGGTATGTGGTCCCCAGGCCTCCCGGGCGATGCGCCGAGGCCCGACAAGGCGTCAAGTCGGGTGGAGGTTGAGGCTGCATGCCAGAAAGAGCGCCCAAGCTCTTGAAAACGCCGGGTTCACACGGGCGGGCGCTGCTGAAGCGCTAGCTGCTTACGTAGCTGGGCGGCCCCTGTGTGAATGGCGCCTGGAGACGGCAAGTTTTACCATCTCCAGGTCAGCCATTCATTGCCCGCAAGGAAACCTGCCTCAGGAGAATAGGGAAATCTTCCTAAAAGTCACTATGGCAGGTATGCGCCCTTAACCTATCCCGAATCCTCCTATCACCAAACAAGTTCCAATTGAAACTGTCCATTTACTACAAGCCTAGTAGCTTGCCTTCTTGGCTCCCTGTCCTAGTATACATTCTAGATTACATTAAACAGAAAGTATCAGCTCTGCACACTACAAACTTCCTAAACTCACCCTATTAGACCATTAATTCATTGGTGAATTAACCATTGAATTTTAGAGTTGGCAAAGTGTGGTGTTGTATGACTGCCTAATTATAGTAGGTCCTCCTGCAAGAGAAACAGGATGAAATTCCCTTTTGCCATCGCTCATACAATGATGAACCACATCTTCCTGTTCCAGAAGGTGTGACCAGAATATCTATAGCCTGTCCCCTTTTAGTTTTGCAACCACTCTGTTTAACAAAGGAAATGGAGGAAACAGATAAAGGAATCCACTTTCTCAGTGGAATTGGTAGGCATTACCATGTATTGCACTTTGCCTGCCCTGTATACAGAGCAGTTCTTCTTTAAAAACCCTATGTATTAAAAGTATTTTACTAAACTTGGATGAAAAAAAAATCCAGAGGAATCAAGGGAACTTACTGTTTTTCTTTTTTTAAAAAAATATATCATGGCAGATAAAAAAGAAATAATTTTTAAAGGATCCAAGATACATCACACTCACAAGAAGAGTGAAAAATAATTCAACCCCTCTTTCTGCTGGCTGATAAATGACCATCTAAATGGCATGCCAGAAAGAAAAATTAAAAACCATAAAAGGGAAGGCATATCAGAAAAGCACCATTTTTACAGCCTCTTTAAAGAAGGCCTGCCAAGAAGAGATCTCCAAAGAATCAGAATCACAACTGAAAAGGACAGGAAGTAGCCAAGGAGCAAGGGAGAATGTACAACTCTGGATAAAAGTATAGTTAGCAGATTGTGGTATGGGAGATTCATTCTTAAAATTGACTTGTTAGGCAAAAAGACAGCTTTCTGTGGAAATATACAACTGCTTGACAAACAGGACCTTGCTGTTATTCAAGCAGAATATGGATTAGAAAGCAACCAAGCATTCTTGATGGTCTTAATCATCAATGAAGATGGCACAGATCTGTGCAATGAGTTATTAAACAGCTACTTTTTTGGAACACTTTGTTTCTAGCATCAGATGCGAGTCATTAATTAATTTTGAAAGGATTTCATTAATGGAATTGTGTGGCTTCATGTTACTAATCCAGTCTGCTTCTCTAAAATAACCCATTTGATGAGATTAGGGATTTATATGCACATTTAGTCAGAGGACTTTATATTGGAGTTACTACAACATCCAGAGTGATCTCGGTGGGAGTTATTTACTTTCATAGCAATTATAATCAATAATTCTACCACCTCAATTGTGCAGCTTCAGGCCACCTTAATCTAGCAGATAGGTCAGATGCCAAGAGATATTTTTAAAGCAGAGAAGTGATGTATTGCAGGATTTAGATAAAATGTGTACCAAGGAGATTTAACTTCTCAAGGCCTTTGCAAGGAAAATTTTGTACTACTAACAGTGCAGTTCTCAGCAGAGTTCCACCTTCTAAGCCCTTTTCAATCGACTTAAAAGGGGGCAGCTCTGTTTAGGACTGAACTGTAAATCACTGCTGAAAATCTACATAACATCTTGTAAAAGATACCAATTGCATCCTTCACATGAAATTTCTCAGAGTCTCCCACAGGATTCTCAGAACATAAACTTCAAGCTTGTTATTTATAAACAATTGAAATCTTCAGAGGAGAGAGGGAAAATAGTGTGTTTTGTACCATTCCATTTGCACACTGTGTGTGCCATACACAATCTATACCCCGTTCAGGGATTAGGATGACAGATTCAGCATTCGCCATTTCCTGAACTGTCTTTGTTTTAGAATGCTCTGTTTTGGTCCTAGTGCCATGGGGACAGAACTAGATAGGCACAAGGACCCAAGCAGAGCATTCTAGAACAAAGATGTTCCAGGAAATGGCAGATGAAATCACAAATCTCCTGTCAACTTTATTATTATTATTATTATTATTATTATTATTATTATTATTATTATTATTATTATTATTATTATTATTAATTATTTATTTATTTATTTATTTATTTATTTATCTGTATATTCCACTCGATCCCCCATATTCAAGGTGAACAAATATCTACTACAACATCAACAATAGGAGCCAGGTCGCATAAATATAAACACATAGGCTCCATCCCATAAAAAATAGCTTAAAACCCATAAAACAGCAAAACCATAATACACAATAAAAGGCGTCCGACCCCACGAACCTACCCCATGGATGGCAGGACCCCACATGAGGGGACCTGATGTAACTGCCCTAGGGCAGGGCAGGCAAGCACCCCATGTCAGCAGCTGGACACTCCAGGCCCGTGGAACAACACAGTCTTACAGGCCCCATGGAACTCACCCAGGTCCCAGGCCCGGACCAGCTGGAGGAACGGTGTTCCACCAGGCCGGGCCAGTGCCGTAGCGTCCTGGCCCGCGGGAGGCCAGCCGTGACATAGAGGGGCCGGGGCCACCAGGGTTACCCTGCAGAGCGCAGAGGCTTCCAGTTGGGACATATATGGGTGATGCGGTCCCCAAGGTACCGAGGGTCCCAGGTCACAAAGCCTTAAAGGTCAAAACCTACACCTTGAAGATGATTCGAATTCAACCGAGCCACGTAGCCGTCGCAACACAGGCTGGATGTGTTTCTTCTGAAGGGCGCCCTGTGAGCAGGCGCATGTCAGACAAGCTAACCAGTTTTAACTTCCGACCAAACGCAAGGGAAGTGGCCGGGCGCATTGCCGGAAGTTACAATAGTCCAGCCTGAGGTGACCGCTGCATGGATCACAGCCAGATCCGCTCTGGGAGAGAAGGGAGCCAACTCACCGGGCTCCGGCTTAAGATGGAAAATGCAGTCCGGTTGTATGGGGCCACCTGGGTCTCCATTGAGAGAGACTAATCCAGGTGGACCCCCAGATCAAGTGAACAGGGGTCACGCCAATGAGACCCTCCCACACACCGGGCGGCTGGAAATCCCTAACCTCACCCCCCGCGGTCTAGCTAGAGATCTCTCACCATGGATTCAGTTGCAACCTGCCTGCCTAATCCAACCAGCTACCGCCTCCAAACAATGCTGGAGACAGAGGGCGCAACCACTCCCTCCATCAATAACAGAATGAGCTGAGTGTCATCAGCATATTGATGACAGATCAGCCCCATAAAGCCCGCACTAACCTGAGCAAGTGGTCGATATTATAGATACAAATAATAGCGGGATACAGCCCCTGCGGTACCTAAGCACTGGTTGGCACCTCCGAGGTTTTCATCCCCGCGACCACACTTGTTGACTCCGGTCCCGGAGAAACGAGGCAATCCACTGAAGGACAGTGCCCCGTACCCCGGAAGCGGCCAGGCGGTGGGTCAAAAGGTCGTGATCGACCATATCAAACGCTGCGGTAAGATCTAACAAAACCAGCAGCGCCGATCCGCCCCGGTCGAGTTGCATACGGAGCGTGTCTGTGATGGCGACAAGAGCGGTCTCCGTCCCATGCCCAGCACGGAAGCCGGACTGGAAGGGGTCGAAAGCTGATGCGTCATCCAGGAAACCCTGAAGCTGCTCCAACACCACTCTCTCAATTACCTTCCCCAGAAATGAAAGATTCGAGACGGGGTATAGAATTGGACACTGGATATTCGTCTTCTGCTTCTATTTAAGTTTTCTTAGGGCGAAACAGGATTTATATGTACACAGAGGCATTCCTCCCATTGGGCAAAGTGGGCAGTTGCCCGGGGTACCGCCTTGTGGGGGGCGCAAAAACTGCAGATTCGTTTGTGGGATTTTTTGTATTTTCAGTGTTTTTCCGTTTTTGGCCTGCAGATGGTGTAGTTTTTAGGCTAGAAGCACCAAAAATTCAGGGATTTTTCGGAAGACTCTCCTGATGATATCACCCAGGTTTGGTGAGGTTTGGTTTAGGGAGTCCTAAGTTATGGGCTCCCAAAGGGAGTACCCCCATCCCCCATTGTTTCCAATGGGAGCTAATAGGAGATGGGGGCTACACATTTGAGGGTCAATAACTTTGGACTCCCTGAACCAAACTTCACCAAACCTGGCTGGTATCATCAGTAGGGTCTCATGAAGATACTCTGAAATTTTGGTGCTGATATCTTAATAATTGCGCCCCTGACAGCAGGCACCCCCCCCACCCCCAGGGGGGGGGGTACACAAATAAACTAGGTCTGCAGAGATGTTGACCTATGACAGTGAATGAAGCCCACAGCCATGGTACAGGAGGGAAGGGGCTTCCCAAAAATCAATGGACTATATAATCTCTGTGTATTTACTAGCCAGTGTTGCGTCGTCTGCATTGGCTCCCAGTTGAGTTCCAAATCATCTTCAAGGTGTTGGTTCTAACCTTTAAGGCCTTACGCGGCCTGGGACCCTCGTACCTTCAGGACCGTCTGACCCCACATGTCCCAGTTCGGCCTCTGCATTCAGCGGAAGCCAATCTTCTGGTAGTCCCCGGCCCCTCAATGATGCAGCTGGCCTCCACTAGGGCCAGGGCTTTTACAGCCCTGCCCCCTGCCTGGTGGAACGCTCTTCCTCCAGCTGACCGGGCCCTGCGGAATCTTGGAGAGTTCCGCAGGGCCTGTAAGACCGAGCTGTTCCACCGGGCCTTTGGAGATGCCGGCCGCTGATGGTGCCCCTTCCTCCCTTTTTATCATCTGTGGCCCTTTTCCATCTTAGGCCTTCCATTCCCTCTTAAGAGGGATTTTTTAGATGACCGGATGCTATATTTTTACATTTATATTTTACTTCATTTTGTATGCTGTATTTTAAATGGTTTTAATTCAGTGCTTAGAGCCCTTATTTTATCTTATATTGTATTTAATTTATTGAGAGGGCTCATTTTGCTTATTTATGTTATATTGAAATGTTGTACACCGCCCAGAGCCCTCCGGGGGTGGGCGGTATAAAAGTCAAAATAACAACAACAACAACAACAACAACAACAACAACAACAACAACAACAACAACATATCCCACCTTTCTCTCCAGCAGGGACCCAAAGCAGCTTACATGGTTCTCCTCTCCCTAAAAGGCTATATTTTGGCTTGGCAAGCCTCAAGTTGTCCCCTACAAAACTTAATTCATTTGTAAAGATGATGCAGAATCCCTGTTTGGTCTCCCCAAACCCTACTCCATGTAAGCCTCAATGGACCTTGTAGTAGTTTTGATTGCTAGAAGCTTTGTTTCTAGACTACCATTATTTATCAATACAGCACTTAATCGTGGTGCTGAAACATTATTTTCGACTGCTGCTTATTTTGTTCTAATTTATACCATTGTGTGGGATAAAGGAAGAACAGTTTTTGTGACAATGTTGCTTGCTATTCCTTCTTTCTGTTAAAATGTTTCCAAATTGAATATGCATTTTCACCAGGTAGCTTCAGTGTTCGCTGGTGTGTGCTCCTCCTTTATTACAATATTGGAAATCACCATAAAATGAACTGTGATCAAGCTGACTTGCTGTGTCTCCAGTAGCATCAACTTAAATTCACACTTCCTCTTCATTATTCTTCTTGCTCCCTACACTGTCATTTCTTGCTTTTCATGGATAATGTTACCTTTCGTGGATAATGTTACCCACAGCAAAGAATCTTCGCCCGCATTCACCTTCCCAAATGAGAATGTGAATGGAAGTACAGGCAGGGATGAATGGGTCTGCTCACAATATGTATGAAAAGGGCCTCAAGATGATATGTGTTCTTGCTATTGCAGGGTTTATGTCTATATAACATCAGCTGTGCTGTCTAGGCAGAGGGCTAAGTCCAGGTCTTCGGAAACCTGGTGCATGATACAGCAAGCCACTTCCAAGTTCACACAAGTAAGTCTGAGGATTGGTCTACTGGTTGCTGGTATCACAATACTTAACTATGAACTGAGGTTGCCTAAAGACTGAGGAAGCAGCAGAATAACTACTATATATCAGAAAGCTGAAGAAGTGGTTTGGCTTCCTAAAAACAGGATTGAATATACCAGTTATCTTGTTCTGACTACTTAATATTATATAGAAAGTGACTGAAGGAGCAAGTTTGATTATTTGCACCCATTGGGAGTCTAGGTCACCTCATTGTACTTTCTTTTTTTGTCTAACCAATAGTGATAGTTTGATTTTGACTGAGCAAGCTAGATTAATTGCACACACCTATTGTGGTATTAACTTACCTCTCCAGTTGTTATAAGAGCTTTTACTCTCTGCTTGTAAGACTGATTATCTATCTATATTGCTTTTCCTACACACTCACAACCTATGATTTTTGTTTCAATATAATTGCACTGCACTAATTTTCAGTGAGTTCAAAATTATTTTTGTTGTTGCTGTTTTCTTGTTAAACTAAACTCACCTTTGTGTTTTTAAGTGGTCCATCATGGACATTATTATCTTCTCTGACAGTCAGCAACTATCCAGGGTCTCAAGTAGAGGTCTTTCATGTTAGCTACCACCCGATCTTTTCAACTGCAAATGTTGAACAGGGCACCTTCTGTATGGAAAGCAGATGCACAACACCTCCAAACTCTTCCAGTTGGCTCTAAATTCCTTGGACTATGAACATCAAGCCCACAGGCCAGTCAGACCGGCATGCCAACCAGCATGTGCTAGTTTGATAATACAGTCTGTTTGCAGACCCTCGTACATTGTTAGGCTTGCCAGAAAACCAGCAAAAACAGAGTTTGAGTCTCTTCATAACCCAGTCATTAGCACATTCAGGAATGAATCATGCAATTTGCCTTTAATATCAGGTTTAATCCTTCCACTGCAATTTAAAATAACAATTATTATTTTGTCCTTGAATATACAATTGGAACATGCTACAGCCTTGTCTAATTTCCTCTTTCAACAGTCTTGAGATTTATATTATTGAGGGGGGGAAACCCTCAAGGTTGTAAGAAGGTTCAAAAAATCCAGCAGCCTATTGAATTCTTTTCATAATTAGATCTGTGTGCCTTTATCTCGACTGATGTTTCTAACAATGGCTACAGCAAAGGGAGGAGGTGGCATCATCTATTAAATTCAGCTGGACTCTAACATGAGAAAGAATAATTGTCTCCCGTCTCTCACTAAGCACAAAGGAAAGGAGAATCCTGGGCTGAAAAGGGGGCAGAAAGGTTTGCAGAAGCAACAGTACATCATATGTAGGCTTGTAGACCTGAGCTGTAAATCGGCTCACAAAATATCGGGGGGGAGGGGGAACTGTATTATTCCTCACACTTAAGAAAAAACAAACAAAAAGTGGAACAAAGAATGGGAAATGCTGTCAATACAATCCAAATATGTTCCAAAAGAGACATTAAAGTATTGCTATGGCAAACCTGGGCCAACACCTTGCCTTAAATCTTGACACAAATTGCCACAAAGGACCAGAACCATTTTGCTCTCCTTTTGTTCCAGCTGGATTCCCTGATCCATTGTATCAGTTCTTTTATGACAAGCTTCTTTCTTCCCATCCTCAGGAAGGAAGAAACACAACAAAATATCTTGTGGCAATGCTGATGTGCTCACAATTCTGGACATATGAATCAAGCAAGATTCTAGAGGCACATTGGAGAATTTATTTTAACAGAAGCTTTTGAGAATTAGTTTGCAATGTGAATTCTGACTCACAAATACTGGACTAAATAGTCTACTAAGGTGCCACTGGACTTCAGTTCAGACTAACAGGGTCACCCATCTAGAAGTTTAGTCCTGAATACTGGTCTGTTTACATATTTAAAAGCCTTTTGCTGCCCTCTAGTGGCTCAGCTTAGAAACACATCAATCACCAACATACATAGATGATGAAGGGAAACAACAGAAATAAATCAAGATTTTTTAGGGAAAGACTGAATTTTGCTTCAATGGACAAAATAATTTTGTATTTCTTGTGTTCTTGTAGAAACTGCCAACTTGTCTCAAAAGTTCAGTTGTATTTGACATATTTTTTCCTCTAAACAATTTTGGCTATAACTTTATAATATTATTAATGGACTTTTCCTGAATTATCGGGGCATGAATTACTTCTCTGTTACTACAATGCTCAGTACAATTTAGTTTTAAAACTCATCAAGTATATCAGGTTTATTACTATATTCCCAATAAAGCAGTCATCCATACCTTGTGTGCATGTGTGTGTTAGGTGCCATCAAGTCTGTTCTGACTCATGGGAATGCTATGAATCAATGTCCTCCAAAAAGTCCTATCATTAATAGCTTACTCAGGTCTTGCCAACTAAGGGCTGTGACTACAGAGTCAATCCATCTTACCATCCACACCTTAAGAACCAACTATCCTCATTACCCATTATTAAAATACTAACAGTAAAGCCCATTGTGGAACAAAACACAATGGGCCCTAAAAAACCAGTTGAGGGGGTAACCTCTCCTGTCTTTCTTCCTCCCTTGGCCCACCCATGCAAGTTGCTCTCAAGGAAGGAGCAAGGGCAAGAAGCAAAGGCAGTAGTGAGTCGGGGGGGGGGGTCATGGCCGCCTCCTTCCTCTCCCCCCTGGAATGCACCCCCAGATCAGCCTCCGCTGCCCACAACACAGCCCCAGGAGCCTCCAAAATGGTCTCACCACAGACCCACAGCCCAGTACCAGCTGCTCAGTGTAGTGAGACCGCGTCCCATTTTCAAGCTGCACTTACCCTAGGCTGCTGCTCCTTGGCCCACCTGCTCCCGCCACCACTTGTTGTCCTCACCAGTGGGTATTGGGCACTGGGCATGTAGGCAAGCCAGTGATGGGGGAAGAAGGGGTAGGGCCTGGCTTTGTTTTTGATGGGCAAGGGTTGCAGGGGACTGGGAAGGCTTGTACTGGGCCAGGCAAGAGGTTGGCTTGTCACCATTGCCCCATAAGGCCTGGCTTGGTTTTTGTTGGGAGGAGGGTTGGTGGGGACTGAGAGGGCTTGTGCTGGGCCAGGCAGGAGGGTGGCTTACTGCCACTGCCATACTAGGCCCAGATTGGATTTTAGTCGGGGGGAGTGTTGGCAGGGGACTTGGAGGGATGGTGCCAGGCCAGACGGGAAGGTGGCTTGCCACCACTGCCACATCAGGAGCAGGTTAACTTTTGTGGGGGAGAGGGCATGCAGGGGACTGCAAAGCTGGGATGGAACATGTGGTGATTGACTGGAAGTGAGTCATTACCCCCCATTCTATCCTTAGCAAATTATGTATAAGGATATTTGTATTTTTAACTTGCCCTTCCTCTAAGAAGCTCAAGGCATGAGATCTCCCTTCCATTTTCTTTTAGTTCTACCAATCATGTGAGGTAGATTAGTCTGAGAGAGAATAGCCCAAAATATAACAAGGGAGCTTTGAGGTAAAGTAGAAATTTCAACTTGGGACTACCCCATGCCCCATTCCAACCACTTGCTCCCATTCCAACCACTTGCTCCCACATCCCATTCCAACCATTACACCATATCCTTTTAGCCATTATAATGCACCTTGACATGTGAATGACATCACTACCCTCATTATTAAAAATTTAAATTAACAGACAGATCATTATACTATTGTAACAATACATGATATGTCAATGTACAATTAAAATGGCTCTTTGGTGGTGGGGCAAATGGCCATTAAGGGGGCTGAGACAAGGAAAATGTAGCGAAAGCTGTAATGTGGAATACCCAGTGCTGCCCACATGCTGCTGCAGCAGTAGGAATGCCACACACACTATATATCTGTGTGGAAAATACAAGATGTTTTCTTCTTTAATTACATGACACACAACCATTAGTCTCCTCAAACCATTCCCTAATCCAATCAGATTTGTTCCCAATCAGCACTTGAGCAGGACACCAAGAATGCACATCAGATTCACGTTCCTGTTTCTAAGCCTATTCCCCATTTTTATCATCAGACCACCCAGCTATGATTTCAGCTGTAGTCCATTCTGGCTTCGTGTATGTGTGTGCATGCACCAAAGTCATTTTTATCAGGCTACTTTTTAACAAACTTGCTTGAAAACTGTGATTCTTGGCCCCTTTCCATAGCACATTATTACCCTACAAGTTGCAAACACTTTCTGCTCAAAAATGTACATATTTTCAGGGAGTTCACACATCTGCAGCCCATCTAGTTCCCCTGTTGCACAAGGTGTAGCCAGGGCAGAATGTGTCTTAAGTCACCTCTGGGTAGTTTGTTGGGCAGAAGTTACATAAAGTTAACTGCAAGAAAGCCTGGGGGGAAAGCACATAAAAGCATTTTAAAAAGATTGTGTGTAGGTAGTTGCTGGGAATGAATGTGAAACACACAGACTTCCTATAAATATGAAACAAGCTTTTGGAACGAAGAGTTCAATGGCTTGTTTTATATATTTCTGCAGGAACATACAGTTTACAAAAACAGATCCTACCTCATGCTGCCTGCTATAAGGAGACAGAGATTGTAGATGTGAGAAAAAATGAAGAGGAAGAGGATGGTGCTAAAGAACATTGTCATCCATGACCCATGATCCTCTCGAAACATTTTCAGTCGAAACAATTGACCTTCAAAGAGAAGACAAAAGATAATGGTTATTTGCCTCTGATAGATTTCCATTTTCATATGAAGCATAACCACTGAATCAAAGACTAATAAATATAAAAATAAATAATTTAAATAAGTCAGGTGGGCAATTGTTCCAGTGTAAGGAATGTGTATTGATTCTATTGAATAGACTTGGACCTATGCTACATTCAACAGAACTATAGTGCAGGTAATTAAGACTCTTACTAAGTAAGAAATATGAGTAAGAAATACGTAAAGATAATCAGGGTGGCCGGTCTGGTTATGGCGAGCCCCCTCTGAAGACATAGCTCTCTTATTTTCCTCAAAGTGGACCGATCTGCTGATAGTTATCTCGTAGTTGGTCAGGATTCATAATTCTGTAGCCTTTAGACTTGAATAGCCCACAAAGATTCCCTTTGTGGCTCTTGGTGATAGCTTATTCCATTTCTCTTTTGGAATGTCTGCATAGGCAGTGCATCCAAAAACTCGCAGATGTGTCATGGATGGCTTACGGCCATGCCACAGTTCATATGTTGTTGTGCCAGTAGCTTCAGTGTACACTCTATTGTGTTCACTATTCTTGATTTGCCATATATGTTGCTGTCATGAAGCTCTCTCTCCAGAATTTCTGTGGGATGTGTGAATCAACAAGCATGCATCTTATCCAGAAGACTTCAACTCATTCTTTCTGAGACACCATTTAGGGCTGGATTGTATGGAATTGTGGTCTGTTGCATGATTCCTTCCTTCCTGGCTCAGCTTCATGCCCCAATGCTTACAGTTTGGAATGGGTCACTGTAATTTCAAAACCACCCAGTATGGAATTGTTCAGAAACCTTAGTTTTAAGAGATCCAGTTTCTAAAGTTCTCTCTAACTGCTGCCAGTCTGCTCATATGTAGCCGAGTACTTGCAACCAATCACAAAAGCATAAAAAGGGCTAGCTTGTAAAATCTTACACAATATTTAGGAGGTTAAGAGCTCGTGTATCTAATCTGGAGGAACCAGGTTTGATTCCCCGCTCTGCCGCCTGAGCTGTGGAGGCTTATCTGGGGAATTCAGATTAGCCTGTACACTCCCACACACGCCAGCTGGGTGACCTTGGGCTAGTCACAGCTTCTTGGAGCTCTCTCAGCCCCACCCACCTCACAGGGTGTTTGTTGTGAGGGGGGAAGGGCAAGGAGATTGTAAGCCCCTTTGAGTCTCCTGCAGGAGAGAAAGGGGGGATATAAATCCAAACTCCTCCTCCTCCTCCTCCTCCTCCTCCTCCTCCTCCTCCTCCTCCTCTTCTTCTTCTTCTTCTTCTTGTAGTCAACCCCGCAGGGTCGTCGCTAAGGAATAGGCGAGACGCGGAGGAGGTTTCATCTGGCGGAGAGCGTCAGCAACAGGAAGCGCGGGTTTTCGTGATCCTGACAACTCTGCCCTGTGCTGGTCTCTCGCACCTTTTATTAGGGTTTCATTGTGGGCGTGTAAAGGAGGTGGGTAGGGAGATGACGGGGAGACGGAGAACCTGGAGATCATCATGTGATGCATGATCTCACCTGGCCTACGTCGGAGAGGCGTGGCGTCTGAGCCTAATCCTCACCTGGGGGCAAGACCATTGTCCCTAAGCCTGGTGACTGGAAAGCCAGACAGTTCATGACCCGTGACTCACTTAGGGGATGAGGAATTGGGGGGATGCTTGATGCATTCAACAAGGCCGTAGGTCCATTGGCGTCGCGTTCTACCACGGTGCTGCTGGGTCAGCAGTGCATCACCACATCTCCTCCTTTTTTACATTTTAGAAAAGGGACCCGAGAAATGCTAAGGGGCGATTTAAAGGGGCGGCTTGTCTCCTCCGCCATCTGGTCAAGCTGACCAAGCTGCTTGTGTAACATTAGAACTTGGCAGCTCTGCTTGAGGTGAAATTGAGCTTCTTGCACCACGTTACAGGCAATATTAGACACACATTGAGCGAAACAAGATCGATGCCGAGGCACACAATTAAACCAATGCAGAGCTGTACAATAACACTCAACCATCCTCCCGACAGCCAGCTCAGAGGAGCACCACCAATGAGGCAAAACATCATACTTCAGATTAGATACAACTTCTTGCAGCTCCGCATTACTTTTCATATGAATCAATTGGGAATTATCAGAAAGATTAAAACAACACATATTATGTACATTTCTCACAACCTTGGTGATGTAATAACAATAAGTAATCAATAAGCCGACCGCGGTGTCTAGAATTAAACAGCCGAAGTTCCTGCTGCTTTCGGAGGCCAGAAGCGTCCAGAGCAATGGAGGTAGAATTGATGGGCGCGGGCACAGGCCAGCCCGGCCAATAGTCTTGGTGCCGGAAACAAGTCGAGGGAGCTCCCACAAGGGAAGTTCTTGAGGGGACAGGCTCGCCCTTGGAAGGCGACAGCGTCGTTTACGACAGGAGGGATCCGAAAGGCAGAAGCGGGCGGCGATCGGGCTCAGGGTGGAGCCACAAGGTATGAGAGTCCCGGCAGACAGCCAGGCCGAAATGCAGCAATAACAAATAACATACCTTCAAAAACTAGGGCATGCAATAAATTTAAACAACAAAACATGGCTAAGCGATACATAGGCTGGATGATGTATGGTGGAAGGAAGGCAACCGATGGTTTATGATTGTCCAATGCATGGCTCTTGCTGTTTTGACTACCAAAGCTACAAGAAGCGATGGCGTTAGAGTCCATGGATTTCTCTCAAGAAGCGTGGAGAGCTACTGATAGTCTTTAGCATTGCAGGTTCAGTGATTCTCACGAGCAAGGTTGTGAGAAGTGTTCCAACAATTATTCGGAAGCTGAAAACAGCGGAGAGTTCAAGGTTAATCTATCAGGAATGTTCCTGGCTGCAATTCCAGAAGTTTCAGCCGGGGGGCGGCTGAAGAAGAGAATAGGCTGTAGATGAGGAGCAGCGACACACAGCGTCAACCTTTGAGCCATAGCTGGCCCGAATGGCAGCCTGGGTTCGCGATCTCCGATGGAAAGAATGGTGTCCCCTCCCACATCTTGGCCCAGGCTGGAGGGTGTCGGGCTCTCAACAGAGCGGTGGGATCCTCCAGGAGGCCCGCTCCATCTCCCGGGATAGGGCTGGCCTGGCATGGCCCGAGCTGGACTCCTGTATAGAAGAGAAAAAATCGCGGCGCACTGCAGGGGTTTTAGCGTGCTGGCTGAGTTAATTGTTCTTATAGATGACAATGGAAAGCTTGGGCCTGAGTGGGGGCGGGCAATTTTTTTGATAGAGAATAGAAGAGTACTTTGGATATGGTCTGCTGGATGAGACCTTGATTGGGTCAATAGGGGGGAACTACTCCCCTTTTTCGTTGTTTTGGCCAAGCTTTAGTTGAGAGCGCCCGAAGTTGGCCCATTCCGACAACGATCACTTGCAACATTCAAGGCGTTAAAGATACAAGGCGGGGAATTGCCCGAGGAAGCTTAGGAGAAGGGAGAGGTCATATCCAGGTCGGATGTTTGTTTGTAAAACAATCCCAATCACCGTCTAAGGTGTGGGTTTTGCAAAAACAGCGAACAATTCACAATTATAGTCATATGGAAGTAATATAGTATAGGAAAGATATAGAAGATGCAAAGAAAACAGTTCCTGGGCTTGAGTTTGATCACAGGAGCAAATTGAGAGGGTTTGCAAAACCCTAGCAGATCTAGATCTAGAGGTGGGGTAAAATGTTGGTAGAAAGAGGGAGGAGGTGTGCAGAAAGGAAGGCAGGGGAAGGGTTTGGAAGTCAGCTCTAGCCCTCCCGTATTAGAGACTTTGGCGGTTTGAGTAAGCTTCCCTACCTTCTGGCCCGGAGGCTTTGTGTAAGATAGGTAATGGCTGAGAGCACTGGCACTGTGACTAGCCAGGAGCCCTCAGCAGAAGAATGTGGGAACATGAAAATGATTTTGGCTTCATATGTAAACTTGGCATACGCCAATGTGGCAGTGTAGGCTCAGATGGGCCGAAGGAAAAGGTTCTCAAGGAGGTTTGAAGAAAAGTTTTGAAAGGTTTAAACTAAGATGGAAGCGGCTTGAAGCAGGTCCCATCCCGGTATCCTAAGAGAACCTTACGAGCTGTGTCCGTTTAAAGGCGGATGCTGTAATGGTGAAGCCTTTCAAGGAACATTGGCACACATAATCAGAAGGAGAAAAAACTTTAATTGAAGCACAAGAGCATAGCTTAGAAGCAATGGAAAAATCCCCTATGAGGGAAAACCTTAGGGGTGCTCTTGAAGGGCAAGACATACAGAACATACATAGGCATACAGAGCACATATAAAATGCTTGAGGAGGATTGCAACTCTGATTTGAGATTTTGCTCTCTCTGAGGTGCTGGCGATTTTGCTGCCACTGGGAGGCTTTGAGCTTAGGAGCTTTGCACAGGCTCAGAGGCTATGAGATCTGGTTTGAACCTTACAGCTGGAGAGGGCCAAGGGGCTTCTTCTTCTGTGAAGGACTTTTGGCTTAAGGCGGCTGACGACATCTTCCCCCTTTCCATGCCTCATTGTCCTGTAGATTGGCTATGGGGCATTGTGAGGAGAGCTCAAAGCGGCAGTCCTCTTCGTCAGCATTCCTTTCTGCTGCAATTCAGTGACTGTGGACTCTGCAGAGATTTTGAGGAAATCGCGTGCCATTCTGGAGCACTTTCGGAGAGCATAGTGACTTTGAGTAGAAGGGCTAGCAGAGCAGGAAGTATAGGCGATGAGGGGCGCAGCGAGATTTAGATTAGCTGAACTTAGATTAGACTTCAAAGTGAGAGCATAGAGGCAGGGTGTTCCGGTGAACTTGGCAGTTTCTGCAGGATGTTTGTCCATACTTGGATGTGGATGGCTCCCTGGTGCATGGGGTGCGATTGACCCTGGGATGATGAACAACCCTGTTCAGCGGAAGCTTTTGGCAAGACCAGCCTAATGAGATGCTCCGTGGGGATGGGATCACTATACTGAACTTTGGAGCAGCGAAGATCTCATGGGGAGCTCGGGGGAAAGGGTTTGAGAGTCGCGGATCTTGGTTCCGGGCTGAGGAGATGCCAGCTGAGCCTCCAAAAAGCGAGCATTAGGGCGCCGGCCCTAGACTTTCCTGGGGGTCCTAAGCCCTCTGGGGAGAACCCTCCTCCGTCGAAGAGGTTGTAGGCCCCGCCCGGGCAGCCTACAATTCCTCGGGAAATGTCCTGGCTTTGCAGGGTGAAACACTTTCGTCGAGGGCTGCCTCATGGCAGCGGAGAGGCGGCGACTAGAAGGCTGGCTTGATGAAGACCCGATATCCTGGCAACTGAGCATGTCGGCCAGCTCGGGGAGTTCCTTCCTGAGGCCTGTGATAAGCTTTCTGCGGCACTCAGGAAGCGTTCTCCTTGGCAAAGGCGCTTAAGGAGTTCGCCCTGGAGCCTCCTCGTTGTCCAACCTGCCTCTTGAGGGCCTCCACAGGCCTGTTCACAAACTCAGCATAGGGCTCTTGAGGCTTCTGCGGGGTGCTAGAAAACTTTGGGTTGGCTGTCGTATTGGGGACTTTCAAAAGCGCCTTGTGGCGCATTCAGAAGGCGACCGTAAGGGTGGCCACCGGCAGAGCGATCTGATTGTTGCAGGGTTACTGGAAGGCATCAAAGCCGTAAAGCTGGCTGGCTGTGTAGGCGCGCCCGAGGCCGGCTGCTCTGTTGAAGCACTGCTGGCGGAACTCACTTTCCCAGACCACAAATTGCGCGGGGCTCAGGGCATCGAAGGTGGTCTTCCAGTCATCTGGAACCATTAGGTGGTTCCTTGCGATGGCCTCCAGCATGCCTCTCCGCGTAGGGGCTAGTGACTCCCTCGCATTGCTTTTGCGGAGCTCAGTAAAGGATGTTATAGCTTAGGAATTTTCGACAACCCGCGGGATGGCGCCACCCTCCCCTCGAGTATCTGTGAAGTGGGCGAGGGCACAATGCAAGAATCTCGGCATATAGATCTTCCGTCAGGGTTTCTTTCTTCTGCAGATGTCGTGGCTATCGTTCTCGCGAGTTTTGAAACCAGCGCCGATACGATGGCAGCTGGCCAGTCTGGTGGCGGAGAAAATGAAGTGAGCAAGGGGAGGCGGCTGAGCAGCGGGGAAGTTTGAAATGGGTGAAGAGGCCGAGGGGCAGAAGGAGGACAGAAGCGTCAATTTAGTGGATAGAGAAAATTCGAGGTTGAAATTGAAGGTGAAAAGATCGAAGTGACCTACAGCAAAGGGAGCCATAGGTCTCTGCAGGCTGATGGCGACAAAACATTGTCTCCGCGTCAGTAGCAGCGACATCGTGGCGAGGCTCTGTCGCGAAGAGTGCGTACCAGTCATAGATTTAATGTCCCTCTGGGTACCATGGACACTGAGCTTCAATCTCCTCAACAATTTCGCGCTTGGCTCCGCTTCTCTTTACGGGGACCCTGCGCATTTCGTTGCGCTTTCAGTTAGGTCAGCGTGCTTGTCGCAAGCCCTGCTTTGCAAGCTCCCGCCTCACCGGTGTTCCGTCGGTGAGAGTGTCCTAGGGCCGTGTCTCTGGATCGCCGATCCAGAAGGACGAAGCGATACGAAGCAGTGGTCCCTGGATGCGCGATCCAGCGGACTTCGGTATCGCTGTTAAGCGGCTGATTGAGCAGGGTGGAGAGTTCGAGGATTCGGGTTTCGGCACCAGCTTGTAGTCAACCCCGCGGGGAGTGCTGGCTAAGAATAGGCGAAGGCGGAGGAGGTTTCATCTGGCCCAGGCGTCAGCAACAGGAAGCGGGTTTAGGTGATCCCTGACAACTCTGCCCTGTGCTGGTCTCTCGCACCTTTTATTAGAGGTTTCATTGTGGGCGTGTAAAGGAGGTGGGTAGGGAGATGAGCGGGAGACCGGGAGACCTGGAGATCATCATGTGATGCATGATCTCTCACCTGGCTTCGATGGGAGAGGCGTAAGCGTCTGAGCCTAATCCTCACCTGGGGGCAAGACCATTGTCCCTGCGCCTGGTGACTGAGCCAGACAGTTCATGACCCGTGACTCATAGGGGGATGAGGAGTGGGGGGTGCGGTGCGACCAGCAAGGCCGTAGGTCCATTGGCGTCCCAACGTTCTACCACGGTGCTGCTGGGTCAGCAGTGCATCACTACACTTCTTCTTCTTCTTCTTCTTCTTCTTCTTCTTCTTCTTCTTCTTCTTCTTCTTCTTCTTCTTCTTCTTCTTCTTCTGTTTAGTCCCTGTTGCTATTTGCACATGATTTTTTTAAAAGAGTGAAAATACTGTTTCTTCCCATAATCTTAAACACAGAACCAAACACTAAACCATCCTGATTTTGGTTTCCTTTGTCACCAAGGAAGGACCACCAGGCAAAGTCTATCCTTCCAAGAGCCAGCCTCAAAGCAAATTGGGGGGGGGGGGTGAATGAGCAACCCCAAGAGCAACTGACACTGGAGGCAGGCTACTCTGGGAGGCATGGATTGGCTTGCCATCCCTCACTCCCTCATCAAAGTCTAAACAATTTATGAATCAGAGCTACTGCACTAACTGCCAAAAATGTAATGCCGTACACTACTGCTTGGGTCATATTTGCTTCCTGGGGTTTCTTAAACCATCACCTTAATATACTCAACATGAACTGATTTGATTAGTTATTAAGCTATTCCATGAAAACCACTTCAGACATTAGAGGTAATTTTAAAAAAAAACTATTTCAATATACCATTGTTGAATGTATGGTGGAAACAGAAGGGACATTTTAGCTTGATTGTGTAAAGGGGAGGAGACTAGAAGCCAACAAAAAAGCAGGGGCAAGCTCATGCCATTAGCACAGTGCTTTCTTACACAGTATGTGACTTGTTGCTGGAACCACAAAGCTACATTTATATAGAAATATCATATTCTGACAAGGCTGTAGATTCCTGGGAAGTTTTAAAAATGACTTGGTATTCACAGTCCTGCACTACAGAGAATTCCAGTGTATTTAAACAAGGTAAGAAATTTGTATATTTTTCTGTAAAGCAAATCTGTATTCTTTTTTTCTTTTGAATGGATGTAGTCATAGAAACATAAAAAATCAATCCATAGTTTTAACCATTGAATAACTGTGGAAGACATATTTTAATATCTACAGTCTAATTCAGAAAATTCTTATATAGCCTAAATAACATATTTCTGAGAAGCTCTTTAATTATATTATTAGCAAAACCTCTTACCTTGATTATATTAAATTGCACATGTGAGATATTAAATGTCAACCTACTATGTTTTGCTGAAGACAGCTAATGGTGCATTTGTTAAAAACTGGATTTGTTTCAGAAGTAATAACTAAAAGCATCAGTCTTCAGTACAAGATTATTATCAGCAACTATGTCCTGGGAGATCAAAACCTATTTCAATTTGCATAATGTGCCAAACCTTGATAGATTATAGTAGAGAGCTAATATTCATCATATTATAGAGAAGTTGCCATATTAGTCAGCTGCAGCAAAAACAGGCATCTTAACCACAAAGTATGGCAGAAACAGAGCTAGACCCTGTTTTATCAGATACATATTTCTTATAAAGCAGGACAAATCCTAACAGCAAAAAATAAACACTCCAAAAAAACAAAATCAAGCTAAAGTAGAATACAGCAATACTAATTGTTCCAAAAATGCAATCTAAAGCAAAAACTTCCCTCTAATTCATTGTTATAAGACAATCCAAACTGCGGTCTTACAGAAATTATGCAAATATACAAAGTAAAAGAACCAGGAGGAAAGCACTATCAGATCAATGAAAATGTACCCAGAAGACAATTCATTTTAAATCTTTCAATATACTGGGTTGGACCCTAACACTGTCTTTGGCTAAGATATATCCTGTACTTTCTTTGTGCCGAGTATATCTCTAACGCAGAAAGACTTTCTCTTACAAGAAATCATTCCTCATCAAAGGAAGGCTGATTGAGTTATTTCTTAGCATAAGGAAATCATAGGTTCCAACCCATGGTTGGTTACAATTCATGGAGCAAAAAAGAGAGGGAGAATGTGCACATACTGGAGTTCCAAATATCTGAAACTCCGGATATTGTCTATTTCTCACAATCACTGGTAGTTAAAAAAGAAAAGAAGAAAAACTGATATTGCAATAATTTTTTTTATTTTCTAGGTAGCCTGGAAATAATTTAACCATTTTAGATACACTCCTCCCTATTTCTTCGGAAGAGACAGATAATGCAATCAGTTGTTCATTCCAAGAGTCATATCCAATACAGGAATGAATAAACCAAATCCTATGGTTAAAAGATGCTATTAAGCTTGTGGAACAATCCCCTACATGATACTACAAGTACTGTTAGAGAACAGTGCTGCCACCTCTAAATCAATGGAAGGTTAGCATAGGTACCTCATAAACATCTTCTGTTCTACAAAATGTGGCCAGTGTTCTCACATTCAAATTGGAAATCAGGGAGAAATAAGCATTGTTTCTACTGAGGTGGTAAATACCCTGTTTCCCCGAAAATAAAACATCCCCAGAAAATAAGACGTCGTAGAGGTTTTGCTGAAGTGCTAAATATAAAGCATCCCCTGAAAGTAAGACGTAGCAAAGTTTTTGTTTGGAAGCATGCCCGTCAACCAGAGCATGCAGCTGTGGCGCAGAAAAATAAGACATCCCCTGAAAATAAGACATAGCGCATCTTTGGGAGCAAAAATTAATATAAGACACTGTCTTATTTTCAGGGAAACACGGTAGTACATAAAATGTGTGTATTCTGATAATTTGCAATCTAGCAATGCAGTGATGACCTACATGCATCGATCCATCATACAAGGGCAAGTTCCTTGGACTACTGTCAGACTGCTCATTAAAAGATATCCTGAATCTAGAAAAAAAAAGTATGCTAGAAAAGAAGATTGGATAGGACTCTCTCTATGAGAAACTGCTTTCTGCATGAATAGGATATTGATATGAGGAAACTGTCACACATGCATTAAGTACATCACATGAAGTACGAAACAACACACACGAGGAAGTCAGTAACACATGCTTCCCTTGTAGTGCAGATCTTGCACCAGTGTAAGTCTAAGGTGGCATGCAAAAATGCATAAGTTGGGAGGAGTGGTGCATTTAAATCAGTCCTCACATGTCTGAGATTTGGATGCTGCTTCCTTAATGCCTATTAAACTTTCTTCATTATCTGGGTTCAACTGCGTACAAATCAAATAAGGGCCCCAGACCACAAAAGGTGAAGCCTTCCCTGCAGCTGCATGTTCACAGCTGGTATTTAGCTTCTAAGCACAAAGGTCCTATTTAGCCACCAGTGGCTGTAGCTATCATCATTCTTATATGATCACAAGCTAAGGTGAGCAAAGAGAATCAGTATTTTAAAAAATTAATCCTATGCTATGACTCTCTGCTCACTTAGATCTCAGATTCTGAAAATATCTTGACTTCTTTTCTTGTTCATCTGTTGTAGGCACAGTCCACGGAAAGATGCCAAATGCTACTTGTGATGCTTTCTTCTGTAATTCTTACAACAGACTAGAGTGGTACTGCTATTTTGTAATTGTACTTTGGTTTCTTGCACTGCTGATTGGATTTTTGGGGAATACATTGACACTACTATATTATACATACACCACAAAATCATGGACTACTAGCACTGTATTTTTGTTCAATCTGGCGTTATGTGATTTCACTTGGGTTCTCTTGATTCCTTTCTCTGTTTACTATCATCTACACAAGCAACAAATCTACTTCAATCTCATATTCTGCCAATTTAAAAAAATATTCTTTGATATTAACATCTATGGCAGCATTTATTTTCTCACACTGATCAGCTTTGACCGGTACATAGGAGCTGTACATCCCATTCGCTCATTAAAATGGTGGGATAAAAACAAGGCTGTATTTTGCACCATTGCCATATGGATCTTCATCTTTATAGAATCAATTCCTGATTTTTGCTATCTGCTTGTGGTCCATAAACAGAGGGATGCTGCAACTAAACTGGAGAACGCTGGAGAACCTGTGTACTTTGGAGAACCTCTATACTTCGTTGTCCCTTTCACAATTTCAAGAGTTTTATTTGGCTTCCTTATTCCAGTCATAATAATCTTTATATGCTATGCATTGACCTTGAGATCATTATGGCAAATGAAGAGATGCCAACAGAGAAGACCCAGGAATGTCAAACCCTTGATGTTGGTTTCAGCTGCAATGATTGTTTTCGCTGTGGCATTTATTCCCTACCATGTCATGATGATGGCAGTGCTAATTTACAGACTGAATTACCAACTCAACTCTGACAATATAAGCCTGATAGTTACAGTTTATGAATTCACAGAAATCATCTGCGGTATTAGTAGCTGCTTAGACCCAGTCATTTTTATGTTCGCAAGTAAAAAATTCCAGCAGAAGTTTAAAACAATAAAATGCCCTTCAAAGCATAGGTGTCACTGCTGTCAATCACACAGAATTAGGGATATTGCTCAATTGTGAGATGGTCAGGCATGTGTGAGCTCTTAAGGAGAACATGGCCACTACTGACGTATTATCTTTTGTTCTGACAACAGTTTGAGTCTGGGGTGCATGTTGCTTAATAAAACTCTGTTGGTATATCAGATCAGCTTTTCAAAATCTGCAGAATTTCTGTTTGGTCTTGGGCAGGAACTCTGATCTAATCTATATATATAAAAATGGAACCATGCATTTGTTGCTTTGAGAATAACCCCGCACCTGCTGGCCCAAATGCTCTGAAAATTTCACAGACACTTGCTTATTCCCCCGACTGTGTTCTTACATACCTCCCACTGTCAGACAACACACCTGAGCCAGGTAAAACATCTTTTTCCTGGTGCACCAGGCCATGAAGCTGCCTGTGTGTAACTGTCACCCTTAGAATGTTCGTGCCCTTAGAATGTTCACGCAGATGGCCAGATATGAGCAGTGAAAACAGTACATAGGCAATAACTTGAGTGGACTTGAAACACATACAACGTTGCCGTGTGAGACGTCAGGCGGGGTTCCCCCCCCCCTCACACGCAGGTACCTTTCACTCTCTGTGCCTTACCCACTACTACCACACAACACACCTACTCTCATACACATTCAGCGGAGGGAGAGGGAAAGGATGGAGGGGGAGGCATGCAAGGGAAGAGAAGTGAGGGAGGGGACAGAGAGTGAGGGGTGGCATGCAAGGAAGGGGGGGAGCGGGCCCAGCATCTGGATATGACCCACCCACCCTAGCAGAGGGAGATGGAAGGGAGGGAGGGAGAGGGGTGGCATGCAAGGGAAGAGAGGGTAGGAGAGGGAAGGGATGGAGGGGGAGGCATGCAAGGGAGGGGAGGGAGTGGGCCCAGCATCTGGATATGACCCACCCTCTCTAGCAAAGGGAAAGGGGAGGGAGGTAGGGGGAGGACTGCCATGCAAGGGGAGAGAAGTGAGGGAGGATGCAGTCACACACATCAATGACATCGCACAGTATCAGCCTGCGCGTTTCCATGAGCACGTACTGCTGGCCTCTGCAATTGATTTGATGCTACTCTTCCTTTCCCATTTCACCACAATAAACCACAGCAACGCGTGGCCGGGCCCCGCTAGTTCCCTATAAAACTCAAAAGCTACTCTGAGCCTCAGAAGGACACTAGTTTAGTCTTCCTTGTGTAGCTGACAACATCACTATGTCATATCACAGAATCACATCATAACTTCTATATGAAGCTTTTCTATGGTGGTGCATAATAAAACAGACATCCAGTATTTTTGAAAATTACCCTAAAGGCCCAGTCACAAGTAAGCAGCATTAGAAGTTTCCACATGGCTGAAATAGCATTGCACTGATCCAGCTATGAGTGGGAGGGGATTAATTATGTAGTTGCTAATAAAGAATACTCTGCTGGGAAAGGGTTGGTGATTCCTTGCATTAATCAGTCTCCATCTATGTGATTGGACTTTTTAAGCATATCCCAATCAAGTATGAACCACATATTTAAGCTTATTCCAATCATATATGAATCACAACCCTATGCAACTAATTAATATTTTAAAAGCCTTCTATTTAGTAGTCAACAGATCAGGTATGCACAAACACTCCAAATTGTGTAGTGTGGCACTCCAAATATGTAATCTCTCACAGAATCTAGAAGTGCCATTAAATTGTATCACCTACAAACCTAGTATTTTACTCTAAATTGGAGAGAGATGTAAATAGGTTTGTGTTTTCCCTCCCAAAATGAATCTGAAAGAGTAAATACCATTGACATTCCAAAGCTTGTAGCCACAAGCTCACTTCACTATTTGACAAAAACCTCCTCCTTCTAACCAGATTTAACAAATAATACTGCATGTGTTTATAAATGTGAATTTCACCGCTATTTACAGCAGTGACTGATGTGTGTATGTTGGGGTGGGGGGGATAGATTCTTTTCCCACCTGCTCATTGGTATGTTTGGCAGGTCACCACCAGCCTTGTGATGTGGGCACCAACCACAGCAAGTGCAGGGGAAAGGAGGAGGAAATAACTCTTCACTAGAAACAAATGTAATCACTAGAACAAATATATTTAACAATTATAACAAAGATTGCTTCTGCCCAAAAAGAACTGCACATCCCTATCACAGACTTCTATCAAAAGTATCCTGAGTTTTAGAAACAGCTGACAAAGCAAAACGATAAAGGGTCTCATAAGCATCACAGACACCCGCATGCCCCTTCAGATGCTGACTTTAATTATTATCAAGACATTTGTGATCAGCAGCTATTTTTAAAACAATCACTAGAGGCCTTGTTGACAGAAACAGCTTCTAATGTTTGTGCAGAATGGCTAACATTGAGGTTTCCATGGTTATCTTTCGATGGCTATAAAAAAATCATTTGTTTATCAGAACCAAAGTAACTTTCCTAGGCAAAGATCTTTCACAGAGCCCACTGTATTTTGATTTGAAGGGAAATATCCAGGAGGCCAGCAAATCATGCCCTGAAAGAATACAATATCATTTTCTCCAATTAAAATCAGAAACTTCCATGTGAGAGGAAATACCTATGTGGATAGGGCCTGAATTTAGATGAGTTTATCCAAGTTGGGGAAGACTATTTTGGCATGGAAGTGAATCCTAAAAAGAATTACAGTTTAGTTTTAAATATTATTCAGAGATTTTCAGACAGAAGATGTATAAATATTGTGCCCTATCAGTTACAGGTATTTCTTTGCTGAAATTTATGAATTAAGAAGAATTTGGAAGAGTCTCATGACTCAAATGTCTCATATGAAAGCAATTTTTTTTGCACTAATGATACCTCCCAAGTGCCCATGATTGGCCCACAGTGGCAGCCATTAAAGTTCAAATAAAATAATTTATTCAAGGGTTGTTTTTTCACACATCTGAATAAAAATGTACCACACAGTAAAAGTTTCCAACAAAATCAAAGGAGACAACTTCCCTTGCTTCTGGTAAAATAATAAAAATTGTGTGTAGTGCAGAAGAAAAAGAAGAAATTCCAGAGTCCATTCTTAAGAAAGTCTGCAAAGTATGTAGAATCAAAGAGGAGGAAAATAAGGTTATTTTGCCAGGGAATTGAACTGGTGACGAAGGGCTTTTCTGCACGCTCAGTTTACTCTTGATTTCTTGCCAGTCAATCCATAAGCAATCAATCTGGGCAGTTCTTCTGCATATCTGCCTTCCCTCTGCATTTTCACTGTTGTGGCATCAGTTTTTTTTTCCTGTATGTGCCATAAATAATCTGGATTTTCAAGAGAGGGTGCTGTTTGGTGGCATGAACCACCACCCTTTTTAATTTTTTGCACATGTTTATACCAGTCTCTTGATCTTTCTCCCTGTTGTGCTAGTTTTCTGTTTAACAAAGTTCTTAGAATATGTTGGAAATAGTCAAAGCTGCAATATCAGATGCTGTATTCTACCACCTCAGAGCTTTGCACCATTGCATTACTGCCTCCTGTGTATCTAAACCAGGCATACATCAAGTCAGAAACACCATTAGACAAAGGCCCAAACCAGGCTGGAGGGGTAGGGAGCTTGAGATATGTTTGTGTTTGGCTTTATGTGAGTCTTCATAAACTAGTTTGTTTCTCCTATCAAGACCTGTGTGTGAGGCAACGTCTGTGAGGCAGTGTACTGTCACTGGGGACATGAGGTATCCCATGTCCCCAGGCACATACCATTTTGTCACATGGGGAGCGCTGGGCGCTGGTCAGGTCCCCGTGCCAGGGCGCTGCTGGCTGAGGGGGGCTGGGGAGGGCAGGAACCATCCCACCACCATGGCACCTGCCCAAGCCACCCACCACTGAGCCCCCCCCAACCTCCCTGCACTCTGGCTCCTGCCCTTACCATGGCACCCACTTGAACTGCCCTTCCAGATCACCCGCCGCCAGCAGTAATCCAAGGATGCAGTAGTCAAAGTACTAGAAATTTAGAGGCAGGAGCAGCAGCTAAAGCTAAGCTTTGCACTGAACTCTCTCAAACCTCTGCCTGGAATGGGGACTGCTGGAAGCACACTTCCCTTTTATGCTCTTTGGCCATGGAAAAAAATCCAGGCGAAAAAAGGCCTTCTGTGATTGACCAAAGAACTGTGTTGTTCCTAACCTGAAATCCTATTGTATAGTTTGTTGTAATCCACATTAGGACTGCAGCAGCCTAGCAAAAATGCAAAGCAGTGTGCACTGCAGCCATTGGCCAAATAGAAAAGCTCCAGATGCCTCTCCCAGTTTATCCTGTTGCCGTGGAAACCAGTCAAAAGGCAGGATAGGAGCAACA
Organism: Sphaerodactylus townsendi; assembly: GCF_021028975.2. Taxonomy (NCBI): domain Eukaryota; kingdom Metazoa; phylum Chordata; class Lepidosauria; order Squamata; family Sphaerodactylidae; genus Sphaerodactylus; species Sphaerodactylus townsendi. Next base: position 65,554,219 of record NC_059430.1, read on the forward strand.
GGAGATTGCTTCTTCCAGGTCATTCCAGCAAAAGGGGGCACTTTTCCCAGCCCAGCAGAATCTTCCTGGAAGCCCAGCATAGCACCAGCCAAGATAAATTTAAGGGGGGGGGGGTGTTGAAATCACTAGCCTCATGAATGGGCTTTAATTTTTTTAAATACCCCCCACAGGGGATGTGGGAAAGCCAATTTTTTAAAAGCTTTTTGGCTTCATCTATATTGCTGCTGGGTGTTGTTGTTGTTGTTGTTGTTGTTGTTGTTGTTGTTGTTGTTGTTGTTGTTGTTTTGGCATATCCAAATGTACACTTCTAATCCTACATGTCAGACTCCATCGGATACCACAAATGGGATGCTATTTATTTTACACCATGACAGGGTACAGCTTGGCTAATCCACACATTAAGCCTCAATTAAAAAGTCAGTACATTTCCCCCCAGCCTGTTTGCCACCCAAATTAGGAAACATTTTCAGAACCTTGGAATTTAGAATAAAAGAATAATTTGCAAAGGCAACATAGTCCAACTTTCTCAATGCAATATCAGAGCATCCCTGAGAAGTGTTTGAAAAGTTGCTGCTTGAAGGCTGCCAGAGCAGGAGCTCACCTTCTTCATAAGCAGCCCATTCCACTGCTGAACTATTATTCCTGTAATTTTCCCTCCTAATATCCACCTGGTACCTTTCCACCCATAATTTATGCCCATTATTGCAAGTCCTAACTTCTGCAGCCAACAGGAACAGCACCTCACCCTCCTCTAGGTGACAGTCTTTCAAATACTCAATGAGAGCAATCATGCCTCCTCAACCTCCTCTTTACCTGACTGAACACTGCTAAGTCCTTCAGGCTTTCTTCGAAAGGCTTGGACTGCAAGCCTCTGATCATCCTTGTCACTGACCTCTGCACCTGCTCCATTCTGTCCACATCCTTTTTGAAGTGAGGTCTCAAGATACACAGACAGTGTTCCATGTGCAGCCTGACCAATGCAGTATACAGCAGCACTGTGGCATCTTTAGATGTTGATGTAATGTCATGTTAATACACCACAAGACCACAGTAGCCCTTTTTGCTGCTGCATCACACTGACTGTTCATCTTACTATAATACCACTCAGAACTGTATTCCCCATCCAATATGTGTGCTTCTCATTTTTTTACCCAGATGTAGAACACTGTCCTTGTCCTTGTTGAACTGCATCTTGGTCACATCTGCCCACTTTTCCAGTGTGTTCAGATTTCATTTAATTCTATCTTTAATGTCTAGGGTGTTCACTGCTCCATCCATCTCCTCATCCAGATCATTTATTAAAATATTGAAAAGTACCAGATCCCGAACCAAGTCGTATGGCACTCCACAAGACATCTCCCTCCAATCAGATGAAAAGCCGCTGACAGTTACTCTCTGGGCATGATTTTCCAGCCAGTTTCCACCTAACCACCCTATAGTCTAGTCTGGAGTACTCTATATTACCTCTAAAAACATCAGTGGGACCATATCAAAAGCTTTACTGAAATCAAAGTAAACAACATCAACAGCATTGCCATGATCCAGTAAGCTCATCATGCAGATCAAAGAATGAATTGGCAGGAATTGCTAAGAACAAATCTGTGCAGGCTTGCCCAAATCACCAAGTTGTCCTTCAGATGCTTACAGATTGATTCCTTTAAAAACTGCTCTAGTACCCATAGGACAAATGTGAGACTGACTGACTGGCCTGCAGTTTTCTGGGTCATCCCTAATTTCTTTTTGAAAATGTGCTCCTCTTGTGGCACATTTCCCGTCCTCCAAGAGGTCTTGAAAATGATGGACAAAGGCTCTGCGAGCTCTTGTTCTGTGAGTGCTCTTGGATGCATACCATCTGGACCAGGGGATGTGTGTCCAGTACAGCCAGGTGACTGTCAACAACCTCTTTGTCCATGTCAACCACTAGCATATACGCTGTGGCTTGCCTACTATCCTTTATAGTTGAGCCTGTTCTTTTCTTCAGGGACTAAAACTGAGGCAAAATGAGCAGTGAGTCTTTCTGCTTTCTCTTTGTCCTCTGCCAGGGTTTCTCCATTTTCACCCTACAGTGGACTGATTGCCTCTTTTATGTGTTTGTTTTGTGTTTGGTCCTCACATATTTGAATAGTAAGATTGTAAGCCCCTTTTCTTGTTGCAATAAGCCTTCCTGGCCAACCTCAGCTCATTGTGAGCTTTGGCCTCTCTGATGGATGACATACAGTGCTTAGCAACCCTCAGATTCTCTTCTTTAGAGGCATGACCATTTCTTGAACATTTCCTATTTCTTCCTTAACTCATCATGGAGGTCTCTGCAAATCCTCAATGACTTATTTGCTCTCCTACCATGTTTCCATCTTGTTGGAATCGTGATAGCTAGAGCTAGGAAGAACTCTTCTTTTATGAGAAGCCCACCCTTCAGAATTCTTGCCCGTAGAATGACTCCTATCATGCCCCTGAGTTCATTAAGTTTGCCCTACTAAAATCTAACATCTGGCAACAAAACCGAGAGCCAACATGGTGTAGTGGTTAAGAGCAGGTGCACTCTAAACTGGGGAACCGGGTTTGACTCCCCACTCTGCCACTTGAGCTGTGGAGGCTTATCTGGTTAATCAGATTAGCATGTATACTCTAACACATGGCAGCTGGGTGACCTTGGACTAGTCACAGCTCTTTGGAGCGCTCTCAGCCCCAACCACTTCACAGGGTGTTTGTTGGGAGGGGGGAAGGGAAAGGAGATTGTAAGCCCCTTTGAGTCTCCTACAGGAGATAAAGGGGTGATATAAATCCAAACTCCTCTTCCTCCTCCTCATCCCCCTCCTCCTTCTTCTGTCCTCCACTGAAATTCTAGAAGGCCATGGTCACTTCCCCAACTTCCGCATTGCCACCTTCAGGCAATCTAGGAGGCCTTCCGCACTGTAGGATTCGACCTTAGTTTGACGTAGGTTCGACCCGGGTACTCCGCACAGCCGTAGAGTTCAACTCGTGTCTGTCTCTGCTCCCCCCCCCCATCAAATTTTCGAGCTCGACTGGGAGGTACAACTTTTTGCCGAACCCGGGTTGCACTCAAGCCGAAGCCGGCACAGTGCGGAATCTCCCTCGCCTCGACTCTCCCAGCCAGCCAATCACAGTGCACTATTTTGGCCATGCACAGAACGGGAGACTCACTGTGGCGAAAAGCGCGCCTTCAAAAAAAACCCTTCTTGTGCACAAAGCAATGGTTCAGCTCTGCTCGTTCTGCTCCGACAGAGAAGGCTCGCGAAAATGCAGATTGACGCCAGTTTATGACAGATGGGAAATCGACGCTTTGTGACGTTGTCACAACATAGCTCCTACGTGGCAAAACAGGGGAAAAAGGGACGCGCAACACGTTTCCCGCCATAGAATGGCAGCCAATAGGGAATGAGGAGCGAAACACGCGAGGAGGTAACCCCGCCCTCTGAACTCGGGTCCGGAGAGACAACCCGGTTGCTGTGCGGAATAACAGAAGAGTCAAGCTCAGGTAACAATTTCCGCAGACACGAGTCGAACCTAGGTCGCCTCTGCTGTGCGGAAAGCCCCAAGTAGAATATCAATTCTCTCTTCAGACTTCAAGAAAAGGCCAGGAGAGGCAAATAACTTTTTTTTTGGAACTCAAGCTTCTTGCCCTATTATTACAACCAGAATCTGTCCTGAAGGTCACTTCTGACCTGCTCCAAACTACTTATCTTCATGCAGCTGCTCAAGTCTGCAACTGCTGCAGTCTCACATGACCTTGTCTCACCTCTGGAATACCCTTTTGGGTTATTGCCTACTTGGATATTTGGTTCCCAGTCTGAACTTGCAAGGATAGGTGGTTATAGGCCCCTGTTCTATGCACTTTGGTGTCTTGCTTCCCCTTCTTGAGTGAAACATGTTGCACAGTGGATATATCAAATCCAATTTCATACCCTGCCCCACTCACCCTTATTCCCCCCCCCCCCGTGCACTGTTATGTACTTCTACCTTCCTGTTCTTCTGCTTTGCCTCCACCACCATCACCACCCCACCTCCACACGTGTGATCTTTCCTTTTTCTCCCTGGCCAACCAACTCTTTCTGGGGTGGAAGTCTTTCATGCCACTTACCATCTGATCCTTCTCAGTGGAGATGCCAGAGCCTGAACCTGGGACTTACTGCATGCAACACAGATGCTCTACATCCAAACCATGGTCCTAACCACATTCATCTTTAGAGGTTGCCATCTGCAGTTAGTTTACCACTAGTTGTTATTGAATAGTTTATTATTCAAAGCTATCATTTTCTGAACTATGAATCAGTGTTTTTCTCTTCTGGTTCTCCCCCATATTGAAGCTGCACTTCACATCAAAATATGTTTCTATAAAGTTTAAGAACACTTTTTCTTTTACTGTCCTATGTACATTAGTTTTCCTGATATTTGCTAGTGCCTGGTATTGTCACCAGTTGCTCCAAATGCTGCAGAAGGCTGCCATACGAGTACAGTGCTAAAGCTAATACAGGAGAGACAACAAATTCAGTTGTGCAACCCAGCACATGATACACTATTGTTCCTGTCTCACAACCCTGCAAAGCATCCTACAGAGTTAGTCTTTTGTTTAAAAAGTTGCCAGCCACAGTTGTGGGCAAAACATTAGGAGCTAAAACCACTAGACCAGGGGTAGGGAACCTGCGGCTCTCCAGATGTTCAGGAACTACAATTCCCATCAGCCTCTGTCAGCATGGCCAATTGGCCATGCTGGTAGGGGCTGATGGGAATTGTAGTTCCTGAACATCTGGAGAGCCGCAGGTTCCCTACCCCTGCACTAGACCACAGCCACGTAGCCTGGAAAACACACAACAGTCAATAAAGAAAAGTTTATTTAGCCACTCACAACTGATTCTGATATAATCAACTTAATTAAAATATTTCCATTGAAAATTACTAATGCTCAACATCTGTTCATATTTACCTAGCCACATCTTAATCAGTAAACACAGGATTTAAAACATTTTGTGATAAATATTGCTCATTTCTGTTTGAAATGACACATACAAACAATGTGAAATCAGCTTATTCCATTTCCCAATAATAAGAGAAGAATTAACTGCTATCATTAACAGGCAGTGTCAACATCATCTGTGATCAAAACATATGCTGCATAATGTTTCCGTTTGCACAGCTTCTGAAAAAAAGGGCAACCAAAAAAAATCCTTTAGTGCTCTTAAGAAATTGGCAGCAAAAGTTAACATCTTTGTATAGAATCACTAGACTGGTATAGAATCACTAGTTCTGAATGTGCAACAGATCCACATGGTTGGATTAAAAATCACTTACCTTCATTCAGTGAAAACAGTTTAAATTATTTACATGAGATAAACTCTTGAATCAAATATGTCATTTTAATGAGAGATGGCCACATTCATTTTTAGTTACCTAACAACAGAGGAAATGAAAAGATGGCGCTGAGAGCGGCAAAGCTGCCAAACACCCCTGCAGCTTGCAGGATAACCAGCATCACACTGACCAATCATAGCAAAAACGTTTCACATAGGTTGCTGAAGATAATTGGCTGTGACCCGGCAGGGCTATGGTTCAAAGGGTTATCTTTGAGATCACCAGATGTCCTTTTGAAAGCCTCCCTCTCTAGTATGGGATGATACTGGTTGACTTTATGGGGCAGTTGCAAGGATCACTATGTTAAGAACTTTGAACACTGAAGGTGTATTGTATTTTTTTATTTATACCCCATTTTTCTTCCCAGTGGAGATGCAAAGCAGCTTATAGCACTATTATCCCCTCCTCTGTTCCCTCACAGACCAATTACACATGGACCACGTAAAGCCTGTCCTCTGTGCAGTGGGCTCTCCTCACATTTCTCTGTTTACACACGAGGAGGCAGTCCACAGCCTATAGTGCAGTTTGCTGAACTCTGCTGGGTCTCGCTTCTCCCAGTTCTCTTAACTCCACCCATCAACAGCCTAAAAGATACTGAACTGATATTCTCTCCCCCACTCCTTTCCCCTCCACACACGCACACTCCACACACGCATGTAGCAAGAAAAGAGAGAGGCATGTTTTAAAACACAGTCTTGCCTGAAATAAAGTTTTAAAAGCCCTCTCAGCCACCAAGGAGAGCAGAAGCAGAGCAGGGAATATGAGATGGCACCAAAAAGATGCCTGCTTTTACCAGGGGCGAATCTAGGCAAACTGGAGCCCGGGGACAAAATCTGAGTTTGGTGCCCCTCCCACCCCAGGTATGGACGACCACCCTCCCCCACAACGACCAAACAATGATTTTTTGCACCAGCTCACAAAACACCTCCCACCACCAGCAAAACATACATGGCTTTCTCCCCACCAACTCTCTTTCCTAATTGTGTCCCCACACCAACCCTATGAGGTAGGTTGTTAGCCTCAGAAAGAGCTCCAAGCCAGTGCAAGGGGAATTAACTTTTAAGCATGTAAATCTCTCACAAGTCACCCCCATCTGAAGGTTTACCAAGCAAACATCAGCATCATCTCTCACAAATCACCTCCCTACCCCCAGCAAAACAGGCATGGCTCTCTCCACCACTTTCCTAATTGTGTCCTCACACACCTACCCTGTGAGGTAGGCTGCTGTATTCGGAGAACAGCTCCAAGCCAGTGCAAGGAATTAACTTTTAAGCATGTAAAATCTCTCACAAGTCACCCCCCCGATCTGAAGGTTTACCAAGCAACGCCAGCATCATCTTCAGTTCTGCTGCTGCTTCTGGGCTCCCTGCTCAGCTTGCCTTCTGTTCTTCCTGTGCCTGCCAGTGCCCGGCTGTCGGGAGAAGGCTTCTGAAGCAATGCCACACTTAATTTAAAGCTGGCCGCGGCATGCCGGGTTAAGAGGGAGGGAGGTGGAGCTCCCCAGTCCTGCTCCTGGGAGCCCAGTGGGACTTCTCCCCGGCCCCTGGACGCTCCAGGCCACCCGTGCAGAGGTGGCGCGGCTACGACAGGCACTGGGAGCAGTGGCTGCTTCAGTGCCTGCTTTCTAGGGCTTGCTCAATCCCTGGCTGTAGGGAGGATGTTTTTTGGCTTCCCCACGCGACCTCAATCGATGCTACTGGGACAAGGGGTACCCCATGTCCCTAGGCAGGAACGCCAGTGGCTTTTACTGTTCCTTGCAAAAGCCCTCTTTGGTACTTTGTATCGAAAGATCGATCTCTTGATCTCTCAATATGTGCACTTTAGAGAAGCAGGAAGGAGCTGGCAGCATGGAGGAGTAAGGCTCCAGGGCACCTGGCTACTGAGGCTGTGCTCTGCTGAGGCTGTGCTGGTGAAAGAGAGACTGAACACAGACGTTAGACAAAGATGAGGAGGGGTTCTTTCCCCTTCCCACTCACCACTACATGTATGAGAGATCAATCTATCCATCTTTTGAACAGTGCACTTAGAGAAGCAGGAAGGAGCCAACAGCATGCAGAGGGGTGAGAGGGAAAGCATGCAAAGCACTGCGAGGGAGTGGGAAGGCTGGCCATAGGCAGAGGAAAGAGGTCCAGGGCAAAGCTGTGCCCACTTGCAAATCTGTTCAGCTCTGGTGGTGAAGCAAGATTTAAATTGTTCTATAAGTGGTTTCACTTGCTGCAAAGACAGTGGAAAGTGAAAGTGGGGCTGCAGAAAATATGTCCATACAAGAAATCTTGCTGCAGTGAACACTGGCCTCCACTACGCAGCGAAGACTTTGTGCATAATTGGCCACAATAACTCTATAAGGAAGTTTTGGTTGAGAAACTGTCATTAGCCCAAAATCACCCAACAAGCTTCTAGGAAAGCACGTAAATTTTAATCTGTATTTTCCAGATCCTAGTCTAACAGTCTGGCCCCTCCACCGTATTGGTTCACAATAATCCTACACAAATGCATTGTTTCATAAGGATACATATAGATTAAGCTATTTTCTTTGAATTTTCAATAGTAGTAGTGTGGTTCCTGTTCAAACCAATGTAAATCTCACTTGAATGCAACAACACACAAAATAATATTAAATAATTTGAACAGCACTGAGAACGAACAAAGTGAGAGGAATCCAAACCCAAATCAGTTTTTTTCTGTGTACAATACTAGTGTTATAAACTGATAAAGAGGGAACCCAACTATATCAAGCCTTTTTTTCGTACTGAGAAGACACACGGCCTAAGATTTCTAGGATCTAGGTTTGTTTCAAACCGTAAATGTTCCCCTCAGTTTCCCAGTGTTTTACAGGTAGCAAATATACAGGCTTTGGGTTTGCTGCTGTGAGGTAAGTTTTGTGGTACACAAGGAAAATGAAATCACTGTGTTGGAGTAATATATATACAACTATGATTTATTTATTTATTTATTTATTCATTCATTCATTCACTAGATGATTTTTAAGAAATAAACCAACAGCACAGGTCTCCAGGTAGGCAAAGTAGAAAACTAGCTGAAGCACAAATTTTTTTAACTGGTTATGATTTCAAAGAGACTTTTCTACAATGCTCTCAGGCACAAACAGACATTTATTAACTAGCTTCTAAGTTGGATCCTCTCACACACACAGTATTCCACCCACACCAGCATGCACTTTCCCCAGTCAGACTAAATTGTACAAGATCTACTCATCATCTGAGACAGACCTAACAATCTAGCATTCTCTTCTCTCCCAGAAATAGAGCTAAACTGCTGTACCACACTATCAGGCAGAGCTACCCTTCACTCTCTACTTCTGTTCCTGGAGCCAAGAACTGAGCCGTCAGTGCTCCTCTTTGTCAGACTCCTCCACTCTCTCCTGAATTCCCTCATACATCCCGACCCCCTTTCTGAACATGCTGTGCTGCAGCTGGGCGATGCTTCAGTACTCCTATGGGCTAATCTGAGCAGCTGATTTTCCCTTCAGGGCAGGACAGCCCCCTGTTTGTCACACATCCCTAATGGATCTCTAATGCTCAGGCTGCTAGGAAACAGCTTGTTTGTCTTTGGTCCATTGGGATTTTGAAAGCTGAAGTATGTTTGGTAAACCAAGAAGTATTTGGGCACGCTGCTAAATAAATGAAAGAGTTACTTAAAATGCATTTTAAAAGAACCTGTTATAAACATCTATTTTTCCTTCATCATTTGCTTCCTTCAACTTGGTCCTAAAAGTCTGATATGGTCACTTCCACTAAGACTTTGTTTTTGTTGCAATCCTCAGTTGAAGTCTTCAAGTGCAAGGCCAGGTTTTATTAATTAGCCAGAAGTGCAGTAGCAATATAAGGGCCTGCTGGGAATCAAGTGCTCATTTTAATAGCCTCCTTTATTTTTATAGGTTTAACACAAAATGTTGTAACAACGCCAATTAAGTTTATTCTGGACAAGTGGGACCTGCCAACTTCCAGTTCATTTGAAGGGGAGCCTGCACAGACAGCAGATGGGCTGCATGTAAAAGGCAGTCAAGAGTTCTGACATTGTTGCTTCGCTAAAGGAAGAGCCAGAACATTACCAGTCTTTTTTTCAAAAATGGAAAAGCTTTAAGAGGAGTTTCTGGAAGGGTTGCTTCCTTTTTATTTTTAGATGGCCATTTGCATCCTGCGTGCTATCTAGTGCCAAAAGCCTTCGCATTTAAAGCAAACAACTGGCAACAAGCCACAGCTGGAAACTGATAAGCCTCGCATTCACATTCAGCAGCTGCTTGTCAATTCAGGTATTTCCAATTATGCTGATTTCTGCAAAGCCTTCAGTCTCCTGCTGCATTCTGCTGAAGGAATTGTATTAAGCAGAGAATACTGAAACTGGTTCCTTTTGGCCTGTAAATACAAACAAGTTCTTTTGATTTTTTTAAAAAATGCAATAAATAATAGGGTTTCCAAGTCCTCCCTGTCCATTAGTGACTAGGGGAAGAGGGCAGGGTGTTATAAGGGGCTGCTTCAGCTGACCTCAAGACACATAATTAACAATGACATGAAAAGCCAAGCTGATCTTGGCATTTCGCTCAGAGCAGGGGAGATTGAAGTGAGATGATTTGGGCCCCCATTATGAAAAAGGAGGATATAAATTAACTTTTAAAATTCAACCATTTGGAAATGCTAATTGCCAAAAAGGACATAGTATATATACAGCACAGGAAGAGGTAGATTGTCACACACAGCTAAGGGACTTCATGTTACTACCTCCTTCCTCCTTTAATCAGCTGGCTGCTCCTCCAATGAGAACACAGGTCAGCTTACGCAACCAGTGCTGTTCAGTTCCTAGTAAGTTTTTTTTTCTCCTTGACTCTGTGACTGTACTTTGCTTTTGGTTGCACTTCCAAACTTTATTTATCTGCGCAGTTCCATCACATAAGGTTATAGAGATCTTGGATTAGAGAACAGCAAAAGAAATACTACTGCAGTATTTCCATAAAAGGTACAAAATGTTAATCAAATTTTGAGAAGCTCATCTCAAGCTATACAGTGGAACCTTGGTTTTCGCAGCTAATCCGTCCAGCGATGGCTGGCGAAAACCAAAAACGGCGTACTCCAAGGTACACCGTTTGCGCATGCGCAATGCCATTTGTTCATGCGCAATGCAAACGGTGCACCGGAGATATTCAAAAGTTGCCTCGGAAGCCAGCAGAAGCCGAGGCGACCGCCGATCTCCAAGGCGACCAAATGACCGGGGGCAACTGGTGAAGACCAAAACCGTTGATCTCCGAGGGCAACGAAGACCAAGGTTTGACTGTATTACATCATATCACTTAGTAACCAACCCTGGAATATTTCAAATTGGATTAAAAATTCAACATCTTCCTTTCAATGTTTACTCCAGTAACATTGTAATTAATAATATATTATCATTCAAAATGACTGGAGAACTGTGTAAAACATTAACTACTCTGCAGAAAAAATGTCTTCATACAGAAAAGACAATTTACTTCAACTTTTCACAAAGCTGAGCTATGACCTTCCCAAGTATTAGGATTGTGTAAGCAGTAGGTGGAGGACAGCAGTGGGCCAGAAAGGGCTGAGGAGCTTGACGGAGGGCTTTTCTCAAAGCCACATCTTTTAAACAGTGTATTTTAAACAGGGGGTTTCTCTTTTTTTCTCCTTGTCCTAGGGCTGCTGATTGGTGGAAGCTGCTGAAGGGTGGGGCTTCTCACATTTGTAAATCTTTTCAGTTAGTGCTGAAGGGGTGGGGCTTCTCACATTTTTAAATCTTTTCAGTTAGCCTCTGGAACCAGCAGAGAAGAGGAGCAGTGGAGGACAGCAGTGGGCCAGAAAGGGCTGAGGAGCTTGACAGAGGGCTTTTCTCAAAGCCACATCTTTTAAACAGTGTATTTTAAACAGGGGGTTTCTCTTTTTTCTCCTTGTCCTAGGGCTGCTGATTGGTGGAAGCTGCTGGAAAGCGGGTGGGAGCTTCTCACATTTGTAAATCTTTTTCAGTTAGTGCTGGAGGGGTGGGGGTTCTCACATTTTTAAATCTTTTCAGTTAGCCTCTGAATTATATGCTACTAACGGCGCTGGCTGCAAGAGGTGTTTTGCACTTCTCAAATAAAAAACATATTTTAAGGGATAGTAGAAGTTGCATAGAAACCTTTAAGAGGGAGGCACTAATTAAAATTTTACAGTATTTGAATATCTAAACAAAATTAGATATTGTAAAGACAGTGGTGCCAGCAGCAGGGATGGGGGCTTTCCAGTGTTTTGCACTGAGTGTCACATGTATGACCATTATCTGCCACTAGGGCAGAAGTCGTGGGTGTGCCCTCAAGGCTGCAATCGAGTTCCTGGCACTCAAGGAACATGTATGCTCTCTCTTGAAGCCAAGGTGGCAGACCTGGAGAAGCTGAGAGAGGCAGAGAGGGCAACAAACGCAGGCTGACCTAGGGCAGTCGGGTCCTTATCTTCTCCTAAGGTGACATCTCTTCAGATGTCATGGAGAATGAGAGTCTAAGTGACGGAGGGTGCCAGTTCGAGGTGGTGGAAGATGCTCCCTTAGATGGGACCCCTTCCTTAGCTGGTGGTCAGATATCCTCTCGCGACTGAGGATACCCCTCGGGAGGTGGGGCTCCTTTTGTAGTGGGTGATTCGATCGTTAGGACCATAGGGAGTTGGGTTTGTGACAGGCGGGATGACCGCATGGTGACTTAAGGTTCGCCTGGTTGTTGCGATGTCACGCCGTCTAGATAGGCTGTTAGACAAAGTGCTGGGGTGGAGTCAGCAGTTGTGGTCCCACATTGGTACCAATGACATTGGGAAATGTAGCCGGAGGTTCTGGAAGCTTAAATTTAGGCTGCTAGGAAAAAGGTTAAAAATCCAGGACCCCCAAGGTGGCATTCTCCCGGAATAAGCTACCTGTTCCACGCTAGGAGAGCTAGGCAAGCCGGAGATACAGGGGTCTCAACAGCGCGGGATGAGAAGGTGGTGTAAGGCAGAGGGTTTCAGCTTTGTCAGGAACTGGGGAACCTTTTGGGATAAAGGCAGGCCTGTACAAAAGGGACGGGCTTCATCTTAACCAAGAAGAGGAACCAGGCTGCTGTTTCCTCAACGCTAAAAGGTGGCAGAACAGCTTTTAAACTGATCCTTGGGGAAAGCCGACAGGAGCTGAGGTGACTTCGTTCGAATACAGAGTCCATGGGGATGCAGACACAGAGAGAGGTTTTTTTCTAAATCAACCACATACAAGCCGGTGGAGCATAGCAATGTGATAAGTGATAGTGTCTACAAAAGGCTAGAGGGCAAACACATAAATCCCAGGTTAGGGACAGAGACAGAGTATACAAGGTCTCTATGCTAATAGTAGAAGCATTCGACCTAAAATGGGGAGCTGGAGTACAGAGTTTTGGAAGGAGGACATTGATATAGTGGGCATCACAGAGACATGGTGGAATGAGGAGAACCAGTGGGATGCTGTTATCCCAGGTTACAGGCCTCTACAGGAAGGATAGGACAGGGCGATGGGGGTGGGTGGCTCTACATCAAAGAGAGCATAGTGTCACATAAAATAGACAATGCAGGGGAGCTGATTCCTCTACAGAAGCACTGTGGATATCAATACCAGGTGAAGCAAAGTTTAACATTAGGAATATATTATCGCCCCCTGACCAAAGTGCACAAGAGGATTCTGAGATGGAAAAGAAATTAGAGAGGCCAACAAAAGCAAAAATGTCGCGGGTAATGGGCGCATTTTAACTATCCCCACATAAACTGGAAAAAAATGCATGTTCAGGTCATAGTAAGGAGAGAACATTCCTGGATATGCCCCTAAATATTGACTGTGTGCTTAGAGCAGAGATGGTTTGTAGAACTCAACCAGGGGAGATGTGATCCTAGATCTAATTCTATGTGGGACCCAGGACCTGGAAAGCGAGGAAGTCAGTGTTGTTGAGCCGATAGGGGACAGCGACCACAATGCTGTCAGATTCAGTATCTCTGCATGCGAACAAGTGACAACTACTAATGTAGTTACATTTGCCTTCAGAAAGGGAAATTTCTCAAAGATGAGGGGATAGTGCGCGCAGGAAGCTGAAAGGAAAAATCAAAGAGAGTCAAAATGTCCAAAGGTGCTTGGAGGTTATTTAAAAACACAGTCTTAAAAGCTCAGCTGGAATGTGTTCCGCGAGGGTTAGGAAAGGCAGCCCAGTCCAAAAGAAAGCCACCATGGTTAACAAAGGGAGGTTGAGGTAATTCTTTATTAGGAAAAAAAAAGATGTCTTTTAGAAAATGGAAGTCCAACTTTAACTGATGAAGAATACCAGAGAACACAAATGGTGGCAAAAGAGAAGCAAGTTAGCTGTAAGGGTGAGGCAAAAAAAAGGGATTATGAGGAACGATGGCTGCTTAACATCAAGACACGCAACCAACAGCTCTTCAAGCACATCAAACGGAGCAACCCAGCTAGGGAAGCGGCAGGTCCGTAGGATGATGAAGGCTGGAACAAAAGGTGTGCTAAAAGATGACAGGAGATTGCCAGGAGAAGCTGAATGAATTCTTTGCATCTGTCTTCTCACCCAAGAGGAGGTGAGGAAAATTCCTGCACCTGAACCAAGCTTCTTAGAAGGTGAATTTGAGGAACTAGCGGGTTAGTGGTAGACAAGGAAGAAGTTCTGGCAGCCATTGATAAACTAAATGCTACCAAATCCCCTGGCCCAGATTGCATTCATCCAAGAGTTCTTAAAGAGCTCAAGCATGAAATTGCTGATGTTCTCTCATTAATATGCAACTTATCCCTGAAATCAGGCTCCATCCCTGAAGACTGGAAGATGGCCAATGTCACACCAATCTTTAAGAAAGGGTCTAGGGGGGACCTGGGAAATTACAGGCCAGTCAGTTTGACATCTGTTCCTGGTAAATTAGTAGAATCTATCATTAAAGATAAAATTATTAAACATGTAGAAAAGCAAGACCTGCTGAGGAAGAGTCAGCATGGCTTTTGTAGAGGCAAGTCCTGTCTTACAAACTTACTAGAGTTCTTTGAGGGTGTAAACAGACATGTGGATAAGGGGGAACCAGTGGACATTGTCTACTTGGATTTCCAAAAGGCTTTTGACAAAGTTCCTCACCAGAGACTGTTGAGAAAACTCAGCAATGAAGGAATAAGAGGGGAAGTCCTCCTATGGATTAAAACTGGTTGAGGAACAGGAAACAAAGGGTGGGTATAAATGGGAAGTTCTCACAATGGAGAGATGTATGGAGTGGTGTCCCCTTAGCGATCCGTTTTGGGACCAGTGCTCTTTAACTTATTCATAAATGACCTGGAAGTAGGGTGGTGGGTAGTGTGGTGGCCAAGTTTGCAGATGATACCAAATTATGTAAAGGTGGTAAGAACCACAAAAGGATTGGCGAAGAGCTCCAAGCGGACCTTGATAAATTAGGGTGAGTGGGCTAAGAAATGGCAAATGCAGTTCAATGTAGCTTAAATGTAAAAGAGTGATGCAATCGAGGGGCAAAAAAATCCAAACTTCACATACATCGCTACAGGGTCAGTGCTATCAGTCACAGACCAGGAAAGGGATTTGGGCCGTCTTTAGTTGATAGTTCCATGGGAATGTCAACTCAATGCATGGCAGCTGAAAAAAGGCTGCAAACTCTATGCTGGGGATAATTAGGAAAAGGAATTGAGAATAAAACTGCAAAGATTGTCATGCCCACTATATAAAGCAGGTGCGACCAAGCATTCTTGGAGTACTGTGTTCAGTTCCCTGGTCGCCACATCTCAAAAAAGGATATCGAAGAGATAGAAAAAGTGTAGAGAAGGGCAACGAGGATGATTGAAGGATTAGAGCACCTTCCTTATGAGAAGAGGCTGCAGCGTTTGGGGCTCTTTAGTTTGGAGAGGAGACGTCTGAGGGGGGATAGGATTGAAGTCTATAAAATAATGTATGGGGTAGACAATGTTGACAGAGAGAAATTTTCTCTCTTTCTCACAATACTAGAACCAGGGGGCATCCATTGAAAATGCTGGGGGGGGGGGGGGAATTAGGACTAATAAAAGGAAACACTTCTTCACGCAACGTGTGATTGGTGTTTGGAATATGCTGCCACAGGAGGTGGTGATGGCCACTAACCTGGATAGCTTTAAAAAGGGCTTGGACAGATTTATGGAGGAGAAGTCGATTGATGGCTACCAATCTTGATCCTCCTTGATCTCAGATTGCTAATGCCTTAGCAGACCAGGTGCTCAGGAGCAGCAGCAGCAGAAGGCCATTGCTTTCACATCCTGCATGTGAGCTCCCAAAGGCACCTGGTGGGCCACTGCGAGTAGCAGAATGCTGGACTAGATGGACTCTGGTCTGATCCAGCAGGCTAGTTCTTATGTTCTTATGTTCTTATGTAGGTCCAGTAAAAATAAAACATATTTTATATGATTGAAAAGTTTGATTTTATTCTTTTTTATATACATATTTAGTTAGGTAGAATTTCTTTTTAGGTTTTCTCTGAGGACTCTCAGCACTTGCAAATTGATTGCCTCCTTCCTTCCCTACACCCTGAAGATGATTTCATCACTTTCACAATAGCCCCGGATCTTCACCCACAAAGGACAATGAACTCACAGGAAAGGGTGTTGGATTCTCTACTGTGTTGTGACACCGACACACACCCCCCCAGAAGATCGGGCAGTCAGCTCAGCCCTTGCTTTGTTTTGACAATTCCGCCTTGATAAACGGCTGGGGAGGGGCCCCAAAGCAATGGGTGCAGGCTCTACAAGGCGTTCTCCTACAGACTGTCTTAAGCACCCATGATAAGAACTTTTCCCGCCTCAAGTTTCCCGCCGCTGCGAAGTCTCATTGGTAGCGTAGTATCGTGAGACTTCACTAGTTTTCATTCATTGACTTCTGAGTACTCAGTATTATGTTTTAAATCGTTTTCCTTTGTTCTTGACTGCACTGTATTACTCTATGAAATATTTTCTCTTTTAGAATGAGTGAAATTCTTTTAAAGACAAGGTGGACATTATGTAGACATATGCAGCTCTTAAATCCAAGATGCATTTTCTGCTTTTTGAAAGATACCTAATCCTCATGAGGGGACGGATGCAGGGCTTTCATTGTTTATTTTGACCTGACTCTTCCTTTATGACTCTTCCTCTTCTCCCTCAAACTGCTGTGAAATATATACCATATAGACTGGATAGCAAGTAGCTTTTTGCCTTACCTTGCTGCAAAACAAAATAGGATGAAGCAAGGTAGGACAGAAAGTGCACCAAAGCCTCAGAGGAAAAACCCTGAACGAAACCCTCTGAAGCTCTCTGAGCGCTCTCTAACCAGTCATCACAGAGGAAAGAAAATAGCAAATAATGGAATTGCATTTAGTTTTTAAGATATTATTGACCCTTCTGATGACCCTTTTTCTGATCAAATAATATATCATGTTATTTATCACAACACTTGTGTTTTTTGTTTCAATCCTATTTTTATGTCAGATAGCAACATTAAGGTACATGTGTTGAGGTAGCATAGAGTGCATCAGCTTGCAGTTTTCTGTTTTCTTTTAAAAACTATGTCATCTATAACTTTAGGAATTTTTAAAATATGTCAAATATTGCAATATTATGCTAAGTAAGTTATAAATGATGTGTTTTGCTGTGGTAAAGTAGTAAAATTAGTTCAGGTTTGGTCAGACAATAAGTATTGCATATATTTCAATTTCCCACACAAAATAGTTTTTCTTGAAAAAAGAGAGAGAGAGACATTTTTTCCGGGGATTCAAAATTTCTAGACATTTTACAAGTCTTTTTGTCTGAAAAATTGCACAGGCTGGTTTTGAGAAATCTATTGACTAAGATACAAAAAGTTTTTCAAGAGTGCAAATGAATTGCATTAATTTATCCTGCACCAATTTGTGCTACATTCAGATGCAAAGACAGAACTGTCAATACCCAGAACTGTGATGACTGGTTAGAGAGCGCTCAGTGACTCTTTGTCTTAAACAAATGCCCTCTGACTGGCTAGCTAGCTACTGTCTGCAACATCTACTACACTCCAGATACTCAGACATTTACCAGGCTGTTATTACTGTGTCTAGTGATACCTTTTAAAATAAATGCCACATTTAATCTGGAGGCGAAATAGTTTAACAGGAGGCATCATATCCACTTATAAAATGAAATTAAAAAGTACCACAAAAGGAAACTTCATGCTAAATGTGTAGAGGTACCTAGCCTTTAATTTAACAACCTGTAAAAAAGTTTTCTTCTAAAATTACTGACAATAGTCTTGAAAGGATTTTCTTAATCCATATGACATTAGATTTGCTTCCCACAACCTTGTATTACTTTTAGAAAATGTGCGCATCTTTCTTATGGGTTGTTTGCTTCCACACAGGGTAAGTATGGACAGCTGGAGAATCCTCACAGTAAAAGGGGGAGCAATCCACATGGCATTATGTGCATAGGCTGTGCATAGGCTGTCTTGCTCCCATTCTTTCTCTCTTCACTCTGGAGAAAATATATACCTCATTTTCTCTGAAGAGGAAAGTTCAGATCAGCAGGGAATGATATGCCTGCACAGCTATTTACTCATAGCCACAAAAAAGGAAGAGGGGTGAGGCAGAGACAGGGATCAATCTATCCCAGTACTATATTTCCTGTCCTGTATTTTCTTCTGTAACATTGGAAATATAAAAGAACGCTTTAATATTTATTTATGCACTATCCCTAAACTTTACGTCAATCAACCTAGTGGTTGGATAGTATCAAATACTTCAGTAGGATTGCACTTTTGGACAGAAAAAGTAGAAGTAAAGCAGTTTCAATTACATACTGTGTTTCTCCGAAAATAAGACAGTGTCTTATATTAATTTTTGCTCCCAAAGATGCGCTATGTCTTATTTTTAGGGGATGTCTTATTTTTCCGCTCCACAGCTGCATGCTCTGGTGTTCTGTTCGACGGGCATGCTCCCAAACAAAAACTTTGCTATGTCTTACTTTCGGGGGATGTTTTATATTTAGCACTTCAGCAAAACCTCTACGACGTCTTATTCTCAGGGAATGTCTTATTTTCGGAGAAACAGGGTAACTGATCATAAAGCCTGCTTGAAATCCGGATAATTAGTCTCATCCAAGAAAGCCTGGAGTTACAGTGCTGTCACCTGTGCCAAGTCAACCAAAAACTGTCCAAGGGACATCCAGAATTATCCAGATCCATCAATCATTAGAGGTGAACCAAATTCATCAGTTTTCCATTCCTGCAGCGCTGCCATGATCCTGGAAGACCAAAGCTACCCTCACAACCAAATAACCTGACATTTAATCAGCTTAGAAAGGCAAATAGAGTGTAGAATCCCACTAAAGGGAAAAAAAGTTTAGCCTAGCTATATCCAAGTGGAATTAGAAGTATGGGGTTTGAAGATAGGCTACTAGGAAATGCTCGTTTGAGGAAAGCACTGAAAGAATCATGAGGGTCCACAGTAATTTTTAGGTTCTACAAGAAAGTGACTTGATGTTTCTTTCCATATTTGGCCTTCCCCTTTTTTGCTCCATTGAACCTTTCCTCAGTGATACGATGAAAAAAAAAGCACATATCTACTCACAGTGTACCAGCCAGAACTTAGAACTAATACTGCTTACTAGCCCAATCAAGGCGTGCAACTTGAAATGTCTTCAGATCTCTTCCCACATTTCCCAGGGAAGTAATTATTAATGTATGCCTAACCATAAAAGGCAATTTGGAAATTTTGCCAACAGATTTCTGTGAGCCTTAATATTTCTTACTTTAATAGTCTTGCTGTAAAACTTGGAACATTTGTCTGATAACAAATGCATTATAGGGAATTACTCAGCAAATCTACATTCATTTCAAAAGGTGCATGTGCCAAGAGCATTAAAATCATTAAAATTTGGACTAATCAACCCCCGAACTATAAAGAACTACAGCTAGTGCTAAGCAGTTGAAATTTGCTCTTTTATTGCACAGGATCAAATACAAAGTAAATACATTTTGATATGCAAACTGCCATGAACTTGCCACAGGCGTTTTAAAATATTAATGGGAGACTGCTAGTCCACCACCTTCCAACTGTATCCCAAAGCAATGCACAAAAGATGATACATTATGTTTAGACACTAAGCTAATATTCTGGGCAGAATTTCCAGTTATAGTATAAGTCAGTTTAAGTTGCTTATGGTTTGTATTATACCACAGAGGAGAAGCATATTGGAATCCATATAAGTAGGGCAGTGGTGGGATTCAAATGATTTAACAACCGGTTCCGGTGGTTGGATTCAAATAATTTAACAACTGGTTGTTTACAAGCACCATTTTAACAACTGGTTCTGCCGAAGTGGCGTGAACCTGCTGAATCCCACCACTGAAGTAGGGTGTTTTGAGAGTGTAACTAGACAAGACTCTGGATCTGCCCCAAGGTCTCCTGGGAACTGTAGTTCCTCAGGCTGTTTTTGAGGAACTGTAAATAGGTCACTTTTTTCAGCCTGAAAAAGTACTAGAAAAAGAAAAGGAACTAAGGTAAATGTGGGAAGGGGGCGGGGGTCTCTGTGGGGGGACTGCGCGGGGGGTTGCAAGGGCTGGAACAATTTTCCACCCCCAAGCATGCGCCTAGTGTGCAGTGCACCCCCTCATCCCCTTGCCGCTCCACCACTGGTTCACCATTTTAAAAAAATTACTTCCTTTATAGTTTGAGATTATCAGCACATAGGCCATACACCCATTTTTAAAAACTTTGACAGCAAACTGCAAAACAGAATTTTGCCATATCTACTACATAGTTTTGATGTAGAATAGACCATTAAGAAGCAACCTTAATTCCCCAAGATCAGAAAAGGGGGCACAATTAGCTATCAATTTAGTCACAGTTAATAACTCATAGTTGCAGGGCATCACCCCCACATCCTTCATAGTGGCCCCATTTCTTAACAGTTAATGGCAAATACAAATTATTTGGATCAGAAGTTGGCACATGAATGTCTTCATACTGTCTTATATGAATAGTAGTTTTCTTTACCATCACCACCCTTCTGCCACATTATTATTATTAAAATTTGGTTGACTGACAAGAACTCTTGGGGTTATATGGCTTTGTTAAATTAAATCCTTAGCCTATCAATCCTCCATGACCATTTATCATCATAAAAAGCAGGCAAACTGTTCTGACCAGAAATAATTCAGGCCACTTCTTGAACTGTCTCATAGAGTTGCAGTTATTTTTAGGAAGAACTTCCACTGTGCTCCAGGCAATCATGTGACTCTCGTCCTACAAATACTCCAGTTGCTGGCCTTCTCAAGGATGTGACTAGCAGAAGAAGCAACTGGCACAGGAAAGCCTGTTGGAAGCAGCTATCATGCAGGCACAAAGCTGACTGACATTCTGTTTGATTTAAACTTCAAACACACACATCAAAGCAACCCAGTAAGGAGCTTGACATATACAAGAACTACTCAATCACAGGAATTTTAAGTGTCCATCATGTTCATTTTGAAGTTCTTAGCATCTTTGGTAAGAATAAGTCCAGAAGAAATCAAAGCTCAAGTTACAGACCCAGTTCCTTACAATCTCATTACACAGATGAAAATAGTACATCCTTATCACAAGTATATAGCATTTTCCCATATCACGGACATTTTAACTGCTACTATCACTAACATTGTATAGACCAGTGGTTCTCAACCTTCCTAATGCCACGAGCCTTTAATACAGTTACTCATGTTGTGGTGACCCCCAACCCTAACATTTATCCATTTTACAGATGGAGAACACTTATGCAGAGTGTCTTAGGTGACCCCTGTGAAAGGGTCGTTCGACCCCCAAAGGGGTCCCGATCCCCAGGTTGAGAACCACTGCTATAGACTGATGTGCACACACAGTTGACACCTTCATTAGTTTACTACCTGCATTATATTTCTTAGGATAAAAAGTAAATTGTAATCCAGTCATCATATGTGCCTTTGTAAGTCTCAAAACTAATACCTCAAAACCAAGAAAACTGGAAATTGCTACTTTGGGACCCTTCTGCAAAGTGCCCCACATCAGAACACTAATTCTGTATACATCTTTGGAATGTTTAATAGCTGAACCAAAGTCCCATTGCAGCTGCTCTGTGTCCTTCTAGACACCATACCTTAAGACACTAACAGTACTGCAGAACCAGTTACTTAATAAAAATGTATTTTAAAATTAAGACTTAAAATTAACAACAAAAAACATACAGAAAATGCTACATTGCGAAAGGGAAAAGGAGAATTCTCAATTTCCCCTGTGCCAAATATGGTCATAGTTAGCGAATTTACCACTTGCTCTTTAGCTACAGTAAAGAATTAATTAAAAGCAGGGATGAAGCAGGCTTCTCATTCTGCCCAATTTATTTTATTTTTATTTATTTATGTATTTTGGATTTATATCTCGCCCTATCACGAAGGAGCTTAAGCAGTCAAGAATTAGGAGAAATGTGGCACACACTGCTCACATTGAACAGCAAGTACTTAGCTCAGGAGGAATGGAGTGGGAGGTGGCCAGGCAGCCCAGCTGATGGCTGTACATTTGGAGTCTGGTTGCCTGCAAACAGAGAGTTGAATGCATGCTCCTTTCCTTTCTCTCCTTTTTTCCTGTGTTTACACACTCCCATGTGAAGTGACCTTATCTGAGCCAATCTGCCAGTTTGGCTGCCTGCCCGCTTGACTCATATTGCTGCCTTGCAACCTCTATTTCCCCACATTTTTTTTGCGTGTGTGTGGCCACCTGGGGTCTGCCATTACCATAGTTTGCAGACCTGCCTCCATTAAACTAAGTAGCTGATAAAGAGCCAGAGGGAAGAAAGCTGCAATGGATTAGTCTGCTTTCCTCCCACACAGCTCAGGAGGGGAGGGGAGGGGAGAGGAGGGGAGGGGAGGGGAGGGGAGGGGAGGAAAGAACTACTGTGATATGGGTGGGGGGAAGGCAGAATGGAAAACCAGAGGAAATTATTATACTTTCAGTTCTCCTTCACTTTTCCTGCGAAGGGAAAAAGTCACATTTACAGAGCATTCTGAAAACCCAAGGATTCTCGAATCTGAAAGTGGGCTTAATTCTGAAGAGAGAGAAATGTGTGCATAACTGAGAACCAATCCTCTCATCAAGTCTTATGTCTCCAATCAGTACTTCCAGAACTTATATAATCAGGCGAGGAGATATAGGGCAACCTTATATGGTATCTTTCCTCCTTGCAAAATTATATTTTTTAAAGGTTGTAAAATTTCATCTTTAAAACACTTATAATACAAACCCAATAATTCATTCTTCTATTTTTACCAATGTAAATTGGCGCTTCTGGATTCAGCTGTTAATTTGTTTACATTCCAGGAGTTTTCATAGCAACCAGTTCTTGCAGCTTAGACTAAATTAAAAATTAAAAAAGAGACACCAGTCTACTTATATCCAGTTCAAACCTTTCCCATAGCAGTCTTCTCTCAAATGCACTTTCGTCATGAAAAAAACCCATATTTAGGAAAAATATAACAGCAAATCCCATTCTTGCTTTTACCCTTTCTTCCACTTTCTGCCAAGTTATTTTAAATCTCCCCCCCCTTAAAAGGGTCAGTTCTTATTTATAGTTTCACAGAGAAAAGGATTATCTCACCACATAAAAATGGCCAATCTCCAAACACTAGAAACTCAGTGATAATTTTGTGCAAAACTAGACTATTATTATTAGAAGGGTGACTGTCACACAAACAGCTCACCCATAGTCAAGATAGGGTTTTCTACATACTCCAACTTCCCAAATATTCATCTGTCACGTTAGCAGCCTAGCCAAAAGACATCCCTACTCTTCCCAGATAAGAATTTGAAAACCCCGTTACTAATGGGTAAAAAGGTTCTCATGTTGTATAACAAATTAAAGTGGGATCTATCATATGGTTGCATAAATGGAAAGAGCTCACACAATAAGATCCTTCTTACTTTCCCCAGGAGTCCAAAAACCTTTTTCTTCCCCAAACAAGCACTACAAATCCTGCTCAGGGTTCACTGTACTCACACAAGTGTAAAATATGTTAAAATATAAGCAATGTCTACTGCAAAGGAATGAGAAGAAGATCTGTAGAAGGGCAGCAAGTTGGCAGCTACATATGACAGCAGCGTTAGAAACCTTTCCATCATTTTATATGTCACCTCTTGTCTATCCTCAAACCGATACTCTTAGGGGCAATTTCCTCCTTCTCAGAACCTCTCTATGCTTTCAGCTACAAGACTCTCTTTCTGTCCCCTTTACTATCTATTATGTAGCTCCTTAAATAAACATGTATCTAATTCTTAATCAGAGGGTGCCAACTGCACTGTGTAATTCACACTCCCAGTTTTACTGAGCACTTGGTAATTGATAGGGACACTAGACCTCCTGGTACAGTTGCAAACCTTTGCCCACTGCCATTCAGTGGAGAGGCAGGGGGGAAATGGATGTGAAACTCAGTTGTGCACTGACAGCACAACATCACTTCCAGCAAATGATCAGAAATGATACTACTATGTTGTTGGAGGAAATGCTCTAGGATGCTGTCATGCCCCCAGAGAAGCTCTTACTATTTTCTTTATTAAGTCTCAGTTGTCCCTATAGCAAGTATGGGTTTAGTTCCTTTTGTATAGAGTTCTAAGGGAGGGAACTTTAGTTAGACCCTGTCCCTTTAAGAAGCCCCCTAGAGGCAATCTTCCTTTCATTACCCAGTAGTGCTCCTGTTCAGTTAGTTTAGTCTAAGGTGCCAGTGGAGCTGGAAGGCTGCAATATCTCTTATGTCTAAGGTCTATAGTCTAAGGAGTATAAAAGTCTAGGGCAGGGGTCTTCAAACTATGCTTTATACTTTATACACCCTAGACCAGTGGTCTTCAAACTATGGCCCTCCAGATGTTCATGGACTACAATTCCCATCAGCCCCTGCCAGCATGGCCAAGTGGTAGAGCTCATGGGAATTGTAGTCTATGAACATCTGGAGGGCCATAGTTTGAAGACCACTGGTCTAGGGTGTATAAAGTATAAAGCATCAAGTTAAGGTGTTACAGAAAGTAGAGTCCAGATGGAGGACACTGAAGGAACCAAGAGAAAGCACAAACAAAGTGGACTTTCTTGGAAGAAGTCAAGAAAGAATCAAAGTCTCAAGCTTCAAGTTGTTCCAGTCAAGCACATACTTTATTTTAGTCAGACCCTGGGAGGAGTTAGGGTCTCAATTCTTCTATGCAATAAAACCTCTCTCTTTTTTTTTTGAACTGTTACACCTTGCTTGTGAGTCTCCCACTCTGTTCTGGCCGAGTACAGGGCACTTAAGACTGTTTTACTCAGGGAACAGAACAGATGCTAACAAAGCTCCATGGTTTTACTATAGAGTTTGAAAGCAATCCTAGAGCATCGCATGATGTCACTTGAAGTGACAGTCTGCCACTGGTGTGATACTATTCCCCCATCTCTGGACCGTTCCTCTCCTACTACCCTCCTTACTATTGACTGGCAGCTCTTGTCCATGAGGGTCACCCAACCCCAGCAGAAATCTTTTAGAGTGTGCAGAGGGAGTCAGGAAGGCTGCACTGTATGAACCGTCTCTACTCAGGCAACCCTCAGATCCAACCCATTGATTGCATAGATTCATTGTTGTTCCCGTGGTCCCAGCACCTCTAAGGATGCAAGCTTATACTAAAGCTCTGGTGAAGCAATGAGAGCACTAGTAAGATTTGGTTCCAAATCCTGTACTTTACCATAAAGCCCACTGGATGGCCATGGCCCAGTCATCTGCTCTCTGGGTTGGTGTGTGGATACAATGTAAGAATTGTTCTAGTCATCCTCTCTCAGGAAAATAATGTATACCAGCAGGCTTTTGGGAGGAAGGGTGGAACAAGAAAGTGAACTCAAAATGCATTTATAAAAAATTCAGACTACAGAATTACAACCACTTTGTAATGATAAAAAATGCTGTTTCAAAACAAGCCATCCTTAAGTCAATTGGGAAAGAAAATATACTGTGTGTCTAAAGTTAATTCTATCTTCCTTTCTTCCCATTTCAAAGACTTGTTAAAAACTGATGTTTCCAAGGAGGCCAGACATCATATTGAT
Organism: Sphaerodactylus townsendi; assembly: GCF_021028975.2. Taxonomy (NCBI): domain Eukaryota; kingdom Metazoa; phylum Chordata; class Lepidosauria; order Squamata; family Sphaerodactylidae; genus Sphaerodactylus; species Sphaerodactylus townsendi. Next base: position 65,579,656 of record NC_059430.1, read on the forward strand.
TACAAGAAAAATAAGCCATTACCTCTGTTGAATGCCACTCTGGTGGACAGCAGTGGCGTACCGGACCTAAATGGCATCTGGGGCATGATTGGCTCCCTGCAACCCCCTCCCCCTTACGGGAGCCAGCAGGAAGGCTGAGGGAGAGTGGGGCCTGGGGGTGTGGCTTGGACAGGTGTGGCAGTGGCAGGCCAGCACCTGGGCCGGCCTGCTACTGAGCCCAGTCTCTCTGCAGGCTGGCTCCTGCCCTCCCTAGAAGCTGGCCTGCAGGGAGGCCGGGGGCGGGGTTCAATGGCGGGTGGCCCAGGCGGGTGTCACCGAGCCCCAACTCCCAGCCTCCCTGCAAGCCAGGCCAGGGTGGCAGGGCTTGGCAGTGAGAGGCCCAGGCGGGTGGCTCAGATGGGTGCCGCAATGGTTGGCTGGCTCCTATACTCCCTGGCCTCCCTGGGAGCGTGGGAGCCGGCCTGCAGTAACGGCAAAAAACTCAGCTGGCGAGTGGCACCCCAGCACGATGGGGAGGCACCTGATGCCGACCGAGTTGCTGGGCTGTGGGAGAGGCTGGGTGCATGGACCCAGCCAGCGCCCAGCGCCTCGCCCCCTCATGATAAAACAGGGTGCACCTGGGGACATGGGATACCCCATGTCCTCATTAGTGGTACGCCACTGGTGAACAGTCATTATTATTAGCATTTTGATCCTCAAAGTGTAAAATGATTGCATCAGTAATAGAAAAAGTTTTGAGCACATTACTTACCAAACAGATGCTGATGAAAGAGGAACTTGCCAACTATCATTCCTGTGAGGATCGCCAGTAGCCAAAGGAAGACTTTTAAAAACCTCCAGCCTTTTGCCTCCGGGTATTTATTTGTCACAAACGAAAAACAGTTGCCAACAACAATAACATTGGCCTCTGTTCGGCTGTGAGAGACTGGATCCTCAGCAAATATTAAGAAGTTAAAGAAGATAACCAGGTAAGCTACAATTAAACGGGACCAAGGATGCTGAAAGTAGTAGCGGAAGTCCTTGGCCATCTTCCAACTTCTCAGCCCCTGCATGCAGAAGAAAAACACAAATTCTGTAGATTAGATCAGGCCTCAACAAAATTTTCTTCAGCTCTAGGAGTGAGTTATAAATTAAGAAAAATAAAAATTCAATAAAAACTTATGTGTCAACAATGATTAGACATTCTTAGAACAGTGACAGAGTGCAGTGCCAAGGTAATTTTAAGCCATAAGTATGAAAATGCTCTTAATATTCAATAAATAGAAAGCTTCTTAAAACTGCCTGGAAGGTAATTGGATAATTATAGACCATGAAAGGATCTTCCTGAAACATTACAATACTTTCCCTGCTAAACTTAGCACCTCTGATTGTTTTCAGTGTTCCTGACTGTGTGCCATAGGAGGGGGGGGGGGGCACTCCAAGGCTGAGCTGATGTGTACTTTCAGCTGTGTCTAAATTTGCCTTTAAATGTCCAACACTCATATTTGACAGAATACTGTGTATAGGTGCATCCTGATTTTCCTCACATGATCATTTTGTGTAAAAAATTTAGCCAAGTTAAGTTTTGTCTATAATTATGGATTCATAATGACCAATAAGCTACAAAGGGAGGCAAACCAGCTGGGGTGTATGCCTAAACTTCTGCAAAACAACATTTTATAAAAGTTACCAAAACGTTAAGCAAAAGTAAACAGTCTCCTAAATAACTGATGTAAATGTCAAAGGGACTCTTTACGTCCAGATTTTCTTACTGAAAGCTTTTCTATACAGGAAGCTGCAGGAATTCTAACTGAGATAATAGAGGTGACAGGTGCACCAGAATACACACACACACACACACCACTCTACACTCTGTTATTTTCATTTGCGTGTGTAAATACACACACACAGGATTCCCATTACTTCCTACACCAAAGTGCTTCCTACCTAAAGAAAGAAAGGCTTAAGGACTGAAGAGCGATAGCTCAAAGAACATGTTTCTAATCCACAAGATCCTGGTATCACCATTTAAAGGAAGTTGAGTGACCTGACTGACTTCCCAGCAATAGCAGACAGTAGAGAGATAAAGTGGTCTGATTTCATATAAGGAAATGTCATTTGTTTTTTGGCCCATTGTTAACAGAATGACAAACATTTCAACAGCTATAGTATAAAGGTCATGATAGACATTAATGTTGCCAACTGGAATTACTCATTAAGCATGTTTACTAAACAAAATTCATAGGAAACGCATCACACTGATATATACATATGAAAGCCACTTTCACAGAAGTTCAGTTAGCACTGCAGCCCAAGTTTATTTAGGAAACCTCAAGTAATTTTAAAACTAAGCAAACTGTTCCATGAAAAGGACACAAGCCTGTTCATGCTGTAGTTTCAAGGTATAACCTGAAGTATATTTGAAGTCTATTTACAAAACTACAAATTGGTGCTTTTTTGATAAACCATCCTGTTTTCTTAAAAGGACTTGAGAAATTAAAAGAAAAATATTCATGACAGAATTTCTTCCCATCCACACTTGCATGTTTACAGAAAAGGGATCCATCCTCCTTTTCACAGAGTCTGATAAACAGAGTCTGATAAACATAGGGGGGCGGGGTGGGGGGGGGGAGAGAAATACAAACAGGCAGGCAGGACTAAGGATGCTGCCCTTGGAGAGGGAGGAAATATAACCTTTTTTTAACACGGAATGACCCCACGCACAACCTATCTGACTGAGAAGAGAGCCTGCGTTGAGTTCCCTTTCACCGCCAGTACAGACAGTGGGCGCTGCAGCGGGTCCCATCTTAGATATTGAGTCCAGCCTTTAAACAGCCTTTAAACCCATCTCTCCCTACTGTGGTTGTGCCGGTTGCTCCTGAAGCTTCTTTCACACGCTGCTATCGCGCGTGATGGGGGGAAGGGGAGGCTGACGGAGGACGATCTTTACAAAGGCGACGCACTTTACTCACCGCAACCAGCAGCCACCTTTCGCTTTGCCACGGATCCCTCTTCTCGACTCTCCTCGCCGAGTTTGGGCACAGCACGGTCCTGTTTCCACCGCCTGCTATAAATACAACCCGGCGAACTTCCACGAGGCTCCCACGCCCTGCTCGCGGCTGCCGGGGCTGCGCTGACCTTAGCGGGTTTTCCCGGCTGTCATCAGCAGCGGCCGCCCCGGTTGCGATCGATGGCTCCCCGGCTGCGACAAGCCCGGCTGCGACCGGAATCCGAGTTCCTGCAGGCAGATCCGTGCTGCCGCTTCTCTCTCTTTCCAGGCCTCAGCGAAAGAAACTAGCGGGGGAATCATGGAGGAGCTTCATTTCCAGCGCCCTAGGGAAAAGGGAACTTGCAGGCATCACGGCAACGGTGGCTTGAATCCGCGAAGGAGCTCCCGGAATTTGTTAGGAATGCCGCCCACCCCCCACCCCCCGCCCAGGCTGATCGCTTTCTTTCCCCCCCTGCAGCCCGACTCCATTCATGTTTACTTAGACTTCTCCCTGTAATGTCCCTGGGTCCGGGATCTACAGTCTTGTTACTCTTTAAAGCGAGGGTCGCATTTGCGGATTGTTTAGTTTAAATCCTTTCCAATCGGGTTTCAGGCCTGGATATGGAACTGAAAAGGCTTTCATCGCCCTGGGGAATGATCTGTGCCAGGACACAAGACTGGATCTACATTTTTTTCAAGGGCAAAATAACTCCCACTACATATTATATACATATTTTTCTTTATATATGCATATATAATCAACATATATAATCAATAACTCTTTTAAATTGTAGAAAAAATATTTTGACTTCTATGAACTGTTAATATATATATTGTCGAAGGCTTTCATGACCAGAATCACTAGGGTGCTGTGTGGTTTCCAGGCTGCCCGGAAACCACACAGCACCCCATTGTTAATATATAATTACATGTCTATATTATTTTATCTGTCTGTAATGTTTGAATATTCCCTCAACCCCTCTGCACATATAAAAAAACCACCGAAGGAGAAAGTTTTTCAGTCTAGCCTTTTTCTGGACATTTTTAAAAATATAGCACACATAATTTTGACTTGGAAAACGCCAAACACATCTCACTCTACTTTGCAGCCTAATAAAGTACAACCCAAGTAAAATCTTTATCTGGTAATTATGCTAGAAGCTAAAAATGACTAAACTTAAGCTACTGTACTTAATAGTCACTGGAAAAGACTCACTGGACGAGACAGTAATGCTAGGAAACATTGAAGATAGTAGGAAAAGAAGAAGACCCACCACGAGATAGATTGACTCAATAAAGGAAGCTATGGCTCTTAGTTTGCAGGATCTGAGCAAGGCTGTTAATGAGAGGATGTTTTGGAGGTCATTGATTTATAAGTCAGAAGAGAAGTTATGGTACATAATGTGCTAAACAGGTCAGTGGTGTAGCTAGCGCCCATGGGGTGGAGGGTGGGGGCGCAACGCCCCGGGCAGAGCAGCAGCGGAGGCATGGCCGGGCTGTCAAGGGGGTGTGGCATGGGCGTTCAGGGTGGGGATGGGTGACGCTGTGGCAGGGGCACAGGGCATGCACGTGCCCTGAGCATAGTTTCCCCTCACTCCGGCTCAGGAAGAGGTCCTCCTTTGCTCTTGCTGCCCCTCTTCCCAAGGTGTAAAATCAGACCCTCTGGGGAAGGCCAAGTCTATCAGATGAAGCTTCAGGTTCTACTCATGGTGTCTGGCAAAGCCAAGCATAACACAGCTCCCAGTTTTAAAGTGACAGGGAAGGGGAGAATAGTCTGTCCTTTTTCCCTCTGACCCATTGAACTCTAGCCTGCTCCAAGGCTTGCGGCACCTCAGGAAAGCACAAGGCTGGGGACAGAAAAGAGATGCATGCCAGGTTAATGGTCACCAGCTCCCAAAACTCTTTCCCCCCTAAGTGTTTAGAACATGCAGTGGCATACTGGGTCTAAATGGCACCTGGGGGTATGACCAGCTACCCCCCCCCCCCGCCTGGCTCCCTGCACCCCACTTACAGGAGCCAGCAGGGAGGGTGGGGTTGGGGATGGCTCGGATGGGCACTGCAGTGACAGGACAGCTCCTGGGCTCCAGGGACGGCCCGCCACTGAGCCCTGCCCCCCAGCCTCCCTGCAGGCCAGCTTCTGCCCTCCCCAGGGCCTGGGGAGGGCAGGAGCTGGCCTGCAGGGAGGCCAGGGGGGTAGGGCGCCACAGTGGCAGGCTGGCTCCTGCCCTCCCCAGCCTCTCTGGAGCTAGCGTGGTGTAGTGGTTAAGAGCAGGTGCACTCTAATCTGGAGAACTGTGTTTGATTCCCTGCTCTGCCACTTGAGCTGTAGAGGCTTGTCTGGTTAACTAGATTAGCTTGTGCACTCCAACACATGCCAGCTGAGTGACCTTGGTTTAGTCACAGTTCTTTGGAGCTCTCAGCCCCACCTACCTCATAGGGTGTTTGTTGTGAGGAGGGAAGGGAAAGTAGTCTCCTTACAGGAGAGAAATGGATGTATAAATCCAACTCTTCATCTTCTCCTTTTGGGGGGAGCCAGCCTGTAGCCGCGGCGAGCAGCTCAGCCGGCAAGTGGAGCCCCAGCACAGGGGGAGCCACCAGCCACCGGGCAGGTCGCCGCACCGTGGGGGAACTGCTCCCCCCACTCAACCTCCATCAGCGCCGGTCCTGCTGCCTCATCTTTGGCTTTTGCGGGGTCAGGCTGAGAGGCTCCTGGAGGGCCCGTGGAAGGCTTCAGTCTGCCTATCATGGCAACTGTCAATGCACAAGGAATTGGAAGATCCTACAGGTAAAGAGCGGATCTTTGTGGCAGGGTGTAGAAAGGGCCACTGTCCGGTAAAGTAGGGAGATTAGCAAAACTAAGGACGACTACCTGGGTGTTTATGTATCCCACAGTATAGAACTTGACATCTTCAAACATCTCCTCGGGAACCTTTAGCACCACGAAACATTGGATGTGTTATTTTTGTGGTTCTGCCAATAGACTATGAAATGCTCTACAGTATCATGGTAGTTTCATTTATTCCCAATATAAAAATCACACGAATTCATGAGGAGCTGTTTAAAATCATCTAGATCCAGCTTTTACCTGGTCCCTAGGATCTCCGAGGTTTCCCAAAATCCCTATTTGATTTTGTTGCCACAGCTATCCCTCTTGCACCCTAAACTCCGCTACTTGGAAGTTACAGCGGCTTCGTTCCAGCCAGCACAGATGGATTATTTGATGCCGCTTAAACGCTGCCTGCGTGTTACGGCTGCACAAGGCGACGCCGACGCCTCCGGCTCCCAACCTAATCCTGGCGCAGCAGCCTGGCCGGAAGGAGAAGCCGGCCCGGCTAAGGAATAAGAGTTGCTGAGTGGCGGCGATGCGTCACGTGAGTTTCCCGGGCCGGTCTGCAGTGGTGCGGTCCCTACTACGGTTGCCCGAGCCAGAGGCTGCGCTTCCACGGCTGCTCAGCGCCATGTCCCACCAGACCGGCATCCAAGGTACCTCTCGGGGAGATCCGTGGCTCCAGGCTTTCCTCCTTCCTTGCCCCTTTTGTCCTACTTTCCCCTGTGGCCCCGCGAGCTGCCCCAGCTGCTCACCCGGGCGCCTGCCTGCCTGCGCCGTGCCCTACTAGGAGTTGGAAACTGGCCGGTGGCGGGCCAAACTTCCGGCATCAAAACTCCTGGCTGGGCGCTTTGGAGACCTGGGAAGACTTTTGATTCCCCTCTTTGAAGGGCTGGATCGGAGTTCTCTGCTCCGGCACCTATTTCGCCACGTGATGCCTCGATAAAAGAAACTATGCATCTGAGTATGTACAGGGTGCCTTTCCTTGCATACTTGAGGTTCATACTTTGCGGGGAATGTGGGGAGCGGGCAGGTTTGAAGATTCGGCTTTCAGTTGGGCAGGCTTGAGCCTCGGCACCTTTCCTTTAAAGATATTGACCAATAGCCACACAACTTTGTGGCCTGGGACGCTGGAGTGGAGTCCTGTAGGCTCCAAAGAGAAAGAATGCAAAGTCTAATGCCAGCAGATGGCATCGCTCAGACCCGGGAGGCTCGCGGTGGCCTCTTTCGGCCTGCACCTGCCTGCTCGCTCCGTCATCGACATGCTGCTGAATAGCCCGGGGAAATCTGGAGCGGCTTCCCAGGCTGTGCTCAGCAGACTCCTCAGGTGTGAAGTGAACGGCTAAGTGAGGGGCCGTTTGCATCGTGGACCCGAAACTCCCCGTCTGGCTAAGTAACAACTGGAGCCTAAGGAGGCTTAATCGGGGATCATCCCAGCAGGACTAACTTCCCACAGTAAACACGCACGAGTCTCGTTTACCCCATTTCTTGTCACCTGGGTGAGACTCCAGAAAGTGAACCGGGTGTGTTTGACACCGAAAACGAAATTTGTAGCTTCTGGATAAGTAGGCAGAAGTGTAAAAGTTGGACGTTTGGGGAGGGCAGGATGCAGTAAGGAAAAAGATTCAGGGTGGGGGGGGGGCGTATTAAAGACACAGGAACATTGCTACAATAGCAGTCTGCCTTGTAGAATTTGGCCTTTGATCATAGTCTCAGCAGGGCAACTCTTGTATAAACCATACAGTCACAGTAGGGTATGTTGTTTTGGCAGCTGCATCAAGATCAGGCACAGTTACCTTATTGGGCTCTCTACAAGAAGCAAAGGCCTGCCTTTATTCCAGGAAATAGCTAAAAGAAAGGGAGGAACTTTTCCACTGTTATTCCAGCAGCACATCTTGCAAATCTGACTTGCTCTCCATCAGCAGACAGTTTCTTTGGTTATCACTCAGGAACATACCTGTGCTTTTTCTATCGGTTGGACCCAACAAGAATTTTTGTTGTTGTTTAAACTGCTGTGTATGGCTAATTTATTGATTTTCAAATTTGCACCATCCACTGAAGCAGTCAGCCAAGGCATCAGTCTTACATGCAGACTTCCTTGAGAGTAAAGTGCCTTTTAACAGCCGTGCATATGACTGTGCTGGAAGTAGCATTGCCAACCTCCAGGTAGCACCTGTAGATCTCCCTATGTTACAGTTTATCACAAAGTTTCCTTTTAGCCAAAGGAAATCTTCCTGGTTTGCCTGTCCTTTCTTAAGCATTGCTTTGTTAAGATATTTTGTAAAGTATGAAGGAGATGCAAGTAGTTTCTAGTATTGTGATTAACATAGGGGACCAACTGGCCTTGCATGTCCAATGGTTGGAGTGCAGGTGTGAAATCTGCTCCTGGGTTTTTGCCCAACTTCTGTTCATGGGGAGTGGGAGGTTAAGGAGTGACCATTTGGCCAACTCTTTGACGTTTGCTGAATCAGTGGGTGCATAGCTTAATATCAGTCAGTTCACCTGAATGCTCTTGTCTAATTGGGCTAGGATGGGAACCCAATATGGGGGTTTTCTGATAAAAGCTCAACAGGTGAAAAGATGGGTGTGCTGTACAGATCCTGGGATTGTGTGAGTAGCCAAGGGGCCACCTTGGAGAAGGGACCTGGGAAGCTGCACTAGATAGTCAACAGGAGCTCAAAGTGGCTGGTAATTATGTGGAACTTGTCTGCCTGAATGTGTGTTTAGTTAGCACCCAGTTTGGGGACTAAGTGAGGTTAATGTTAATGTTTAAACTCCTTTGTATTAATTTTAGTCTCATTCTGAGCTGAGGTGCCTGGTTGGCTGCTATTTACCAGTTAAAATGCTTGGAGGGGCATTTGTTTTAGGCTGTTTCCTTTTCAGCTTAGTAGTTGGCCTGACAACAGCCCTTTGAAGTAGGTTCAGGTAAAAGACAATTGCTTGTCAAGAACACTGTCATAAAATCAGCCTGTAATGGCTGGTTTGTAAAGCCAACAAGATCATCTCCATACAACTGAGACCAAAGAGAACACATTTGAGATTTTTAAAAGAGTCAAAAACTCAAGTAAGTAGTAAGAGCAGTTTGGCTGAACACCCTAGCCAAATAGTGAAGGAAAATGTTTGTAATGTATTTTTATTTTAAAATATATATTTTACTTATTGTAATTTTTAATATATCCATTATTGTGATTTTTAGATGATTTCTGGTTTTTTAACTCAATTCAATGTCAATCCTGTTTTTTTTTTAAATAACAAAATCGCTTTAAACTTTTAGTACAATTCTTTGCCTTCGGAAGATTTCATACTCCACTGTCCTACGTGCTGATATTCTATCAGGGTTCCCAGATTTCTAGTGGGAGACTATCCCACCCCACCTCCTGTTTCCTACCACTGATCTAGCAGCTGGTGGGAGGGAAAAAATTAAAAAAAACCCACTAAGATGCCCACTCTTATCTCTTTACAAATAAACATAGTAAGTGCAAAATAATGTTTATTTCTTCCTTTCTTCTCCATCTGTATTTCGCTGCCACCAGGAATTTAATTCCAACCCCCTTTATATTTTCCCCTGAAATAGTGTGTCTGAGCTTTAAAGCAGCTATGTGGTTCTGAGGAAATTATTAGTGGGGGATTCCAGGTTATATTTAATAAAATAAAAAATTACTTCTATGTTCTTTAGTTCCAAGAAATAATCTACAATAAATAAAACAAACTGAGGCAATAACTTCTGCTGAGGTGACCTTACAGTTCTGTACCATGAGAAAACGGCTCCCAGGGCAAGCTCTGATATTACACCCTCCCCCAAAACTGCACTCCCCAGGCAAGGTAGTGGGCCGTGTGAGGCGGCGAGCCATGCGAGACAGGACAGACAAGGCAGTGGGCTGGGTAAGGCAGCAAGCAGCAAGGTGAGGCCCGGCAAGACAGCAAGATGGTAGTCCAGGCAAAGCGGCAAATGGTGAACCAGGCGAGGCGGCAAGCTGAGTGAGGTGGCAGGCGAACGAAGGCTGATGGGTGGGGATGCAGGGGGGAAGGAGGGGCTGAATGTGCCCCCCACATGACTGAGGCAAGTGGCACCTGGGTCACAAGGCCCAGAAACTGTGGTAAACCCATAGAATTCCCAGTGATCCCTACTTTTCTTATAACTTTTCTGAGTTTTCCCTAAAAATGGCATAGTGATTCAGGTGATGTTGCTTTCTGCCCCTATCTGAGCCATCAGATGCCAGACCATGCCACAGGCAATGGCGTGACGTCACTTCAAGGAAAACCTAGAAGTTATTTCAGTTCTCTATAGGTTTTACCATATAATTTCTAGCGATTTCTGAAGAGGAGTGATATGGCTTCCAGATTTTCCCTCAAAGGGAAATCATGCAATTAACCGACAGTGCTCCCATGCCTGAAAACCCAGTGTACTATTCAACAATACAAAGGTTTATTCGGTAAGTCTAACTCCCAGGAAAGTGTTTTGTAGGATTGCACTGGTAATTTTTTGTTCTACTGGTAAGCAAATTAATGGGACATTTCTAGTGAACAACTGAGTTAATGGTGGCTCTATAACATTTCTGCAGTTACTTGACCTTGGATTGGTCAATAAGTGTATTGTGATTGCCTGGCAAAAGTTAAGACTAACTAAAATTAATCTACTAACCAACCAATTAACTTTTGCATACTACCCCCTTTACATTCTTCACCTTCCAGACAGTGAACTTTACAGATGAAGCAGGTATTTTCCAAGCCCAGGATTCTTGGAATGGCTACGTGTTTGGATCTCTGGTTTAACACGAGTTGCACTCTCAGCTCCATTGACTAAATTCACAGCCTCCTGCAAATTGGCTTATTTGAAATCTGAATAACTCTTATGTGTTTCTGACAATAAAGCAAGAAACTCAACCTGTCAACAAAGCTGTAATCCAAGACCTATCTAGAACAGATGAATGTTTACCTTTTCAAGTGTCTGCAGAACACGGAGGATTAGAAAGTTAGATAATTTTCTTGTGCAGTCACATACTAGCCCTTGACCTTTCTCCTTCTCTGTATTGAAAGAGTCTTCCAAATAGGTTACCTGTACTGTTTTCAGTGCTGTTGGAAAGCAAGTTTATTTTATGCTTACCCGTACCATTGTGGTGTGCTTATATATCTCTGGGGGTTTCTCTGTCTTTTCTCCAGTCTTTCTCAAACCTGCTTTTCTCCAACACTTTGGGAAAGGTTGCAGTATAGGCTGCTGTGTGTGTAGGAAGAGTTTGAATTTTCCCACTCACATGCCAGTCATTTTCTCTGACCCAAGGGGGCCACTATCCCTTATCCTTGTTTTCTCCAGATTTATTTTTAAAATAATCTATTTCATATGATTATATCACTATATGGTTAGAACAATAAGTATCATAGGTTTTGTGAATTCTCAGCTTTCATTTTCAAAAAGTAAATCTCTCATTCTTTTCATTCTGAAGATGCAATGGGGAAAGCATATCTCCACAACAGGAGACAACTATTTTAAAAAATGAAAGTTGGGATTCATGGAATCTACACTTATTGTTAAAAGGAAACATTGCAATGATGATATGAAATTGACTGTTTGAAAAATTGAAAAAGCCGCAGTGGCCCAAAGAAGGATGGGGTGGCTGTACTGGGGCAGGGAAACATGTTCCTGTGTGAAAAACACCAAAGATTTATCTGATTGTTTTGGCTTTTTCTCATTCAAAGGAATGGTTTTTATAAAAAAAACTAAATTTCAAAAAATCTTCTCTTTTTTCCTTTTTCAGCTAGTGAAGATGTCAAAGAGACTTTTGCAAGAGCCCGAAATGGACAATACAGATTGTTAAAAATAGTTATTGAAAATGGTACGTGTTTAACACACACACATGTCTTTCCTAGAATGTTCCATAGATGAGGGAAAGATAAGTCAATTTAAGAATGCCTAATATTTGATTCTTCATGATCAAAATCTTCTATTTCTTGAATTGTATCACTACTACATCTATCTATATAAAAAGCTAACAGTGTTTTTGTTGATGATAGTATAACTCAGTAACTGCTGGGCCAATTCCTCTGAAAATTCCCAGCCACTATAGTCAGCCAGGCGAGAGTGTTTTTAGATGTTAACATACCTGAAATTTCACACCTGGCCCACGTAAAACGCCTTTTTCCTGGTGCTCCATGGTGAAGGACATGCAACTGCCTGTGTGTAACTGTCACCCTTAGAATGTTCGTGCTGCTTAGAATGTTCGCTCAGATGGCCAGATATGAGCAGTGGAAACAGTACATAGGCAGTAACTTGAGTGGAAGTGAAACACATACACACACATACACACGAGGGAGAGGGAAGGGAGGGAGAGGGAGGGGTGGCATGCAAGGGAAGAGAGGAAGGGAGAGGAAAGGGATGGAGGGGGAGGCATGCAAGGGAAGAGAAGTGAGAGGGAAGAGACAGTGAGGGGTAGCATGCAAGGGAGGGGAGGCAGGGGGCCCAGCATCTTGATATGGCCCACCCACCCTAGCGGAGGGAAAGGGAAGGGAGGGAGGGGTGGCATGCAAGGGAAGAGAAGTGAGGGAGGGAAGAGAGTGAGGGGCGACATGCAAGGGACGGGAGGGAGGGGCCAGGCACCCTAGATTCCCTGAATACCACGGTTACAGTTAAGAAAACAAAGCACGCATTACTCAGGAGTAAGCAACTGTGACATATTTTGAATGGCTGTGTCGCGCCCCTTCCTCAGAAGCGGCACCCATTGCCACCAACCAAACTTACTCCCAGGTAAAGGATCATAACCAGCCAGCCTAGATGTGTGTGAGGGGTACCTTTCCATTCCCACCCCCTCCCCAAGGAATGCAGCACACACATAAATGACATCGCACAGTATCAGGCTGCGTGTTTGCATGAGCATGTACTGCCGGCCTCTGCAATTGATTTGCTGCTACTGTTCCTTTCCCATTTCACCACAATAAGCCACAGCAACGTGTGGCCGGGCCCTGCTAGTTGACAATAAAATTGTTAGCAGAGTTAGACTCTTCTAAGCCCATTGGTTTAGAGGGGTATAACTCTATTTAGGGTTGCACTGTTAATAATTTCATACAATTTTGCCAGGAAAAGTTTAGACTTTTTTGTCTTTCCATTGTGCACTTCAAGTTGATCATTATTTGTCACTTCTATTCTGTCTTAAATCTCATATTTATCTCACTATAGGTCTTTGAGCAGATTTGTAGTGAGCTATAATTCCCTTTTTTGGTTGTCATCAGCAGTACCTTAACTACACTTAAATATTTACAGAAATGCTTATTGTGGGATCTGATAAACAACCTGGTGAATCCTGGGAAAAGGACTACGATTTCTTTGTCCTCCCACTCCTTGAAGACAAGCAGCCATGTTACATATTGTACAGATTAGATTCTCAAAATGCCCAAGGATATGAATGGATCTTTATTGCCTGGTCCCCAGATCATTCTCCTGTAAGTAACCAAATTAAATCAATTATATTTTAAGCACTTGTTATTCACTCACAAATAGGCACACTTACCCCAACACTTACCTTTTGTTCTTTTCCACAGAACTGTGGTGTGTGTAGACATTAGATGTACATTGGTAGGGCAAGTTACATGGATTTTCTTTTAATAATAAGCACCCTGCTGGGTAGGAAATGTCCACAGGTTTGTGGTATTGACAGCCATAAGATCTGAAAACATAATACTTTAGGCAAAAGGGAGTGGGAAATATTTGCAGTCCAATTTCTGAAACTCAAGCTAAATATCCCAGTAGATTTATATTTATATAGATGTTTTGGTGAGTGAATTTTTCTCAAAATTAGAAATGCTTAGGATTTTAACCTAAATGGTAAATCTTTTGACATTATACTTAATTGGTATTTTTTTTTATTCTTTTTGATGGTAGTGTTTCAAAAAATGAAACTTAATGGCACTTCAGCTTTCTTAAGAGGGATTACTAATTTTTACTCAGCCCTAGTTCCTACCCACTGAGCCCCCTGATATTTTTCCCGAGTGTTTGTGGACCCTCAGAAACAGCATAGTCAGGGGTTAGGGGGAATTGACAAAAAGCAATCCTTTTAAGTAAACTTAATTTTCTGTTAGGTTTCAGAACATGGCTGGATACAGGCCAGAGAGTTTTAAGTTCAGGGCTAGGTCACTGTTGAAGCTACTGACAGTCATCCCTGACAAGTGGGTCATATAGTTTCCCAGACTTCCAAATGTTTCTTCTCTATAGTACCTTACTAGATCTCTGCCCTTTAGAATAGCATAGAAGGAGCTATCTGTGCAGTTCACATGCCAGATATGAAAGACCTCAATGACCATTCTCTCAGGTCTTTTCACCCCTCCTCCTTTCTTTTGGGCTCAGTATTGGTTATCTGCAACTTTTCCCCATGTTACTTAGCAGTTTCAGATATTATGGTCAAGACACGTATCTCTCTCTCTTCCCTATCCCTCCATTCAAGCTTAGCTGTTTCTCTGAAGTAGCTTGCTGACATTTGGGACTCAGAATGTCCAAGAACTTCCATCTTCCTTCTTCCTGCTGTTTATTCTCCATTTCTCTCAGCTGTTACCATCCATTTTGTTAATCAAGTTATTTGGCCTTGTCTCATTTGTCTTCATCCTTTACTTTCTGGAATTATCAGATACTTACACATTTCTTTACACTTTATAGCTTTATCAATTTTAGCAAGTTTCAATTCACCATCTTTTTATTATGTCCTTGTTACAGCCTTTTTCATTGTCATAGCACTTTGATCTGGTCCTTTCATCCATGTCCGAAGTTCTGTTGCAAAAACTGTCTAGCTTGTCCGCTAGATAAAATGACAAATTTCCTTGCGCCTTTTTTCTGACTTCCTTTCACTCCCTATGCAAAATGTTACTACAATGGTTTGACTACAATAGACCTCATGGTTACTATACTCTTTCGCCTTTTCTCTCTTTCTGCATCTCTTCCTGAGACCTCCACTCTTGCTACTGTGCTACTCCTGCTCTGTCAGTCAGTTCCAATTGGCCTTCCTGGCTAGTCTTTCACCTGGAGCTCCCTCTTAGGACACACCTAACTCTTCCTGCCTCCTAATCTTACCTCCCAAAAATGTATCTAAGGTAAGTAGCAAACTCCCTCTTGTAGACATTTGTGTTCTCTCACTTATGGACTTGTCAGACATCAAGTATTCTAACCCATTCTTTCCCTGTAAAGTTCAGCATTGCTTGCATGAGGCTTCCCATAGTCTTTCATCCAGACAGTGGTTAGTTCTGCATCTCTTTACCTTGGTACAGAATAAGGTTGTCCTGGACCTTTCCTGAGGAATGAAACAGCCGATTAAGCTTATGTCATAAATGGCAAAATTGAGGATGTTGGTAAGATGTACAAGGCCAATCAACAAACTCATTGCTGAGCAAAGTTAAATCCCTGCTTCATCATTGTTCTTTCTGCCAGGCCAAAGTAGCTTTTCACGGTTTTCCATACATGTTGATGGCACCACGCAAATAAGAATGTTAAAGCGCTCTCTCTCTCTCCTCTCTCTCTCTCACACACATATCCAGGTGTCACAGTAGGAACATGGACCTAATGGGTTGGAGCCAAAGACTCTGCTCCTCGAAATGGGAGTATTTTTCCATGGGAGGAAAAGTTCCTTTTTTTAGAAGAAGAGTCTTGTTTTGCAGAAGGGAGTCCTTGGATCCAACCCATAGAGCATGGCACTTTGAGCAATAGATGTAACTTCCATTCAGTTCAGTTTACAAGATAATGACCAGTCTTCCTCATAACCTATCAGGTTCGTCAAAAAATGTTGTATGCAGCTACTCGAGCTACTTTGAAGAAAGAATTTGGAGGCGGACATATTAAAGATGAAGTGTTTGGAACAAACAAGGTGTGTATTTTAAAAGGGATGAGTTGGCCAGGATTCCATTTGAAGTAACATCTAGAAATCAAATTCTATGAGTAATTGAAGATAGTGAGTTTGTTGAACTGGAAGACTTCTGTGGAAAATTCTGGGAGTGAGTAAATTGCTTATGTAAACAACTGATATTTCTGTTTTCAGGATGATGTTTCTTTGAATGGATATCAAAAGTATTTGGTAACTCAGTGTTCTCCTGCCCCTCTGACTGCAGCAGAAGAAGAACTTAGGCAAATCAAGATTAATGAGGTACCACACTCTTAAGGCAAAGGGCTAAGTTTTATTTTATTTTTTAACTTTCAAACCCATGTCAGTGATGAAACATTTCATCCAGACAGTTTAAAATGAGGTGACAAAGCCTGCTTTGGGTTAACTTGCCAGTTCCAAATATTTCTGATCAACATAGAAGGACTGGAGCCCACTTCTTCAGATGTTGCCAGTTTATGTTGAAGGTTATTGTTTCTTAAAAACCAACCTAGTTCAGAAAGAACACGAATAATGCAATAGTACTTGGATTGAGTGAAACACAAACAAGTTTTTATATTTTGATCATTTCTATGCTGCTCGATGTTGTTTCCCAGGTACAAACTGAAGTCAGTGTTGATACAAAACATCAGACTCTACAAGGGGTAGCATTTCCGATAGCAAAAGAAGCACTCCAGGCACTGGAGGAACTGAAAAATAAACAGCTGAACTATGTGCAATTGGTAAGTATATGAGCTCACTCTGGAAAGTTGTTGCTGATGAAAATAGTAAAGATGAAATTTCTTTATAGTGCTCAACATGTTCTTCAGCATCACAGCCTTTACATTGGAAATATTATGATTCTTTAATTTTGAAAATGTTTTCCTAAATTATTTCCCATAGTTCTTTTTTTGAATCACAAATATATCATGCACATTTTTCAAACTAATCAATATTTATGTTAACAGCAAATTGATATGAAAAATGAAATGATTGTCCTGGCTAGCACGCTCTCAACTGAACTGAAAGACTTACCAAAAAGGATTCCTAAGGATTCTGCACGTTACCATTTTTTCCTCTACAAACATTCCCATGAAGGAGACTACTTGGAATCAATAGGTATGCCATAATTCCTGGTTTCTTGATTTGGTAGTGGGTTTCATCAGAAGCTTCTTGGTTTTGGTAATTGTTTGTTTATTTGTGTTTGAGAATTAGGAGCCACACAACTTAATTTAGTTATTCTAAATGGGTTGCTAGATTATTGTTCCGACATACAACCAGTGTAATCTTTCGCACTATGGCATCCACCAATTTTTAAAATGCTTTTGACATGAATATAAAGCAGCATACAATAATGCTAAATTGACCCCCTTCCCCTTCCCTCCTCTCCCTTGCATGCCACCCCTCCTCCCTCCCTCCCCTCTCCTGGCTGGCCTTTTTGGGTTATATTGGAAATAAAATATTGTCAAAGCTTTTTTAAAAAAAACTTCTCACCACTTGCATTCTACAGTTTTTATCTACTCTATGCCTGGCTATATGTGTAGTATACGAGAGCGGATGTTATATTCTAGCTGTAAGAGCCCTCTCTTGGACATCGCAGAAGGACAGCTGTGGATGCAGATCATCCGAAAAGTAAGGACACAACACAGGTTTTCTAGCTCTTACACTAAACCATCTGTTAGACCCAACTCTTGCTGGTACTCCCAAACTCTCTGACCAACCTTCAAAAAGAGATTTTCCAAGTTAAGAATTGATAGGACAGTTGTATAAAACCCCATTAAATGAGCCCTATGTTCTCCACTCTGCTTTGTGTCTTATGGAGAGTATAGTGCTGGTATAACAGGGTCTCCCACCACTCTGCCACCTGTTATGCTCTTAGTATCCATTTTTGTCTGAGAATTTAAGGCAAACTGGATATAATTTTCTGTTGCACAGAATAAACTCAATAGCTGATGATGTTCTGTAGAAACAGTCATCACAGTGACTACTATCCATGGATATGTCCTATAGCAAGTCATGAGCATGCAGAAGCTTGTGGAAGCATTTGTAGATCCATGTGCTTTGGCTGGAAAAACACCAAGCCTGAGAATGCTTTCTTAATATGGTTTGATTACCTCAAGTCCTGTACTTAGGAGCTGATTGTACTTTTCTACAATCTGTCTCAGTTTTCATGCCTCGTACGTACAGATCACCTACTCCATGCTGCTGGATTCAATTGTTTCTATATGTGCAATGAGGAAATCATCAAATTGTTGACAACAAATGCAATTCAAGTGTGTATGTAGTGACTTAAATTATTAATGTCTGGCAGGTCAATTAGTCTTATCTGTGTAGGCTTGGGCAGGGCCATGTTCACTTTTCCAGTGATAATTCATAAATGAAATGAAAACTATCATTTGGTTTCACAGATCTGTAGTACTTGCAGAGGTTGTACTTTGTAGCCTCACTTGAAGGGGGGAGTAGGAAGCTGGGCGTTCTGGAGCATTGCACCCCCCACGTTCTAGATGTCCTCCTCCGAGGTGATCTGCTTTCCCCTTTGCTGGAGATTTTTTATTACCAGTTTGGCTATTCCATTAAGTTTTATTTATTTTAATTTATATTTAAATATAATTTATTTTAATTTATTATATTTATATCATGCCCATTTGCAGCTCAGAGCAGCTTACAGTAAAACTAAAAGATGGTATCAAATATATATAATACATTTTAACACTAAAACTGAAGATCTCTGGTGGTGTCCTATTCTATTTATTTTATTACTCTGTATACTATCGTATACTGTTGAAGCCAGAGAAAGCATATGAATGCCAAAATGTAGTTCAAACAAGCACTCAGAAAGATCTTTTTTAATATATGAAATTGTAAATGGACAGTTCCTTCTCAGTTGAGTATGCCCTAGTCCATGGATTTCAATAGGCTTGGGATCCCTGATCTCCATGGAATTGGACAAAATACAATTGTCCAAATGCAGCAAGAGAAATTAGCATACAGAAGAGCCCGCATATAGTTCTTTGTTTCTGGCTCAGGTACAATTTTCATGCATGGGTATCATAAGATTTTATGAAATAGGCAATGATATATATAATCTGTATTTATGCATTTAAAAAATCTTTAGGTAGGTAAATACATATTCTCAATATAAGATTATATCTCTTTCCCTTGCTTTTCAGATTGAAATAGATGATGGAGATGAGATAACTGCTGACTTCCTTTATGAAGAAGTCCATCCTAAACAACACGCGCACAAACAGAGTTTTGCTAAGCCGAAAGGACCTGCAGGGAAAAGGGGAATCCGAAGGTTGATCAGGGGCCCAGCTGAAAGTGAAACACCTACCGACTAAATTCAGCAAGGGCACCAGGAACAAAAACATTCTGACAGTCTTCACTAATGAATTGAAAGCATTCCGCACTGATCTTTTCCGGGGTGGGGGGAGGAATATATCTTGTTATGTTTCCACTGCCCTAATTTACCTACGTCACTTTAAATTTTATCATCTCCATGACTAAAACTATAAGTTGAGAAACACACTCATCTGATGTTATATCGAAACCACAGAATGCATCCATTAATTCCTGTTAAAATATGCTCTTGCATAGCTTGCAGTCAGTTTTGATTGCTGAGTCTCACATAGAGCTCTCGGTGACATTTATTTTTGCTAGTTTGACAAGAGCATATAAGATAGGTAGACTATGAAATAATTATTTTAGTTGATTCATTTCCTATCTGTCTTAGAGCCTCTTTACACATTCAGACTTATCTAGAGATCTGCTCAATTGTTTATGGTAGGATTTTTAAATAAATGTCTTCTCACATGTATTTTGTTTATTTAAGCTGTGGCGTGAAATAGCCATATTGCTTTGATTATCTCTCAGGGTACCACCTTGTGGTCAGGATATGTGAGATAGATTAGACATTATTTTAGTTGTGTTCTTTACCTAGTGGGGTTTCTGATGAAACATGAATGACTTCTGCCCTCTGGGGAAAAGATGATTTGAATCTAGGAAAGGTTTTAACAAACCTTTAAAGAACAGCTGAATGAAAAAGTGGAAATAGATCATGTTTG
Source organism: Sphaerodactylus townsendi (assembly GCF_021028975.2). NCBI lineage: Eukaryota > Metazoa > Chordata > Lepidosauria > Squamata > Sphaerodactylidae > Sphaerodactylus > Sphaerodactylus townsendi. Next base: position 65,599,342 of record NC_059430.1, read on the forward strand.
ATAGAAGAGAAAGGTAGACAATAGCAGAATCTATTCACAAAAGAAGAGCAAAGAAAAAATTTAGATACCTACAGGAGACACTAAGCCCATTCATGTAAAGAGGGGGCCAGGGCTTTGTAATCTAAAGACTATATTTACCAACTATCCTATCTTCACATTAAGAAATACTTTATTCACATGTACAAATTCCCCTAATGATCTGAATCATTTTATTGTGAAGCACATTCCAGAGGCCCAGTGGTCATTCTGTCATGTAAATATCTATTTAGGCTGTGCAAGATAGGAAGTGTGATACTGGGAATTCCATGAACTAGCTCTGAGTTTATTTCCTTAAAGGTAGCTACTTAGGACAGCACCAGTCCCAGTGCCACAGTCCAGATCTGAATTGGGGTTCTATGTACCTGCTTTGTAAAGGAAGAAATAACGGGAAGTTAATTCATTAGCCTCCCAGCATATCAGATTTGGTTCTGATTCCAAATTTACTTGACAGTGCTAATTTTTTTCCTTGTTCTCAAAGAAAACTGATACTCTCACTTTGCATAAATTAAGTTCTACAGAAAGCCTAAGTACTGCAGATAAAGGAAATGCTGTACATTAGTGCAGTACTGCAAATGAAACAATATCTATGAAATCGTAGTACTTTCCCCCCAGAATCACACTTATTTGATAAACACTACAGAAGCTGCTGCAATGCGGTTGGATTCCAATTCTGACACTTTTCAAGAGCAAAATAAAAATATTCTCAAGGCAACTGTTTGTGGAGTGCCTGACTTTTAAAAATGGTCTAATTACAAAACTTACTGCAAATGTATTTGGCAAGTCTTCAGCTAGTGTCAGTGTCCTTTGAGCTACAAAAAGACCCCTGTCATGTTAACATTTTTCATGTTAGATCTCCCTGCTTTAGACTGATCTAATAGGGCTGCTGGCTACTGAAATGACAGGTCAGGTGAAAACTGCCATAACCCCTTCCTGACCTTGCCATTTCTTTTCTTCTGCCATTTTTGAAGCATTTGAGCACCACAGGCTACCTTCTTGCCTTGTGATGTTACACACCATAAGAAAATATTTTTCTTTAGTCTTGGATTTTTTTAAATCTTGGGCTAGAATCACCCCTTAAAGTACAATTTGGACTGGCTCCAACTCCCCTGTGTTACACACCTATTTGTCCCCATCTGTAGTGATAGCACGTGGACCTTGCCATTTGCTTAGACCTTTTATTGCTGAATATTGACTGCTGTGATCATAATGCCACACCCCAAATATTTATACTATACTTTTCAAACTCCCCCACCACATTTTCACTTTATCAGGATTTGGAGCACCTCCCTGGTTTGCAAAGGTACCCCACCACTTCAGCCATTGTGTGGATTTCTCCCCTAATTAGGGATGATCCTTTAAGGATGTAGAACCTAGGTAAGTGCTCCTTCAACAAAGAAGTGAGAGAAATTGGAAGGAGGAGTTTCCATCTTATGTCCAGGTTACTCAGGTTCAGTAAGCTCCATGCACACCAATATATCTAGCAAGTACTTGTTTTGGGGGCTGATATAGTAATTCACACAAGTGATAGAGGTAGGATTAACTTTACAAAACCTTACAATACAGAATTAAGGTAGCAGTTAAAAGATTCATAATCCATAATATAAATTTGAACTTTCCATACTTCCAGATTCAAATATAAGCACATGAAATATTTTAACATGGTAAGCAGATTATGCTTTGGAAGAAATATACAAGTCAAACCATTTATCAGCAAAAGAACTTTGTTTTGACAAAAATCAGAGGCGACTGGTGAAATTTACTTGGCTGCTTTGACAAAATCTAAATGATAGGTTCCCCCCTACCCTCTGGAAAGCATTCAGTTGATTATATTTGCTCTTTGCTCTTATTTATTCACCTTGTTTATACTTCACCTTGCTCCTCCATAAGGAGCCTATGTGGCTTATATCATTCTCTTCTCCATTTTATCTTCACACCAACTCTGAATCAGGTTAGGCTGGGAATGTGTGTGAGACCAGCCCAAGATCATCTAACAGAGTGGATATGTGATCCTTGAATCTCACAGATGCTACTTCAACATTCTAATTCAGCCAGTATTTTAAACTGAGATGGAACAATAGGTGAGTTTACTGTGGATTTTTGGTGATTTAAGCATAAAAAGGTAGATTTAAGAAAAAATTAGGAATAAACCATTAGTCAAATAAGTTAAACCTACACATAACTGTATTCAATTTCTATTTTCTTTAAAACTTACAATACAATAGTTCCCTTAAAAAACTGATAATGCAATGGTAAACAGTTATACCCTTTTTGCGTCCTAACTAGAATGGACTTGCATTGCCTGACAATCTTTTGTATAAATGTCCTTAAAATATTAAGAGTGCAAAAGTGAGGAGAGTGCTGACTAATGTACAGATATTAAAGAGACTTATATATGGTATGCAGAATGTGCAAGCTATCTGGATTCTTTAAAAAGCAGTCGTAAACTTTATGCTTTTTTGAATACATCCACAAATATTAAGACTTATATTCATTAAAAAATGAACTACAGCAGCCCCACAGAATATATCCAATAATGAAAACTAGTTAAGACGACACCACCAACATTTCTTGTAAGTGTTGCTTGACCTGCAAAAGAAACAGAGGTACAACTCAATAGTCACAAAATGCCTTCCTTTTTTGCAAGTCAAAAAGCCATATGACAGAAAGAAATCTGGTACCATCTTAATATCCGGCCTCAGGCTCTTCTTTTCATTCAGGCACTGGCAAGAAACTGCATACATCTGTTCCACTGATGTGAGGTTCCAGTTGCTCATCTTCTCATCAATGTAATCTTCAATAGTCATTTCTTCATCTTCTATTTCCTCTTTGATACTCAACTGTGTGGAAGCAGGAATGATACTATAATGATTTGAAAGGGTATAATCTGCCAAATATCCACCAGAAGGTGACAAATGGAAAAGGGAATTGCTGCCAAATTATACTTGGGCGGCATTATGGAGCAGCTAATCCCTTTCTACAGTTGCAGTAGTATACAATTGTAATAGCATTTGATGTCTAGAGTTGTCCAGCGACTCAGGTAATCTGATGTCTCAGAATATTCAGGCATACTACTAGTCAGCTTCCCACTTTTAACCCTTATTTTCCATGAGTACTGGTAAGTGACAAGGGTAGCCTATACAGAGATTCTAGCTTTCTTGCCTTTTTTCCTTCTCCTTCCATGAAAAATAAATGGCGGCAGGACATCAGCAAGCCCAAACACTTAGGCTTCTTCTGCACATGCAGAATAATGCACTTTGCAGCTGCATTTTACTGTGCAGAATAGCAAAACCCACTTGCAAACAATTGTGAAAGTGGATTCAAAGGGCATTATTCTATATGTGTGGAAGGGGCCCCAGGGTGTTTTATAAGTGGTATATTTTTTTTAAAAAAATGTTTCACATATTTAAGTCTAGTCCTTTCTACTTGCATGTAGAAGAAGAGTTGTTTTTTATATCACATTTTACCTTAAGGAATCTCAAAGTGGCTTACAATCACAATCCCTTTCTCTCCCCACAACAGACACCTTGTAAAGTAGGAGAAGCTACGAGAGTTCTGAGAAAACTGTAATTGATATCCAGCAGGCTTCATGTAGAAGAATGGAAAATTAAACATGGTTCTTTAGAAAGAAGTCTGCTGCTCTTAACCACTACAACATGTTGTATGAATAACTTGCCTCACAAAGTTCAAACTAATATCTTAGAGAGGAATCCATAGAAATTATTTTAATTAAACATAACAAATTTAGAGTACTTTAAAATGCTTTATTTTGCTTTTAACCTCAAATTGTACTTAATCATCAACAGAAGTGAAGCATTCTTTCACAAGAACCATCTCAGAGGAATCCCGCACTAACACTGCAATCCTGGACACAGGTATATCTGTATAAACCTACTGAAATAGATAGATTTAGAAAGGTGTAACTGTTCAGGATTGCATCATAAGGGTGTCTTCGAATCCTTAACAGAATGGCAATTTCTGCCATACTGCACAAGTTTTCCTCCCATATGAAGTCAAAAATCATGGGGGCAGTCCAAACTACAGCTCCTTCTTATGTCCACATAGTCTCAGTGCCGGAACAACACAGAAATGAACTGCCTTGGCTTTTCCACCCAACATCTGATGTCACAAACAAAAGTAACTGGGAAGAGGAGATTGGAATGCTGTTACAGTAACAGATGTAGAGTTCAATAGTCCCTATACCACTGAACTGGTCCTTAAAAGGCCACTTTAACTCTGTGACTATGAATTAAATCAACTCATTTAACCAACTAACACAATCCAAGAGACTTTGAAAATACCAGAAGATGTAACCAGTTTAATATAAATATAGATAAGGCACATTTATTATGTAACAGTTAATCATAGAAAATGTTCTTAGCAAAAGACTAGTTTCTGACAGAATTCTCATTCTCATCTACTTAAACCCTCTGATGCCACAGATTTCCAAGCATCGTTTGTTCTTTAACGATAGATGTTGGCTTACTGCAAAATGTGAAAAACATCTGCAACAATTCTATGAAAAGAATACCAGTAATTGCGGATCCCGGTTTTCATCCATGGGTTTAAGCCCTGTTATTATTTCAAGTAAAACCTAGAAGCAAAAGGATGTCAAAAAAATGTCAGGCAAAGTACAAGCAAGTGAGAATCTGCTGCAACAGACTGCATATTAAAAACATAAAATTTAAGTCTACATCCTAACACTCCCCACTAAAACTAAAATTAAATATTTTACTTTCCCTAAAGACCCCAGTTATTTCTAGCAACAAAGTCAGGTACCATTTGTGCCATAAATCACTCTTGGGGATAATCTTCTTTTTCACCCAAGATCATGGGAATTAACTAATTTAACATACCTGAGATTAAGAATTTCTAAATTAGGGTCCAAACTGATCATTATACAGGAAATCCTAGATTTATAATTTCATTTCAAACCATGAACAAGGGTCAAGTGCGCTGTGCTCAAACTGGTAAAACAAAAGTGAGCAAGTGTGTGAGACAGACTCACAGTATATATTGGGAAAACATAAGGGGATGATACTTCCTTGCCTACGACATTTTTGTTAGTATCAAGAAATCAGAAACACTTTTCAGAAGTTAATACAACTAATACTTTTTTTTAAAAAAAGGATGTTCTTCAAAGCTGATTTTAAAAAGATTTCTTTTTCTCATTCTCAGCACTAAAACAACTGCAGTAGTAATTATTTCCTACTTACCACACCAAAGCTGAAAATGTCTGATTTAGGGCCTATTTCTCCACGCAAAGCTTCTGGTGCCATATATGCAGCTGTCCCTACTATTCTGTCTGTTATGATGGTCTGTGTGAACCTTACTGATGCCCTTGCAAGTCCAAAGTCAGAAAGTTTAGGTACCAGCTCCTCTGTCAGTAAGATATTTGCACTGAAAAAACAAAAAGAATTCTGGAATATACTTATACTAGCAATAAAGTCCATTGTACAAACAAATACAACAGGCTCTAGAAAACTGTTGGTGGGTTAACGGTGCCTATCCTGGAGGCCAACCCTTCCTCCTTTTTTTCTCTCCTTGGTCCCAGGTCACCAGGCTCCTTCTTGTCATCTTCCTCTTCCTGGACACTTGCACCAGTTAATCTTTAAAGTGTCACAAGGCCATTTTGGTTTTGCCTTAGGGTAGTCAGTTTTTTCCTAAAGTGTAGCCACAGCAAGAGTCCATGGAAAAGACAATAATGCTCTGTGTTAATTGCCATCAAATCACTTCCAGCTCATGATGATCCTATGAATCAATGTCCTCCAAAACATCCTATCCTTAACAGGTCTTGCAAATTAACACTAACGCTAGGAAAAGTTGAAAGAAGCAGGAAAAGAAGCCCCAATATGAGATGGATTAACTCAGTCAAGGAAGCCACAACCATCAGTTTGCAAGAGCTGAGCAAGGGGCTGTTAACAATAGGACGGTCTGAAGATTATTAATTCATAGGGTCACCATAAATCGGAAGCAACTTGTCTTGACCACTCTTAACACACACAGCTAGAACAGAATAGATTTTAACATTTATTTTAAGGTTAAAATGTAGCCTAGTGGACCCCACTTCTCCTTTTAGCCCCAGTATTTTAAGCATTGTAGGGCACTTTCTCACCTCCCTACAGCTCAAAATGCTCCCCAAGTTATACTTTGGAGTTACAGGGGGTGCCCTAACCTGGATGGTCTAAGCTAGCCCAGTATCATCAAATCTCAGAAGCTAAGCAGTCTGTTGTGTATAGAGCAAGTAACCACCAAATTCCACTGTTTTGTTTGGATTGGTTTTTATTGGTTCTGTCATATGTGCATTGCTATTGGCTGGAAGTGAGTTGTTTGTGAAGATTGGCTGGAAATGAATCATCTCTACCTTCTTCCAAACTTGCTAATTATTTATAGATATTGTGCAGAACACAATACTGACTCACTAATCAGTCAAAGAAGCCACCACATTTTTTTCTTTTTGCTGAACTGATCAAAGCAGTAGCTATTTTGACCATTAAGACATATTTTGTCAGGTATCTGATGAAGGGAGCTTTGACTCTCCAGAACCTAGACCTCAAAAATCCTGTTGGTCTCTAAGGTGGTCTGGAGTCAAATCTAGCTGGAGTTAAATCTAGCTGAAATTAACATATTTGTAACGCATGCAAAAAAAAAAAAAAGATTAAGGCAAAATGGACTTCCCCTGCAACTTTTTTTTTCAAAGAATTGTTCCACCCTGCCATTTCCCCCTGCAAATCACAATGTTCTCCTTCACTAATAAGATTTGGGAGAAACACAGAACACATAAATATGGCAGCAGGAAAAAGTCATGCTTTTAAATGGGGAGAGGGATATAAGAGATATTTAAGGAACACAGGTGAAGCAAAGTTGGAAAAAAATTCCTTAGAACACTTGTAAAGTTTTTTAGACATTACCTTTTAACATCTCTGTGAATGTGGTTATTTTCATGTAAATAGCAAATGCCACTGGCTGCACCTTGAGCAATATTACACCTGGTTCTCCAAGGAATTGGTGCAGTATCATCCTTATAAACAAAGGAGACTGAATGTCAGTATTTCTGTTCCCTTTATCCATTTTAATGTTTTATTCTGAGGCTGCTTACAATAAAACATTAAAATCTATAAATAAATCGAGAATACAGAAGTGATGGCAAGCAAACCAATTAGCAGTCTTAGGAAACAAGAACCAATATTTGTGCTCTACAATTCCACACATGCCCCAGTGTGTATACAGTACTCCTATTCATGAAGACTATTCCTTTCACTTTAATAGAGGGCAACTCCATATGCAGAGTTGTGCCCCAGACTCTCAAAAGGGTCCTGAAGATCCTTGGGATATGGGGCTAGTCCTTCAGAACCCTCTTAACCAGTGGTGGGATTCAGCAGGTTTGCACCACTTTAGCAGGACCGGTTGTTAAAATGGTGCTTGTTAAACAACCAGTTGTTAAATTATTTGAATCCCACCACCAGAGGATAATCAGTTTAGAATCTCTCAATCTTTGTAATTGGCCCCTACAGCTGCCCTTCTGGGGTGATGCCTATTGCCCTTGCTCAAACCTCCATAAGTATCCCGATTCAATAAGGAACCTCCTGTCCTACACCTACAAAATTGGTTGAGTGTCTTTTCTTAAAATATCTGTCTGTCGTGCACGTAATAAGTAAGCATTTCACTTACCAGACAAGCTAGTCTGTCAAGTAATGATCCATTGGGCATATAATCATAAACTAGACATGGCTGGTCCAAGTCACTAGAAAAACCAATCAATTCTACTAGGTTCTCATGCTGACATCTGATAGAAATAAAATATATTAGATGTTAGATTCCATATTTCCCAGTATTTAACAACAAAATAAGGGCAGTAAAAGATAACTGCAGAATGAAATTACAGTATTGACCAGCAATATCTACAGGAATTGTGCTCCATCACTGGGAATACTTTTCTCTCATTAAGAATTGAGTAAGGTATAGCATAGTAAAGTTCGTAAGTGTACCCAGGGACTGGATTCTTTATAAATGATAAAATTGGGATCCCTTAAAAGATTGTGTACAAGTTCATAAGTGGAAGACTACTGATAATTACTCTGACAAGCAGAGGCAGAGCTACAAGGGGACCGTGTGTGTGTGTGCACATTGCACCAGGCATGCACCTGGGGGGGGGGGCAGCAAAAATTTTAGGTTTGTTTTTTGTATTTTTTAGTGTTTTTCAGTTTTTGGCCTGCAGGGGGCGCAATGTTTAGGCTAGCAGCACCAAAATTTCAGGGAGTTTTTGAGGGATTCTCCTGATGATACAACCCATGTTAGGTGAGGTTTGGTTCAGGGGGTCGAAAGTGGGTGCTCCCATCCCCCAGTGTTTCTAATGGAAGCTAGTAGGAGATGGGGGCTTCACCTTTGAGAGTCCATAACTTTGGACCCCCTGAACCAAACTTCACCAACCTGGCTGGTATCATCAGGATAGTTTCCTAAAGATATGCTGAAATTGTGATGCTGCTAGCCTCAAAACTGCGCCCCTGCAGGCTGAAAACTGGAAAAACACTAAAAATACAAAAAACCACAAATGAACATGGGGGTAGGGCAGCAAAACTCAGATTTTGTACCGGGCTCCATTTTCTCTAGCTATGCCTCTGCTGACAAGCTGTTGAAACATTAAGGCTGCAAGCTTTTTATTTCAAAGTTGCATTGGAATCAATTGACAGATCCTCTCAGGAAATAAATATAGAATTAGGATTAGAAACGACTTGAGGAGAGGAGCTAATACACCAATAGCAAGTGGGTTTCACGCTACAGGCTTTTAGATGAATATTCAAAAACAATACATACTGTTTTCAGAATCTACTGATTAGCAGCACAGTCCCCCAAACAGGGATGGGTAAGTGTTCAGAAAAGAAAAACAGAAGCTATGTATCTTTTTCTTGGTTGACAGAATTAAAGTTGACACTCCTGTCAAGCATCCTACCACAATTTAGCAGGAAACCCACATACTGTTATGGTGCCCCCAGTATTATATGTAATCTGGTAATTATTGAGATGTTACTGTTAGTATTCCTGATTCTTAGGGCATTAGGGATGATGAAGCTCCATCTTGACTGGGATTCCTACTCCCAAGTTTAATTCCAATAGCTTTCTACTCAATTTCAGTGGAAATTCAAGGAGAACCAAAGGGGAGAACACCTCTCTGTTTCCCCAGAGACATAAGGGGGCAATAGAAACCCTTTCAAAACTAGGTTTGTTTGCTAGTGGAAAGCATATTTTAAAATGCTTTGGCATGTAAAAGCTAATTTTAACAAGCTTACTTATCTGATTTGTTTTGAATAGTAGAGAGATATACTTCTTTGGGGATCTCGCAGAGCTGTCACTGGCCATTTTGGAGGCTGCTAAGCAAAGGCAACAATATATCTGAGCCATTAAAGTCTTAGTTTCTGTAAAGCTAAGTTATGGAGGAGATTCAGGGGTAGATGTAGAGCGTCAAACAGTCTCGTGAAGGAGGACTTGTCAGGGACAGGCCCAGAACTAACAACAGTCATTCAACTTAGCCAAACTTTTCCCAGGGAGAGAAGGAGCTGAAGACAGAAGCAGATAAAAGTAGATTGTCTGGTGAGTTAGAATGCCAGAAAGAAGCAGGAAAAGGGGAGAGTCTATGGTAGATTCCAGAAAAGGGAAATAATGCAGGAGGGGATACAAGGAAAATAAGATACCCTGCAAATCCCTCAGTTCTAAGTTTCTAAAATGAATACTGTAGGTTTGTAAAACTAAGTGTGTGTGTTGGGAGGGGGGGGGAATCAGAATTGTGTACAGATTTTTACATGTTTCATGCTAAGATTTCTACTGCAGCTTTAAAGATACCACTCATTACTCACTTGTATTAAGCACATTTTTTCTGACATTCTCTCCCTCCACCCAAAAAGCTCACTACTTACTTTGCCATGATCGTTATTTCTTGCTCAAACTGCTGCTTCAGGTCTTGAAGGCTTACATCAGCCACCTACATGGGAAATTTAAAAAAAATTAACTGGAAACTCCAAAGTAAAGATCCATGGTATCTGAAAAAACAGACCAATTCCAGACTGGGACCCACAACATGAAGCCTTCATACACAGATAATGTTATATACTGCACAGAAACACTCTTCTGCCAAAAGGTCTTTGAGCACTACATCGAGGAAACCTGGACTGTGAAATACAGAATTCTATGGAACTCTTAATGAAACAGAGGCCAAATCTTGAAACGCCAACTGCAAAGTAGTTAATTAATCAGAGGGTTCAAATAGATTGTACCATCCTTCTTACAATAATAGTGAGCATACAGCTTGAGCCAGTAGCAAATGCATCAAAATTCTTTTCCCCACAATATACACACTATTTTCTCTAAAGGAGCTATGCTCCTTTGCCACTGTGAGTTGGCAAAGGCACATTCACAATCTGGCATTAGAGAATAGAAATCATTTTACAAACTCTGCTTCTTTAGGGTTATAAGACATCCTTGTCCCAATAAACTGCTTTAGGGAGACTTATTCTGGATAAGGGTGGGCAACATGCTTCTGTTAGACTGCTTTTGGTCAGATACGGAGCATGGTGCACAAGGCTAATCTCTGATTGATTTTCAAATCACTTCCATAACTTCAGTTCTACAGTTCTCTGTGTGAGATACATAGTACTGCATGAAAACAATACACACAATATATAAATAGTGATATCAAGTTGCAACAACATACAGCACAAAGTTTTTTCACTGCCACGGTTCTGCCATTAATGCATCCTTTGTACACAACTCCAAAGCCTCCTTCACCCAGTTTGTTACCACCGGCGGATACCATTCGATCATCAAAGTTATTTGTAACACTTTGCAGCTTGTGAAACAAAAAACTCTGTAACCCTGAAACGAAATAGGAACTTTTCATGTGACATGAGTGGAAATGTCAATTTTCTTTTAATGATCTCTAAAATGATTTTGAATGAAAACATAACTTCACCATAACGTCATTGCTCAACATCAACAGAGCAGAAAACCTGGGATAGGTTGGAAAAGGGGAGGAAGAATTCAACTTTGAATCAGATTTTCTATCCCAACTAGGGGGATTTTGCATCTTCACTTTACATTCTGGTTTCCCAAGCTGCTGAAGCTCATCCACTATAAAAACTTGGTTAGTATTAACCAATGGTGCTAAAAGAAAGTCAGGAACTAAGTCAGCACCTACATATTAATATACTGATCATTTACTCTACCAGATGGTTATGATATTTGAATATTAATTTGGTCCAAGCAAGCATTGGATAAAGAAACATCAAGCAGTTCCAAAAGTACTGTTTCACAATAGTATTTTTTATATCGTGACTGCAAGTTGTGAGCTTCAATGGCCTATGCACATAACCTATATGATGTAAAGCTGCAGCATGGAGAGAGGACCCCCCACCCAAAATTGTTCAAGGCACTAATTAAGCAAATCAACAAAGATATATCTGTGTTTCACTATCCCCAACTTAGACTCTGATACAAGTAATACTACATTCTCAGGAATGAATAAGAGAAGAACAGAAAATAATGTGTGACAAGAGACTCACAGGGAAGGGGGAATCCCATCTTCTTGCTTTCCCTTTTTGCTGCCATTGCTTATTTTGATTCCTTTGCTCTCCTCCATCCCATTGCTGGTTCTTCTCTCCCTTCTCTTGCTTGTCCCCTCTCTGCTGCTGCTTCCTCCTCAGCTCACTCAGCTATGTCACCTTTCTCATCCTCTTCACTGCCTCACCTGCCTACTTGCCATCCCACCCACTCACTTGCTGTCCTGCCTGCTTACCCGCGACACCACTTTCATAGCCTCTCCCCACATTACTAGCACTGATTATAGTCCTTCAGAACAGGATTTCAAAATCGATATTTAATTTAATTTTTATTTTGCCAATTCCTGTTAACTCTTCTGTTTTGTTTTGGATTTTTTTGCCAAACTGGGTTGTACAAACCTCTTCCAAATCCATATGGCCCCAGCCTGTCAGTTTCTCAATCCATACCCTGATGCCTAGCTCAGTATTAAATACAGAATGGAAAGCACCAGCTACCTACCTGAGTCATTCAAATGCAAAGTGTTCTTTTCTGTCACTAGGCTACCAGAAGCCACAGCAAGGTGCCCAACATCTGGAGTCGAGAATGGCACTACAGATATCATTTGTTCTTTCTTTAAAGGAGTTTTTAGGTCACATTTTGGCATAGTTTCTTGTAAAGGTAATGTCACTGTAGCACTGTCTGCCACACTTACAGAGTCTGTCAGTGAAATAAAAAGCAATCCAAAAACAGTTTCCAGTTGAAAATAAAGTTCTATATTGTGAAACATGCATAAACCACAACAACAAATAAAACATGGAATACATCATGCTGTAATGGTTTCAATCTAATGGTGCAGTTCAATCAGGTTGATCATATCTGGGAATCAGAAACTACCAGAAATAAGCATAATTCCACAATTGTATGTTATCTGGATGATAAGGAGAATTTACAACAGAGTAGAAATTCTTCCATGGTGGCATCATGCACACACGCACATGCGCACACACACATGTATAAATACTTGCTGGATCAGACTGAAGATTCCTCTAGTCCCAATATCTTTGTTTCTGATAATAGCCAGGCAGATGCTTCCCTGTTTGTCTGCTTCATAAATACATAAGAGCTCTGCTTTAGTAGACACACTGTCCAGCTGATCTGGCCTCCTGTTTTACACAGGCCCTTTCCGCATGGACCAATTAAACTGGGATAACCCCGGTAAAACCCAGGTTGGGGGGGAACTTTGCACGGGTCCTGATCCTAACACGGATCCACTCCGCGTTTTCCCCCCAACCTGGGTTGTTCAAGAATTGTGTTATGTGTGATTCTTTTGTTTTAATGTGCCTCGCAGCCATGGCCGAGTGAACAGTCACGGCTGTGAGGTGAGTTAGAACAAGAGAATCGCACATAATACGATTCTCAAAAAACCCTTCCTTGTGAGCCATGCAGGGGAAATGGGGGGGGGGGGAGTGGGTCCTGCCTGCCTGCAGGGAAGAAAAAAAAGATGTGCCTTTGTGTGAAGGTGTGCACCCTGGCCAATGCGTTGGCTGTCCATGGGACAGCCAGCCTTGTGAAGGGGCCAGGGCAGGTTCATGAAACCTGCCTTTCCCTCACTTTTATTGGCCCGTGCGGAAAGCGCCACAGTCCCACCAATTACTCCAGAGGGTCAACAACAGGGCATACAAGCAGAAGTCTTCCCTTGATGTTGCCACCTGGCACTGGTATTCAGAGGTTTACTGCTTATGAACATGGAGGTGCATTTTAGTCACCACGTCTAGTAGCCATTGATAGACCTACCCTCTATAAACTTGTCTAATCCCTCTGTAGAGCCATCTATGGCTATAGCTATCACTACATCCCCTGACACCAACTTCCACATCTCAATAATTCATTGTGGAAAGAGGAGGAGGAGAACATAGTGGACTTGTCAATGTTTTCTGGACTCAGAGGTAGAGCACCTATTTGGCATATAAAAGGTTCCAGGTTCAATCCCTGGCCCTGCCAGTGGAAAAGGTCAGAGCTTAGTAGATGTCAAAATCTTCTAGCTAAGACACTGGAGAGCTGCTGCCAGTCAAGAGAGGGGTCTGATTCAATGTAGGGTAGCTTTGCATGCTTTCTGTGCCTGCCCTGCAAGTTCTGCAGTGTCGGGGATGCACTGTCAAGATCTACTGTTGTTTATGTTATGTTTGCCAAATATTCTATTACTTTCAGATGGAGGTGGAGCTCTCTGTAGCACCAACATGTTTTGTACCACAGCTGCACCTACCTACTAAACTTCATCACAACATTCCCTGATTTTTTATCCAGTGTCAACATAAAAATAAAGCAAAACATTCACACATGCTTAACTTAGTAATCAGATTTTTTTTCTCATGACTATCGTACAAAAAACTACAAAGGACAAAATTATTAAAATAAAACACAATTTCCATAGGTGCTATGAGGATCAAGATTACCTGGAAGTAAAAGGCTGGCTGGTGTTAAAAACTGATTTCTAATCAGCAGATCCACCAGATCACTAACTGTACAGTTTACTGTTCCCCAATCATAAAGCAATTCACAGGTGGGACTCTTTCCTGTATGCTTTAATGCTTCAAATCTCCTAAAAAGTACAAACACGTTTACAGTCAAAGACAATGAAGTGAATTAGAAGAACCATATAATATTCTTTGTCATATTTAAAGGTTAAGGTTTTAAATAAAACTGAACTCTTCTCATAGCTATCATTACACATTTCTCTTTAGCAGCAGCGTCTTCTAAAACTGAGCAATTTCCAAGAAAGAGATCATATTCACTTTAGAGTTTTGGGATAACTAACCAGCATTAAGAGATTCAAAACGTGCATACACACACTTATTACAAATGTGAAATGAATCGCCAAATATTTGCACTGAAACTCTTGTGATAATGTGCTAAGTGAAATTTCAAGTGCATCTTCTTATATTATGTAAATAGAGCTGGCCTCCTTGTCGTCCTCCCCCTCCCAACAACTAGAGGGCAAAGGAAAAACAGAATTAAGAGGCTTGCTTTCCTCCAATAAAATGACCATTGATTTATTGCTGCTAGGGGACAAAAAGTAAGATGACCAAGACTGCAAACCCAGGAATACTTTCTAGGAAGAAAGCCCCAGAAAGACATTTTTTCAAGCAAACAGGTCTTAAGACTGAGACATAAGAGTCATAATACTGTTGTTTGCCTTTGCAAAGCAACCTATTATCTAAGCATACCATCACTCAAGAAAATCGACAAAACACTGGATCCTAAGTAGGGCAAGTGGGATCATGTTAGTGGAAGCAAACTGAACTGCTTCCCCACCACTCACTGCACACTCCTTTGTCCCACAAACTGATGCTCGCTTTGCATCAGGAAAGGAGAGAGTGGCAAAAATCACCCCATTTTGTTCCACAAACAGAGAATCTGCTCTGTCAGAGAAGGGACTGCACTGCCATAAGAATGGCACTATAGGATCCAGGCCAATGTGTTTGGTAAGGCGTGATGAGGAGCTATAAAGAGTTAAAACTAAGAAGAAAGCAAGCAATTAGAAAGTAATTCAGTGTGAGAAAGTACCTTATGAAGATGAAACTTACAGGAAAGAACTTTCCTATGAGAAGACAAAGATAAAGTAAATGTGAAAGTAAATGTGAAAAAGATAAAAGACTGTCTTGAAAACTGAACTCTTTGAGAAGGATATCCCATTACATGAATGACCTATAGAAGAATAGTAACTTAACTGCTTTCAAAGTTTTAATACTAACACAAAAGCATTTTCATGCTTATTAGCCCTCCAGTCATTCAGTGGATGCACAATACTACCTTATATGCATTTGGTTGTATCTGTCTATACCAGATGGATCTTTTATATCTGCTGCTAGTTTCTTCCACCCTTCCTGTGGATCAATGAAATCTGCCAGTTGCCTCATCATGCTGTAGCCAAGGCAGCGTACATATGTTGAAGGTGTTATGGAGTTGTTCATCTCTTAGTCCTACAAAATGTAAAACAATCTGCTTTTAAGCAGTTAAAACTCTCCTTCGGTCCCTGCAATACCTTTATGTACAACTGTCACAGGTTTCTAAAAGAAGTGAAGACAAGTCATAATCACACTATGCTTACATATTTTCAATAAAGGTAAAGAGGTCTGCACTTATTTACAGGTATTTATTGCTTCTTAAAAGAAAAAAAGATACTGCTGGTTACCCTTCTATGTGATTTCGTTTATTTTCTTCATTAGTGTCTCTTTTCTCGATCTTAAAAAAAAGAATGACTTCTTCCTCCCAGTAGCGTTTGGATTGATGTTATAAAGAGAAGAATCATTCTCCTTTATTGAACCATCACATACTAAATACTTTGGAGCCAAAAAATTTTTTCACTACACTGCAAATCCTGGATCATAGCACAAGCACAAACCAGGGCTGGCAGGAATGCTGAACCAGCATTCAAGGCTGTATTTAGTGGTTCCAGGTTACGTTTAGATGCCTAGAAACACAAGACTTCATGATTAACCACAACATATCATGGTCAAAACCCCAATATTTAGATTTCCCAAAATTGGCACATGGTTCGCTAAATCTGAAAATAAGGCACCAGAGACGATTGTTAAACACTATGTTGAACATTACAATAAAACATGTTCTGCTGACATATAAAGTTCTTTTTAAGGAAGCAGAAGTTATTCCTTCTCTCTCCCCTCCCCCCAGTAAGGACATACAGGAAAAAAGTCACTTAAGGCTTCATCGCTGTAGCCCAAAACATTTGACCATCCTACACCACTCAAAATAAAGACAGCTAAAGAATGGTAGATTTCCCTACAACTTTTCTGCTTATATTTATCATCAGGGCTGGGGGGTCTAATCCGAATCACTCCCAATTGCACGTTGAAGACTAACAGGCTCCATTTCAGTATCTTCTTTAGGAAGTTAGCATTTGATGACCTGAGCTCCAAAACTGTGCTGATTTGGAATAAATTGTGTCATACTTTAAAATACGATTGGATTCCCGATTAATCTGCAGTAGTAAGTGGTTGAGCAGGCAAAGGCAAAGAGTGGAAATTGCTTCCATTTAATACATCTAGAGCAAAGGACATATACTCATGTAGAAATTACAGGCCTGCCCAGGGGAAACTCACCTACCGGGCTGGTCTCGAACCCCGAAATCAGAAGCGCTTCCTACATGTCTCCGAATTACTCAAACTCGGAACTTTCCCGTCTTCATTCCCTTTAATACTAGTCCTCCCCTTTAAGAGATACGCATGCGCCGTCCGCATCTCCATTCACGAAGCGTCACTCCGACGGGAAGGCAAGCGAGGCTTCCGAAAGCTGAGTTGAAGGTACGCAGACTGTGCGGAGCGCGTCACGGCGCTTCCTCCCTTGCGCTCTCCTCTTTCCTAGTGCGGTTGTGTGTTGGTGGTGCGGTCTTTGCCTGCCCGCTGTGAATGGAAGCGTTGCGATGGCAACTGTAAACTCGGAACTGCCAGTTAGGAGTTAGCCCCCACTATTCGCTGTGCTGTAGAATTTATTTCTGCGTGAACGAGCAGAGCTGTAGAGGGGCTCGCCTCGCGCTTGTGGATTCTGGCTTATAGGCGGAAGACCACGGGTTTAAAATGTGGCTGCACTGTTTTAAAACAAAGAGTCTTGTGACAGAAGCTTCCCTGAACCGAAGTCCATTCACGACATCTGTAAAAGCGTCAGAGCATTTCCGGTAATTCCTTACAACGTGCTGTTGACACTGTTTTAACTCATTAACTATTACCTAACACATTGAATAAGGTACTTTCATTTGGATTACAATTGAGTGTAAACACATTCCAGTTCAGTCTTACACTGATAAATTTATTTTGTTTCGCTGTTCTTAAAACAAGAGCAATACTAAACTGCATTCTGAGAAAATCGTTGAATTGTAAGCACAGTGTTCAGGAGGGCAGATGTCTCAATTTGTTTCATTTATAACACAGCTTTTTCATTGAAACTCAAGGCAGATTACAGAATCAAAACACAATAGAAACACTGCAGATAAGGCCAATAGTGCAATAAAACTGGATTACAATATTGGAGAACAGTGCACTAAAACAATAAAATACAACCAACAGTGCAGGAAACATGGACTGTAAAATTAGAGTGTTGTAATTAAACAGCATAATATATTCAATGAACAAAACAATGAGGAGTAGTGGGTTCAAGGTGAAGGAAAAGAGATTCCACCTAAACATCAGGAAAAATTTCCTGGCAGTAAGGGCTGTTTGACAGTGGAATGCACTACCTTGGAGTGTGATGGAGTCTCCTTCTTTGGAGGTTTTTAAAGAGAGGCTGGACGAACATATGTTGGGAGTGCTCTGATTATGTGTTCCTGCGTTGCAGGGGGTTGGACTTAATGGCCCTTGTGGTCTCTTCCAACTCATAAAATCATAAATTCTGACACCAACTCTTTCTAAGTCAGTTCCCTCAGTTGTACCCACATGTCCAGAAGATAAATTAGCTCTGCTGTAAGGACCTGGGGGAGGAATTCTCTCCCTAGAAGTAAATTCCCCTCCTGGCCAGAGTATGGTCTTTCTTTCCCAAGTACTCTCCTCCTGCCAAACCACAGGCCTTTCACAGATACTAAAATCATCTGCTGTCTTTGGATCTCAGAGCTCAACTTCTTTGAATCTTGTCTGAAGCTCTAACTCCTAAAACTTCACCCACTCACAGCCTGTCACTCACAAAATCAGACTCTGTGAGGGATTAATGCTTTTACATTCTGGCTTTTCTACCTGTTTTTTAGATGTTACAACATTTCCAATTCTATGTCTATCCGCAATATTTATATAGCAATTGTCTTATAGTTGCATTGATCTTTTCCTCTTTTGACAGACAGTATAATACTGGAATGGAAGAAGACTCTTGCAGGCCATTCATGTTTTACTCTTCCTCTTACGTGAATGATCACGTTGGCTTTTGTGGAAGTATAAAACAATTGCCGAGTGACTTTGTAGTAACAGAAATTGATACATCGGGCCAGTTAGTTAATGAAATTGCAACAGATCACAAGAGCAAGGAAACCTCACCAGAACAACTTAAGATCTGCCAACAGGATTGCAAAAGACCACAGCTGAGCTCTTCAGATCTATGTATAGAAGAGGAATGTTGCAGTGTTCCAGATGACAGTGCTCTGTGTGCAGCAGAAGGTTTTCCGCCCTCTGCTAGTGGTGCTGAAGATTTTGAAGACAGTAATGTAGTTGCTTGTCAGCTTGACAAAGTTGCTACGCTAGACTCCTTGCTAGATGACACTGTGCGTGAGCAGCTAAGGTTATTTGCTTGTAATGTGAAGGATGCATGGAAATCTAAATCTGAGCCAGCACTTCATCCTTCTGATTTCTCCCTTGGTCTAATACTTGATAAGAGGATTCGTGCCAGCTTGCATTGTGCCATAAGACAACAGTATCCCTGTTTGATCACCACTGCAAAACGTGGTGAAATTGTGGTGAAAGCAAACCAAGCTTACCAGGAACTCTGTCACTTAGTGTCTGAAGAGGAAGCATGTGGTTTTCTAAAATTTTTAGATGCCAGAATACAAGGTTCAAAGTTTGCTTTTAGACCTGATGGAGATAAGGAACACCGTAAAAAAATTCACCATTTTATCAGTAAAAAATTTGGAAAGATGGTAGAAACAAAGTCATTTCCTGACCCTCAGCAAAATGCTGTGGTTGTGGTAAGGTTTCATGAGAGATATGGTTCCCGAAAAAGGACTAATGCTGATCGTGGAGAGAAACAAGAAATATACACAGGTAAGTATGTTATCAAGACTTTCTTGGAAAATAAATCTACTTATTACTTCCTTCTATTAAGCGAGAAATCTTTCTCAGATTTCTGGCAGAGAAAGATCCCACACTTAGATGTGAGTCATTGGATCCAACCCCTAGTCAATAAATGTGAAGTTATGCTGATTTAAGTCCATAGCCAGAAATTTCATGATGAAAGGTTGCAAAAGTATACACTGAAGGATATACTGTAAGTCAACTTCCAACAGCAAAAATTAAATATGGTTGATATGCTTAAACTTTATTAATTTAATTTTGATATTACCTTCCGGGCACCCATTCTTATATAGGCCTAGATTGTAGATTGTAGGTGGTACTGGTTAATTGGTATTCCATTAAAAACTGAGACTGATTGAGTGGGATCCTTTAAGCCAACAATGGAAGGCCATGATGCTACAGGATTTCACTTTCCATCCTATATGGAGGCCTTTCTAACCTGGGGAAGGTTTATTCCTGAGGATAAGGCTAATACCTTATGGGATAATAGCTATGTGGGATGGATAGCTGCAGTGGGAATGAGGGGGAAACAGTATCACCTATTTTGCATTTTGTTTCTGTATAATATAAAATTATCTAAACAATTGCCCAACAGTGTTTCATTCCAATATATGGTAAGTGTAAGAGCCCTCTAAAACGTTAGCAAAAGGAAGATTCTGTCAAAATGGAAATGTGTCTTTCTGAAAAAAGCTACATTCATGGTTTTTGTTAAGGGAAGGGTGAGTAGGACAGCAACAGGCAGTATTTTGCTCTATGATTTCCTTGAGAATTTGATGTCATGCTTTTTAATTTCTTTGTTTTTAATTTTTTTTAAAATTAGGAAATGTAGAGCATTGAAAGTACAATAAATCTGTAACGGGGTGATTCGCTTTCAGACATTGCTCTGCGCTCATGTTTCTATAGGCTCTAGGGTTTCTGGCACAATAGACAGGTAGATGGGTTGCTTCCGGATGGCTTTTCCACTTATGAAAAAGGGAGAGTATACCCTGGATACCCTTTTGTAATCCAAGAAAGTTATGTTAGTGGATCATGGTACAAAAGCCATATTAAAAGGGAGAAGAATTTGGTGGAATCAAGCAAAAAGGCTGGCTGAATCCAACCTTGTTTTGCGGAAGAAACGATAGTGGTGATGGAGGAAGCCTTGTTTTAATTAATACAATGGAAAAAGCCAGAGTTCCACCTGCCTTCAAGTCATTCCATCAAACACACAAACTCATCCCTTAATACATGGTAAGTTGATGTGTATGATGTGTATGATGTGTATGATGTGTAACAAATAAAGAAATGCATAAGCCCAAAAATACTCCCTTCATCTATTTGCACTGTTGGCATTAAAAGCAGAATTCCCTGGATTCTGCCATTTTTTCTCCATTGAAGCTTGACAGTAGAATACTAATTCTAAATTCATTGAAGTGACTGTGCACATAAAAATGTTGTTCTGATGGGGATTGCACTGCAAAAGTCAAACTGGATCTGATGGTGTATTTGTGGTTGCCACAAAGGTGCCGTTGCCATTTTAAAGTAAATTTAAAATTCCTTGGCAATTGAGTGGAGTAGACTGAAGGGATTTTGTTTTCCTCACGCATACCTCATCAAGTGCCAAAGCCCCATCTGTTACAGCTTTGTGTAGTGGCAGCATATAATGTGGTGATTTTGCAGTTTTGTGGTAGAGTGGCAGGATTTAAATATTTTAGACAAATAAATAATACTTGTATGTGGTAGATGTCATTATTAGTTCATGAGACTTCTATGATTCCCAGTAAGCAGCTGCAGCCAAAAACTGATAAGTTCCTTATATCAGAATATGAATACTCAAGCCAGCTGCTCCATTGTTCTCAAACAAGCTTGTTTAATCTGTAATTTCCCCCAAACTCCTTTTGAAGCCAACTTTCTTGTATTGGTATATTATGTACATCTGTGTATTCATAGAGTAGCTTTATCATAATATTATTTGCAGCTGTCACTCTTCGGAAAGAGAACCTGGAAACTCTTGAAGCAATTGGCTATTTGTCTTCTGAACTTGGTATTCTGTCTTCAGACTTCAGTTACGCAGGCATTAAAGACAAGAAGGCTATTACGTACCAAGCTATGGTTGTGAAGAAGGTAACTCCTAAAAGGTATTAAATGCATGTTGTGCCTCTAAAACGGAACAAAACTTAATAATGTGCTGGGGAGGGGGACAAAATAAAAATATTTTTTCATTTGGTGGAAGTAACTCTTGGCTGGTGACTCCTGCTGTATAGCAATACTTCTCAGAATCACATGAAGAAAGGGGTTGGTATGCCATCCTTAGGGGGTTTAATGGTTACATGTTACCATACAGCACATGGACAGCTAGTTTATCCTATAGTCTGCGCTATAGCAGAAAACACTGGGGATTAAAGAAACTGTTTCAAAGAGTTCCTTCTTTGATATTTCTTGGAAATTATCTTCCTTATTTTCAAATTATTGATTAGCTGTTCTTTGAAAAATGTGTTCATGCTATAATTAGGAATTTAGCAAACTGGTATTATGGTGCTGGTTTTAGAGATGTCAGTGGAGCTCAACTCTTCATTTACAGTGATATGGTTCTTGGGCTCTGATCTCTGAAAATCTGTTGTTCATTACACAGAAACTTTGTACCACAACACTTTCAGCCATAATGCTGAATCACCTAGCAGCTTTGCTCTGGCAGGCATTAGCCCAAGAACCATATCACCTGTATCATCTGTGCAGGACCAAATACCTTGGTGCAAAAATAGTGTTTCAGACCAGTAGTAAGACTTGTGTATGAACATTTATCAGTAAGTGACACATTGATAGAACTTGTTCATATCAGTATTTTCAATAGCCAATGAAGTATCTTAACCTTTAAGTGATCCCATAGCAGGACCCAAATTGAGCACTATACCAATTGATCCTAAACTTACTAAAAGTAGGGGTAGAATTACATATCTCTCTGTGTTAGCTTTTGTCAGCTGCAGCCACGTATTGTCTGTTCTCTTGTTTCTATGAACATATAAAATAAATTTCCACAGATGATAGGGATTTCCAGCATCAAAGTGTAACTTTCTTGTCTTCTTCCTCCCTCTGCAGCCCCTTGTGCCTTTCCAAAATGCTGCTTCTGGGGGACAGAGGACTCCCAGGGAAAACAGGAAGGAATTGTCAAAGGCCTGCAGAAGAAGGGATGAATTGTCAAAATGTGTACACACATTCTTGTCAGCAGAAAGATTCTGCTTTGAATCCATAAGGATTCAACTAAACTCATCTTGTAACGTATAGGGTTTTTCAGATCTTGTAATCTGTTCTTCCTCGCTGTTCCAGTGGGGAAACTATAGGTCTACTGAATTTAAAAGTGCTTCACTTTGGGATTTAAAAGTGCTTCACTTTGGCTGGCTAATATTCATCATTTTAAGGCCAGGGACAGGACAGAATGTAGCAAGTGAAAATTGTCTCTGGATTCTGAACTCAAATGCCTCTGGCAGGAATTTATACGGCTTTAATTCCAATTGTTCATACTGCATTTGTTTTTCATATTCCATTTGTTCTCACGTCTCAGTATGACATCCCTCTTCTCTTCTCATTCTTCTTCAGAATTTTTGGTGGGATTTTCTTGTTGGTTACATTTGTTTAGATCTTTCTTTCTTTCAACACACAGCCAAGTGTTCATGTGATACTGGGAAAACATTATCACAGATATCTTTTAAATGTTTAGCCCATGCAACATGTATCTGGGCCATGCATTTTTTAATGAAATCTTATACTTTTAGGAAAATATATTTAAAATATTATGTAGCGTCTAGTTTTAACAACTTATTTTTCCCACTAGAACAGGATATGACATTTCTTGTTTTCTTTGTGCAGACTGAAAGAACTTGCAAAGTCAATTGAGAAAAAGGGAATATGTGTGGCTAATGTACGCTCTGCAAGTCAGCCACTTAGGCTTGGTCAGCTGCAAGGAAATCACTTCAGTATCATTCTGAGAAATTTAAAACAGCACAGCAATGACTATTCGGCAAACCTAAAAGAGAGAATATTGGAAGCCATTGAGAATGTCAAGGTAAAAAAGGGTAGTAAATGCCATCTCTAGCCTTTATCATTCCAGTTATTTCCATGTATTGTGTATAAATGCTGAGTATTCCAAAACTCCATTTAACTTTTCTTTCTAATGTGTAGAAAAATGGTTTTATCAACTACTATGGACCTCAGCGATTTGGTCAAGGACAGAACATTCAGACTGATAAAATTGGATTGGCTTTGCTGAAAGAAGAGCTGGTATTTTTCAACCTATACTAAATAATATCTAATTATTCTTCTCTGTAACTTAATAGTCAACTTAATATGTCCTTCCAGTTTGACTGAGACAGCTCCAATTTATCATAGAAAACCTGTTTGGAAAGCAGTTGATCACTCAGGCTCAAGCAAAGAAACTGACAAAATTATTTTAGATGCAAATACTTTTATTTTTTCCCCTCAAATACTTTTATTTTTTGCTCCTCAAAACATTTCCCCTGGAAGCTTTTAAGTTAAATGCAAATCACATGTTTTTACAATAGGCCAGTTCTCTCTACTATTCCAGCTAAGAGAGAGAAAGATGAAGATTAAGACAAGAAGAAAATAAGAGTTAGAGGACCTGATGGATAAAGAGAGGAAGAGGTAACAGTGGGCCTTCAACAAGGGGGTTGTAGGGATAGGGAGATGACAGGCATGAAGACCTCTCTAAAGCATTGCCTCATTCATTTCTTGGTAAATAATCAAAGAAAGGGGAAAGAGCCTTTCTCATTCCTCCTTTTCCTTCTTTAGCAAATTAGTAGTTCCCAAACCTAAAGGCTACTGCATTTGTTCTTTGGATTTAGAGATTGCTCCCTAGTGTCGGTTCAAGGTCATAGTTTGCAAGAACTAAGCAACTGCCAGAACCTAGATAAATCATTTGGTTAACTTTTAAAAAATAAAGACAAAGATTCAATGAATTCTGAACATACTTTGCAAATTTTTCTTGCTACCCAGTGACAGAGAATTAATGGCTCTATATGAGGTTGCACTAATTGGGGACCATGGTTCAGGCTGAGACTTGTCATAATGATAGCTGAATGTTTCTGAATGCATGAAGGGGACTCTTTCAAGCATGAACAGTTTCCTTCACCAAATTAGCAGCCACTTTATGAATATTTAGCATAACTAGTAATTGTGTTTGCTTCAATTGTAGGTCAAAGCTGTAAAATTGTTTTTCACACCAGAAGATACAGATGAACCTGTAAATAAGGCAAAAAAATACTTTCTTCAGACTGGTAAATATGTCCATGTAATGTAGTACTGAGGGGGAAAGGAATTTGACTATAAGATTGCTACTGCTAATGTTCCCAAAAGTTTAGTTTCCTATCACTGGATGTGAAAACATGAGAACATCTGCAATGTTTGCTTTTTATACTTCTGATCATATGGAGATACAGGGTTGCTGTTGTGGTTTTTTTTACATATTGTTCCGAAATTGAGAGAGAAGAACTGTCATGGCTGTAAAAACTGCAAGAAAAGTTTCCCAAGGTTTCCTAATTTTTTTTTTATTACAAAAGTACAGATCTTAATCTGTTCATAGCTTTCAAAAGTACCAGAAACACTGCATGGGAGACCTTTAAGCCAGAACGGGCCACAGTCATCTTCCCTTGAAAAGACGGTGTCTTTTAGCTGGTGTGGTTCAAACCGCACAGACAATGCCACTTTTCCCGTCGCCTCCACTGACCTGCCTGTCCAGCGTCACTCTGGAGGTCTCTGACCCGGAGCAACACTGGACAGGCAGGTCAGTGGAGGTGATGGACCAAAGGCTCTCCGGTGTGATGGATTTGCAGGGTTGCTCGCACACAAGTAGTTTCCGAGCCTCTACCGCCACTGTGCGGAAAGGGCCTCAGTATAGAATTAATGGACACATTTTGAATTCCCTCTGCCTCTCCTGCATTCAGAAAGCTTTAATTACTTGGAACAAAAACGTATTCTTCAAACATTCTATATTTGAAGTTGAGTAATTATGTGGAAATATCTTGGGAACAAAAATATCTGTTTTTACACATGGCTTGCTGAAAAAAGCAGTAGACAAGGGAAGATGCTTCCCACTGCTTCTCAGATGGTCATGCCCTCCCAGCCTCTTTTGCAAAGAGGAAATAGCAGCCAGGTTCTGAGACCGTGTACTTTTACCCTTAATCAGATTTTCTCTTTTTCAGAGGATGCAAAGGGCGCCCTTGCAATGCTGCCCGACTTTAAAATAAGAGAAAAAATGTTACTCCGTGCACTAAATCGCTATGGGATAAATCAAGAAGGTTGTTGCCGAGGATGGCTCAGCATTCCTCATTCTATGCGTATCTTATATGTTCATGCATACTGTAGTAAAATTTGGAATGAAGCTGCTTCCTACCGGATTAAGACATATGGAACAAAAGTCATGAATGGTGATCTGATCTTTGCTGAAGAAAGTGCTGCAAACTCTTCACAGAATGGCAAGGTAATATGTGAGCTCAGAAAACAATGATAAAAGCCAGAACAGAAATGTATGCCAATCGTATATTTCACATTTTAAAGTAAATGGTGATCTTTTAACTCCATTTCTATATTGATCTTAAGATCTCTCTTTTTTTTACATACCAGGTCCATGTAGTAACATTTGAAGAAGAAATGGCCAATAAATATTCAATAAATGAAGTAAGTTTAGTTAAAAATGTACCTGGAATTAATAAAGGAATGCTGGGTTAAGAATGGTTATTGTGTTAATAAGTACAATTTTAGTACAGTCTTGACTTTATTGCTGGAAAATATTCATAGAAAAAAGACATAGAGCCCCATCCAAAAGGGGTGGGGCGGGGGAACTGCTTGTGGAAGTGGCATAGCCCTATGGCGGATTTGCCATCCCTGGGGCACTTGCCCTGGTGTAGGGGTGATTCCACTAGTGTGCAGCTGCCAGGGCACTCTTCAGTGTTGGGATGTGGTGCTGGATGCTGGACCAGCATTACAGGGCTCTTGCCACCACTGCCGTGCTGGTTGCAGGCCAGGGGCATGGCCAGGGGAGGAGCTGACATTGCTGGCATTAACGCCAATGAGCTGCACTTCAGACTTAAGCCACCAAAAAGATGGCATAAATCTGTTGGGCCCCATTGAGGCTTCTTGGCAGCAAGGAGGCTTTCTCACTTTGCAAGTCTCCTCACACTTTGGGGAAGCCTCTATGGGAGTGGCTTCACAACCCCACCACATCAGTTTGGATGGG
The DNA here is from genome assembly GCF_021028975.2 of Sphaerodactylus townsendi. Classification (NCBI taxonomy): domain Eukaryota; kingdom Metazoa; phylum Chordata; class Lepidosauria; order Squamata; family Sphaerodactylidae; genus Sphaerodactylus; species Sphaerodactylus townsendi. The sequence continues at coordinate 65,625,916 of NC_059430.1, forward strand.
GCTGATAATGTTCTAACAAAGATCTCTTTTTATGGAAATACAAGCTTTAGAAATGTTCTGAAGCGTTTTCCTTATTTCATGAAGGACCCTATGGCGATTTACCCATTGGGTTTAGAAAGTTGTAATTTTGTTTAGCACTATACTGCTAGTATGTTCACACTTTTGAGCACTTGAAGCCTTTCTGTGGATGTTCCTCCGAATATGTGAATGATAGGGCAGGACAAGTAGAGGTGATCTCACTGCCTCCTATGTGCATATTCTTTATGCTTTTAAAGGTTTGCACAGCCATACAGATGTAGAATGTGTTTGGCTTAGTTATCCCACCCCCATTTTATCTCTTCTTCACGCTGACTCCCCCTTATGTGCTCAAGCAGATCTTCTAGAATACCTTTTGAATTGGAATCCTGTCTTAATCACAGAAAATACTCAGTTCATATTACTTTTGTGTTCCCAAAGATTATTCTCCCAATGGTTGGTTACAACATTCAATATCCTGCTAACAAAGTTGGAGAGTGGTACCATGAAAGACTGGCCAGAGATGGACTTCAGGCATGTACGTTTAGACTTCCTGCACTACAGCTGAATGTGCCTGGCTGCTACAGGCACATCTTGAAATATCCTCACAATCTGTCATATAGTTTCCTAAAAGACAAAGAAAACAAAAAAGTTACTGGAGACAGTCCCGTAGAGGATTCAGTCACTTCTCTCTGTATGTCATTTTGGCTTGATCCATCATGTTATGCTACTGTTTGCTTGGGGGAAATCATGAAATGTGACATTTGAAGAAGAAATGTTCAGCACTCCTTGACAGGGATATGGTGAACTTATTGAAACTGGCATAACACCCATGAGAGACATTTGCTTGGGAATGCTTTGGGATTTGGAGCAATAATATATCTAACAAGCTGCCTCTGGAGTTAGACTAATTTTGTTTTGCTACTATTGTTGAGGATTACAGTAATCCAAAACATACACACAATAAAGAACTGTAACATAAATGGTTAAGTTATTTTCTATTTTTTGTTAAAACATTTATAAAGGTTACCTCAGTTGCAAACAGTCCAACCAGGACAAAGTTGCCAGAACAGTAATTATGAGTTTATAATGGTTTCACAGCCAAAGAAAAGCTTTGAATATTTTTACAACAGCCATTTTAGCTTATCAGCAAAAGTTCAGTATATTTTTGTATAAGATACAGCCATATGTAAACTAGAGATGCCAAGTGAAATAGAGCTTACTTCCTTTCCTTGTTTCAGTGTAAAGCGGGCAGGATAGGGTGAGGAGCAGCTGTGTGCCTGAACTGTGTCAAAGTGGGAGGGTGGTTCTTAGGTCCAGGAGCAAATTCAATTCAGACAGGAATTTTGAGTTTATACCGCACATATTTTCCTGTGTGGAGTCTCAAGGCAGCTTACAAACTCCTTTTCCTTTCCTGTCCCCACAACAGACACATTGTGAGGCGGGTGGGGCTGTGAGAGTTCTGAAGAACTGGGACTAGCCCAAGGTCACACAGCAGGAATGTAGGAGTACATCTGGTTTACCAGATACTCTGCCACTCATGCGGAGGAGTAGGGAATCAAACCTGATTCTTCAGATTAGTGTCCACCTGCTCTTAACCACACTGCACTGGAATGTCTAAGATTACAATCTCCAGAAATGGGCATAGTTTCTAGGTGAAGGCATTAGACAGGCTTTTAAAGGTTATCACCAGTATTCTGAATTGGGTCTAGAAGCTAAGAAGATGCCAGTATGGCTGAAGAAGAATAGAAGTCACCTGGTTCCTGAGTCTGGCACTGCTGAGAGGCTTGCTGTACCTGTCAGTGAAGGGCAGCAGTTTCAAATCATGTTCAGACTGGGTCACATAAAGTGCCTGCAATAGTTGACCAAGTGTGAATAGTGGAGAACAAACTCTTGATTGAAAAAAACTGCTAGCAGGCAGTTTAGCAGCCTAATCTGAAGTCCCTGGCCCATCCTGCCACGTGGCATTCAGCAGTAACACAACCACAGTTTTAAGTTTTAGGAGGAGTCCAACTACTGCACCCCTCATAAGTTACCTTGGTAATCAAGGTAAAACAAACCTATTGAAAGCCTTTTGCTGCAAAATAAGACCCTAGAGTTTTGACCCTAGGTCATCTTGTGCAATTAATAGCTATGTTCAAATAATGCATATATTTCCCACTTTTTTGTTTAGACAGTCTTTTAACAAATGGACTGAACACGGTGCTTAATTGAATGGAAGCTGACCCTAATAAATTCTCTTTATTTTGCAAAATGCATATAAGGGGCTGAAAATTAAAATGGAAGTTTATTGCATAAGGGGAGAATTCTGAAGTCTTTCATGTTGAGGGATTCTTCTACTATAAATCTTCTTGTTCCTTCAAGTTACCGTGCATCAGAAAAGAGGAAGATGAAATTCCAACCCCTTGTACCTTCTCACTGTTCTTCCCAACCCAGGTATGCCCTGTAAGTCTAGGAGTAATCTGAGGGAAGAGAGAATAATATATAGGGCAAGTCTTATCTCTGTTGATGCCTGGAAAATACCCATGTTCTATACTTGTACCTTTTGCCTTGCAGGCAAAATACAGTTTGGGGAAGGACCAATTTCCTCAGGTAGTATTAGGCTCAGGGCTGGCCAGGCTAAGTGATCTGAGTTGAGGGGGATAGTGCGCAGGAAGCTGAAAGGGAAAATCAAGAGAGTCAAAACTATCCAGGATGCTTGGAGGTTATTTAAAAACACAGTAATAAAAGCTCAGCTGGAATGTGTTCCACAGGTTAGAAAAGGCAGCACCCAGTCCAAAAGAAAGCCACCATGGTTAACAAGAGGTTGAGGAAATTATCAGAAAAAAGAAAATGTCTTTTAGAAAATGGAAGTCCAGTTTGGCTGATGAAGAATATGAGAGGGAACACAAATGGTGGCAAAAGAGAAGCAAGTTAGCTGTAAGGGAGGCAAAAAAGGATTATGAGGAACGCATGGCTATGAACATCAAGACCAGCAACAAACAGTTCTTCAAGTACATCAAAAGCAGGAAGCCAGCAAGAGAAGCGGTAGGCCCGTTAGATGACATAAAAGGAACAAAGGGTGTGCTAAAAGATGGCAGGGGAGATTGCAGAGAAGCTGGGAATGAATTCTTTGCATCTGTCTTCACCCAAAGAGGAGGTGAGGAACATTCCTGCACCTGAGACCAAGCTGTAGGAGGCCGAATCCGAGACTAAGCGAAGATAGTGGTAGACAAGGGAAAAAGAGAAGTTCTGGGAAGCCATTGATAAACTAAATGTTACCAAATCCTAGCTGGCCAGATTGCATTCACCCAAGAGTTCTTAAAAAGAGCTCAAGCATGAAATTGCTGATCTTCTCACTTTAATATGCAACTTATCCCTGAAGAATCCAAAGCTCCATCCCTGAGAGACTGGAAGATGGCCAATGTCACACCAATCTTTAAGAAAGGATCTAGGGGGGACCGAGGAAATTACAGAGCCAGTCAGTTTGACACTTATCCTGTTCCTGTAATTAGAATTAGTCCGAGATCTATCATTAAAGATAAAATTATAAAACATGTAGAAAAGCAAAGAGACCTTTGCTGAGAGAAAGAGTCAGCATGTAAGCTTTGCAGAGAGAAACAAATCCTGTCTTACAAACTGACTACCGAGTTCTTTGAGAGGTGTAAACAGGCATGTGGACCAAGGGGTGAACGGTGGACATTGTCTACTTGGATTTCCAAAAGGCTTTTGACAAAGAGTTCCTCACCAGAGACTGTTGAGAAAACTCCAGCAATCAAAAGGAATAAGAGGGGAAGTCCTCCTATGGATTAAAAACTGGTTGAGAAACAGAGGAAACAAAGAGTGAGGTGTAAATGGGAAGTTCTCACAATGGAGAGATGTAGGAATTGTGGTGTCCCCAAGGATCCGTTTTGGGACCAGTGCTCTTTAACCTATTCATAAATGACCTGGAAGTAGGGGTGCAAGGTAGCTGGCGTGGTAGGCCAAGTTTGCAGATGATACCAAATTAGGTAGAGGTGGTGAGAACCACAAAGGATTCTGAAGAGCTCCAAGGCCGGACCTTGATACAAATTAGATGAGTGGGCTCCAGAAATGGCAAAATGCAGTTCAATGTAGCAAAATGTAAAGAGTGATGCACATAGGAGAACCCAAAAATCCAAACTTCACATACACGCTACAGGGGTCCGAAGTGCTATCAGTCACAAGACCAGGAGGAAGGGATTTAAAGGCGTCTTAGTTGATAGTTCCATGGGAATGTCAACTCAATGCATAAGCAGCTGTGAAAAAAGGCAAACTCTATGCTACAGGGATCATTAGAAAAGGAATTGAGAATAAAACTGCAAAGATTGTCATGCCCTTATATAAAGCAGTGAAGATGCGACCGCGCTTAGAGTACTGTGTCCGAAAGTTCTGAATTAGCATACGCATCTCCAAAAAGGATATTGAGGAGATAGAAAGAAGTGCAGAGAAGGGCAACAAGGATGATTGAGGGACTGGAGCACCTTCCCTATGAGGGAGAGGCTGCAAAGCGTTTGGGACTCTTTAGTTTGGAAGGGAGGCTGGCTGAGGGGGGATATGATTGAAGTCTACAAGAATTATGCATGGGGTAGAAAATGTTGACAGAGAGACATTTTTCTCTCTTTCTCACAATACTAGAACCAGGGGGCATTCATTGAAAATGCTGGGGGGAAGAATTAGGACTAATAAAAGGAAACACTTCTTCACACAACGTGTGATTGGTGTTTGGAATATGCTGCCACAGGAGGTGGTGATGGCCACAAACCTTTATAGCTTTAAAAGGGGCTTGGACAGATTTATGGAGGAGAAGTCGATTTATGGCTACCAATCTTGATCCTCTTTGATCTCAGATTGCAAATGCCTTAACAGACCAGGTGATCGGGAGCAACAGCCGCAGAAGGCCATTGCGTTCACATCCTACATGTGAGCTCCCAAAGGCACCTGGTGGGCCACTGCGAGTAGCAGAGAGCTGGACTAGATGGACTTTGGTCTGATCCAGCTGGCTTGTTCTTATGTTCTTATGTTCTTATGAGTTTAGTAACACAAGGCTTGTGCCTGGTGAGATCCAGCATGGATGGAGTCTCAGGACCCAGTTTAAGCAGTCTGGGAGGCTATTGAGCTCATCTGTATTGCTGGCAGGTGTTGGAGTTCCTGAGACTGCATTGTGGATTGGCAGTGGCGTTCCTACCTAGGGACAGGGGGTACCCTATGTCCCCGGGCGCCCCCCATTTGGTCACGTGGGGGGGCGCCAACATTTCAAGGTCATTTGTGTGTTTTTAAATTTTTAAAGTGTTCTTTCACATTCCGGCCTGCAGGGGTGGATTCCACTGGAGATGATGCTGACATTTGTTTGGTAAATGTTTTGCTGGGGGTGATTTGTGAGAGATTTACATGCTTAATACCCACTTGCACTGGTTTGGAGTTGTTTCTCAGGCTAACAACCTACCTCATAGGGTTGTTGTGATTAGGAAATTAGGAAAAGAGTTGGTGGGGAGAGAGCCATGTATATTTTGATGGAAGTGGGAGGTGTTTTGTGAGCTGGTACAAAAAATCATTGTTTGTCATGGTGGGGGGAATTGGTGGCTGCCCATGCTCACACCAGCGGTATGAAACTCAGGATTTTGTCCCAGGCGGTTTGCCTAGAGTATGCATCCCTGTGGATTGGCCAGGATTTTGCAAGAAAGTATTATCACTCCTCTGTGCTAGACCTTTAGGAGATGGTGGTCAGCCAGGATGTCAATTTGCCTCATTTGTGGCTCCTCAGCCGTGGCCTTCTGCTGCCATCATTTCTATGGAGTGGGAGAGGGGTCTGAAGGGTTTTGGTTCCGGTTTGAGTACTGCTTCACAGAAGCCTAGAGGGGCTGGTGATGAGGTTTACTTTGCAGTAGAGTAGCCTCTACTGCTGCTGGTACATCCTCAGCAAGCATTTCGGGGCCGGCCTGGATTTCTCTGCTCCTTCTCAGCCACCATCCATGGCTCCTCAATTCCTCCCCTGAGGATGTGAGTCAGATTCACTGAGCTGATCAAACGTGATGCAGACGAGTTCATGGAGGACTGGTCTATCAGTGGGTACTAGCCATGGTGACAACACCCTCTCCCTCCATATTCAGAGGCAGTAAACCTCTGAATACCCCTGCCACTAGGTGGATTTGTTTTGGTTTTTGTTTTTTTTGCATTTTATGGGTGCTATTATGGCTAGCACAATTTTTTTCTACTTCATAATTACACAAAGATATTAGCTGCATGTGTTGCATTTAAACTGAAGGTGGTGCTGTAACTTTGCAAGAACTACAGTGGGCACAAGGTATGCTATTTTACTACAGAGTTCTGGGGAGGCAATGGATCTTATTTTGAAGGGAGCCAGGTCATAAAAGTCTGCTTGCTTTAAAAGCTAGAAGTGGGGATTCTGGAGAAGAAGCTTTCTCAACAGGTTTCTAGTAAACATAAGTTAGTGTGTTGAATGATGTCCCTGTATGGATCAATAGTAAGGAAACTGAGGCGGTTATATGAGTCTGTATTTTAATAGCCCTTCAGCCTTGAGGACATGGAGCCTCTGAAATGAAATGACTTGAAGTTGCATAGGTACTTTTGGATGACCACAGCCTGTAGGAAACAGGTTGGGAGACTTTTTCACTGCGCAATACTTATGCCAGTGTTTTTGCTGGCATAATATTATACCAGCCCCAGGGTTGCTCGAGGGGGATGGATACTATGTAAGCCTCACTACTCAACCATCAAAATCACCCATTCATATTCCCTATGCTGGTGCAGTTGTGCTGCTATCAGGTATACATTGCTGATCACTTCCTACACTTGGTTATTTTCAAGTAGAAGGGCTGCTGAGCCCAAATCAGTTCGAGGACCCCTGAAATCATTGTCAAACTATTCACGGCATGCATTAAAAGTTTTCTGATGAAGTTCTGACTACAGTCACTTAGCAAATATTTAGTACTACTATAGCAGTAAACCTTGGTTAATATTATGAACAGAAGGTGGGAGTTAATATTTCTCTATAATTGATTAATGTACTAAAAGTATGCTTTCCCCCCTCCACTCTTTACGTGCATAACAATAAATGTTAATATGCCTCAGCAGTAACAAATGAAGATCAAAAGTTAAAACTGGTTTATGACTGTAATAAAGATTGATTGATTTGAATTTCAAATTTATTTATTTTATATCCTGCCTTTTTACATAAGGGGGATCCAAAGCATCTTGCATCATTTTCCTTTCCTCCATTTGATCCTCTCAGCAACCCCATGAGGTAGGTTAAGCTGAGAGTACATGATAGCCCCAAGGTCAGCAAGCTTCCATGGTAGACTGGGGATTTGAACCTGGATTTCCCAGTTCCTAATCCAACGCTTTAATCACTTTACAAGCTTAGTTTCCATTGCAAATAACATTGGGGGGGAAGGGGTCTGGAGATAAACTGGGCCAGGATATTTTCTTTCATTTTTGGACCTGGAATTTCCACAGTCAACCTGAAGTTGGTGGCCAATTTTGAGATTTCTAGTTTTATTTTCTGATTAATTGTGCTTGCCACAAATGAAAAAGAGAAGGGAAGAAGAGTTTGTATTTATACCCATCTTTTCTCTTGGACCATGGATTTACACCTGTCTTTTCTCCTGGTTCAAGAATCCAAAACGTTCCTGGTGGCACCACCCGCGAAGCCAGTTGTTCACCTCCACTATTCTTTCCCTCCCTGGGCCGTGTCCTTCAACTGGGAGTAGAGATGAAATGACAACCTGTGCATCCAGATCCTTCAGCTTCCTTCCCAGAGCCGCATAATTCATTGTGATGTCCCAAAAGCTGCATCTTGCAATGTTGTTTGTTCCCACATGGATCAAAAGGAAGGGATAATGGTCAGTGGCCTTGACAAGTTTTGCCAGTCTCTCTGTGACGTCACTGATTTTTGCTCCAGGGAGAGTGCACACCTCTTGAGACATCTTGTCAGACCTGCAAATCACTGTTTCAGTTCCTCTCAGCAGGGAGCCCCCTATCACCACCACATGTCTCTTCTGGGGTTTTGCAGGGGCCATTCTATGGACTGAATCTTCTGTCACTTGTTCTTTCTCTGAGGGCTGACTCTGTTGCTCCTGTGCCTGTTTCTTATCCTCACTAACAAGGGAGAGAGCTTCAAAATGATTCCATAGCTTCAAACTCACAGAACAGAGCAGACCAGATTTTATTACGCTCAAAGACCAGAAAAGTTTATAACAATAAAACCAAACTTTGTACATCAGCAATACAACATAATATGGTAGGCTATAAAGGCATGCTACTAAGCTGCATTTTAGGTTATATAAGCATTTTAAAATCCGACTGGGTTTGATTCTCCGCTCTGCTGCCTGAGCTGTGGAGGCTTATCTGGGGAATTCGGATTAGCCTGTGCACTCCCACACATGCCAGCTGGGTGACCTTGGGCTAGTCACAGCTTTTCGGAGCTCTCTCAGCCCCACCCACCTCACAGGGTGTTTGTTGTGAGCGGGGAAGGGCAAGGAGATTGTAAGCCCCTTTGAGTCTCCTACAGGAGAGAAAGGGGAGATATAAATCCAAACTCTTCTTCTTCTATTTAATATACACTAAAATAGTACACATAAATTAATTATTTGAAATTTCTCTTCTAATTGATACTAAAAATTTTATGCTATAATTATTTTTAAAAATAATTAAAACATTGTTTATATAAAATCATATTATTAACTGCATTTTAGCAACCTTTAAGCATAAATAGATTTTTTAAAAATTATGGTACACAATCAACATAAAACTTCAATAAAAGAATTTAAGAGCGGAATATTCCATCAACTTTTAAAACACTAAAAAAAAGGGGGGTCAGTATCATAGTATTGTTTGAACCTACTAATTCTGTAATTTATAATGCCAATAAAGGCTTTGGAATTGGAAAAAAAAGTATTGTTTGAACCAAACAATTCCAAAGCCCCCAGTCAGGACGGTATCACAGCAGAATTCCTGAAAAACAATATTGAATGGTGGAGCCCTTTCCTTGCATCCTTTTTTTACCTTTATTGATGAAACAGGTCGAATGCCCAAGGACTGAGGTACAGCCATTGTTGTCCCTTTCTACAAAAAGGGTCATACATCTGATCCAGCAAACCATTGGCCAAATATTTGCTTAGCATCTTAAGCAAGTTCTACTCAAAGCATCCTTTAAAAAAAACTAGCCTTCTGGCTAGATAGCGAAGAGATACTGGCTCCAGAACAGGCGGGGTTTAGGGCAAACAGAACCATAATGGACCATGGCCAGCTGAACTAAGGTAAGTGGGGGTGGGGCATGGGGGGCCCTGTGTGGAGAGCCACAGGTGGTAGGGCCCCATGGGGGGCATGGGGAGCAGTGCTCGGGCACCATTTTCTCCCAATACGCCACTGCCATAGATGAACTCTTAGTGTGGACAGAACCTCTGTGTTTTTGACAACTCAGATTCTGAGTTCTAACATGTTGACAGTTCAGGTTCAACTGCAGTTATTCCCAGTTGTGCCTGATCCTCAACTTCAGCAGGTAGTATGAATTTCTGTTTTTCAGACGCTAAGGATGGACATAATTTACAGTTGGTTCAGAACCAACAGAACTATATTGCACTCAGTTTACATTACACAAGCCACATAGTACATTACAAAATTCATGTCCGAGTACCATGTGAATGTTTCTGTTGGTGTATTATGTTTAGATTGAGTCTGGTGTGTGATTTAAATGCAACTTCTATATCACGTAATAACAAAATGTACATTTAAAACATGAAAAACAATAGAATTGGAGTAAAAGAACTGATGTGTTATGTGTGAATTATGAATAAATAATTGGGTGCCCAAGAGCCAACTATAGTCCACACCAGTTTTTTGCCTACCCTCCCATTCTACCACACCATTGGAGTCACTACTTTACAACTGTTTCTTCATTGCTTTCAGGCATCTCTCCAAGCAAGAACTAAAAGTCAAGCCTATTTTTTCCTGTTCAAATAGATGCTGGTCAAGTAAACCTTGCTTACTGCATTTTGCCTATTCCCCATGTAGTTTTGTTTCTCTTCTCTGCAGACACCTCTCACATTGGCAGAGCTTACCAGAGATGCCTGCTTTGTCAGACTAACTGTATTGCAAAATCCACTTGATAAAACTGACAATTTACTTCATGTGCTATTACTCCAACAGTTGACAAAGATGTAACACACACATACAGTTGCATTAGGTTGAATCAAATTACTTCACTAAGCCTTCCTCTGACTGAGAAAAATTCCCTACATTTGAGGAAGATTTAGCAGAAGGGAGTCATTGGACACCGTAAAAGAGTGTCATCAGATTAAATTTAGCATCCAAGAATAATCAAATCCACCTCCCAGAAAATAATCATTGCATCTAATCCATGACCTTCATCTTATACTAGCATGAACATTATCGAATGGTAATTTAAATAGATGCAAATATTTTGTATGAGATTTTGTAATTTGCTTACTTAAAGCCTTTTTCCCAACTTGTTTTAGACTTCCTTCATTTCTTGAAAGATTTCTTCATATATGGAGAAAAGGGACATCTGCCAGTTTTAATATTCTTAGGTGCTCATCTCTAGATGAAATTACATTGATTTCAGCCATGTACCTTAAGATATAAGCTAAGAATATTTAGATGGGAAGGAACTTTGAGGGTATTGGATAAGATATAATCAATATGTATCATAATTTTAATTTCAGAAAACATTTCTACGCAGGATAGTGAATATATCAGCTTTGTACCTGGTTATTACGCTAAGGCGGTGTTTCTCAAACTTTTTGAGTCATGGAACACTTTTCAGGAGACAAATTTCTCATGGAACACTATCACTGCCCTTATGCCAAAGGTATGTAGGTACATTCTTGGCTGTTTTTACCTAACGGGATTTTTCAAGTTGTTCATCTTTTATCATAAATTATAGCAAAAACACAGATTGTTTTTCCAATTCTAAATAGCTTAAATTTTGATCTAAACTTAATTGAAAGTCATTAAAAATTGGAATTTTAAAAACTCGTTTTCTCAAAATATCAATTTTTCACATCTGTGTCTTTGGCATAAGGGCAACAATATTTTCACCTAGCATCTACATAGGTACTGAGCTGAAACAACAGTATTGGCTATGGAAGGTATTTGTAACCATTCAGACATGTTAAGCACCAAATTTTATTTCATTCAAACTGTTATTTTCCCCACTAGTTTCAGAGAAACTACAAAAATGAAAACAAACTTAACTGCATAAATGAAAAGAAACAACAAAAAACATGAAGTAAGGCAACACACATGAGAACAAATTTATAGCAAGTACTGTAAATACACAACAAGTTATCTAGATAGATATGGTATTTAAAATCATTTTTACAGTTGCAAAACCAAAAACTGTCACTTGACATTGATAAAGAACAATAAAGAGTAGGCTGAGAATGTAGAATCTAATGATAAGGATGGGACTGTTTTGATTTTTCCATTGAGAAGCTGTCTGGATTTCCATGTTTCATTGATTCCGCCCCAAAATTTGATTTTCTGTTAAAATGTTTGTACTTTATTGCTGGCATCAAAAACAGTTACTGCTTTTCCTGTGCACACATCAATGCAGTTATTCCATGGGATGCCACTAACTGTGATAAATTCATCTATTAATTTGAAAATTTCAGCTCCACTTGTGTTAGTCACTAACAGCTTGTAGAAAAGCAGATCCTCTTGAAAAGACTACAAGTACTGGTAGCACACAAATACTATTAAAATTGCCAACCTGGCTACACCCATTGATTCATCCATTTGGAGCAAAAATTTAATGTATTGTATTAGTGAAAGTAAAATCGCTTTCATGTCCTCTGCTACGTCCCCAATTCATCACAAGAGTGTGTCATTTGATTGTGTAGGTAGGAACTGTACCTACTAGTGGCTGTTCCATCCAGCATACATTCAACGATGTCCTTTATGCAAGCCTTCATAAGGTTTTCAGTAGTGGTATGTACTTCACCAGCTTGAGCAATTCAATCATAAAGTAGGATGTCATCAGAACCTTTTCATTAACTGTTTTTGAGTGATAGGATAGAATTTTCTGGGCTTTTGTAAATTCACTGAACTTCTTTCTGAAGAAATTAGTTGATTTGTTCTTGCATTCTGGATGGACCCCCTCAAAATGATGGTGCATGCTTGTGAAGCACGGCAGCTTATGGGCAAAGAAGGTGCTGCAGAAGTGTAGTTGGGCCAGAGTGCGCCCGGTACACACTCTGGCTTCTCTCCCACCGCGGCGACGGCGCCCCCCCCCCCACTCCCACTCCCACTCACTTTAGAAAACTGAGCAGGCTGGAGAACAGGCCTTCCTGTTCTGGTGGGAACTACATTTCCCAGGGTCTCCTGGGAAATGTAGTTCCCACCAGAACAGGAAGGCCTGTTCTCTAGCCTACTTGGTTTCCTAAAGTAAGTGTGGGAGTGCGCCACAGGCGGCTGCTGTGAGGGGGAATCACGCCGCCCCCCCTCAAAGCGGCCCCATCGGCAGCCCCCACATCTCTACTTTTAGGAAGCCGAGGCAGGCTGCCAGAACCAAAGCCTTCCCTGTTCTCCCAGCCTTGCTTGGGTTTGTAAAGTAAGTTCAGGTAATGAAAGGGTCGCCCAAGGGCGAGGAAAAGGTGGAGTGGCCGGGGGGATTCTGCGCCCCCCCCCACGTGACCCAAATTTGTGCGCCCGGTACATTGCGCACCCCCTTCTCCCTGGGAGCTTCGCCGCTGTGGTGCAGGCAAGCAATGTTGACTGATCTGATGCATAACATACATTTCAGTCTATAATACCTGCTATCCACGCTGCTTCACAGCACACAGCAGGAGCTAAATAATTTCTACCCAAAACTTATGTATGCATGGTTCACGGTTGCACAAATTCACAATTCTGGTGTCTTTACATTTATTTCAGTCTCTTTGGAGATGGTTTCGCAGAGCATCAAGTGCTCCCCAGAGCACAGTTTGATAACTGGTGAGTTAGGGGTTCTGTCATAATAACAAAGTGCTCTGAAATATGTTCAAGGAGCATTTTTTGGTAAAAGTTTTTCCATATGTAGAAAAAAACCACTTTGCTGCAGAAATGTTATACCTTGTTATATCAGAAATGTTATACCTTGTAATTTTGGCTGTCATGGGCTTTGAATGATATACTTATGACATTGTCAAATGTTAGCATTCTGTGCCAACTAAGAAAAATTGAAGCTACCCCCTTCCTGCATCCTGGAGGAACTCAGGATAAGGTCTTATCTGTTTTGTGGAATACCAGAAACAAAGGATTGGAGATGCCCTACTTTGTTTCTGGCTGCAGTTATGCACATTTGTGTCCAAAGGATGCTTGTAGATATGATTTTGGTAGCAGAGAAGTTAAACACAAGGGGAAGTGGAGAGGAGCTGAGCTCAAATGAGTGTTAACAGGGAAGGGGGAAAGAACTGTACCCTGTAATTTTATTGTAAGGCTGCTTTGTGATATTTTTTCTTTGCAGATCTGTTTTTAGAGTGTTTGGAATTTTCAATTCATATTTTAAATCAGATGCTTATTACTTATCCTTCCACTATTAGTTTAAAGTCAAATGCATATGCCTAAATGATGTATTAAGGTTCTTGGAGCACATCTTGCAAAGAGGTTTTTCAGAACCTATAATTTTGACCCAAATTCCTATAGGTACACAGGCAATTTGTTTGCAGTGTTTGAAATTTGTTATTTACCGCAAACTTTCATGTTCTGCTGTCTCTAATTGTAAGAAACCACAAATTTCCTTTAATGGTTTTGTGTGCGATTGCTAATTGATGATTGTTTCATGCTACATAACAAATAAGGGGAAAATAGGTTCTATTTTTTTCTCTGCAAAAGAACAGCTTTGCTGGATCAGATCAGTGGCCCAGGTAGTCCAGAATCCTCACTTACACAGTGATCAACCAGTTACTCTGGAAGGTCAAAAAAGGGCATATTGAAGCCAAACCCTTCCCATGATGTTGCCTCCTGGTATTCAGACATTTACTGATATTCGGATTACTGGTATTCAGACACTTACTACCTCTGAATGTGGAGGTTCCCTTTTGTCATCATGGGTAGCCTCTGATAGACTTAAACTCCATGAATCTGTCTAATCCCTTCTATGACTGCGACCGTCACTATATTCTCTGGCAGAGAATTCCACATTTTAATCACTCTTTGTTTAGAGAAGTATTTTTCCTTTACCAATCCTGAATCAAGCATCATCCAGCTTCACTGAATGCTTTCAAGTTCCAGTATGTTGGGAGAGATAGAAAAAGTTATCTCTGTCCACCCTTTCTACCCTTTGCTTTTTTCCTTTCGGCTTTATTTATCTCCACCTTAACTTGATTCACTCAAAGCCTTTGTCTTATACATCCTTCAATGCCCTCACATCAGGAGTCGGTAAATAGTGCTATGGTTGCTAAGCAAAAATGTGACCTTTAATGCTGACCACTCCGTCACACTTCTATAGTAAGCCCTTCTCCAGTTTCAAAATGAATTCCACTAGTGCTCTGATGTGATTTTTTTAAACATTGTATGTTTCCGGTTGCACTTTATTAGCAAACCAGCAAAATAAAACAGGTCTGGTTTTAATTGTGTGGTTCTCTCTCAATAGTCAAGGGTTTCGGCACTCACAGACAGATGTTTGCCACTTTTGAGTTTGTCTTTTTCACTAATTTCCTAAGGTGAGTTAGGTTTCCATGGAGGCTACATTCAAATGTTGCTTTTAACTAACCAGTGTTAGCTGAAGACATTTTGCCACATGTGGTAACTCAACCACATATCCATTTCACCACCTCATCCAGGAATTACAGCTGATAAAGTTTTTTGCTTCCCTCCTTAAAAGCTGTGACATGTTCTTATGTGTCCTGTAAGGTGTCTTGAATTTGAGATCCTTTATTTTGCAACAAGTAGGCCAACATTTCTGTTCTGGCAACCCTGTCAATTTCTAGAATTGGTTAGGCAATAATGATGGCCGAACTGTTTAGGGGACATAGTGAGAGAGATGGTCCCTTAAGTATGCTGTTTAGGGCTTTGTGAGTAAGTACCAAAACCTTGAACTTGGTCCGGTACTTCACCGGAGCCAGTGCAGCTGGTGGGGCACAAACTGAATATTTGCCTGCATTGAGACTCCAGTAAGGACCCTCACTGCCACATTCTGGACCAGCTGGAATTTCCAGAGCAAGGCCAACAATAGCCCTGCATAAAGTCCAGAAGTGACTGAGGCATGGATCACTGAGGCTAAGTCGGCTTGGAACAGGTAGAGATAAAAAGAGATGGAAAAACAGGCTACATGAGCTGTAGTAGTGCCTCGGCTTAACAAAGACTTATCACCTTTGTCTAGCTTCAGCAGATTTACCAGACCAACTGAGGCCCTTCCTCAGAAAAGCAGCCTCTAACCATACTAATCCATGTGCTAATTACCTCCACATTAAATTACCACAATATACTCTGTGTGAGGCAGTCTTTGAAAGTAGCTCAGAAACTTTAATTGGTTCAAAACACAGCTGCCTATTTATTGGCTGAGATTAGTTGTCATCAATGATCACAACAATTTTAAAAGGTTTAAATTTGCTACAACTTTGCATCTGGTCCCACTCCCGAGCAGTGCTTTTGAGCTATTAATATCTATAGAGTTTGGAAACAGGGCACTTAAAAGATTGTTTGCTCCTATATTATCCTTGGAGAACATCTGCTGTACATGGTTCAATCCCTGGTTCGCCAGTTAAAGGGATCAGATAGTAGGTGATGTAAAAAGTGTTTCCTAATCTATGGGTTGAAACCCAAAAGTGGGTAAAGAAGCTTCTGAAAGTGGATTATGGGCCAGGTCTATCTAATGCATCTCCTGTCCTTTACATCCTTCTCTTCCTTTCCTCTCACTAACTTCTCACTTTCTCATCTTCCTGTTGGAGTGAGAACAACTCAGCATGCCTGGACATTGGGGGCCCAATGTTCACTAAATATACTAAATCTCTCACTGTATAAGTATTATATCTTGGTGAAATGTTCCTCTCTTTGTCTGTATCTGGGAGTTGGCCTCTGACCCTTCTTTCTCTTTCAGTAGCCATTGTTCTTTGCTCCCTCTTTCCACCCAGACTTGCATCAAGTCAGATGCCTCTCCTGTAAAAACAAATATCCCATGCTTGCAGTCACATGATGCTGGATTCAGAGGCGTAGCAAGGGGGGAAAGTGCCCAGTGCACCAGTGTGTCCTCCGCCCCCACCCTGCCCCGGAATGCCCCCATCTCGCCCTGGAACGTTCCCACCACACCCCCAGAAGGTCATGCCATGCCCTTGCCACACCCCCATAGGGGCGCGCCTGGTGCATTGCACCCACCCCATCCCCTTAGAGGTACACCTCTGGCTGGATTAGCTGGTCACTTGTATAGGGAAATGTATTCTTTTGATTAGGATTTCTATCTTTCTTTTAACTGCAACAAAAATGTGAACAGAATCTACTTAAGTCTAAGTTTTACCTTTTTGCAATTTACTTCTTGGGAGGACTGATTTTACTGCACTGAATATCATGTTTCCATGACTGAGCAAACTCTGCTATGTTAACCAAATATACCCAATGGTTCCTCTCCACTTTGTGACTATGGAAGTGGGGGTGCAAACAAGGTACCACCTCAAAAAGGTAAGTCCTCCACCTTGTGGCAAGTGTCCATTGGCAAAGCTGTCAACCTCAACCATGCATAACACCTGATGACAATAAATGTTGCCATTGCTCTTCCTGATGCCTCCATGCCTTGTGGCATTAATCTGTTGTTTTGGTCATTTTAGTGCCTCCTCATAAAGCAGCTGGACATTCACTTTGCACTCCTCTGGTACCGACTGAATTTGAATGCCCAGTTTCTGCTATACAAACAACTGATAATCTGCCATTATATTAGAATAGTTGTCAATTTTCAAACTGTTGAAGTACAGACTTTCTAGCCAAGGGCATAAGTTTTTCTGCCCTTTTTATCCATGGGAGCATGATACTGACCATGTCCCCTTGGCTGTAACCGAGGAGGACTGCAATGGATGGGTTGCCAAAACCCCACCACAATTTTCCTGTTTAATTTTATGGAAATTTTCCAATTACTTTTATACCGCTGGGACAGGTGATGGTTTTAACCACATATTCTGCAGTGTTTCCACAAACTTCTCCAAAACAGGAAAGGCCAAAACTCTGGCAACACTGAAAACAAATGACACAAAATCTTGCCCTTTAGTTTATAGTTGCCCTTGTCAGTCATAAAAATATCTATATCCAATGCTTCGCCATATGGAGCATCTGCTCACTGTATAGCTTCAAATCCTTAGATAGTAATAGTAATAAGTAATAGTAATAAGTTTATTGTCTTGGCAATAGACCTCACAATCTCCTCGTACACAACATCATAAAATTTGATGTACACAAGACACCCCATATATACTAACCTACTAAAATAACTAAATTGATACCAAACATATCCTTATCCATAATACAACACAACATCATTACCCCATACTTAACCTGATTCTTCTTGCAGCATGAGCAAAAAGTGCTACTCGATTGGTAATATATGGATCACCATCAGATAATAGACAGATCAATTTTCCAGTGTTATTGGTGTCCCCCGCAATTGGAAGCAGTCCTTTAATGCATTTGGTTCTTATGTTATCATAGCGGGGACGCTCCAGAACATAGTGCAGAATGTCCCCATCTGCGTCACTACCACAGATACACCTGTAGTTAGGTACTAGTACATTACTACATCGTGCATATGGCCTGAAATCTCAAGTTGGTAAATGCCATTCTAAAGATGTAAGTTGACAAATTCTCTAAATATGGTGATCTAATATAGTCCTTCTTAAAAAATTTAAAGAAGGGGCTAACTTTAGATTGATTGGTTCTGTCTATTAATGCGTTCATATGGAAGATCCAGTCCCTCAGATCTGTTCCCTGGCTACCACTGTTGAGAACATCATCTGGTATAGAGTAGCGTGTTTGTATGGAGATCAAATATTCTGAGTGAGGTTTCTCTTGGACCAGATTCAATCTCAGTCTCTGTTGACACAAGGAGTTTGGGTCACTGGACAATTGTTTCTGCCAACATTTTAAAAGGTGTACATCTGCACGTGCTCTTAAGGAGGGCAATCCCAATTCTGCTGTCATAAGGGTTATAGGTGATCCCTTGGGGAGACCCAAAATTCTTCTCATAAATATATTCTGGATTTTCTCGATAGGGTCGAGGATGGTTTTACCTCAACCCTAAATTTCTATCCCGTATAACATACAGGAGATCACTTTATTGATGAATAGTTTAAGGGCAGGATCTACCAAACAACCCCCTTTAGAAAAGAAGAATTTAACAATTAGCCCGATACTCTTTAGAGTTGCTGCATGCAAGGATGTCAAATGTGCCTTCCAAGAGAGTATCTCACTGAAAATTAGTCCCAGATATTTGTAGAAGGTAATGACTCAGGCACCTTAACAACCTTTTTCTTGGGAGACATATCAGAAATAAATTCAGATTCCTCTGTAAACATCAGCACACTGCTGTCCTTCCCTTGAATGTATGATTCAAACATTGGCTCGGATGGACTTTATGGAGCCAGCATCTCTGGCACAACCTCTTTTCTTGGCACTGCTGTCAGATTCAAAGTCACAGTCTCACTAGTTAATCTGGCTCATGCAGAAGAAACCAATAGCTGCAGCAAATCTCTTGCAACATTCACTAACCATGGAACTGAAGTCCTCTGATCCACTGGAACTGACACTGGAACCGACTGTGTCCTTGGACCTCCCTCCAATTGCACCTTGAACACAGATCCAGTTGGACACAGTGGTCTAACTGATGGAATATGTGGTGTTGGAACAACCGTTTCCCTCTCCTTTGATCTTATCCTATGTCAGTGAGATGGACTGTACTTCTCACCAGCCTTTTCCTTATGCTTGGTTTTTACTTTAGCCTTCTTGGACAGCAGCTCTGATGCAATTTGTTGAAGCTGTGGGTGAAGCTGACCAGATCCAACCCTGATCCATTGGAGCCGATGTTGTCGGAACTGACATTGCTGAAAGTCTGGATGGGGATTTTGCCACTATCTCAGGCTCACTCAACAACACCTTCTCCCAGAGCGCCACTTTTAACTTTGGTGTGTGCTCAGATTGAGCCTTTTGGGTCAATTGTTGACAAATCTTGCTCTTCCCTACATTGTGTCCTTGTCAGTGCCCTGATCAGACAATAAACCGCTTGTGAGTTTTCAAGGATTTTATTGCAGACATGTAAAGAACAGAAGAAGACAGTTGTGGTGAAAAAGGTGCCAAGCATTTGATAATATGGATAGCATAATCCCCACCCCCACATGGGAAAAGAAAGAGTCAGAAGTGTCCAGCCTGGAGGCTCTTCCCAGCCGCAGAACTCCAAAGCCAGAGCCAGTAGATAGCGATGTACCTGAAAAACCAAAAGCACTCCCAGACATTTCCCCCTCCCAACAATATCATCCTGACAGTCCTTTACCTAGACACAGCACATACAGACTGTGCTTATCTGTTCATTTTCACACCACAGTCAACACATTTTTTAAAAAATACCCTTCTGATCCACATTTTCAACTTGCCTCCTACTGCCACTAGTTTAGAGGAGTGGAGCGGGGCACAACCAGACAACTTCGGGGATGAGGCGGCTTATGAATTGAATAATAAATAAAATAAATAAATAAAATGATGAACAGCCTTCACAATAACTCACAGAACGAAGCTTAACACAACCACTCTCCAGCTTCGTAAAGAAGGAACTGAGGGAAGGGCGCTGTCATTGGCATCTAACCATTGGAGGGAATGGCACAAAGGCTACAATAACAGCAAGACTGTCCTCTAGATAGGAATTCACTGGCCTGTATTCCATTCACTGGCCTGTATATGCGCAGTTCCAATGTGGGACTGCACAGAAGATATAAAAGGAACTAGGGCTTCCAGCATCCAGGTGAGGCCTGGAAAACTCCCAGTATTACAACTGATCTCCAAGCAATAGATATCAGTTCCGGTAGAGGAAATAGCTGTGTGGAGGGTGGAATCTATAGTATAGACTGCTGATATTCCTTCCCTTTTCCAACCCTGCCATCTCCAGGCTCCAATCTCTCTCAAATCTCCAGGAATTTCCCAATCCAGAGTTAACTGAAATGATGTCACCTTGAGCTGAATGGATACAAGCAAATTTCTAATGAAAAGTGTAAAAACTTAGTGGAAAGTGAAAACTGTATTGGAACCTCTCCTGAATCATGACTGGTTATAACTGACATAGGCCATTTCCGCATGGCAGAATTATACCTGTGTAGAACCTGTTCCTTTCAATCCTGGTCTGTTTAATCCTGTTTTTTCCATTCGCATGGCTACCCATTTTGTGAAGGAATCCAGCGAAGACCGGGAGGAGATGCTCTAACTTGTTACATACAAGCCTGGGACATTTGTATTGAAATTGCAAGTTTATCTGAGCATGCTTGGTGTCCCGCATTCTGATTGGCTGTTGTTTTTGAGTGGCATCTTGAATGAACGTCAGGTGGGGAGATCAGGCAGCTGGGCGGGAAAAGTGAACTGGTTCTGCTTCTGATTGGTGTTCGCATGGTAGCAAGGTCTAGCAGGCTCACCCCAGGATTTTTTGAAAAGAACCACCAATCTGGTGGTTTTTGAATACCCTGGGATGAGGGAAATATTGCAGGGAAAACCCACTTTAGGACCAGAAACCATGTGAACATCTTGGCTGCACAGAGATATTTTTCCTGCTCAACGAAGAATATTTTTACAGTGCAGAAAAGGACTAAAAACAATTTGACACGGGCAATTAAAATTAATTTGGCATGAGCAATTAAAATTAAATGAAAGCCAATGCTTTGCTTCTAAGGGATCATGTCCAAATACCCACAATTCAATAAGAGAACACCACCAAACTCACCATTTCTCATCAAAATACAGATTTTATCTATTAAATGCCTACTGGACCAGTTGCAGTGTGCCTCAAAGTGCTATCAGTGAGAATAATGCTTTCTTTACAGAGTAATCAAATGAAAGAGAGTTTACAGTCTAAATATGGTAAAGGCAAGGAAATATCAGGCACAGATAACATGGTGAGCGTGAATGTTTTCTGAGTGGGTGAAGATTTCTTTTAGCTGGGATGGTACATCTTTTTTAAGGTTTTGCTTTTTAAAAATGTCTATATTCATCTAATGCATAATACTATATTCAGTGTTAGGTAATGATAGAGCTTATAAACTCCCCACCAACATAACAGCTCTTTGGATGTCAGCCACTTCCCTGTGTTAATGGGCAAGCACTGTATGCACTCTGCATCACATGTATATGCTTCAAGAGCCATTTCAGTCTTAGTGCTAAGTAAACGCATCTGTGGCTCAGACATTAGCTCAGTATTTGTTTTTTGTTTTAAACTTTGTTCATAGGAGGTATTCTGTAAGCACCAAAACAAACATCCTTCCAAAGTGGTCACATCTAACTTGCGACTTGATCTATGTTGTGTCTATGGACTGGTCCTTATCTGTGCATTGTGTCCATGTTCAGTGCTGGTGCCAAACCTTTTTCATTCCAGCTTGTGATAATGTACACACATACCACATTGTGAAGGCTGATCCACATGGGAACTCTGAAGATAGATGCCAGTATTTGATGTTTCCTGCTGCTGAACAAAAAAAATGTAAAATGTCAGGTTGTTTATAGTGCAGCAGCTTAAGTTCATAGTGTTTCACTGTCTGGAAACAACAGACTGTAGGGTCAAGTTAGAACATCTGCCAGATTGTTGTTAGGAAATTTGACATGAGAAGGTGAAGAAAGACTGTTGAAAATAGCCTTGGACATAATTGTCATTTTAAAGCTCCTATTTGAGTGACTGTTTGTACTTAAGAAAGGCTAGAGGCTTGAAATAACTGAAATGAATACCTGATGCTGTTTATATAATCAAAGAGACTTACAGTGGGGAGAGAGAGAAAAATCAGCCCAGTGCGGAATCTGAGATTTGTATTCAAAAGGAAGAAAGTAGATACAAAAAACTGGCCTGTACAGCTCTAACTATTTAACCACAGGCATGAACTGTCAACAAGGAAATGGCCCATGAGTAAATGTCTTTGATAAAAGAAAAATATGATAGTGACACATCAAGAGGGAAGAGCTTCAGTCCCACCAGAAGGTAAGGAATTCCCCAAGTACAGGATTGATCATTATATGTTTGTTCAAAGTCAGTGTTATGTTGGGTATTGGAGAATTGATTTGGGACCAGGAAGGGTTACATAACTTACATTTATAATCTTGGTCAGTCAGATCCATGGGTGACCTACAACCTGGTTCTGTCTCTCAGCCTAACCTACTTCTTTGGATTATTGTGATGATGCGGACAACCTATGAACTACATCCCAAATTCATTTAAGAAAAGTAGAGCTATAAACATAAACAATGATTCTATAATAAATTTCTAGATCATTCCGTTTCAATCATGCGGCCAAATGCCATTCAGATCAGAGTGCTGACCTTGCACTTAGAAGCCTTCTCCTAGAATCATAGAATCGTAGAGTTGGAAGAGACAAGGACCGTCGAGTCCAATCCTCTGCCATTCAGGAATACACAATCAAAGCACTCCTGACGGATGGCCATCCAGCCTCAGTTTAAACTCCCCAAAGAAGGAGACTCCACTACCCTCAGAAGCATCACATTCCACTTTTGAATAGCCCTAACAGTCAGGAAGTTGTTCCTAATGTTTAGGTGAAATCTCTTTTTCTATACCTTGAACTGTCCAAGTCTCTGGAGCAGCAGAAAACAAGATTGTTCCATCTTTAACATATCCCTTCAAATACTTAACCATGGTTATCATGTCACCCCTTAATCTTAAACATACATAGCTCCCTAAACGGCTCCTCATAAGGCATGCAATCTAGACCTTTAACCATTTTTTCACCCTCCTCTGGACCCATTCCAAATTGTCAATATCCTTCTTTAATTGTGATGCCCAGAACTGAACACAATATTCCAAGTGATGTCTGAACAATGCAGAATAGAGTGGTGCTATTATGTCCCTCAGGGCACTTTCACACATGCAGAAGAATGCACTTCCAATCCACTTTCAAAATTGTTTGCAAGTGGATTTTGCTATCTTGCACAGCAAAATCCAGCTGCAAAGTGGATTGAAAGTGGATTGAAAGTGCAGTATTCTGCATGTGCGAAAGTACCCTCAGTCTAGACACTATATTCCTATTGCTGAAACCCAGAATTGCATTGGCTTTCTTGGCTGCCACATCACACTGGTGACTCATGTTCAGTTTGTGGTCTACTAAGACTCCCTGATCCTTTTCACATGTACTGTTGTTAAGCCAGGCGTCACCCCTCTTAAATCTGTGTATTTCATTTTTTCTGCCTAAGAATAGTACCTTACATTTATCTCTGTTGAAATTCATTTTGTTAGTTTTGGCCCAGCTCTCAAATCTGTCCAGGTGATTTTGAATTCTGATCCTGTTCTCTGGGGTATTAGCTACCCCTCCTAATTTGGTGTCATCTGCAAATTTGATTAGAATGCCCTCTATTCCCATTTGTTTTTGTACTGTAAGACATTTAGGGTTCCCACTGGAGAGAAAAATGGCATACAAATGCATAAATAAATATCCAAGAAGTTCAGAGTGAACTTTTACTAAAATAACATAATTTCCATAGCCACCACTTATGAGCAGGCTGTGTTTTTGCAAACTGTCAGATGACTGAATGCAATTCACCGCCCAGAGCCCTTCGAGGACGGGGCGGTATAGAAGTCTAAAATATAAACAAATAAACAAATAAATTGTTATCTAGAAGCTGATAGTCACATTTAATATAAAATATTATTTGCTTCTAACTCATGTGTCTAATAAATGAACCAATAGACAGGGTGAACATCACTATACCACTCAGAATGTGGCTTGAATTTACAGATCCCTTTCTCTCCATGCACTCAGACCTTCCACATGGGATTTTTTAAACAGCTAATCATGTGAAGAGTGGGCATCTGTATCCATTTTTCATGGCATATGAGAACATAGTTTATTAGCATTAGGCAAACTAGAAGGTCCACTGTTAACGCAAGCAGGTTGCACTTGCGGTCACCAATCTTAGACATATGATAAGTGAGTGAAAGTGACTTACACAGGCAATTTTTGTTTGCTCATTGGTGAGTTGGATCCAACCACCTTTTTTTACTCCATTTTGTCCAGTCCTCTTTCTGCATCTCCTGTCCCACATGGCTTTTGTTTATGCAGGTAGCATGATCCCCACAAGAGCCTTTTGGTTGTTTAAAGGGAACCCTTTCCTCCCTTTTTCACCAGTAGAAAAGCTGGCTGGATCCAACCCAATATAATATTTTCAAGTGATGGACCATTTTGGTCTGGGCGCCATTCCCCCCTCCCGCCCATGCCACTAGTGGGGAGTGAGAATATCTTTTTGATGGCCCTCCTCCATCCACACCTTACTACCCTCTACTGCCTCTCTCTTCCTTTCAGGTCCCAAATTACAAGTAGGTCAGGACATCATATTTGCCACACCTCTCATCTCTTTTAAAGTATATAGCAGTTCTTGAACATATTCCCTCTGAGGTTATCGCTCTCTCACACAGAGACATCCACAGATAGGGTAGCCCATCCCCCTTTAATTATAGGCACAGAGTGATTGGGCTGGGAACTCAAACACCTCCTTTCACATGCTGCCACAGTTTATTCATATCCTATTACACACACAGGCACACACACACACACAGATTAAATTGTTTGTGACCCATTACACATGGAACCTTACCTCAGGCTCTTCAGCACACAGTGGGCTTCCAGAGGGCTCTGTTCATATTTCTCTGTTTACATCTGAGGACACACTACCTCCTAGTTGCACAGTTTTTCTGCAGTGTGTTCTCCCAGCATGGTTCTCTTAACTGCACCCACCAATTTATCCTTAAAGGCACAGACCTGAAAGCCACTTAGTCTTATTGGCCAGGTCTCATTAAACTTGGTACTCAAGATTACTGACTTACGTCTTTAAACTGCAAGAGAGGCAGCAGCAGCTGCAGACTGGTGCAGTTTAAACACTATGCCAGCAATCTTGAATACCAAGTAGTTTTTAAACTGCACCAGTCTGCAGCTGCTGCTGCCTCTCTGCCCCCGGCTGCAAAAATATCCATGCATAGAAAGAGGAAGATGTGGAAACATGAGGGAAGGAGAGGAGAGACTGAGGGAGCATATCCTGGCTTGCTGGGGATAAAGTTTTGATGATTAGGGAAGGGAACAGCAAACCACAAAGACTTCCTAGCAACTGTTGTGATGTGACATCACCCTATGTGTCAGGAATGAGCTGGTGCTTGCATATGGGACTACCTTTACCTATCCTCCTAAGAACATCTGGACATTGCCCACCAACCCTAGTGGAGGGAGAGGGAGGGGAGGGGTGTCATGCAAGAGAGGGAGAGGGCCCGGCACCTGTACATGCACATCCATTCTAGGGGAGGGAGGGGGAGGGGTGGCATGCAAGGGAAGGGAGGGGAGGGGTGTTAAAGAAGGGGACCATCCTAGACCTGCTGTCCCGGTCCCCCTCTCCGGTACACTTCCTGCTGCTGCCGCCATGAGTGCACAGAGAGTGTTTGTTATTTCCAAGCACTCTCTGTTAGTATTGTATTGAGAAACTGATATATCAATG
Source organism: Sphaerodactylus townsendi (assembly GCF_021028975.2). Classification (NCBI taxonomy): domain Eukaryota; kingdom Metazoa; phylum Chordata; class Lepidosauria; order Squamata; family Sphaerodactylidae; genus Sphaerodactylus; species Sphaerodactylus townsendi. The sequence continues at coordinate 65,651,596 of NC_059430.1, forward strand.
GAATGCAGAGGTTGATGTGAGTGAGCTTCTTTTCTTTCACTGTGAGAAGCTGGCAACATGGAAGGGAAGTGAGGGGGAAGGTGTGGAAAGGCTGGTCATGGGCAGAGGGAGGGCAGATGTCCGGGGCAAAGATGTGCTCACTGGCAAATATCGCTGCTCTGTGGTGAAGCAAAATAAAATTTGTGCTAGAAGTTGTCTTGCTTACTGTGGGAAGAATGAAAAGTGAAAGCAGGACTTGAATAAATACACACATACAAGAAATCTTGCTGTGACAGAAATTCACCCCTACCATGCAGTAAACAAGTTGTGTATAATTGACCTGCATATGTTGCTTTCCCTTAGACATGCATAGCATAGGGTGAATCAAAACAAGAAGTTAACTTTTACTTATGGTACTAACAAAACACTGAAAAAAGTAAGATGATAGCATTTCACTTCCATTGAACTTTTGAACTGTGGAATCTTCAAGTGGGATTCTTTGAGTATCTTCAGCCCACTGTAAGCAGCTGTTCTCCACAGTTTCCCTCAGTCAGAATCCTCTTTTTCCCTCTCAACTCTCTAGCAGCTCCCAACAGCTGTTAGTAACTGCTGTTTTCCAACTGTTTCTCCCTAACATTCCATCAGTTCCCATTGATCACTCTTAGTGAGAGCTGAAACGTAACCTGTCCATCACAGTCTGATCCAGTTAAAAATGCAGGAAGAATGTATTTTTAGTGAAGTAGAATGGGCTGACCAAAAATTAAATCTGATTCAGATTTCTTAGATGGAAAAAACTCCCACAGAAAGGCTAGAGGAAACATGAATTGTGTACACTAATGATGCATGTATTTTAATATTATATTTATTAAAGCAACATTGGTTGCTAGTACCTGGATTTGCAATATATGCACTCTTGCATTATTATGTAGGCAGCATAGCCCCTTGCACTCAAGCATCCTTGAGCAGAATCTTCCATCAGCAAGAGATTTTAAGCATATTAATGGGCTGTTCTAATTTTCTTGCTGAATATAGTCTGCATGCATACGTGGAATAGCGAAAAGGATTCTACTACATCTGAACCTATCTTTTACAGTGCATGTGAAAGGTAGGCTTATGAGAAGTCCCTCAGAATCAAGGATTGAACTGAAAGAACAAATTCTACAACACACACACATCCATGAGCAAATGGGTAATTAATTTTAACAGGTTAAAAAATGGAATGAAGACTAGAAAAAATAAAAGCAACATTTCTTGCTACCTAAATCAATACTTTTGGATTTTGCCTTCTGGAGAGCCCAGTACCTTTTGCAAAGCAGTTATTTAGAAGAGGGTGTGACAAAAGAATGACAAATACCCATATTTCCAAGTTTCTTCAAGGAGTTTCTGTTGTCTTAATCAGGAAATGAGGGTGCACATTCAAATTGGACACCAATTAAGTAGCTGATCAGCTATGTTCCTAGGATATCAAGGTCCTTAGTAGAGGGGATATATTGTACAAAGGAAGTGAGGGTGTCCTACAGAAGAATTCATAAATGCCAAACCAGAGGAAATTCCCCATTTCAATGGGTATCAGATGTCCAGGTGTGACATCTATATGCTGATCCCCCCCCCCCCACCTGGTGTAGTGGTTAAAAGGTTGGACTAGGATCTGAGAAATCTAGGTTTAAATCTCACTTGTGCCATGGGAGCTTGCTGGGTGACCTTGGACCAGTCATGCACTCTCTGCCTAACCTACTTCACAGGGTTGTTGTGAGGATAACTTGAAGGAGAGGAGAATGATATAAGCCAATTTGGGTCCCCATTAGGGTGAAAGGCAGGATATTAAGTAAGAAAATAAATAAATAAATTGTGATGTTCATGTGCTTTCTTCATCTCAGTATAATGGAGCTTATGGTTCAATTGAAATACTACACCGGACATGTATTAGTTTAACCCTTCTCCCAAAGATATAGGAGTGAACCTAACTCTCAACTAGAAATTGTGATTATCATAATTAGCATAAAATATACCAACTTCCTTATGATGTTTCCTTACAGAGGTTTCCCAAATGTCTATTTTAGCATGGAATCAGAAGAAAGCAGTTAGTTTTACTCTGTCTTAAAGAATGAAGTTACTTTGCCTGGACACAGAGTCGAGACTTTAGTAAAAATACAAAAGCATGTGTACATGAACATTAAAGTCGATCATAATATTGAATGTTAAGATAACACAGAATCTCATGCTTCTTAAAGGCTAAAAATGCATTGTGGCATAAGCTTTCATGACCTAAAGCCAATCAGAATGTACTCCTATGCAGAAATATACCCTTTAGAGATCATTGATTTCAATTGCACTGTTTATCATGTGTCTTACAAAGTACTCACCAATGTTTCTTCCATAGTAAATTTATTAGATTTTAAGATGCTAAATAACTCCATTAGTTTGACTTCAGGCTCAGCAAACTAGCACAGCCTAACACATGAAAGGCTGAATATTTTTTCTGTTGCTGATGTGCGAACGATTAAACAGAACATTATTTTTTTTCATTTCAACTCATTTTTACGAGGCAAATAAGGCACACTAAATATATCTGCTCACTTGCATGAGAGAGTTAGCAGTCTCCAGATTTATTCCAGATCCATTTCTTTCACTGATCATGAAATCAATTATAGCTATATAAGTATAGTGGAATGACGTTATCTCACCATGAAAACAAAGGCAGTCCGGAAGGGATTATGAAAGATTAACTGCCAAATGCTGAAGTTTGTGAACAAATACAGAGGTCAGCTTGCAAACTGTAGGCTTTCTAATTCTACTCATTTCTTAGATCACTCAGTCCAGGAATGTAGATGAGAAACCTTGACCAGTATCCAGAACTGGTTAAGGATGAATACATTGAAATTTAAGCCTTGCCAAAATGTGACAGCTTACCACATTAATGGCTGGTGAAGTGATGTCTGGCAAGTGGCCTTGCCATGAGTGTTGATGATAACTGTAAATAATAAAACTTTGCAAATACTGCTTTGTGTGGTATAAAAAATTTGTAGAAGTCCATTGCACTGCGTTTCTTCTCAACTCTCTCAGAGTGCTGGAAGTTCTATATTCCACAAGTCATTGCTAACCAGAGTTAACCAGATCAGAGGGACAGACCATCTATAGACTATCTGCAAACTATCAAAGAACCAGGCAATCTTGAATCTCACTGAAATTTCTACTCTTAAAAGTATATAATCATATGTTTAATATTTTAAATTTATACTTAATTTTTTTTATTTTAATTTGATAATATGCAAGCAAATGAGATTTTGACTTTTTGTCCTTAGGCTGAATTTTACTGATGGAAAAGAAAGGAGACATCTTTGACCATCTAAAAAGGCTATGTTGAGAATGATGCTGTGACAAATGCCCATATTTGGGAAGTGGCTTCCAGTGAGAAACTGCACTGAAATAATTAAGTCCTGCCCAGTCCTGATTGGCTGAGGGAAATTGCCTGGGAGAAGAAAAGAAGGCAGCTGGAGTGCTGTAGGGGGTTCTTTTTCTCTGGAGAGAGTTGGAGTGAGGGAGACTCCAGAAAAGGGGTCTGAGCCCGAAAACCTGTCAAGGCTACTGAAAATATAAAATACATACTTCTTCTTTTTTGTATATGTTTATTTGTTCTTCAACCCTACCAAGGGAAGTTTAGCTTACCCGTTTATTTTAAATAAAACCTTTTGTTGTGGAACTGTAAGATGAATTGGGCTCTAGTGCTCATTTTGAGAGAGGTACCTTAAAGTCAAAAAGGAATAATTCCTGATGGAAAAACTCCCTGGGGCTTGGAACTTGTGAAAGGGGAATCCTTTCTTTCCTTTTCCCCCTGTTTGGTTTGTGGTACAGGTGCCATTATTTCTGTCTCTTCACTAAGGCCGAATTCCCACTGAACATTTAATCTAGATACAACCAAGTTTCAAAAGAATCAGCACCTTTTCATCCAGGTTCCAACATCCTCACTGCAGCATGTTTCTAGTGAAGACATCTAGGCCTGCCCCGGGGGGGGGGTGTGTCTGCTGTCAGGGGTGCAATTGTTAAGCTAGCAGCACCAAAAATTCTCATAGGAGTATCTTTTAGGGAGATCCTGCATGATGATACTCAACCTTGTGGTTTGGTGAAGTTTTGGGTTCCCATGAGGGGCCAAAGTTATGGACCCTCAAAAGGTGTGAAATGTCCCCCCTCTATCTCCTATTAAGGCTCCCCATTGTAAATAATGGCCGGAGGATGGGGGGCACTCCTCCTTTGAGTCCATAGCTTGGGAACCCCTAGGACTCAAATCCTTTCCAGAAACCTGGGTGGTATCAGTAGGAGACTCTCCTAATAATACCACCCAAGTTTGGTGGAAGTTTGAGTCTCCATGGGAGGCCCAAAAGTTATGTGGGACTCCTCAAATGTGTAGCCCTTCCATCTCCCACTATTCAATTCCCATTTGGAATGTTTTTTTTTTCAAAAGGAAGGTGCATATACAAGCAGGTCGAGGAAAATCCGTGCAGTTGGGAGAGGCAGAAACGGAACTGGATCCTGTGTACCCCTGGCAGTTCGGCAGTGAGGATCTCAGCAGTGGGGAGATTGCGAGGAAACCTGGATATTTCGGATTCCAGTGGGAAATTGTCCTAATACCATTAACACCACCAAACAAATCTGAAACACATAATTTGCTCTTGGAGTTCATACATACGTTAACTATTAGCTACTACAAGTTTTTTAGAAGAAAGATCAGTGGCCCAGGCTTGCCAGTTAACTCCTGTTGTGAAAGACTGACTTGAACTACTGAACCTCAGAAATTTATAGAATATCATATAGATCTCTTTTATCTCATAACACTGAAGTAGAAAGAACAGATGCCAGATCTCTGCCAGATCTTAGTTTTTGATGTCTGAGCCTGTCAAGCCTCCAGTTTAATTTCCTAGTTTTTTTAAAGCAACTACCAAATGAATTGTAGGAATGCTTCTAATTTATTTGATCCACTTCTCCAGTTGTAATCTCTCTGATCTCCTGTATTTGTAAATCTGTTTGCATTTTCAGCTTAGACTTTTCATAGCACTTATAAATTTATATCAGAACATAACTGCACATTATAGGTACTTGCATGATTATTTTTTCCTGATTTAAAAAAATACTCCCAGAATGAAGTCTTTGGGTCATGATACCAAACAGGAAAAGAGACTATTTCAGCTTTTTCCTAGTGAAAATCACTCCCCCACCCCCAGCTGCTTTTATGCATGCTGGTGAAAAAATATGACTGTTTATTCTAGTATCCAAAACGTAATGAAACATGAAATGGTTGTATCCAAAACATAACAAAACATTAAAGCTTTTGTTTCAATATGCCTACTAGTCTTTAAAGTGCCTCTATGGGTGTTTTTGCATGGTCAAAACATCCCCGGGTAGAACTGGGATCTTACATACTGTGGCTGATTTGTCCTAGTTTCTCCTTCTGCATGGCTCCCTGGTGCTTCCAAGGAGTCAAGGCAGGACTGGGATGTAGTGCCCCAGCTGTTTCCTGCACAAGCTCATATCTTTTTTCCATTTGCACTGTGACTCTTCCACGATCTCTTCTGTTCATGCACGAACAACCTCTGTTTCCCATGTTCTGATTGGCTGATTCTCTCCCCATGCCCCCACTCACTTTAATTCGTTGAGTTTTAAATGACTTTGAGTCAAAATCACTATCTGTGTTGATAAGAGTAATGGCTTTGATTGCAGTGAAAAAAAAACACAGAGGGAGAAACCGTGGATTAAGACAGAAAAAGGAAGGGAGACACGAACAGGAGAGGACGGCAACGATTCTCTCAAGCAGCCGTGGATTTTAAGACAGATAAATGAGGGAGGAGATGAAAAGCAAGCATTTCCTACGCCAATACAAATGTTTGTTGCTCCCAGCGCCTGTTGATTGGTGGGGTGGGCCAGAGCAGCAAGGTGGGAAAAATGCCCTGGTTCTGCTCCCATGGTGTTTGCACGGCAGCGGGGTCAGCAGGGTAACACAGAGGCATTTTAAAAAGTACCACCTCTTTGGCGGTTTTTTAAAGTTGCAGGCCAAAGGGAAAATAGTGCAACACTGGAGCAGACCCTGTGCAGCTTCGGGAACTGGGCGGAATTCCTGGCTGCACAGGGATATTTTCTGTTCTCACCCCAGGATATTTTGGCCATGCAAAAATGGCCTAGATTTCTCTTTGCTTATATATACTTGGGAGTTTTATCCTGCCGCAGTTAAAGCAGCTTTGTGGACTTTTGCCCCAAAGTCCAGCCATCGACTGCTTACATTCTGTAAACAAAAAGTCACCAGATGTATAAGACAATAAAACTGAAAAACCAAGAAAATATACAATTGTGTGTGTTTCTCCCAAATGATGGTGGTGTCAGATAAAAACATCCAATAAGATTCCCTCCCTACCCCCTCCGCAGAAAATCCAGAAAATAGGGAATCATTGTTACATGCTCTGGAGAGACAAATGATCAGAGTGCCACAGACCTTGTTTGACATTAAATCTGCAAAGAAAGGTGGCGATCTGAACAACAAATAAATTCCCACATCATGCTAAAGTAGGTGTCAACATTAGGTGCAAAGTTCTGAAACATACTTGCATTTGCTACCGAAACCAGCTCTTTTTAGTGGGGCATTTGTCTACCCTGAGAAACACTGGAATTTGGTGTGTGATAGTAAAAACACCCTAAATATATTTGTTTGTTGTCCTATAACATTGTAATAGAGTGTTAATGTCAGTAAATGTTTACTTTCCTAACTTGAAATAGCTCCACATGGCTGCTGTTTAGCACAATAAGTTTCTCCAGTGGGGCAAACAGTCTATTTCAGTTTGGGGAAACTGCGGGGTGGGGGGCGGGAATTCAGTACATTTTCTTTGTGCACTATGATCGATTCCCAATTGAGGGTTAGATGTGTGCTCTTCACACAAAATATCCAGGTTTCCAGCAGAACTCCCCACTTCACCAGCGCCAAACACGCTTTCATCCCGTTTCTGGCGCTCCCCTCCCCAGCACGTGTTATTTTAGAACAGGGGTAGGGAACCTTTAACACTCAAAGAGCCATTTGGACCCGTTTTCCACGGGAAAAGAAAACACTTGGAGCCGCAAATAATTTTTGACATTTAAAATAAAGATAACGCTATATATATTGGGTTTTTTTAACTTTTTACTCCGCTCATTCTGAGAAGTGTATGGATGCGCCCACCCTGCTGGCTGCAGGGCGGGCAAGGATGGGGCTGGCAGCTCGGCTCGTGGAGCCACAGTGCAAGGGCAGAAGAGCCGCATGCGGCAGCCGCAGGTTCCCTACCCCTGTTTTAGAACCTGCAAGAAAGTAGACCTTTTCAAAAAACGCGTGGGCAATCTGGAGCGGTGGGGAAGTTGGGGGTGAATTTGGATTCATTTTCCCCGCTGCTGGTAGTGACGTGGAGCCTCCCATCCAATGAGAACGCAGTGGACTGTGCGCAATGCACTCACAGCCTTTTTTAATTTCACAGACCAGAGTTTCACGTGGATACAAAGCAACATGGGACTGGTTTTGACTGATTGACTGAGTAGAAGGCAATACAAAGCAGTGCTACACGTCATATCCATGTGGATCTGACTACATGGAAGCACGCGGAAACAGGGCTTCGTTTTAATCGTCCGTTTCTTTGTTTCCGCATAAGGTCATTCTGGGCATGGTCGCAGAGACGTGGATCCAGAAGTTTGAAAATAGAAAAAAAATTCCCGCCCCAACACAACCCAACAGCCATTCAGGATATTCCTGAGCGGATCACGTGTTCAATCCGCCTCAGTGGGAAATCCTTCATTGCTGCTGCATTTCTGGGAACAAGGATCGTTTGTGGGACAGAAGCTGCAGTGGGGACACTGAAACCATGCTGAAAAGGTCCCGGTTTTTCCCAAACTGGTTTGTATCTACATTCATTATTTCGGTGGGGAATTGACCTGTGTTCACTTCCCCCAAAACTGGGCTAACAAATTGCTTGCTATTAAGTTCTCCAGATACAAAATCTTTGTGATGACCATGTGTCTGCCACATGGACTTTATAACATATGAATCAGTCATGAAATTCAATTTTATATTAAAATAAGCAAGACTAAAAACATGTGGTAAAGGGAACATTTTGTGACTGTTCTCAATCTTATGTAACTTTTTGTTATTCAAAACAGTAATTTGGTTGTTTTCTTCCTATCATTTTCAACAAACTTTACTCACACTTAACAGTAAGTTTTACATGATTATTGTAAGTTTTCAGTAATTATTGATTATTGTAAGTTTTCAATAATTAAGTAGCTGAATAGGAGTTTGTGAGCCAAAGAAAGTGAGGAATTTAAATGTATAGGAAAAAAGAGAAAGACTCCCCCCCCCCAAGTTTTTCCCCACAACCATAGAATCATGGCAATGAAGTGTTTATTTAGTTAGCCAGTATTGTGCAACACTGTTTTGTAATTGCCAACTGAGGATACAAACAGAAGAGACACTGAAACATCCATGTTTGGATCTTAGGAATTTTGAAAGATAGTTGCACTGAGCCATTGTTCAGACTTGGACTATAACATGCACAAAAGTAATTCTGGTGTGGATAGGAATGTTTAATAATTATAACTCTAGATCACTTGTTTGCTTGCAGTCTTTATACCAGTAAATTCAGGATTCCAGGATGGGGTTCTACTGCATACTCCACCATTGCAGTACATAGCTATTTATTCCAACATATGTTTTTGTTATGGTGCAGTTCATGATTTGTCCTGGAATAAACTTTATTAGTATTTAAGATGCCACTGGACTTCCGTTTGATTCAAAAAATGGTAGTTTGAGTGGGTTGTCTTAATCTGAGGGATGTAATGGACTGGCCGGGTCATACCTCAATTTACAGAGTGGTTTTACAAACATGTATTACATAAACAATCTTAGAAGATATGGTGTTCTATTTCTAGCTGTGGGACAGGAGATTAGACCTAAAAATTATATTTGATAAAGAACCACTATTTAAAATTAAGATGGTTCTTTCTCTTAGGCCAACTGGTAAACAGTTAGATGTAGACAAGAAAGATATTATCACTAAGGAATGTGGAATATCACTAAGGGTCAAAGACATGACAGAGTGTATCTTATAGGCCTTTAAGGCATAACTAGCTAGATAAGATGGGCTACATGAATAAACACAGAAATGAAAAGATCAGAGGTTAGAAGAGAAATGAATCTGATCAGATAATTGAAAATGTGTTTTTCTATATTTTAATGAACACTGAAATGGTAGCGAAATATATGAAAAGTATATATATATTACACTAGCGGGGCCCGGCCATGCATTTCTGTGGCTTATTGTGGTGAAATGGGAAAGGAACAGTAGCAGAAAATCAATTGCAGAGGCCAGCAGTACGTCCTCATGCAAACATGCAGCCTGATACTGTGCAATGTCAGTGATGTGTGTGCCCGCATTCCTTGGGGGGGGGGGGAATGGAAAGGCACCCCTCCCACACATCTAGGCTGGCTGGTCATGATTCTTTACCTGGGAGTAAGTTTGGGTGTCGCTTCTGAGGAAACTCTCTGAGGGGCGCGAAGCAGCCATTCAAAGTATGTCACAGTTGCTGTATCGACCTTTCTCCTGAGTAATACGTGCCTGGTTTTCTTTACTGTATTCAGGGAATCTAGGGTGCCTGGCCCCTCCCTCCCATCCCTTGCAGGTCGCCCCTCACTCTCTTCCCTCCCTCACTTCTCTTCCCTTGCATGCCACCCCTCCCCCTCCCTCCCTTCCCTTTCCCTTCACTAGGGTCGGTGGGTCATATCAAGATGCGGGGGCCCCTGCCTTCCCTCCCTTGCATGCCACCCCTCACTCTCTCCCCTCTCTCATTTCTCTTCCTTTGCATGCCACCCTTCCCTCTCCCTCCCTTCCCTCTCCCTTGTGTGTATGTGTGTGTATGTGTTTCACTTCCACTTGAGTCATTACCTATGTACTGTTTTCACTGCTCATATCTGGCCATCTGAGTGAACATTCTAAGCTGCACGAACATTCTAAGGGTGACAGTTACACACAGGCAGCCGCATGTCCTTCACCATGGAGCGCCAGGAAAAAGGCGTTTTACCTGGGCCAGGTGTGAAATTTCATGCATGTGAACATCTAAAAACACTCTCACCAGGCTGGGAATTTTCAGAGGAATTGGCCCAGCAGTTACTGAGGTATACTATCATCAACAAATACACGGTTAGCTTTTTATACATATAGATGTATTCTACTAGAATCACATGTAATTATCATAATCATTTTTAACCTTTTAAAGTGAATAAGATGTATGCAAAATCTTTTCACCCTGAAGATGCATTTCCATGGGAATACCCTTCCCTTAGGAATGTTGGGAACTGTTTATCTTGATTGAAACCTGAAATACAGAATTCAGTTTATTGCCCCCTTTGCCTATGGGAGAGGACATGTAGCCTAGGGCAGAGAAGGACATAACTTTCCAGCTTTTGTGTAATAAGGGCAGACAAGCCAATTTGATTTTAAGGAATGAAGGCATATCTGGGAGAAATATGATCATATAGGGGATATGTATGTATGCGGGTATGAGCATGAATTATGATGTTTGTATTCTTTGTATCGATAAAAGATGAAGGTCTTTGTCTGTCTGGGTGTGATTCTCTCTTAGAGAGACCACCCTGTGAGAGAGATCTATTCTACACAGTAAAAATATTATTCTGTCTAAAGCCTGATTTTTGGTATTCTTTTTCTCTACCAGTCTTCCTAAACATAATCGAGTAGGGCTAGCCTGTTTCTGCATGGCCAGCTGAGTGGAAGTGCATCAACTTAGTTTATGCCGATGCACCCTCCTGGGACCGTTCGCATGGACAGTCCCGCTGGGTGCGCAGTCGACAGCACAGCCTTCGCACAGGCTGTGCCATCCCCAAACAGCTCTTACCTCCTCCTGGCCTCCATCGTGTTGTGGAGGCCAGGAGACATGTCCCCATGGCCAGAGTGACGGCTCTGGAGTAGGAGGCCAGGAGGCGTGTCTCCTGGCCTCCACAATGTGAGGAAAGCCAGGAGAAGGTAAGAGCCATTTGGGGAAGACTGGGGGGGGGGGCGCTGCCTTCTACCTGCTGCCATTTGCCTGGCAACGGGTGGAAGATGCTGCTTTTGAAAAACCTCACTCGTTGAGCGAGGTTCAAAAGTGGCGTTTCACACCTCTTGGCCAGCACAAGCATGGTGCTGCCGCAATGCAGCAGCGCCTGCTGTGCGAACAGAACCTCAGGGACGGTGTTTTTACCATCCCTGGGGCACTGTTATTGGGCTGTGCAGAAACAACCCTAGATAGGGGTTCTAGCCCAACAGAGCATATCAAAAAGGCACCAGAGTTTAGACCATGAAACTCTACAAAGTCCATTGCTCTCCAGTGGCTTTAGATTCTCATTCCTCTATCACTCACAGTCTTTGGTAGACTGGTAATCATGGTTCCTGTCTATAGCAACCATAATTTCTTTCATGCAGTCAGTAGCTTCAAAGACTCATGATTGAAGAAGAAGAAGAAGAGTTTGGATTTATATCCCTCCCTTTCTCTCCTGCAGGAGACTCAAAGGGGCTTACAATCTCCTTGCCCTTCCCCCCTCACAACAAACACCCTGTGAGGTAGGTGGGGCTGAGAGAGCTCCGAGAAGCTGTGACTAGCCCAAGGTCACCCAGCTGGCATGTGTGGGAGTGTACAGGCTAATCTGAATTCCCCAGATAAGCCTCCATAGCTCAGGTGGCAGAGCTGGGAATCAAACCCGGTTCCTCCAGATTAGATACACGAGCTCTTAACCTCCTACGCCACTGCTGCTCCTTGATTGAAAACAAGTGCGCATCATCAGCAGGGAAAACTAAGTTTATTCATGTACTTTACAAGTTGAAATAGCAGCTAATTGCTATGTGTAGTAATGCACTGCTGACCCAGCAGCACCGTGGTACAGAAGCGTTGGAGACCTTAGCGGACCTACAGCCTTCTGGTCGCTTGCACCCCCACTCCTCCTTCCCCTACTAGGTCACAGGTCATGAACTGTCTGGCTCAGTCACCGGAAGCAGGGACAGTGGTCCTGCCCCCAGGAATTTGAGGAGATTGAAGGCTCAAAGACGCTTGCGGCTCCTCTCCTTGCACGTTGTAGGTGAGATCCAGCACATCACATGATGATCTCCCGACCTCCCGCCTCCCGCTCTCCCGGAACTCCCCCCGGTCCTCCCTCCTACACGCCCCCGATAGAATAACAATAAAAGGTGCCAGGAACCAGCACGCGGGAGTCTCGCTAGGAACACGGACCTCCGGGCTCCCGCTGCTGGCGATCTCCACCAGATGTTATCTCCGCGTCTCGTCTCGTTCTTACGCTGACCACGTGGGTCGACTACACTATGCAAGCAACCAGCTCTGGGAAACCTGTCAGCAAATGGCAAGTGGCACAGAGGATCCTTGGAGCAGGAGAAAATGGCAGCCACAAGCTGTGGAGAAAGTTAAAGTGGTTGAAAGCTTTCGACAATACATTGAAAGTGAAAGCTTTAAATCTGACAGGAAAACGAAACTGATCTTTGTGTAATAAGCAGGAAACGTCTACTATCTGTCTTGGGGGGGGGGGGAAATAACTAGTTTAGTGTTTTCAAAAAAATCAGGTTGAGTAGAAATAAAACTTGTTGAGGATGTCTTGGGGGAAAAGCTGTGCAAACTTCCTCCCCAAAATTCTTCTTAAGACATATTATTTGTGTTGTACAGACAAGACCAGTGATAGACAGTTTCCCAGTGTTGTATTGCCTGACACTTAGAATCTGTCTGATGAATCCATGTTCACAATCCCCTTGTAAAACATACACATTAAAAATAGGGTATACTTAGTCTTTTAGTACAAAAGCGCGATCCAGAAAGGGGCAAACTTCACTGTAGCTATGCTGCCACAGACCCTTTCAGAGGGCTTAATTTCACTGAAGTAAATGATTACATCTTTGTTTGCAGTCATATAGCCCTTTATAACTGGTTTTACAATTCAGCCTCCATGGTTCCAAATTCAGTCTCACATTTCCAGTTAAAGAATCTCACATAAAAAGGCTGGGAAAGATCCTTCTGTGCCCCGACTCTGGAGATTCACAGCCAGATGATAACTGAATTAGGCCACCTAATGGTCTGATTCAGTAAAATGTGGATTTATAGATCCATAAAAGGAAAATCTGTTAATTTCTGCTATAGTGACAATATAAAGCTACTAACTCCAACAACAAAAAAACTCCACTGCACTTTTGATTTTTTTAAAACAAATGTATACAATTGCTTAATAAATAATAATAATGTAATACTTGCAACGAAGTTTGGTAATGACTGTTTGACAGGGATATCTGAGAGAGTTATTACCAAGATCAAATTTCAAAGAGATCACTTCAAAAACACCTAGAGACTGAGATAAGTATGTTACGTGTATAGATTAAACTTTTGATCCATCTTGCAGGTGAAATGTTGTTGACTTTGACTTGATTGTACCTCAGCCTGTTCTGTCTTTGTGAAAAGAAAATGGGGGAACAGGAAGAGAACCCATGTAAGCCACCCAGAATTCACAAAGAAAGACTGGAAAAATAAACTGATCTGCAACCTCATCCAAGCAGTGAAGTGGGCAGCAGTGGTGCCCTGACCACACCGCCCTGCTGCTCCAAGAAAGGCTTCCTGGTAGCATGGGGAGGCTTGCAAAACAAAACTATCTTCACAGTGAGATACACTGTTTGTGTTCAATTTAACTTCCCTGCTGCTGCTGACAAGCCTCTATGAGGTTGAATGAACTTAGGTGACAGGAAAAGGGTTGTGTAAGTCTGGATTCCCTGTCACCAGCATAAACCACTGAATGGCTGGGAGAATGTCAGCTCTTTCCCCAACAGGTCCACACACCACCCCTGCTGGTAGAGGCCGGCAGTGGCCACATGAGGGCAGTTTCACCCCTCTACCCTGGTAATGCCCTCCCAGTGAGGGCATTTCTGCCAGTGGAAGCCTGCACTGTTCCAACAGCAAATTCAGCACACACACCCTCCCAGATGGGGCTCTTAATAATATTAATTATACTGTTTGCTGTAGTTGCTGCAGAAGTAATGAGAATAGCAATAGTTGTCCTATTAGGATGAATGAAGACTAAGAAAAATTTACTAAGAAAAATACTTTCTTTCACAAATAGAGTCACTGTCTTAGCTGTAAGCTCGACTAAAGGGAAATAGCAAGGAATTTATGATCTTGCAAGTGGAGTTTGTCTTGAGAGTCACTAGCAGATAGTTTTGTAGTCTAAGGATAACAACTATAATACTCCTAAACTATGAAAAGGAAATTTGTTCTTTATTAAGAACTGTCAAGTGATGCAGCTGATGGCTGTAGAATATGATTGTTCAGCTCAGGAGACATCAAAATTATTCAGTAAGTTGCTAATAAACACCACTTTCATTTGAGCATAGGCATTCAGTAAAATTGCCCAAAACATTGAGTATATATTCAGTCATCTTCACGCATAATGGATCAGGGAGCAAACCAAAACAATTTGTAGAATTTGGAATTCATCTGGTTCATTATAATGTTAATGACTGAATGAAACATAATCTAAAGAATTATGGTCCAAAGGTTGTGAAAAAGCTGACTGTCCTGAATTGGTTTTCCTTCCTTCAAATTTCACCATGGAATCCCCGTCCCCTGCAAATATTAGAGACTTGAATAAATTAGCTTGAGAGAAATCTGTATTTTATTCATTGGGAAGAAGATTAATAGAGGAATTTATAGGTTAAATTGAATACAATCAGTGTATCTCATGGTGAAGAGAGTAACTGTTTGTACATTTGCTATGTCTTAAGAGACTCCATTTTGATTGTGGGGGAAAACTTGCTAAAAAACTTATTTTCATTTTCTCTTGTTTTTCACATAATTTAAAAGCAGGTGTTTGTGGTTAAGAGATAGACTGTACTAACCACCCAGGTCAAATTTCTCATTAGGGGCATAAAATCATCTTCGTTATTTTCAGCTGGATACAATCGGTCAGTTAAAGCCCAAATTGAAAGTTTTGGAAGTGATGGATAATTTGCTCACATTCTACCAACTTGATATTTGATTGGTTAATTGGCAATTATTTGGTGTGTCCAGTCTATGCCATAAATCAATCACATCAGAATTATCAGTCATCTTTCCTTTTCTCTATATGTACGTTTCGCCACTACTTTTGCTTGAAGAACTTTGCTCATGTACTGAGGACTTCTATTATATTATCTCTTTAAAAGTATTTCTTTTAGTAAGTTGTATCATTATTGTTTTATTGTGTATCTGAAATGCACCTTATGATTTTGTGTTCAATGTATATTTTTAAAACCTTTGTTTTACAACTTTTCTCTTTAAAAAATTGCTTTATTTTAAGTACTGGTTCAGAATTTAGGGCTTGGTATTGCTACCACCCAAAGACTGGGTCATTCATGTGCCTTGTATTAGTCAGCCTCTGTATATTTCCACTCTACATTTTAAAAGGGAAATGTTGTTAGTTGGTCATATGTTAAACATTACAAATATTTTATTTATTTATTTGATTTATATCCCACCCTATCCCTACAGGGCTCAGGGTAAGTCACAACACAAAAACTCAATAACAATCATTAAAAATTTAAAATATAAAAATCTCTGATACAAACATTAAAAATAGCAGTAGTAGATACTTAAAATGAAAGCTAAATGATTTGTACTAACTTCTGTTCCTCTTTACACATTAAAATCTCACCCCCACTTTCAATTATATGTAAGGATACTGTTTTGGCAACAGAAGTCTCAAGCCCTCTTAGAGATGATGATTGTTATCTAGGTCATGATCTAAAACAGTGCATTTAAAACTCATTCGTTTTCAAAACGGTATATGGTAAAAGTACATTAGTATCTATTTTAGTAGATGAATCTTTCCCACTGGGGTGTTTATTCCTGTTGTCCCTTAAATACTATTTTTACTTAACTAAAATAAACATTCACTTTCACACAGGTTTCCTAGCCATTTCACCCACTTGAAAGAGGATTGGTCTAGTTTAACAAACCTCCCTAGTTATTTTAGGAAAAAAGTATCAGAAATTAAAGTGGAGGGAATGAGCCAGGGAAGAGAAAGCTGCTGCCACACACAAACAAAGCAGGTCAATTGTCCTAGCGACTGCAATGGAATGAAATGGTTCCCTGACTGCTTACACATTTATCCCCAGTTCAGACAGGCTCAGTCACACATGCATGTCCATAACTGGAAGACAGCAGTAAGTGTTGTGAATGAGTCATCAACTAGCACAATCCAAGCGTTTGTGTCTCCTCGGTCACAATGCTTTTCAATTACATCATACATTTAGCAACAAGTAATTCAGCGTGTCAAGTAATCACAAGTGACCATTGGTCCTGAATCAATGGGACTACTTCATTAAAAGTAGTTGAAGAAGCACTGTCCCTCTAATGGTAAAATGAAAGGAAATTACAGATGTGGAAGAGTACAATTCTTTTGCATCTCAAACTGGATATTTCTACAATTGAACAGTTTGCATCTGAACCAGTATAATGTAGAAGAAGAAGAGTTTGGATTTATATCCCCCTTTCTCTCCTGCAGGAGACTCAAAGGGGCTTACAATCTCCTTGCCCTTCCCCCCTCACAACAAACACCTGTGAGGTAGGTGGGGCTGAGAGAGCTCTGAAGAACTGTGACTAGCCCAAGGTCACCCACCTGGCGTGTGTGGGAGTGCACAGGCTAATCTGAATTCCCCAGATAAGACTCCACAGCTCAGGCGGCAGAGCTGGGAATCAAACCCGGTTCCTCCAGATTAGATACACGAGCTCTTAACCTCCTAAGCCACTGCTGCTCCCTGGTTACTGGTTACTAGGGTCATGAAAACCCAATTGTAATCCCACTCTGCCATGGAAGCTTGTTGGGTGACCTTGGGCCAGTCATACACTCAGCCTAACCTAACTCACAAGGTTGTTGATAGGATAAATGCAGAAGAGGAGAACAATGTAAGTCAATGTGGGTTCTCCATTGGAAGAAAAGCAGAATGTAAATGAAGTAAGTTAAAAATAAATTAAAGGAAGCCCCTGAGAATGGGGAGAAATGCAGCTTTCTTGCACATAATAAAAAAATCTTCCCCTGTTTCTGAACTTCCTCCCTAAACATGTGTCCCTCCATGCCACTGTTTAAAACAATGAGTAGCATCTAAAAGAAGAACTGAATTAACATTTGCAAGATAAATGATTTTTGCAAGGATTTTAAGTGTCTGGGTACATCCACAACCTGAAAAAAATTAGCTCCATGGGCAACTGTTCCTTTTGAACTAGACTACTACCACATTTTTAATCATAAATGGAAGACATTCTGAACAATACTGCAGAATTTTTTTGCCTACTTTATGACTGTGGTGGGGGGCAGGTAAAATGGGCTTCAACAATTTAGGCCATAACTAGTTTATCTGGAGTGGGACAAGAGCTCAGGAAAGATAGCGGCCCATTATATAAGGAATGCTTATCTCAGAGCTCTTCACTGCACAGTGGACTTGTAGTAGGGTTTCCTTGTGTTTTTCTATTTACATCCAAGGAGACAGCCCACAGGCTTCAGCGCAGTTTGTCTGCTAAACTTTGCTGGACCTCTGCTTCTCTGCTTCTCCCAGTTCCCTTGACTCCACCCATCAACTTAGCCTTAAAAGCACAGAACTCATAACACCCAGTCTCAAGACTAGAGCTGATATTCTCTCCTCCTCTCTTCCACTCCACATGTAACCCCTGTGTCAGAATGGGATGACCCAGAAAGGGGTGGAGTCTGAAAAGAAGCAGAATGCTGTAGAACTCATGAGGTTGAAGGAAGCAAGGCTACCAGGCTGGGACCTTGATTGATTTTATTAAGCCCTTAACACCTTGTTTTGAGTAACTACCCAGTATTGTGGGGAACTAGCATTAGAGGAAGGGGGTTTATTTTTTTTTTGCTATATTTTAAATGTTAGAATTTATTGTTTCAGGGTTTTTGTGTTTGTAAATGGGGGGAGTTTTCTGGGAACCTTCATCATGTTGAATCCCGTTCCCCCAGCCTCTGTAGTCTTCCAAACCAACCGCATCAACAAAAAGAAGAATTGGACTTGGCAATATCAGTAGACTGTAAATATAAGGACTTGAAATGCAAACCTGAACAGGACCTTGAATTGTAAATGTTAAATGTTGATGTTTAATGTTATTTGTAAAGAGAAGTAAACTGTTTTGTTTAAATTTGGTTCTTTGCAACTCCTTCCAAGTACTGCCCCACAGAACCCACAAGCTGAGGTTACACACTCACACCCACACACCCACTCACTCACTCACTCTTCCTGCTGCTACTGTCACAAGATAAGAGAGAGACTTGTTTTAAAAACAGTCCATTTTGAAATAAAGTTTTAAAAAGTCCTTCCAATGCAGAAGCAGAATGGGGGAGGTGGAATGGAGTAAAAAGTAACCCTGCTTGTACTGTTCCTTGCAAAAATCAACTCTCTGTTGTTATTATTATATTGATATATCAATATGAGCATCTAGAAAAGCAGGAACAGCCAGCAACATGGAATGGGGGTGAGGGACAAGGCGTGGACAGCAGAGTGAGGGAGTACAAAGGCTAGCTGCAGGCAAAGGGGAAATGTCTGGGGCGAAGCTGTGCTGACTGGCAAATCTCCCTGCTCTGGTGATAAAGCAAATTAAAAGTCATGTTAGACATGCCACAGAGAGAATGAAAAGTGAAAATGGGGCTCCAGAAAATAAGTCCATACAAGAAATCTTGCTGGGTCACACATTTGCCCCCACTACACAGCAAACACCTTGTGCATAATGGGCCAGGGAGAATTGGCAAACACTAAGACACTGGCTTTGATGGAAACTTGTTGCCTTGGAAAGAGTGCCCTTAATGCTAAGAGGCATCATCCCAACCTGGTATTGTCTTACTATGATTAGAGACATTATGAAATTTGGTACCCCTGTGTTCACTGTGTGTGCAGGTGAGGATAAGTAGGACTGGCTTGACCTCTGATCAAAATTGAAGACAGTGTAGATTTGCCCACTCTGACCTGGTGGCTAGCACAATCCCATCAGATCTTGGAAACTAAAGATGGTTGGTATTGTTTAGTATGTGGATGGGAGACCACCAATGAACCACATATTTGCTATGCAGAGGCAGGCAATAGCAAACTACCTCTGAATGCTTCTTGCCTTGAAAATTGTACAGAGGTTGCCATATGTTAGCTTTGATTTGACACAGCACTTTCTATTTTGACCAAATAACAGCAGCCATAGTAAGGCTGCCAAGATCAGCTTACCCCTTAAAATATGTCCCTGGGATGCATGTGACTGGGACAATGGCACACACTCATCCTATTGTGTAAGTACACAGTTACATCCAACCATAGATTAAAGAAGCAGATATAGATAGAGCAAAAATGATCTTGAATCATCATCCTGAAATAATATAGTGTGTAATAATGCAACTTGTTAGAGAATATAGCTTAGCTCAGATTGTTTCTAGGCTCACCAAGGAAATATCACAAGTATCTTTCTAGGGCTATTATTAACTAATAGATATTTCAGCCTAATGTTGTTTCAGTGACATGGCTTGTAAATTCAGCTGTTGACATATAGTAAACTACAAATGGGAACTTGCATGAACTTGAGGGAGGCATATCATGTTCCCCTTTTGCCACTATTTCCTCTTTCTGTTCTCCAACAGCCCCTATGACCTCTCCACTTTTCTTGCTTCCTTCTCCCCTCCCATCCAGCAGCCAACCTACCTTTTTCTGCCTCCAACTTCAGCTTTTCTCTCTCCGACAGCAGCCTCTACCTAGGAAAACTGTGGCCTAACTGTGTGGTCTCAGCTACAGGCACAGGCCCACTTCAGGAGAGTAGCTATGGAAAACAGTGCTTGGGGCAAGCATTATAACTGCCCTTGCCCCGCTGCAAATACGACTCCCATCTTTTGGAAACTGTACAATAATACTGGCTTATTTTTCCCTTCTTAAAATATTCACAATGTTGAGACAGTGTGGTTGGTGGTTAAAGAGCAAACAAAGAACATGGAGATCTAGATTTGAATCCCCATTCTGCCATAAAACTTGCTAAACGACCTTGATTCTTTCATTCCATCGCCCTCATCTACTTCACAATGTTGCAGTGGGGATAAAATGGAGAGGAGAAGGATGGGTATTGAGTTCAGCCTAATGTACCTCACATGGTTTTTGTGAGGAAAAAATTTAGGAATTAAAAACAATATAAGCCATTGGGTAGAAAAGTAGGAGAAAAGGAGTAAATAAAATAAAACAAACAATTCTGCAGCTATAAAACTAGACGTCTTGTCAAGGAGAGCAGATCCAGCTTAGATGTATTGTATGGTGGGGGGGGGGGGAATCAAATTAATCACCAACATCCCATATAGCTTGTGCCCAAATTCCCTGACTCAGTTTGTTTTCTTTCATGATTGTATGATGTTTTACTTTCTCAAACTACTTATCCTGCTATGTATGGATCTGTGTTTATTTAATGATCTCAAATTAGTGAAACAATTTATAATAAATAATTTGTAGTAACTGGTTCTGGTGGGTTTTCTGGGCTGTGTGGCCGTGGTCTGGTGGATCTTGTTCCTAACTTTTTGCCTGCATTTGTGGCTGGCATCTTTATCTGCCTCTCATCTTCAGTAATAGTTAATTATTTATACTTCACCATTCTCCACAGTGAACACCAAAGTATCTTACATTATGCTTCTCTTCTCTTCTTTATGCTCAGAACAACCCTGTGAGGTAGACTGAAAGTATATGATTGGTCCAAAATCACCCTGTAAGCTTCCACGTCAAGATGGGGATTCAAATGGTCTCCCAAGTAGTACTCTGAAACTCTAACTTATACGTTACACTGTATTTCATAGAACGGCTGTTGCTGAACAGTGGTCGATTCCCCACCCACCATTAGATGCGCGCTCCTCACAGCAAATACCCCGGGGTCCTGCAGCACTCCCCACTACACCAGCAGTGACAACGCAGCAACAACGCAGTCACCCCGATTCTGCCACTCCTCCCACCCCACAGCGTCCCCTGCAACTCGAGGTGCCGCGACGTGAGGGGAGTCCCGTCACTGTGACAATGGGGGACCTGAGCAGCGCTCCGCTCTCTACTCGGCCGGGTGGGTAAACCGCGGCCCTGGCGGCAAGGAGAGTCATTTCGGCGCCTCGTCAGAGGAACGAGGCGCGCGCGGGGGGGGGGTCTCACCACCACCGCGGCAGCAATGGGGGCGAGTGGGTCGGGCAAGTCCAGCAGAGCCCTGTTGGGCCACAAACGGAAGGTGGAAGAGAGTGTGGAGGCGTAGGGGTGGGGTTTTTAGCCCCACGGAATGCCAGGGAGGGGATAAAAGGGGAGAAGCGCAGGAAGGAAGGGGGAGTGGGCGAGAAGGAGGGAGAGTGTATGGAAGGAGGAAGGAGAAGGAAAGGGCATGGAGAGGCAGAGAGGAGGACAACAGAGGGGAAGCCTGAAAGGAGGAGAGGAGCAGATAGAGGGGATGAAGGACTCTGAGAGGAGAGAAGACGGAGGACGGACAGAAGGGGCGGGAATTGAGAGGGAAGGTGAGGGAGGCAAACCAGAGGCTGCCAGGAGGGCTTCTCTAGTCACCCTCCCTAGCTTCCTGCAGTTACTGGGCAAGCTGTGGACAGCCTAAGCAAACTGTGGCTGAAGAGGCTGTCCCACTTAGTCCACTCCCCAGAGAACGGGAGTGAGGCCAGAAGTTCCAGCATCCGGGCAGGGGAAGGTGGGTTGGCAACAGGGGCCCCTGCGGGGACCCCACCCAGGGTGCAGGACACACACATATATATTGACAAAATGGAACTTTCTTGTCTCCTGCTCCCTCTGCAGCACATTGATTGCCTGAAAAGGCTGTTCCTAGAGGATAGGGGAATTGGTGGAAACTGCAGATTTAGTTGGTGTCAAACCATTATTTTACTAAATTGAAGTAAACTATATATTGTATGAATGTATGTATGTATGGTTATTACATTTGAGCTCATAATCCTATAAATACTCTCATATACAATGTGGAAACACTGAAAAAGCTGACTGTATTTGATAATAATTTCTACCACCACAATATTAGAATCTATTCATTTTCCAAGATAGCACCATGTCTAATGTCTAATACAGTGTTTATAAATGCTATCCTGCCTAAGGGGCCCTTATTATAATTTGAATCATTCTCATCCATACTTTCATAGCATCATGGTTAGTCTTGATAGCAAGGGAAACCATTCAAACAAAGAAGACCTCCATTTAGAGGCATACTAATACCTTAAATGCACAATTGAAATCTTAGGAGAAAGGCAGGCATATAACTACTTCAAACAAAACATGATTAATTAATTAATTAATTAAGTGAAATCTATGACTCTGAATGAATTATTAAGGCAGTTTTGGGCTAGTGCCATCCATTGTTTAAGGAAACTCTCTACCTGTTACTTGCTTATAGTGGGAATGCTGAGGAAAACCTGGCTGATATTCTGTTCATGAGTGATGCTCAAGGTGGGTTTCTGACTGAATTTTTGTTTCATTGGAGAGACAAAAAACACTTTTTATTAAGAACTGGCTGTTTCACATAATATAATCTGAAATTTCCATTTGGATCTCTCCCACTCTACAAAGTTCTTGTTTAAAGTGATTGTTCCTTCCATCATACATTCTCTTAAACATTTTGCTTAAACATTATATTTGGTTCAGCAAGGCATTATCATCATCATCATCATGTCTCTAAAAATTGTTCTTTATTAGAAACTTTAAGTACAATTTAGAGTATAGCAACATAAACATTTCCAATATTGCTCTACAGTTTGTCTCACCCTTATTTGAAGAGATCATGTCTAGCATGAATGAATAGCTCAGTCTCCATGCTCATTTAGTCTTCGGCCTTTCTCAAGAGACTGCCAAAAAGTTGTCAATTAGTGCTAATTGTAGTTGAGAAGTTTTAATGTTGTGGACTTTAGTCCACTGGGAACTGGATTAAGACCATCAGACTCATTTCCTATCCTGTTGATATGTGGAAATTGCTGAAGTTTTTATTCAGGTCATTACCACATTTACATTCTTGGACCTTTTAAACGTATTGTCTGACTGAATTCCAGGGCAGCAGAATTTTCTTACATCTCAGTTGTTTATTCTAAAGTACACTTTTGGTGCATAATTATGTTTTCTACCAACTGGTCTATCCTTCTCCCCCACACCTCCAATTATGTGTTAAGTAATATAAGGTGTACAGATATCTTTTGGTCTTCCAATTCTACTTTAATGTGGATTGTTTTAATTTTTAAATATCTAACCCTTCAAAGTTGTGTTTGGATCACATTGCCTTCATTAGGCTCCATTATTATGTTACCCTTTGATCAGGAAGATTCCTTGTCTGTGATCAAATATACAATGAGCTGAGAATTATCTTCTTTCATCTGTTGTGAGCAAGATGTGTGAACTACTTATTTAGCTCAACTTTGCTCTAGTGATAAGTATTGTCTTTTTCACTCTACCCTGGTGGGGTAGTTTTATAGATTCTTTTATACATGTCTACAAAAGACATTGGCAAAATGTCACTTCACATTTATCAAGAATACACTGGCCAATCTTTGAACAAGTGACTGTTTTACAATGTCCTAAGGGGGGGGTGGGCGTGTTGCTAACTTCCATTAATTAGCCTGGCAGAAGGTATATGCAATTAAGCAGCTAGAAAGGACTCTCAGACAATCTGAAGGTTTTTATTGAGTCTCACAAAAACAAGTAACAAAGAAGGTCTGAAATCACAGGCTATCTTGTGCTAAGATAGCATAATATTCCATATATATCCCATTCTCACTTTATCTTAAAATGATTTAAATTTTAGTTCATTTTAGTTTTTTTTATATTTCTCATGTATTTTATTCTATATGAAGTTTTTATACTCTGCCTTTCTCCAAGGTTTCAAGGTAGATCATACTAAATATTACAATAAACTAAAAACAACATTACTGTATGTCAATACAGTCATAACTCTCAGTCCATCTTGATTTTGTTCCTATCATCGATCATTTAGATCATTCAGATCATTTCATGTAATCTGTATGCCACTCATATGCCATTTACACACACGCCATTTATATAACTCATACAAAGTTGTGCTCATTTGAAACACTTTGGGAAATGAGAATATTTTTACGGGGAAAATTCATTCAAGGCTACAGAAAACAAAAGTTTAAAAGGATAATTTTTTCATAACAAAGAAATAAAACTATAATGAGATAGGCACACTGAAAAATCAAGCAAGCTTGGGAAATGGGAGTCTTATCCTCATTTGAAGGTGAGGTGCCTCTGGGGGTAGACCCTCCTTACAGGCATTTAACTTAAAATAATTACCATCAGCTTACCAGATGCTTCTTCCTCTATCACCAGTGCTGCCAGTTGGTGACAATGCAAGATGCACATTTGCCAACCCATGTAAGGCCTGGAGATCTCCTGAAATTATAGCCAATCTCCAGTCAACAATGGCTGCTCTGGAGTGTGGAATCTACGTTATACTGCACTAGGGTCACTTTTTTCACCAAACCTAGTCTTTTCAATGTGTGAATCATTGTCTATCTTTGTTAATGTTGGTTGCATTTGAGCCACGCCCCCTTCCTACAAATGCTAGCTTTATATTGCCACAGATTCACTTAACTTGGCTTGATTCTGCTCCCTTTTAACTTCCCAGTCTGCCCCAGTTCAAATGTTCTTCTTTCTTGCTGATTCACACTAAAAAAAAGCTTTTAGAAATAAACTAAGCAGAAAGCAAAAACAGCATTAAAAACAAGCAGATCTGGTAAAACCAGACAAAAATAAATCATGTTCAAAATGCATGATTCTGGTTCCTGTCCAGCTATAGCTGAAGACAACTTCTTAACTTAATGCTTAGTAGGCAGAGATGTGAATACACATCACTGTAGAGAGCCAGCATGGTGCGGTTAAGATCAGTGGTCTCTAATTTGGAGAACTGGGTTTGATTCTCCACTTCTCCACATGAGATGCAAACTTTAATCTGGTGAGTCAGGTGTGTTTTCCCATTTTTACATATGAAACCCGCTATGTGACTGGGCTATTCACAGTTCCCTTAGAACTCTCTCAGTTGCACATACCTCACAATGGGTCTGTTATAGGGAGAGGAAGGGAAAGAGTTTGTAAGCTACTTTGAGACAGTTGAGAAAAGTGGGCTATATAAATCTTCCCCTTCTACATATCAATTGATCCCCAGTGGTTCAGTGGGAGTCAGAAGAATATTGTGTAATACACATGATGATGTTCATCCAGATGTAAATTTGCACCTGCAGTACCACAGATAGGACTTCCATGTCAGCTGATAGCAACTCAAACACCGTAGAGTGTTCTCAATTCAAACAACATAGAGTGTACTGGCCCGAGCTGCAAAGGCGGGAACAGCAGAGCGCTTATAAGCGCCATGCCCCGAGCCTCGGCCTTCTTGGCTAGCCGAGGCTCAAGAGCGACGTGACCCACCCACCCTCCCTAGTTACAATTGTTAATGGTTGACATGTTATAAATGGTTTTATTGTTGTACTTTTGTCGCAGCCCAGCGGGTTGGCAATGGAATCGCAACATCTGTGGGGAGAAGCCGTGCCGGGCGGCCGGTCTTCTCCATGGTTGGTGCCCTTAAGGAAAGGCCTGGGGGTGGGCCGGGCTGGTAAGCAAGCCGGTAGGCTTAGCTGGTGCCCGCCACCCCAGCAGGAAGGGTGGACACCAAGGGTATCCACCCCGGTGGCTCCCGGCTTCCTGCCAATGCCCCAATAGGGATTGGGGACAGCATGGTCGGGTCATTAACGGTGCTGACATGCTCATGCTGCGATCCGCTTCTATCCCAGCTTCCTGAGTGTTGTTTTATTAATTAATAGAGGTGGGCTCGCGTGATATTTCCAAGTCCTTGTTGTGTTTTATTTGCTGGGGAAGGGTCTACACCAGGGGTAGGGAACCTGCGGCTCGAGAGCCGCATGCGGCTCTTCTGCCCTTGCACTGCGGCTCCACGAGCCGAGCCGCTGGCCCCATCCTTGCCCGCCCTGCAGGCAGCAGGGCAGGTGCACCAACTGCCTGTGGCTGGCTGGGCCGCACGTGGGCTTCCCCTCTCGCCTGCCTCTTTGAAGCAGGGTGGGCACTTTCCCGGTGGCCGGTGAGGCCAAGCCGCTGTTATCCTTGCACCTGCACCTGCAGGTATGGAAGTGCGGACGCATCCATGCGCTTCTCAGAATGAGCGGAGTAAAAGGTAAAAAAACCCAATATATACAGTGTTATCTTTATTTTAAATGTCAAAAATTATTTGCGGCTCTAAGTGTTTTCTTTTCCCATGGAAAATGGGTCCAAATGGCTCTTTGAGTGTTAAAGGTTCCCTACCCCTGGTCTACACCATCTGCACGCAATGATCTCACCTGTTCAGAAACATAATGCTTAGGTCTCCTAAGGCTTCATCCCTTTGTCCTGGACTTCATATAGCCAATATTTATTTTTGATCATTACTTATCAGGCTGTTTCTTCAAAGCTTCATTGTAATAGCATGACATCCCCCCACCCCCTGGAATATTCTTTATATTTTGCTTTTGACTGTGTTTCAGTGAAGGGACAAAAATTGTAAGACTTTACTTAACACAAAGAGCATCTGTGTATGCCTTTGTGGCACATATTGCGTCAGGCGCTTTTGAATTTGCAAATGTTAGAGCTCAGATAACAGTACACTAGTGAATATCAGCCATTAACTGTAGCATTCCAGTCCTCCACAAACATTTATGAGTGCTATTTTTCCTTAACAAATCATGATATTTTGGGCACTTATGCAATTGTGCCTTTTTTAGCCAAATAAACTTATATTGTAACTGAAGTTTTATATAAAATTCCTGAAACATCCTTTCTTTAGTGAAGCGTGATATATTGGTAATGAACAATTGAGAAGCTACCTATTTTTTAATCCTGACTACTAAAATACCGGCTATTTTACGGTTCCAAAAAATGTCATAAGGATTCTAATAAAAATTGAAATCGCATTCACCATTTTGATTTGCTTGGAGAAATGGAATGCACGGGCTTGACTGCAGCTGTGGAAACTACTGAAGCGGTTTAATTTCGCCCTTGACAACAGACTCTCACAGAATTGCAGTGTGTTCCTCCATATCACAGTTATACGAGGTCATACATAACATGAAAATGTTATGATCTAATGAATTGATTTAATCTAAAATAGCCAGGGCTATATCATTCCATAGCACAGGACAAGAAAGAAAGAACCATGTTTTGGAACACTGGTATTTTCTACACAGCTCCTTAAAATGAAATGAACTCAAGCATGTACTTTTAGGACACTGATACGAACTGAGTGAAGGCAGCTGGGTATTTATTTATTTATTTAGCTGATTTCTATCCTGCCCTTCAAATGCATCCCAGGATGTGTTATAACAATCTTAAAATGCTTCCCACATTCCAACAAAAACGGCATCATATACTAGCTGTGTGGAATGGGTGGAGAAGGTGGGAAGGCTTTGCCAAGCTCAGCCTGAGTGTTTGGGGTGGGGATGGGGATGCAGAAAGGCTTTGCTGGGCCCACAGAGCAGCTGCTCCATGGGCCTGGGTGCCAGGCTGCAGATCAGCTGTTCCATGGCCTGGCTGGCTGTTGGGGGGTGGGACACTCCTGGGGCCCACAGAACAGCGGCACCAAGGCACCACAGCTCTGCGGGCAGGGGGAATCAAATTCACCTACTTCATGAGTCCCGCTCTCCCATTGGTGGAGGGTCTGTCATTGTGACATTTGATTCCTTAGCTTTTTATTAGTTACACACACACACACACACACACACACACACACACACACACACACACACACACACACACACACACACTCACTCACTCACTCACTCACTCACTCATATATAGTAATATATGTTTAGTATATATAGTATATAGCATATACAACTAACAATATTTATAGTTATACTACTAACTATATTTATAGTATATATACTACTAACTATATTTATTATGTTATATAGTATACATAACTAACTAACACTAACTAACTATATTATATATACATATATACATATATACATATACACACACACACATATATATATACATATATACATATATACATACTCACACTCACACACACACACACACAGAGCATCCTGGGAGATATATATATATGTGTGTGTGTGTGTGTATACACACACACATACTTATTATAGTATACAACTATATATATATAGCTGTATACTATAAATAGTATTATACTAGTATTATACTTCTAGTATTATACTATTATTATACTATTAGTATTATACTAGTATTATACTACTAATAGTATTATACATAATCTTAATAGTCTACCGTGGGTTCAGCCATCACACAGAAGCACTTTTTTGTGTATGTAATTTCTGGTCTCTTATCACTGAAAATGTCCGATTTCACTTAAGTGAGAAATCATAAATAATGGTTAAAACGTGTGCAATCTTCATTTTCAGTATGTTCCAGTGCAGAAGAATGCTAATTTTAAATTTGTTCATAGACTGAATATATCTCTTGTTTGAAGATGTTAAAATTATTATTTTAGAATCCAATTTATTTCAGTATGCTAAACTCTAAGTACCTCCATCTTAACTATGCTCACCGTTTCACTTTTATAATGCATTTGATTCATGTATTAAGGTTTTAAATTTTAATTGTAATTTATCTAAATGCCAAACATTAATCTTTATTTTAACCTGCAGAAATCTTTGTTCCATTTCTCCTCTCTCACTATATATGACAGATATATTTATCTACTTGACCTTTACAGTTACACACTAGGAGGGTGAGCTTCAGATTTGCAAAGATGTTGGCGTATGATTGGATCAATTGAGGAGTTAAGAACATAAGAACATAAGAACATAAGAACTAGCCTGCTGGATCAGACCAGAGTCCATCTAGTCCAGCATTCTGCTACTCGCAGTGGCCCACCAGGTGCCTTTGGGAGCTCACATGCAGGATGTGAAAGCAATGGCCTTCTGCTGCTGCTGCTGCTCCTGAGCACCTGGTCTGCTAAGGCATTTGCAATTTGAGATCAAGGAGGATCAAGATTGGTAGCCATAGATTGACTTCTCCTCCATAAATCTGTCCAAGCCCTTTTTAAAGCTATCCAGGTTAGTGACCGTCACCACCTCCTGTGGCAGCATATTCCAAACACCAATCACACGTTGCGTGAAGAAGTGTTTCCTTTTATTAGTCCTAATTCTTCCCCCCAGCATTTTCAATGAATGCCCCCTGGTTCTAGTATTGTGAGAAAGAGAGAAAAATGTCTCTCTGTCAACATTTTCTACCCCATGCATAATTTTATAGACTTCAATCATATCCCCTCTCAGACGTCTCCTCTCCAAACTAAAGAGTCCCAAACGCTGCAGCCTCTCCTCATAAGGAAAGTGCTCCAATCCTTCAATCATCCTCGTTGCCCTTCTCTGCACTTTTTCTATCTCTTCTATATCCTTTTTGAGATGTGGCGACCAGAACTGAACACAGTACTCCAAGTGCGGTCGCACCACTGCTTTATATAAGGGCATAACAATCCTTGCAGTTTTATTATCAATTCCTTTCCTAATTATCCCCAGCATAGAGTTTGCCTTTTTCACAGCTGCCATGCATTGAGTTGACATTCCCATGGAACTATCAACTAAGATGCCCAAATCTCTTTCCTGGTCTGTGACTGATAGCACTGACCCCTGTAGCGTGTATGTGAAGTTTGGATTTTTTGCCCCTATGTGCATCACTTTACATTTTGCTACATTGAACTGCATTTGCCATTTCTTAGCCCACTCACCTAATTTATCAAGGTCCGCTTGGAGCTCTTCGCAATCCTTTGTGGTTCTCACCACCCTACATAATTTGGTATCATCTGCAAACTTGGCCACCACACTACCCACCCCTACTTCCAGGTCATTTATGAATAAGTTAAAGAGCACTGGTCCCAAAACGGATCCTTGGGGGACACCACTCCCTACATCTCTCCATTGTGAGAACTTCCCATTTATTTTTTAATAAATCAAGGTATTGGTTTTTCTGGGCATTTTGTTGGTTGGATCCTGTTTTAGCTTTTTGTACGTTGTGGGGTCCAAAAGTTGTCTGATTTTTTCTTTGTATTGTTCTGTTTTCATGATTACCATGGCATTATCTTTGTCTGCTGGTAGAATGATGATTTCAGAATCAGAATTGAGGCCTTTGATGGCTTTTCTTTCCTTCCTTGTTATGTTACTGGAGGAAAATTTTGCCTTTCTCAGAAGAGGTTTCCCCTCTTACTTCCTCAGGGAGATGATAAATCACTGATTCCACATTAGCAATGATGTTTTCTACTGGCAATTATATGTCAACGTGTTTGCAAATCTGAAGCTCACCCTCCTAGACTTTATGGACTTCCAAAAATCCACCAGGACTCCACTCCACTCAGACCCATTGTGAGTGCAATCGTATCCCCTATGTATGATTTGGCAAAATTCCTAGCTGCACAACTACAAATCCATATTGGACTTACTACACATTACATTAAGGACTCAGCACACTTCATTGAAAAAATCAGCAATCTTAAACTCAACCCCAATGACAAGCTTTGATGTGGTTTCCCTATTCACCAAGGTCCCCATAGCAGACACCATGGCACTCATTAACTGGAAATTCCCAAAAGACATCACAGCCCTGTTTCAACATTGCCTCACTACTAGCTACTTCCAGTGGGATAATGAATTCTATGAACAGAAAGATGGGGTAGCCATGGGTAGCCCTCTTAGCCCTGTAATAGCAAATTTTTACATGGAACACTTTGAGGAACAAGCCCTGAACACAGCACCAAAAAAGCCCACCATATGGTTCCATTATTTGGATGACACATTCACCATTTGGAGCCACAGAGAAGAAGAACGAAACAAGTTCCTGGACCATCTCAACAAGATCCACCCAAACATACAATTTAATATGGAAAAAGAAAATGAAGGAAAACTGCCATTTCTAGATGTCTTAGTCATCCACAAACCAAACCAACAATTGGGCCACACAGTATACAGAAGAGCAACACACACTGATAGATATCTACAACAAAAAACTCCAATCATCATCCAGGACAAAAAAGGAGCACCAGAAAAACTTTGGTAGATCACGCCAACAGAATCTGTGAACCCCACCTCCTTCAAGATGAATTGAATCACCTAAACTGGGCTTTACAGGCTAATGGTTACTCTACTACAGACATCAGAAGAGCAGCAAGACCAAGAACAAGCCACATGAACAAAGATAAAGAGCCATCTAGAGGGAAAGTGTTCTTACCATACATCACGAGAACCACTGACCGCATAGGAAAACTGATGAAGAAGGATAACCTACAAACAATCTACACACTAAGAAAAATCAACAAATGCTACGTTCAGCAAAGGATAAGAGGGATCCTCTAGCTACTGCAGGAGTCCACATGTAGCTGTGGACAAGTCTACATAGGAACCACCAAACACAGTGCTCAGACATGAATCAAAGAACACGAAAGGCACTGCAGATTATTTCAGCCAGAAAAATCAGCAATAGCAGAACACATGATAAACCAACCTGGACACAGAATATTATTTGAAAACACAGAAATTCTGCACCACTCTGACAACCACTACGTCAGACTACACAGAGAAGCCATTGAAATCCACAAGCACATGGACAATTTCAACAGAAAGGAAGAAACCATGAAAATGAACAGAACTTTGCTGCCAGTGTTGAAAAACACTAGAGTCAAGACAGTGACTAATCAGCTCCACACAAACACAGGATGACTATAGGCAATATGCAATAAAAGGGAACAAAGGCCAGGCTACTTCTATTCATATGCCCTCACCTATTGACCTTGCTATCTCCATTGTTACTCACATGCTACATACTTCATTGTTACTCAGTTGCCAGGCTACTTCTATTCAGATGCCCTCACCTATTGACCTTGCTATCTTAATTGTTACTCTCAGGTATATTTACTTCACTTGCTTTCCTTTCCTACTATCAGATCCTCTGAAGATGCCAGCCACAGATGCAGGCGAAACGAGAATGCTGCTAGAACATGGCCATACAGCCCGGAAACCACACAGCACCTCACTATTGTTTATTAATTCATTTATTCTGAAATATTTTAATCAGAAGTCCCTGATCTTTTATGAACCACTAATATTACTGAAGGTTTCCAAGATTAAAAATATCAGCTCAAATAGAAAACAACACCGATTTCCCAGGCAAATACCCCCATTTTCACTGGGCCTCTAAACCTTTAAAGACTAGGTACCAGGGTGCATATGAATGAGGAAGGCGTTAATGTTGAGGCACCCTGCACAGAAATGGCCAGTCATCTTTCAGATACTGTTACCATCTGGCAGACGATACAGGGCCCTCAGAACTAGGACAAAGAGGCTTAGAGACAGCTTCTACTCTAGAGCTGTGGCTATGCTAAACTCCGCTGCTTCATATTGATGTATTTGGGGCTGTGTAGGGATGGGTGGAGGAAGGGGAAACTGAGGATGATGTATGAGTCTGAAATTGTGTGCATCGAGGAATGCTGCTGTAAATTTCGTTGTGCGTGCACAATGACAATAAAATGCTTATGCTTATGCTTATAACAGAAGGCAGAGCAATCTTAGCTAGTAGGCAGGTTACTAATTAAAAGATCTCAGGTTAGTGCTAGAAGAACTGACTCAGTGTATGAGACCTTGGTGAACCATGCAAATAAGAGTAACCTGTACTGAGAAGTATGGATCAATGGTCTGGGGGGTAAAAGGCAGCTTTATAGGATTATCATTCATCCCTTGATTTATGTGTTAAATATATAAAATAAAAATTGTAGACTGATTTCAAGTATGTGTTTGTTAACTTCAGACAATCCCTGTTGTTGTGTGTTCTATTCCATGCTTTAGGAAAACTAGGCATGCATCAGACTTTCCACAAAGCATGTGATCATGAAGCCATCAAACACACAGGGGCCTTGCAGAAATAAAGATAGCAAACCTAACAGAGGCCTTTCCCCAGTTACTATCATGTGTGTGTTTCAAGTCACAGATGACTTATGGTGACTGTGTAGGGGTTTCAAGGCAAGAGATGTTGAGAAGTGGTTTCCCATTGCCTGCCTCCATGTCACAACCTTGGTATTTCTTGGAGGTTTCCAAACCAAATGCTAACCAGGGTCAATCCTGTTCAGCTTCTAAGATCTGATGAAAACAGGCTAGGCTGGGACTACCCTAGCCTGGGGATATTACTTCCTGTAATATTCTATCAGGAAGGCAACCCTTGCTTAAGTTGACTTGGTTTGGTGCAAAAAAATCCCGAGATTCTTTTTTAACAAAAAACCACCCCAAGCACTTTTTTTTGCTCTGGGTACTATTTGTCTGGCACCATTTTTGTCTGAAAAACAGCTCTTTTGTCTTGGCAATATCCAGACAGTAAGGTTTGGCTATGTGATAATGTCACTACAAGCAAATTAAACTAATTTAGAGGGAATGCAGTGCTTCCTGAACTAGCTTTGTTAGTTGATGTACATGATGTACATACAGTCCATGATGTACATACAGTCCTTAATAGAGTTATATCTTTGGGAGCAGTGACGGAGCTATAACGGGATAAGGTGGGGACAAATGCCCTGGGCAGGCCATGGGAGGGGGGGGGGAAATCATCCCCACATCCCTTCTCCTCCCCACTTGGCTCAGCTCGGCCCGGCCCTGACAGACTGCTCCCTCAGCCAATGGAGCCTCTGCCATCTCGGCCCCACCAGACCAGGCCCCACCTGGCTGCCTGAGACCACTGCTGCACTGCCTAAGGTAATGTGTTGTTGAACACTAACAAATTTTTATTCTCTCATAAGCAATCATGAAAAAGAGCTCACCTTAGTCATGGACAAGAGCTTAGTCTTTAAGATGGCACTAAACTGCTGTTTATTTTTGCTCCAACAGCTACCCTTTGGCATTTATTTATTTATTTATTTATTTATTTACTTACTTACTTACTTACTTATTAATTATATTTATATACTGCCCTCCCCAAAGCTCAGAATTTGAACTTTCATACATGGTTGAAGAAACCATACTGTGTCTCTGGATAAATATCTTTGCACATTACACATTTTGAAATGGTTAAGCCTTGATAACCTTTCAACCTAACTACATTTATTGAAGATAACATAAAA
Source organism: Sphaerodactylus townsendi (assembly GCF_021028975.2). NCBI lineage: Eukaryota > Metazoa > Chordata > Lepidosauria > Squamata > Sphaerodactylidae > Sphaerodactylus > Sphaerodactylus townsendi. The sequence goes on from NC_059430.1 coordinate 65,685,766, forward strand.
ATAGCTATTAAATGGTTTTATTAATTACTTTGAACCATATAAGTTTCTTTTATAGTAGGGGTAAACATTACAGATAATTCTTATAGGCGAGTAGTGTTTTTCAGTAAAATGTTATAACACAATAATACTTTGGGTGAGCAGGAGTGAGATTACCATCTAGTAAGGTGTGCCAAAGAATAATTTCTAGTTTGCTAAATTTAGATCTATGGACAAAAATGTGAAATAAACCATTATATTCTGATAATTCTCCAACACATACTTATTTCTTCTTGACAACAGTTTGTTTCACTAACGCATAAAAGAAGTGACAGGTTACAGTGTCTGTAACAGAGGTTATTTCTTTACTTCAAAAACTTCTCTGTGGTCTTAAAAGCTTATAATTTGTTCATAGGCACAAGTTCATGCAAGCACTCTGCACCATCTGCATGTAATTTTATAATGGAAACTTGTCTTTCCCAAAAAGCCTTCGGGGAGGGCGGTATACAAATATAATAAATAAATAAAATAAATAAATAAAACAGATTAATTAGATGTGAAAAGTGGGTTGAGCTCTTCCATTGACTTTAGCAGTTATAAGAACAAAATTATAAGAGCTGACTGTAGTAAGGTGTGCCTCCACAACGCCCTTGCACCGGTGCGTCCAGTGCGTCACGCACCCCCCAGCTCCCTTGGTGCTACGCCACTGCAGTGTGAGATGCTGCTGCGATTATCTGTGTGATGACAGTTATGCTGGTGCTACTTGATCCTTCTGGCCAATGACCAAACAGTTCTTCTTCCACTAAGATGTCTTTATCCTGATGGACAAATAGTAGTCTGGACATTGATGAGAGATTTTCAGACTGACTTGAAAAGAATCTCTGATCACGATTGGAATATACCTACTATTTTCATATCTTCTGATCTAAACAGATTTTGCAGAGACAGCCAATGGCAACACACGTCTAAGTAGGCCAGACTAGCCTGACCTCATCAGATCTTAGAAGCTACACAGACACACACCCCATAGGATTTTCAAGACAAGAGACATTAAAAAATGGCTTGCCATTACATTCCTCCATGTCATGAACCTTGCCAGAAGCAATGTTTCTGTCATATCATGTCTTAACTTTAATAAATGCGACTTGCATTCTAGCCATTGTGATACAGTAATCGTTAAAGGAAAGGTGGTGTGTGACATAATCATATCACTTTCGCCATAAGGGCTGCTATTTAATAAACAATGGAAGAGTAACACCTTTATTCATTTACTTAATTTATGCCCTATTTTTCTCCCCAGTAAGAACTCAAAGTGGCTCACAACATGTCTCCCATCTCCATTTCATTTTCACAATAACTCTATGACATATGTTAGGTTGAAAGTGTGTGACTGGCCTAAGGTCATTCAGCAAGCTTTCACTGCATAGTGAAGAATTGAATCTGGGTCTCCCAGATCCTAGTCCAACATTCTGACCACTATACCATACTGGTTATTCATTTTAATGTCCAGTGAAGTTGCTTATCTTAGAAGAGCGTAACTTCATTTAGGATTGCACTGTAAAAGTCTTCTTTGGTTTTACTGTGGCAAAACTGTACATTTGGGAAATCAGCCTATGAAATCTTTTGGACTTATACATAGGAATTCTTATTTAAATAACTATACAGAGCCAGTTCGCTGAGTTCATCCTCCATGGAATTAATTGGTCTTCATCACTCTAGTCCAGCCAGTCTCAACCAGGGTACCGTGAGATATGAAGAGTGAGGTCAAGGGTACCCTAACCTCGAAAAGGTTGGGAAACACTGCTCTAGTCCAACTGCAATTATGCTCATGCCCTACAGGTGCTAGAGCAAGAGAAGCACAAGCTACTGCTTTACAACCACTGGAAACACTGCTTTATACTTCTGAGAAGGTCCATCAATCACAGGGGAAGAGAACTTAAGAGCTGAATAGGAGATGGGAAATGTGGAGTGGTGTTTAAGGTGAGGAATCAAAACTACTGGCAAATCGCTTCATAATCCCCCCCCCCCCCCCCCCGGACACACACACTGTTCTTTATTACTAATCTTGGTTCAAATCTGCAAATTGGACTTAAAGAGTTTATGATTGTAGTGCAACCCTTGTTAAGAGCTCTTTGCTGTATTCTTTTGGTCTTCACAGGCAGAGAAGACATTTGAACCCAGACATGCTTGGATTGCTGCCATCTTGTCTGTGACATGAATTACTCAAGGTCCCTTGCCCTTTCTTCACTCCTGGCGTGCTGTCCTTCCACCTTATTTGGCATGATCACTGGGTTAAACTGTAATAGAAGTCGCATCCTGTATGTCCTGCCAGATGATTTTCCTGGCATAAGACTTTCTGGAGAAGAGCCATGTAGTGGCCTTTCTAATTTTTTTTAACAGCTACCACTCTAGAGAGAGATATAAGATATAATGTAAGACTTGCCTTAATTGAACCTTAAATGTAGCTATTGGCAGCACCCTTTTACAATTTCTTTAGTAATTTCCCCATGAGCCACACTGTGCCCTCCCGTTGGGGAGGGCGGGATATAAACAAACAAACAAATAAATAAATGGAGGAAAATAGCAACATGAGATACCTTTCTCAGGTACATCAAGTAGTAGAACAGCACAGAGCAACATGTAATGCCCAGTCCTATGAGTGCCTTGCTGAAACTTGTGTGTTGATTGCAGGTCTTGTGCCTGTGTCTGTGAATTAGGGCCAAACTGCACAGTGTGCTTTACATGAGCTTACCATAGAGATCTGCATTCATATTACAGCTGTGAGTCCCTGATGACAACTGTGTAACATGAACTAGGGGCCCAGGGATCATAGTGCAGGGGAAGGGGCTCCTGCCTCCCCCCTGTACTATTTTGAAAAGGTAAATTTGTCTAGGGCCAAAGGGAGGAATTATTTGCCCACCAATACATATAGAAAAAGAAAAGACTATGATTTTTTGACTGTAATCTTAAGAAACACAAGATGAACTTTGATTGGGATCAGCTTGATCAAGTGTTATTTATGTAAAAGTCCAGGAAATACAACAGGTATATATAGGGTACAAGGACAATATTTCCTATAATAGGTATAGGGCACAAGGTACAATATTTCCTATAATAGGTATAGGGCACAAGGTACAGGATTTCCTGGCAAGGAATAAAAAAACTTAGCAACAATAAGTTAATAGTAGGTAAGTGATAAATCTGCCTTAGCGGTTTGTGATGGTAACTATTTCATTTTCTGTTTCCAGGCTACTGATTAACTTTTTTGACTCAGGGAATTGAAGCATAATGCTGCGAAGCACAGAAGCACCGGTTTATCAATGCATTGGGGAAAAAAGTGAAAAACAGAAAATGGCAGTTTTGTTCAGAATGAACAAAAATCATGTTGCAGAGATTTAAAATGTTTTCAAAATGTTTTAGATGACTAAGTCATTGTATCTCTGCTTCAAGTTCCTTCCTCCTACAGCTTTACTCTTTAAAGAAGTGAAGACATCAAGGAATATATGTATTCATTTATAACATATTATATGCTGCCTAAAAACTAATGCAATAAAATCAGAAAAAGATAAGAATGATTAATAATAATAAAAAGTCCAAAAACAAGTCACGATCATAAAAGCATCAAAAAGCATAATATGAGTATGTCATATCAGTTGAAGTTTGGTTAACACCTGAATATCCATTGTTAGTTACTCAAATGTTAATTTATTTACACTATGGGCAGTAGTAGGAACTTTTTGTTTGAACAGAGTCAGGCTCAACTTCTGTCATAATAGTGCAAAATACAGGATAAATCTTTCTGGAAGTAAAATATTAGAAGGCTAGTTTGGTGTTGTGGTTAGAGCGCTGGCTAGGATCTAGGAGACCCAAGTCTGAATTCCCACTCTGCCAAGGACATTCACTGGATAACCTTGGGCCAGCCTATTCAGAGGGTTGTTGAGACATAGAAAGGTAGGGTGTAAATAAAAATACTGCTAAACAGGACAAATACAGAGTAATTATTGCTGTTTTAATACAGCATTTGACCTATTGTTGAGAAATTATTGATGTATTTATGTTGTAAATGAGCTTGAAAGCACTGTTTTTCTCTTTCAGAGGACCTTTCCCAAAGGAGCTAAGGCAATAGAGATAAGAAATAGTAGGATACAATGGTATCTTTGTAAGATTCAAGGAAATTTTAACTGGGAATCTCCAGGACATTCATTCTAGTATACATCATTATTGAAAAGATCTAAAAATTGCTGTCATTTTAACTGAAAAAAAAAAGTATGAATAACCATAGATCTTGCCTTTTGATTTCCAGGCTTTTGAAGAAACTGGCATGCATACACCATTCCATACATTTCTCTTCAGCTGTATAAATGGATAGATTCATTCTACTGCCAATGGAGTAATTTCACAAAGGCCCTTGGAAGGCAATAATACACATACCAGTTTTAAGAAACAGAAAATATTTCATTACCAGAGGCAATACTTTCAGGATGTGTAACTTTGCATAAAAGTGACAATTCAATCCTATTTAGACAAACTGTTAATGTTTTTTCTGTTATTCGTCAGCAAAATCCGTTACAGAGGATTGATTTTCTTAACCCTTTCCAATGGTAGAACAGTGGAGTGAAAAGAGAGAACCTATAACTAAATATTCAGAAATATTTACATATTAAAAAATCAGTGATATCCTAAGCAGAGTTATATTCTTCTAGCCCACTCACTTCAACTGACTTAAGACAGTATAATTGCTTAGGATGATAATAGACATGATCTAATGCTAGAGCAGGGTAAGAATCATCCATGTGTGAACAGTACTCTACATGCATGAGCACCCTAAAAAGTTAGGTAAAAAGCTAACTATGAATACTGTCATTAGAATTCAGAACTGCAGGCCAGAGACAATCTTAGATGCACTCAGTTTACCACCAGTGTTGATTTATCTGTTGGAAAAGAAGGGAATGTGGATTCAGTCCAAAGAACCACATCATAATTAAATATGATTGACCGACACACACACACACACCCATTCCCTCTCAGAATTAATGATATAATTTTATCCATTGCTCCTTGGGTATAAATGTATTTGGAATAGTAGAACTTGGGGTCAATGCCTTTTGCCTTCAATGTTTTGTAAAGATTTTCTATGCACTGAAAAAGCACGTAAGCCTTTAAATACAAGATGACAGGTCACATGCTCAATTTTTTTTCTGTGAGGACAACATGATGCTGAAACTACTGCTGTGCTAACTCTTGGAGGTCCAATTATAAACAGGTCTTGTCTATTTTTCCCATCATTTGTAGCTCACCTTTCTAGGTAAACCTCAAATCTGACAGCAGAAGGAAAAGGATTATAGATCTAGACAACAATGCAGACAAATTGTTCAAGGTGTGCCATGCCATAATACATACAATACAGATAAGCTATATAATTTAGAAACAAGGTAAGAAAGGTGGAAAAGAATGCAATAAAAAGGTGCAAACCCCCTCCCCACCCCATTAATAGATGTGTGCCATTTAAAAGCCTCACTAGTGCTTGTTCTAATATAGTTTTTGTGGATTAGACTCCACTTCTTAAAGCGTGTCTAACTGGAAGTTATCCCTGACTTGGAGAGCCCCAGACTAGTCTGATCTTGTCAGATCTCAGAAGCTAAGCCAGGTCAGCCCTGGCTAGTATTTGAATGGGCAACCTCCAGGGGAATACCAGAATTCTGACATGGAGGCAGGCAGTGGCAAACCACCTCTGAATGTCTCTTGCCTTGAAAACTCTATGCAGTCTTCATAATCAGCTGTGAGGTCCCATGTGGGCTTTGAGCAAACCTTGTGCAATTTGTGAATATGGTGTATTTTCTGAGTTCCAGGTCTGGGCAGATGGGAGTATGCAGCCCTATAAGATATACAGGAAACTTTTATCTGATTTGTTTGTACAGGAGTTCCAGCATAAATGCTTTCTGGAAAACCTCGATTTGTGAATGACTGACCTAATGGGGTGGGAAAGCTTAGTGGGCATGCATGGGACATGACTTCAGCGATAGAAGTTTCTCCTTTTTAAAAACTTGACATATAGGGTATTTTAATGAGCGATTTTACATTGCTTTTGGGTCCTGTCTCTGGTCTGACTAAAATAGGGCGGGGCACAACCAGTGTGAATAAGGAAGAGATTTCAGTCTGACCACGGCCACAGCAAATTTCGGAATTTTATTTTAAACCCCTCCTCCCCGCCAAAAAAAGAAACCTACGCGAAGCCGCCGACCGGCGAGCGTGCTTCTGTGGGCGAGAAGGTAGCGTGAGGCTCCGCCAATCACCGGTCAGGTCCGTGCCTCAAGGGGGCGGGCAGAGGCTTTGATGTCGGGGGTCCTGGGGTGGCCACGGAGTCAACGCGAAGCTGGCACCCTTTGCTGCTGGTACGACGCGGGAGGTAGAAAGCCTTCCTGGAAGGAGCGAATGCCTCTGTGCGCAAAGCGGCACGCACCGAGCGCACAACAGGCAACTTTCGCCAACGAGGCGAGGGAGAGCCGGAACGTGAAGGGCAGCTACGAGTGCAGAAGAGAACCGGGTGGGCTCCGGGAATATGAATGAGCCGCGCACTCTGCAGTCGGCCCAGCCGGCTGGCGACTCGAGCCGCTGAGGCAGCGTTGCCGGGAGCGAAGAACACGGCGCGAGTTTCCCGCAACAGGAAGGCGAGAGAGAACCATGCGGAGTCTCGCCCGGGTAACGCGGCTGGTGGGTTTCCTTTCCGTTCTCTTCACGAGGACGTGGGAACTGCAACTGCACCCCAAGCAAGGTAAAGTGAAGGGGGCGACCCCAAAGCCAGAACTCCGCCGGGGAGGAAGGCGCGTCATGTCTCATCAACGCAGTCCGGGGACTGTAGACGGCCGGCCACAGGCGACCACGGCGGTTTGCCTTGAGCCGCTGTGTCGGCGTGAGGGCAGCGCGCACCCGCGATTGGGAAGGGGCGCGGCTTGCACGTGCGGGAAAAACGCGCTTCGCGCTGTTGAAAAGAAAGCGGCGCTCGTGATGGTAGCGAGAGGGGTGCGCCGTGCAATTTCGGGGCGCAAGAGGGTCCTGCTGTGCAGGTCGCGTCCCCGGCTCCGCCGGTTGATTTTCTCCACAGCGACTTGGGTTGGTGTTGGTTACTAGACTGGTGGAAAGCGGATGGTGACATCCTGAAAAGCACGCTTTTATTGCTAACACGCATGTTTAAGGTCTGAACAAATGGCATGAGTTTGCCCAATGCAAACCTGCTTTAGAGCTGGAAAAGTGGTGGACGTTGCAATGGCAGCCGTCCAAAACCCATTCAAAAAAAAAAATTCTGCCTCTGGCTTAAAAGCAAGTGGGAGTAAATTGCCGCCGAATTGCTACATCATACAGTACAGCTTTCCCCCAAAAAAATAAATACTAGAACTCCATGGAATTGGGTGAAACAAACTACTCTTCAATATTTGCACCTTGCTTATCATATGAGGAGTATCTTTTTCCTCAATCTCTCCCGCCCCCCCATATTCTGGGGAGGGCCTACTTCCTTCTTCCCTGGCCTTCTGGAATAACACTCTTTGATTCCTCCCCCAAGGCCATGCTGGCCCAAATGAGGTGGTGTGTTCTCATGAAACGTCCCAGCTTCCTCCCACATGAGGGTAAGGATATCCTGGCTACATCTATGGTTTTCACCTATTCCTGCCGTGACCAAGGGGGGGGGGGGGGTCTTCACTGCAGCTGTGCCTGCTGTGGCTTTTGAGGGGGCAGCTTCTCTTGAGTTGTCTCTTGTAGCAGGATTTCTCACACATGCCAGCCCTGTCTCTTGGGTTGTTTCTACCATTTTGAAATTCTGCCTGTTTGTTTTATTGCAGAGACTTTATTGAAACATTTGTCATCATATGAAATAGTGACACCTATGCGAGTGAATGATTTTGGAGAGATTTTCCCTCATGCTAACCACTTCAAAAGGAGGAAAAGGAGTACCCTAGCTGATGCCATTCCTTTCAGGACCCACTATCGCTTCAGAGCCTATGGACAGGTTTTCCAGCTGAATCTGAGTGCTGACACCAGCTTCATTGCTCCTCACTACACGGAGGAGCACATTGGGGCCACAGAAAGTCATCTTCCCTCTGATTTGCAGCACTGTTTCTATCATGGATATGTGGATGCAAAGGAAACACACAGAGCAGTCTTCAGCCTCTGTGGTGGCCTGGTAAGTTCTACATTTGCTCTTTGTCATCATGCAGTCCCTTTTGCCTGAAGAATGGCAATCCTTGCCTTTGGAGATCAGCTGAAGTTCTGTGAGATGAAATAATTATTTCACTTTGATGCTCAAGACTGTTAAATATAGGATGAAAGATACAATTCTGTACAATAAACTGCAATCTCATTAGTGTCCTTGTTATTCGCTCTGAGGTTTAAGGAAGGTTTATCACTTGCATGAGGAACCATTGTGTTTCACAACCCCACAGAATACAAGGAGCTAGGTGGCCACAGGTGATTTTTCTTTGAACCAAATGTGGTGGTGGGATTAGACTTCCAGGGTAATTGAATGGGTAATATCCAAAGTTTGACATGCTTTAGCATATTTGAATATGCAGTGGCTAGGAAGCTGGACCTGGTTCTAATGGCAAGTATGTTGATGTGGTCATACAGAGCAGTAAAATCCATTTGGTCAGTTTTTGTAGTCCTGACTGCTTCTGCCATTATAATAGTGATGATAATCAAGGATGTGTGTATAGTCAAGAAATGTGGTTATACTTAACTTTGAACTACTTTGAGTGTATGTCAGAAAAGTGGTATATATCTTACATTAATAAACTTGTATTCTTTATGGTTAATTCTTTTTTGTACTCCTGTTAGAATTGCACATTCATGTCAACCATGTACCTGATTCAGTGTATATTACCTGCATGCAGTAAAATACCCACATGACCCTAAGACTTAGGTCTAGGCCAGGGGTCTGCAATTGGCCATGGTGGCAGGGGCTGATGGGAATTGTAGTCCATGAACATCTGGAGAGCCGCAGGTTGCAGACCCTAGGTCTAGGCTGTCACTTGAACAATAAGTGGCTGATTCTTCCTTAAAAATTCATCTTCTCCTTTCCTTTATCTTTATTCTGTCATCAAATCATTATTTTATTTGTATAGTGTGGTATGCAGAATAAGTAGTAAATATAATTCAAAGCTATTTTAAAGTCAGTTTTATTTTATAAAACTGTGGCATTTTCTAAAGAATATTAGAAATATTCTAGTATTGTTGTCCCTATGGGTGGACAACTGTTCTGTTCCATCATAAAAGTGGATTATGTGATACTGCAGACAATTTTATTATATTTTATAAGATAGTTATTAACACATAATTATATTGTACTCCGTAAGAGAGCTATTAACTACTGGCACTGGTCAGTGGTGTAGCGCCCATGGGGACATGTCCCTGGGCACATGCCATCCTGTCACATGGGGGCGCTTAAAATCGCCCTCCACACCCCTCCTCCCCTTTGCTGACTCAGCTCGTCCGAGTCGATGCGGGGGAGGAGGGGATGGCGCCCATGAAGGAGGGGTGCAAAATTGCCCCATCCCCCTTTCCCCCTCAGCCAGCCCTGGCCACCGCAGGGTGTCCCTTGGCCCTGCCCAGCTAGGCAAAGGCTGCAGCCAAGCGCCCCTCGGCCCTGCCTCGTCAGGCTGCCTGGAACTGTGGCCGGATCAGGTAAGTGAGGCATGGGGGGGGGGGTGTAGCTACCATGAGGCATGGGGGGTGCTGTGGGGACATAGTTACCATGCAGGGTGAGGGCGTGTGCCTGGAGGCGCCATTTGCCCCCGCTATGCCTCTGGCCCTGGTTGATTCTATTCTATTATTGTGGTGTTGTAGAACATGACCAAAAACAAATCTATGTTGTAGTTTTGCTGTGCAAGGGTGGGCTGCCCTTTTTGTGACTGACACAATCCATTTGATTATCCTTTTGTACTTTTTAATTTAAGCATAAACATTTGATTTTGTGTTCGGTGCATAACTAGTGAGTTTAAACGTTATTTGTCATCTTGTTGAAGAGTGATGTATTTCAATATGTTTGCCCCCTTTTTTTCTCATAGAATCTTAGATCCTTCCAGCATGCATGCTGCCCTTTAATGTATTGTGAACACAAATCAAAGAGCTTTTATCCTCTTTATGCATATGTAACTGCAATTGAAGTAAATAGGATTTAAACTTGTACATAGAAAGATGAAATGTGACCTTATGGCTACAGAGTGGGCTTTAAAACAGTTTCTGATAGAGTCCTGGTCTGTTGATGTACAAAGGAGTGATTCAACTATTTATTTTGTAGTATTAAGCTTGTTATTTGCACGTATGCACAGCTTATTTGAGTTTACTGTTTCATCACAGTGCAATGAAGAAATCATGTTTTAAAATTTTACTTTAATTCTAAATTCTAGAATTCTAAAAATTGCTATATGAAATTCATATAAGGCACAGCTTTTAAAAAATCATGTTATATTAGTTCTTTATGAACAGCAAGGGCAGGAAACTTTTGGTTCTAAGCCAGTAGGCCAAATGAGACCTTCTCCGAGTTTCCCTAACACTTGCTGGTTCCCTATAAGCATTATTGATCTTATCCTGCCTCTTCTTCCTCCCCTTTCTTCTTCTTAGGAAAATATTCCTGTGCTTGTCCTTGTGGACTTTGTTAATCAGAGGTGAGAATTTAAGAGATGTAGAATATCTTGGTTCTTTGGTGTATCCTGAAGAAGAAAATGATTGTATAAACTGTTAAGTAGGGCAGCTACTGAGCTGGAACTGACCAGAATTCAGAGTACAGTTAAGTAGTCCACTGATAACACCTTTCTCTAGAACTTCACTCTAAAACAGTGGTGTATTTTCCTGGGTGTCACTCTTCTGGTCATATGGGGCGCAAAATCAGCACCACACCAGGAAGCCGGCAGTGGGGGGGGGGGCGGGGCGGGGCGACCTTGATCCTGCCCATGTCAATGGCAACGTGGGCAGAATCGAGGGTGCTCGAAGACAGCAAGGCAGCAGGATTTTCTGCTGCCTTGTCATCTCTGAGCGCCCCTGACCCCGCCCATGTAGAAGACACATGGGCGGGGTTGAGGGCGCTCGAAGACGAGGCAGCAGAACTTCCTTCTGCCTTGTCGTGTCCAAGCGCCCTTGACCCCACCCATGTCGCCATTGACATGGGCAAGGTCTAGGGTGCCCGGCTCCCCCCCCCTCGGCTCCCACTCCACCGGTTGGGGTCCCAGCCAGCAGCCAGTAGTCCCTTTTGCCCTCTCCTCCGGGCAGGCCAGAAGGGACTGCAGTCCCCGGCCTTGGAGAGCTGCTTTTATAAGCACTGAGGCTGGGGCGGTGCTTGGGGAGGCGTGACCACGCCCCCAGGGGTCTGTGGCCATGCCTCCCCAAGTCCCACCCCCAGCCTCAGTGCTTATAAAAGCAGATCTCTGGGGCCAGGGACTACAGTCTCTTCTGGCCTGCCTGGGGGGTAGGGCAGAAGGGATTGCTGGCTGCCGGCTGGGAGCCCAGCCAGCGGAGAAGCAGAACCAGGCACCCTAAACCCTGCCCATGTTGATGACAACATGGGCGGGGGCAAGGGTGCTTGGAGATGACAAGGACTTCCTGCTGCCTCATTGTCTTTCAGCACCCTCGACCCCTGCCCATGTGTCATCGACACGGGCAGGGTCAAGGGTGCCTGGCAGCAGTGAGGGGGGCGGAGCCCTGCCCCCATCCTGGGGGGGAGTTGTCCGGAGGCAATTTGTTTCTGGGCGCCATTTACCCTCGGTACGTCTCTGCTCTAAAGAGATGTTGCTGACACTGGCTAGCCGCTAGGGAAAAGTATTCACGTGTTTGTGTGGGAGACAGTCTACAGGGCGTAGTTGTTCTATGTTACCATTGCCCAGTTTCAGTGAGATAGTTTGTCTGTTTGTTCCATGCTGGTTGTCACTGTTGCATACAGTTGCAGACACTTGCATACAATGGAAGCAATCCATAAAGTATCTTCATTCCTATATTCCATCTGTACATGCTCAGTGAGTACAGTACAGTAAACCTTTATTAGGCATAAATAGTTCTAAGTACAGTATGTTCGTATAATAAACAACACAACTATAGAAACTTAATACACAAAATCAGGCTAAATTATACACAAACTTTCTGGAGACCTATTTTCATATCCAGATGTTAGTTAAAATCAATTTAAATAACTTCTCACATTTGTTACAATGATTTAAGCCTCAGACATTACTTCAATGTGATTGAATGATTTGGTAAATCGAGAGTCACATTTTAATACTGTGATATATTACTTCAGCTAGATATGTAGCAACCTTTGAAGTTATCTCAGAAGATGCATCATTTAGTAAATAATTCACTACATAAGCTGAAGGCAAATTTGTTTCAGCTTTAAGAATCGGGGTTATATAGTGACTATGTAATGCAGAGTGTAGCTGACATTCTAAAAGGATATGTTGAATTGTATTCCATCTGTACATGCTCAGTGAGTTCCTGTTCCCTAGGCCCTAAAGTCCAACATTCCAATGGAAATAAAATACAAATATGAAAATAGCATGGGTTACACAGTGTTCAGTGAAGCTGGAAAGAACGTTTGCTAATCTATTGCTGTGTCAGTGAACAAGTGCCAACTTTCAATCCTAAAAATCTATTTAAAATAACATTCATGTTCCATAATGTTTAGTTTTTATCACTTTATTTAACTTTTCATGGCTCTGTAAAGCTGGCTGTCCAATTTTAATTATGGAAATGCTCTGGCCTGTACTGACCAGATATCATTTTAGAGTGTATTCATTTTTGTTTTTGTTAAAAACAATTGTGCCATCCTGTGGCAATCATCCTCAAAGTCCCATGTTTCCTTCAGGGCTCTCAACCAATCCTTGTGATTTGGGCTCTTGCAGATCCAAGTTGTTGTCAACCAGACACAGTTCATGAGCTCCACTAGATGGGAGGGAGTGAGCTTAACTGGGCTGAAGAAAAACTTTTCTTCTGACAAGAATTTTGTGGCTCTGAATAAAAGCGTCCCCTTAGCCCGATTGTTATTTGTCTTTTAGTTAGGGTTTAGGATCAGCTTGGGGAATTCTTATTTCAGTGAGACAAATAAGCATTCTGTTAAGAGCCCAATTTTCTTTCCTAACTTGTGTGTACAAGCTCTGTGCAGCAGACCTCTTCATGGTAAAACACCAACCTTAAATTTATTAAGGTAACCTGTACTGAGAACGGGGAATTAAACCTTTCTTCAAGGTGTGTTTGCTTTACTTGGCACTCAGCTACAAATTGTAACTCTCCTTGTATCTTTGGGGGTGAAGTTTTGAGCCAGTTGTGCTTTATGAATTGAAGCAGTCTGCACAGTCCTTAAGGTATGGTGGTCCCATAATTTTTAATTATTATCTTTGTATTGATAACATGCAGATTCATTTTCTAAAAGCTATTAATATTCCAGTATTTCATCTTTGACCATCGACTGAACATTTATTATTTTTTGAATCAGTTCAGTAATCCTGGTTAAAGATGTTCTCCAACAGTGCCTTTTATCTTACACTGGACAAAGGTTTGTGTCTGTTCCATCAGCCCCATTTTTCTCTGTCTTGAGTCTCTTTATGCAATGACTGGTGATTTCAAAGGGTCATGCTTCAATTACCGGTACTTACAGCTGTTGTTTGGGAGGAACCAATGATGGCATTTGACCATAGTTATTTCTTATTTTGCTTTACACAAATCTTACAACATACAAAATTGGTGAAAAATGATTGCCATAATATGCAACTTTTTTTTGCAGTTCTTATAATAACACTAGGGATGCAGTTTTATACAGTGTTATTTAGGAACACATTCCTTCAAGCTCATTGAAACTTATTTCTGAATAAGCATGGGTTGAGCTGCAAAATGATAATTCTAATGAAAGTGAAGATCTAAAAGGAATGATTATGGTGGTAGAGGAGAAAAAAGATGTTTTGGACTTTAATAGAGAAGGGAAAGTTGAATGTAATCTTGATAACCACATAGGTTGATTTCTTATATTTTATTAGTTTAAAATTAATAGCCTATTCTATCTTCAAGCCTTATATACCACTAAATAGACAATTTATAAAAAGAAAAAAGAATATGACAGTAATTTAACATGTATAAAATTTCACTAAAACTTAGTGAACAAGAAAATGAAAGCAGTAATGTACCAGCAATAAAACCACATTAAGCTGTAAGCAGCTATAAAATATTAGAAATATATCGCACAATAGATGAAAGCATCAATGAAGTGACACCAGTGAGCCAGTGTCTCCCCTCTATAAACTGATACTCTAAATTTGTAGAGATCTGTTTGGGTGAGTGGAGGACAGGTTCCAGCTTGCACAGGCATGTGCATTTGCATGTCAAGGCTAATTGAACCTCCCAAACCAGGAAGCCTTCAGTTACACTGTGAAAGTGTGAGGAAGAGAGAAGAAACAGCAAACTGTGCTTGTGCTCATAATTGGCAAATCTCTATTTGCATGGTAATCTGAACTGAGTCAGTGGTCTAGGTCAATTGCTGAGACTCAGCTTAATTGAACAGGAGACTATGCTTATCCTGCAGCTCAATAAGCTTTTAGTGTAATATTGTGAAAAGTATGATTTTGCAATTAATTTATACCAATCCTGTGAATCCTTGTGGGTTTCCAACCTGTTTGCAAATCCTGACATGTTGTAGTTGTGAATGTACTTTTCATTTAGACTACTATAATTATCTATTCATTTTTGTTTGTTTATTTATTTATTGAATTTCGTAAGCGCCCCTCCCAAAACTGGCTTGAGGCGATTTACAGATTGAACAAAAATACAATAAAACTGTCTCAGCGTAGGTAGACCCATAAAATAAAAAACCCAAATAGAGGTCTAAAAGTTATATAAGTGTAGGTGTTTGAGTGTGTGTGTGTTTTCTTCTTTTCATTTAGTGTTGTGATTGTGGGGGGAAGGGGGGCTAGATTGAGGGGTTTTTTAAAATCTATGTATGTGCTATTTAGAGGTGTAAAATAAATAAAAATTCTTAATAAAATGTATAATATAATTCAAATTATTATTAAATCAGTCTAATTAAAGGTTTAATAAATATTTAATAAATTTGAATACATATTATATCGAGGTAGAGGAGAAAAAAGTTTTGGACTGTAATAGAGAAGAGAAAGTTGAATGTACAATGCTGGAAATCTTGATATTAAATAATATATTAAATAAATATATTAAATAAATTTTATTTATTTATTAAATACAATTTTAATATTTAATAAATATTTAATAAAGTTCAGGTTTGCTGGGAAAGATCAGCTATAAATTGAATAAACTAAACTATCACTGACTTTTGTAGATAGATGACTGATGTAACTCCGGGGATAGGGCAGTATATTAAATCTAATAATAAAATAAAAAATAAAAATAAAAACTCTGTTAGCAGTTACAATTGCTAGTACTTTAGAGGAAGTACAGAAAAAATTACACACTGATAATAATTGCTAATTTGTTAATTGATAAGTTCCATTGTAATGCATGCAACCATTTTGTTCCATAACTTGAAATACATTTGTTACAGCTGTAGGGTCTAGATTCAGAAGCACTTTTGCCACCTCTTCTAGAAACAAAATATACGTGTAAAGATTTCATCATTGATAAGTTAAACATTACATTTATTTAGTAAGAGGTGAGATTGTTTTAATAGTCATGATATAATGGAATGTGGCCTTTTTCCAAGTGTTAACCTACAGCAGGTAACATATTTACTTGTTTCTTAATGATTTAAATTTGCGCTGAATCTTCTCCTAAGGTCCATTCCATTAACACCTTGTCTTTTTGTTTTCAGATGGGCACATTTAAGTCCCATGATGGTGAATACTTTCTAGAACCCTTGATGACCATAGGTGACGATGAACATCAGGATGAATGTAACAAGCCCCATCTTATATACAAATATGAAGAATTTAAAAAAGATCCCCATCTGAATTCTTACAAACCTTGTGAGATTTCAGGTACAGCTAAATTTCAACTAAGCGTCCAGGACACTACAAATGATCAGCAGTTTGCTTGAAATTATTCTTTAGAAATGCTGCTGAATGTTTCAACTTGAGGAGGAGGAGGGCTGGAGTCTTGCAAACTCTCTGATCCAGGAAAATTCCCCTCCCAGCCTGAGGCTTAAATAGGCGAGAGGGAAGCACCTTCGCTTTTTCTGTAACAGTCACCCAGGATTCATCTTGTCAATTTTTAAGTGTGGCCAGCAAAAAATTAGATCCACTGGAACCATGGTCTGCCCTAGAGTTGGAACAAGCCTGACATTGTGTCTCCACCATGCTGCTTCTTTATGGGCCCACTGTCTCTATTGCTGCTATCAGGGGGTGAAGCCTGGATCTGTGGGATAGTTGTCACTGCTTCTAGAACACCTGCTAGGTCTCCTTGTGGCAAGCTCTCAGCCTGTACCTGGCCTTAGACATGGGGGCTTCAGGGCTTCCAATAGAAGGCTTGGCTGCAGGCTTTTTGGGCATGACCTCAGGAGCAAGATTGCCAACCTCTTGGTGTTTTTAAAAAGTTGAACCCAAAAACCTCTGAACTGCAGAGCTGTATGCTGGAATCGGCTCAGCTGACCCCTCTACTCAGCCCTCCTCATTTCCCGGCTTCCTCTGAAGCCCACTTGACATTTCTGAAATGTCTTTTATGACAGCTCCCCCGCCCCGAAACATTTCTTAGCCAGTTTCTCTTACATTGCAATCATACTTGGAATGTTTTAAGTTTCCTCCCAAAAAGTTGTGCTATTTTCCATTCCCTATGCCGTTGCTCAACTTTCCCCTTGGAGCCTAGCTTACCATTTTTGGTGTCTTTCATTTTACTTCTTTTCTCCTCATATCTTTATTTCCTCACCTGAAGCCTGGACTGTCATTTTTTTGTGTGTGCCTCATCTTGCCCCCCCCCCCCCCCCCGGCCCCACTTGCTGCTGCCAAACCTTGCTCTGCCTTTTTTTGGTCCCTTACCTCTTGGCTTCTCCCCCTCCTTTTAAAATGTATTATTTCTTGGTACTTATTTTTGGTAACAAATCAGCAATATTATGAATACAACGCATGGAAAGAAAACTGGTGACCAGGAAACAATATTTTGAGAAGGGGAGTGTGGACAAACTTTGTCATAAACATTGGGATTTAAAGCTTCTTGGAAATGGTGCGGTATGTGCAGAAAAGGCCTTAGTTATCTCTTAGTTCATGTAAGCATTTGTAAACCAAACACATACAAGAATTATGGTTATTAGTATTTTGAGCGGAGACGATTCATTCAGGTAGAACATACTTGCATCCTTAGGCCACTTAGACAAATTACATATTATTTTCCTTCAATGTAAGATTTTCCCCCTAGTTTTTCCACTGAAGCATAAAATTCTGTGGGTGAGAAAAGTATACCTCCTGTGTTAGAAAATTTCTTATGCAAATAAATAAATACATAGAAATGTCTTTATTGTAGATAAATGTTGTTTGAAATCTGTCGCCCTCCCCATATTTTCAGACTGTCAGGGGTTCAGAGGATATGTGGTGCCCTCTGCTGTTTGCTCTTTAGAGAAACTGCTAGAACATTTTACATGACAGTAGCAAGCAACGTTAAGCGCTCTAGGGTTTTTTTGGGGGGGAACAATTATGTTTGTTCATATTAAAAACACCATATGTAAATTATGGAGCAAAAATATGTAGGTACTAGTTTCATGCAAAATGTTCTCTTTTTCAGTTTAAAAACTGGTTAAAATATATATCCTTGCTGACTGAATCTTTTAGGTTAACTCAGGTCAACATAAAACAGAAACATTACCGCTTTAGATTCTCCAGCACTACAGAATTTTCAGAATGAAGCCCAGTGTTTGCTCCCCAGGTTTCCATGGGAAGGAAAGCTCGCTCCCCATCGGTTACCTCCTGTAGAGGAAGACATAACATTGTTTGGAAAGGCATTGGTGTTGGTTTGCTGAGTAGTCATCTGGATCCCATGTTCTTTAGATAGATATCTTGCCAGTGCTATCTCATGTGGAATCTGTGGGAGATAAATTTAGTGGCTTTTCTCTCCTGCAAGACTCTGGCCTGATACTGCCTGATACTTTCTGTTCCAGAAGTGGGCATTTCCTTTATCCCCCAAGAATACATTCTGATGAGTAGAGAGACAGGGTCTGTATTGAGTGATTCCAGCCTTGAAAGAATGTTTTGTGGTATACTAGATGATGGTGTTTTTCAGCTCCCTTCATACTGATTGCTAAAATTCTGGCTGAAGAGCTCCAAAGCCTTGGTGTCCCCCCAACAAACTCTTGGTAATGTCAACCATTATGATTTTACAGCTTACTGGGTAAAATATTAGATGGGAAGATTCATAAGGTAGTCTGTGTAAATGAGTAGCAGTGAGGACTAAAATACTGTGCATGAAAAAAGATGATGAAAAAGATATTCTGTAAGCATTACACACACGCAATAATGGGATAACTGCCAGAAGTGAAGAGGCTTGGGAAAAGGCTGTTGCCTCCAGTCACAGGTGTCGCCATGTGGTGTCTGGTTTTCTGTAGTACATGGAAGAGATTACTAAATGATGGATACTAGAATAACACTTCCATTCTTATTGCATACATGTGTTATGTAGCTCCTACCAAATTTCATAGCTGCTTTATTTCAGTACAACAGGAAACCTTTGTAGGAAACATTTCAGACAGAGTAGTAAGATTTTCACTTGTTAGCATTCACTATTGTCATCTTTCTTTTTGATGCAATGAAAAATATAGGTAAAGACTGTTTCTGGGTAGGGTTCTCTTTTTTCAGAACTTGGAATTGTTAATTATGATATGATGGTTTGTGAGGTTTGGTTCATGTTGCTCAAATATTCATGCTGTTCAAATTCAGATATTGCTGGCATAGAATATCTGTTGTTTTCTGTTCTGATGCAATACTGCTGATTGTCATACTTAAGCATGTATGAAACTGGAGACATTAGGACATTGGACTCTCTTCTATTATTAGTACACCTCTTCTCTTTGGGAACTTTATGTTATCCTGAATAGTTTTCTGAGGATATGAAGTTGAGGGTTTAAAAAAATATTACCTTTCCAAAAGTATTATTTATACATGCGGATGCATTGAGTGTAAAAACTAGAAGGGGTTCTTTCAGAATGTCCTACCGTATATGCCTAGATCCAGACTCCTGGATAAAATCTTTTGGATCAGGCCAAAGAATTATGATATGAATAAAGTGCAGGAATATCTTAGTTATGGATGTGACTGAATTTTTTTTTGGAGAAATTGAAATATGAGTACTTATTGTGTCAAAATTTACTGTTCTTGGTAGCATAATGTATAACTCAATCAACACATAGCTTACTATTTACTTTTGAACGAAGAATTATGATTACCGTCTGTATTCAAGATAAAGCAGCAGCAACCCTGCATTCCAAAATGTCATTTGTAACAGTTGAAAAAAAGTAAAAAACAGAAATAGTCATTGTAGTACAGAAAGGAAATCTAGATTCAGCTTCGAGACATTCTCCCACTAGTATTATCCAGAAACAATACCAGCATACACATTTGCTGTAAGTGACAGTGGGGTTAATTCTTACATACAAGCTAGCCTAATCTTGTATGTATGTATGTATGTATGTATGTATGTATGTATGTATGTATGTATGTATGTATTTATTTATATACCGCCCTCCCCCGAAGGGCTCAGGGCGGTGTACAACATCAACAACCATAAAAACAAAATACAAAGTTCAATTAAGACTTAAAATGCAGCATTCAATTATCAAAACTAATTCAGATTTAAAATAGATGGCATCCAGCCATTTATGCACATTTATTCTATGTATATGTTGGATTCTTAAAAGCTAGCCCTAGCTCGTATTTAGATAGGAGACTATTAAGGAAGTCTAGCATTGCAGTAAAGAGGCGGGCAGTGGCTAACTACCTCCTGCCTTGAAAACCCCACAGGTTCTTCATAAATTGACTATAACTTGATGACACTTTCCTCCATCAATCAAACTGCTGTGTTACAAAAAGGTTCACTGCTATTTTTTCCTGTCTGCAATGTGAGATCTAGTAATTCATAACCCAGATTACCATATATTTATGTAAGAATTGAGCCCAATTTATTTGAGTTACACATTTTCAAGGAAGTGCATTTGGAACTTCAGTCTAATGGTGCCAAAATATTTTCAGGATTGGACATAAGTGCTGTAAACTGTATGTGCAATAATATTTTTTATTTATTTTGCAGATGACACAAAAGACACATTACTGTTTCCAAATGGAACCAACTCGCTCAATTATATAAATGCCAAGCAAGAAAACTCATTTTTAAAGTATGCTTTTAATAACCTATCCATAGAGAATGAAAGAAATATTCCACATTCTCGGAAAAAGCGTTTTCTTTCCTATCCAAGATACGTAGAGGTGATGGTTACAGCTGATGCCAGAATGGTTGAGCACCATGGACGGAACTTACAGCATTATGTATTAACACTTATGTCAATAGTAAGTAACCATCTCATATAAGTTATAGGATAGAATACATTTATATAGCATAGAATATTCCCCAGTAATAAATTTACCATCACTATCACTATAGACGTGCCAAAATGTATCCTATATAGATACTATTCATATAATTGGTGGAACAATGTACAGTTCAGAATGTGATCTAGAGCTTTGACACAGGAACCATAAAACCAGATCCTGGAGCACACAGTGACTGCATGAATACCATCTGTATTCAAGATAAAGCAGCAACAGCCCTGCATTCCAAGATATCAATTGTAATAGTTGAAAAAACCAACCAACCCCCCCCCCCAACCCCCCGAAACAATAATTGTATTACAGAAAGGAAAGCAGCCACTCATGCCATGCAGCAAGTTGCTTTAGAAATGGGGTGGGGATTTCAAAAACTGTGATGTGTTGCAGGTGGAATTAACACTTGTGGCATTTTAGTGTTTATTAGTTCACTGATAAAATGTAAAGAAATTATAATATGATAAATGATTATAAACTGAGTATGCTTACCTTAACTAAGTTGTAGCATCAACTGCCTACATGTTGAACCACAGAATCTTTTGAAGACATTTATTAGATTATGCAACTAATGCAAAGCTTGTTTATTTTCAGTAAACAGGGAGGTACTGGGGTATTACATGCCTGCTGTATGGATATCATAAGAGCATTCATAATATGGTTTAATACAAATAAATGTATTTTAATGAATATCAACATAAATATTTGTATTTCTTTCCATAGGAAATAGTAACATTGCATAATGATATTACATAATAGAATGCTAACTATTTCGCTTCTGTTTATTTAGGTTGCAACAATCTATAAGGACTCAAGTATAGGAAATCAAATAAATATAATGATTGTAAAATTAATTTTAATTCACAATGAACAGGTAAGAATATCCATATCTCTTGTGACTTGGAATAATTTGTGTTTAATTTTTAATATTTAAAAACATGTTTTATAGGATTATATATTTATGGAAACTATTTTTCTTTTAAATTCTTAATGCCCATGTGCTTCACTTCCATGTACACAAACCTGGAGAGCTGCCTTCATTCATGAAACTATCCACGTGAAACCTCACAGTATGGTTTTGCATGCTGGGAATGAACCTTAGTCTGGTACTGAGAGGAAATAAATGTTGTATAATATAAATGGTATATAAACGTTTTAATAAATAAATAAATGGTTCTATTAGTTTATTCTATTTCATGCAAACTATTGTATTGACTTATACCAGTCCATTCTGTTTGTGCTGGTGTGTTCATTTGGCATCAGCAAAAGGTTCCTGGTGCCCAGGATTTATTCTTATAGCTGAACTTATAACTGGACTTATAGCTGGACTTGCAAACTATACTTTATATTGTTTCCTAAACTAGTTCGCAAACCAGTTTGGATGTTTAAAATTGGGCTTGGAATACCATTGATTTAAAAGGATAATGTTATCATTGTATGAAATGTCATTGTATGATTGAGTTCTAACTTTGTAAATTGGTTTCTGTGAGCAATTACTTGCTAAGAAATCTTGAATATACAGGGACCTTTCCAGAGTACGAGTTTAAAGTTATTGCAAAAGAATTAATGTTTACTGTGGTTGTTTTTGCCCTGCCAAATCATGTACAGGAAGGACCAGCTATCAGTTTTAATTCAGCTACTACTCTTCGCAATTTCTGTTTGTGGCAACAAACACAAAACATCCTGGATGATGCTCATCCTTCTCACCATGATACTGCAGTTCTTATCACTAGGTACTTTGTCTGGGAGAACTCAACATTATCTCTCTGCTCTCCATATCCATTTTAAAGATTAATGTTACTTAGACATCCTAACCAGGGTAAAGAAGGGTAGGGGAATTTATGAATGAGAAAGGAGGAGGTATGAGGCACAGAATTGTCTCACGACCTTCTTCTGATTTCTTCTATACCCTGTTTGTTGGAATGCAGTACAAACTGTAATGTTTTAAAATGTTGTGTTTTTTAACAAAGAGGTAAATTGTAGAAGAAAGGGGAATGAAAAGGAGAGATGAGAGAGTGAGGTGATTGGTTGATGCTGGAGAGACACCCAAGAGAGGTTTTTTTGAGAGAGAGCAATTGAGAGAGAGAGAGAGAGAGAGAGAGAGAGAGAGATGCAGTCAGTTGAGGAAAAGACAGTGGCTGTTTCTGCACAGCCAAGGGAGAGAGCCTCCATTGGCATTAATCATGGGATGCCAATTAATCATTGGCAATTAATCATTGGCATTAATCATGGGATGGCCCCATGGGATGCGCAGCTGTTGGAGCAAGCTCCGCACAGCCGCGTATTCCCTTCCCCGGCCCTAAACACCTCCTTACCTTCTGCTGGCACTGTCACTCTGAGGAGGTCAGGGGACATGCCCCCATGGCCAGAGCGACAGCTGAAGCACCGGAGGCCAGGGGGCATGTCCCCTTCCCTCAGAGCGACAACAGAGCAACGGCTGCCAGCAGAAGGTAAAGAGGCGTTTGGGGCTGGGGAGGAGAGAGGAAAACGCCAGTTTCCACCCGCTGCTGTTCACATGGCAGTGGATGGAAGCCGGCGTTTGCAGGAAAACTTGCTCCCCAAGTGATTTTTGAAAACACCATTTTGGCGGGCACAGAGCGCTGCTGCATCGATTTGGCAGCGGCGCCTGTGCGAAGGGTCCCCGCCAAAACGGTATTTTACCGGGCTGAAGCCGTTGCTTTCAGCCCGTGCAGAAACCGCCAGTGAGAAGGGGCTGAAGTAAACACAGATAGTATGATGTTAACTGCCCAGAAAGCAGATTTCTTACTAGAATCCTTCCTGGTGTTATATAAAGTACAAAACTGCCCCCCAGAATAGATAGAGTACATATAGAAGACACTGTGAAATCAGAAAAGAGTTAAATAGTAATATGGTCACAGAGATATAAAGGAGTGAAAAAGTTGATTTATGTAAAGTAAAAGTCACATCAGCTAGAGGCTGCTGCCTCAAAATGTTTTACTCATTGTAGAGCTAAGATGAATTATTTCTTCTAACTACTAAGCTAAAGAAAATATATAAATAAAATTGTTGAAATTAACCTGTGATTCTACACCAGTAACTTATAGGACCACACATAGACCTTTCTCAGGACCACGTAGACCTTTGAAACTGTTTTAGAGCTTGGGTACATTTCTTTAGGAGAAATAAAAAGGGGGGTTGGAATAAAATTCCTGGTGGCAGCAATATGTACCTTGGAAAGAAAGGAAGAAATAAAATAGGATTTTGCATATATATTTATTCACAAAGAAAAAAGAGTGGTCATTACATAAACTTTATTGGATCTTCTTAGATTAGTAGCAATTATGTGGCATTGATATTGTTGAAAAGAAAGTACTTAAAATATTGCAGTTATGCAACCTAATCCAAAATAAATACTGCCGTGGAGATATCATGTTACATTGCTGAAACCAGAAAACATTGCATGCTGGGAAAATGGACTATAGTCATGCAAAGTTACTTTTGGCAGATCAAAAGAAGTGAATTAAACTGATAGAATATTAAAGAATAGTAAACAGATATCTTTCAAAAGTTGCCTTGTCTTTTTATCCGTTTATTTCTTTAATATAACATTTTCATTCAAAATCTTTGTTTCTTCAAGGGAAGATATATGCAGAGCAAGAGAAAAATGTGATACCTTAGGTAAGTTGAAATTATACTGTGCAATAACTATACATTAGCAACTTTAACATACATAATTAATATAATTCTTTTTCTTTGTAAACATTTTGGTTTTGCAATTCCGAAACAAAGCCAATGACTACATTAATAAATGGAACACAGACTCATGCCTGTATTTGTGGAGTCAACATTGCTGCTAAAACGCCATTAAGATTTATGTCCCAAATTCAATTCTTCTAGGTTTAGCTGAATTGGGTACAATGTGTGACCCACTGCGCAGCTGTTCTATCAGTGAGGAAAATGGATTAAGTTCTGCATTTACAATAGCACATGAACTTGGACATGTGTAAGTTTTTCTTTTCTCTCAAGTAAATCTTTCACTTGTATTACATAAAATGCAAGATGCTACAGCCAGCAGTATAATTGACAAATAGTGTGTCAGAAGTGGAAGGAGTAATTGAAAGTATGAACTTTACAGTAAATGTAATTATAATTCAAAGTGCAATCCCTACAATGAATAAACACAGCAGACCAGCATTAGTATATCCATATTACAGATGAGGGGATGAGGTGAGACAAGAGTCTCTTGCCTAGGGCCGCCTAGTAAGGTCGAGAAGAATGACTCATGACTGCTTGATTGGTTGTCTTACAGTCTGTTAAATGGGCCAGGAAATAATTCTTGCACTGCTAGTCAATATGCTATACAACGTTTGCTTATTGTGGTGAGCATTTGGTATATTTTAAGATTTTTTTTATGGTGAATCACATACAAGGTGGATTCCACACGGGCCAAAAACAGTAGAGTGCAGTTGGCGTAAAAGAAAGCGCAGCTGCCCTGGGGTGTTTGCATGGCCGGGCATCCCATGGGCAGCATGCAAATAGGCTGAACCGTGGGCCTTTGCATGGAGGCGTGGTAGGGGTTTTTTTGAGGCCGTCCATTCCTGCCCACCCCCACAGCCATGCTGACATCCCACAAGACCCGGATACGACCCTTTGCGTCTGTGTGGCTACACAGAAGTGGGCTGGAAATTTTAAAAAACATGCAAGTGCAGCCGAAGCAGAAGCACCTCCTGCCCAGCCGTTTGCTCAACGCCGGTTTCAGAACGGCGTTTTTGAAAAGACTCACTCATTTATCAAGTCAGATATACGCTGGTTTGGGGGAAATAGGATGTTGCAGCTTTGCTTGTAGTTGTGTGAAGTCCTCCCCCAAAATAGTGTTTTTACTGTCCTCACACCGCTAATTTTGGCCTGTGCGGAATCCTCCCAAGAATTGGAAACAGCATCTTCTTACTGTTTTTAACAAACTGGATTGTGCAGAGAGCCTCTTAATCTAATATATTGAGGAGTTTTTGTGTTTGTGATTATAAAAATGTTGCTCAAAAGCAACTTCTGTTAGTTCCATTGAACTGGAACTTCCTTTAGTTTAGTGTGGTTGAGATGATATGTTGAAAAGGCAGTGGGAGCAATCTTAAGCAGGTTTACCTAGAATCCCCATGCTATTCAACTGTGCTCATTTGCCGGAAAGGAGATTTAGGATTATGGCTAAAGAACATCAAAATAATATTGTATCATTTACACAAAGTACTCTGTTGGTTTAATCTGATAGTATATTGAATTTATCTGGATTTTTTTGTTTTAGTTTTAATGTCCCTCATGATGACAGTTTTAAATGTAAAGAAGTTGGAATGAAGTATCAGTACCATGTGATGGCTCCAACTTTAAATTACCATTCAAGCCCATGGACTTGGTCAAAATGTAGTCAGAAATATATTACTGAATTCCTTGAGTAAGTATGATTCTGGTTTAGCTTGCATTTGTAAATGTTTAACACATCACTTCTCTAATTGAAATTTTCATTAAAAAGAAAAGTTAATCTTTGGGAGATATAAGGTTAAATTCTAAATAAATCGAACTTTTAGGGTTTATTTATAAATGGTAAAAATAATTGATTGTAGTTTAGAAAAGGACAGTAGCCTACTTGAATTTGTCCATATTTTGAAATTAATTAATCACCTTACTTTTTATTGACAAACTCATGAAATCACATATTTCCATGCAACTTCTCACACTATATGTTTCAGAAAGGGGAATGTCTTTTCATAGTCTAAAAGAATGCACTCCCAAACATTTTTAAAATTTCATTTTTTTTGTTATTTATAGTCCACCTTTCTCACAGGGAACTCAGGTGGGAGTACACAGAGTACTCATTACAATAATACAATCAACAAAAAGGGGACATTCAATAACAATGCAGTAGGACTGGGATTATTGAAGTCTGGAACCAACCAGAAATCTAAAATTCAGAACCGAAGTGTCAGTGACACATTACGCTGTGCAAAAATAATGTAGTAGGATCATAGGTGTATACTGTATGCAGCAGTATATGCCATAGTCCATTATCATTTATCCAAATAACTTTATGAATAATTGTATACACTGAAACCCTATTATTTGTATAGAAAAGTCCTCTAGAATAATTCAGCTTTCAATAGTTTGCTAAAAGATGGGATAGTGGAAGCCTTCCTGACCATCTTGGGCAAGCCATTCTGTAAGCTGGGGAGAAAGCACAGCTGTTGATTTAATTTCAGTTTGCTCAGTTGATAGATGACAACCAACACCAAAATTGCAAGTGATTTTTCCTAAGGTTTTTAAATAAAGAAAAACTTGAAGGATAGAACTGCACTCTGTGAAACCCCACAGGACAGATCCCACACTGCTGATACCTGACTTCCAATGGCAGTCCTTGGAGCCCTTTGATTTAGGCCCCAGGAACTTTGTCCCTCCACTTCCTCCCTTTGGTGGCAGTATATCAGTGCATGTTCAGTACCAGCATCACTAGTCAGCATCTTGTCAGCTTCACTGCAGCAGAAGACCTCTCAGAGGGGCAGTGGTGGCGAACCTTTGGCACTCCAGATGTTATGGACTACAATTCCCATCAGCCCCTGCCAGCATGGCCATTTGGAATTGTAGTCTATAACATCTGGAGTGCCAAAGATTCGCCACCACAGGGCTATGACCTTGCAAGGCATTAGCTATCATGTGTTTTGGTCACAGCAACACATATTGCAGTGGGATGGCTGACACACACCGTGGTTTACATGTCTATCTCCTATGGCATCATGTTGGCAGCAGTGCCACAATTCAGCAGCATTCATACTTGCTGTTGATAACTGATGTGGGAGCCAGGGTTGTTGAGGCTATGCTTGGAATAAATACATGTGGTGATTTTGGGCACACAGTTACAGTTGTAGTTATTCTAGTGTGTTCAGAAACACTCCTCCCCTGTTTACTTGTTGCACATACTACTGGGGTACTTAGAACTCATATTTGGTGCCTGTCGTCTGGCATGGAGTACATTTAAGGTTTTTGAGCAGCACAGTATTAGAGAAATGCTGCAGCTGTGTTTGTTCTCCTCCCTGTTTGTGCTGATTACTTCTCTAAGAACAGAGAAGTCTGGAACCAACTTCTCTAAGAACAGAGTGCACTTTGGGTGTTTTCCCCACCAGTGAAGTGTAAGGCTGTAAATGTGCATAGTAAGAGTTTAAGAGACATAGCCCCATGCCATGTGTCCTAGTGTTTGCATCCTTGTTCTTTTTCCTAGCTTGCAGCCAGAAAATTAAACACTGCTGCAGCAAAACCATAGTTTGTAGTTCAGTCCAAGTCACAAATTATAGTTTGTTCACTGTCCCAGACCAGGATTCTAATCTATTGTTTAATCTTAATTTGGAGGGCAGAGAAGAAACTATTGGTGTACAGTAAATGTAGCAATTATTACTTTTCTAGCTGTGCAGAAGTAGATGGGAGGAAACTGAAAGAAACCTCAGGCAAAAAAAAATAACAG
Organism: Sphaerodactylus townsendi; assembly: GCF_021028975.2. Taxonomy (NCBI): domain Eukaryota; kingdom Metazoa; phylum Chordata; class Lepidosauria; order Squamata; family Sphaerodactylidae; genus Sphaerodactylus; species Sphaerodactylus townsendi. The sequence continues at coordinate 65,713,708 of NC_059430.1, forward strand.
TCTCTTTGGCATAGTTCATTTGTAAGTACATAACATGACTCATTCTGAGGTGAATTTTACTCAAAAGTGACGTACTTCATAAGAACTGCAAAAATTGTTGTTTAAATCTTTTACAGTTCTGGTTACGGGGAATGTCTTCTAGATAAACCAGCTGGAAGAATCTATGACCTTCAGTCACAGTTACCTGGTTCATTGTATGATGTGAACAAGCAGTGTGAGCTTATGTTTGGTCCTGGGTCACAAGTATGTCCTTATATGGTAAGATGCTTATTTTTTAAAATCTTTAATCTTTTATAGATAGAAATTAACAGAACAGAAAAAGGAAAATGGAATCTAATACTTACAATTAGTTCTAAAGACAAAAGAGAGGACACAACACTATACACACAGAGTTATATAGAAAACAGAATCTAATGGTGGTTGCAACTAGTTTTATAGACTAAGAGAGGACACATTATATATAGAATATTATGTAAAAACAATTACCAACAATTGATATTCTTGATGAAAATGCTAATAATCCAAAATTGGTTTAAAGCCCCCTCTGTATGATTACTATTAAACTTTACTAGAATTTCTCTTGCAAAATGAGTTATATTGACTTATTATTATTATTTATTACATTTGATAGACCTCCCAATTCCCAAGGGGCTCTGGGTGGTGCCATAGACCATCCACTTCCAGGAAGGAGGAGGGGCATGGCTGGGCCTTGACCAGCGTGATGTGCGCACATCGCGCCTTGGCCCAGCTCTGGATAAGGACTGCGCCTGTCGGCCACCCTCCACCTTTGGGCATGCTCTGGAGGCCGACCGATGGGGGCAGGGGTGGTGCGTGCATGTTGCACTGGCCAAGGCCCAGACACTTTTGGGAAGTAGGGTGCGGCTGAGCCTCGGCCAGCTTGACTTGCGCTTATCGCACCGAGGCAAAGCCCGGGATGAGGGAGGACTGTGCCCATTGGCTGGCTTCTAGGCAAGTGAAGCACGCGGGGAGCATGGGGGTGGCGTGGGGCGTGGAGGCCCCCTGGAAAATTTGGAGTCTGCCCCGGCCTCCGAATGGGTCAGCTATGCCACTGATGTTAGGTCTGGCAACCTTAAGCCAATAAACGGACTCTGAAGTATTGATCAGTAGTGTTTATTGACGAGGCATCAAAGCACCATACTTGTCAAAGCCAGTTCTCATGAAGCTGGCATTCACAGTCCCCTGTATTCCCCATTGAACCCCCCCTCCTTTTCCCAGTCAGTTGTGAAAAATCAGCCTTTGGAGCTGAGGCGCCCCAAGATTGGCGGCAATTATTATTGTTGTTGTTGTTGTTGTTTGGTATACTGCCCAATCCCCAAAGGGCTCTGGGCAGTGAACAATAAAATAGTAACAAGGATAATAAACAACAACTCCAACCATACAATAAATATAAGTTAAAATCCTATTGAAACAGCAGCAGTAACATCATAACCCACATAAACCCTTTGTTATGGGAGGCGTCTGGACCCCAACTCCCCTACTCTCTCACTCTCAGTGGGAGGGGACCGGCAAGTAGTTGAAGATGGTAACACAGATGGTATATGGGCATCAACAGGAGGTGGCAGGTTCGTGGCTAGCCTCCCCAAAGGCCTGGTGGAACAGCTCGGTTTACAGGCCCTGCGGAACTCACCAAGGTCCCACAGGGCCCTAACAGATGGAGGAAGAGCGTTCCACCAGGCTGGGACCAGGGCCGAAAAAGCCCTGGCCTGGGTAGAGGCCAACCGCATCATTGAGGGGTCAGGGACCACCAGCAAATTTGGGACATATGGGGTAAGGCGGTCTCGAAGGTATGAGGACCCCAGATAGCAAGAGAAAGCCACCATACAGTTCTCATGGGACAGAGTTACTGAGGGAAGCCTAGTTGTCTACAAAGCACGTGAAGCCATAAAGCAGAGACCAAGGAAAGAATGCACAGATGATTGTGGATATATATAGCAGGCTGGTTACATATCTATTTCTAGCAGCATCAGTTAGTTATTTTAAGCAGTTACATTGACTTGGGAAAATACCTCAATCACCTAGATAGCATCCCCCTGACAATCTGTTCACGATTGGACCTGCATTTTTCACAGAATGCTTTAGTAGAACAAATTACACTGTATATTGGTGATAAATCAGGCTTACAAATGTAGCAAAGAAATCCTTTTTGTTTTGTAGAAACAGTGCAAACGTTTATGGTGTACAAGTGCAGAAAGTATTCACAAAGGCTGCCGCACCCAGCATATGCCACTCGCTGATGGAACTGAATGTGGTCATGGAATGGTAAGTCTTCAGTTTCATGTCTACCTTATATTTGCCATAATTATGAACTGTAAAGAAGTGGAAAATGAACATTACCATACCATGAGACTACTTTTTTCCCCACAAGGCTCATTCTCTTCTAAATTGTCTCAATTCATAATATTTATAAATGAGTACAATACTGTATGTGGTGAACTTGTGGTGAATTTCGAGTGAAGCTATATTGAGGTAGGGGTCTGCATACATGCATCTGAGAAGGGGACCATGACTTGGTGGTAGTGATATGTCTCCCTGAGACCCTGGAGAGCAGCTGGCAGTCAGAGTTGGCAGTACTAACTTTAATGAACTCAGCATAAGGATAAGGCACTTGTTCCATGGGTAGGCCCATCCAAACCAGAGGCAGCAGGCCGTGGGGTAGATATGACATGGCCCCATTGCTCCCATAGAGGTTTCCCAGTGGTGTGGGGAGACTCACAAAGTGAAAAAGCCTCCCCTCTATGGGCCTCAATAGCCTTTTTGGTGGCTTAAATCTGAAGTGCAGCCTGCTGGGGTAATGCCAGGAAAGGTCAGGAGGAGTTGGGTGACGTCAGCTACCCCCTGGCATGCTCCTGGCCTGCCCTTGCTAAGCCAGCAGTGGCTTCAGGAATCTTGGGATGCTGATGCTGTGTCCCGACTGAGAAGGGCTGCAGCAGCTGCTCACAGGGGAATTGCCCCTCTGCTAGGGCAAGTGCCCTGGGCAGGGCAGATTTGTCATTACAGCCGTGCGGTGTTCCCATGATCAGATCCCCCTTTTGGATGGTGCTCTGAGTCTTTGAATGCCCTTTATTTAGTGAAGATAGAGAGAGATGAATAATCCCATTGTTAGATAAGTTTATGAGCAATGATCAAAATTTTTCCTTTTTTCTGCAAGATAAGCATCTGAATAATATGAAGTCCTTGGCCTCTTGCCTTTTACTAGTCAAGCATAAAATTAAAAATTAAAAAAACTTTTATAATTAGGGTGTATTTAGAAGGAGAAAGAAGGGAAAATAGTGTGGTTATGTTTAAGTCTGTTGCCAATAAAGCTATACCATTCAATGTTCAAAATAAAATAAAACCAAACCAAAAAGGACAAGACATCTAATTAGCAACGTGGTAGAACTAGGCTTTTAGAAATCTGAAACACATATTGTTGCTTATCCTGACACTGAAGAAGGTAAGCATTAAACTCTTGTGCTGTTTGAATGTATAAGAAACCTAGCTGGGTAGCTTTTTCCCAGTAAAAAATCAAGGAATGCTGCACAGCAAAGCAAGTGATGTTGCTTTGCTCTGTAAAAAAAAAAAAGAAGAAGAAGAAAAAAAGAGTTCAGTAGCTGGTCCCCAGCTGATTGTTCATATCTTCTTGGCAGCAATAAAGGCTGCCATGGTGACTGGATTTAACAAGCAGTATTTTCAGACTTATTCTTTACCCTACTGTGGTTTTTTTCCTGCTTCATATCTATTTCTAGCAAGTAGAGCAAATTGATCATGTCTATGGTCCCTATTTGATCCAGTTCCCCTTTTTATTTGCAGCTGAACAACTGGTGGTTGATATATAAATGAAATTTGTTGTAGGGAGTGCCTTTTTGAAGTAGTTAAAACTTCATAAAGTATTTTACAGTGAAATACATGTGTTCAACTATTAAACAAATCACACAGCGAATGGCAGTACTTATGTACTCTTGGTTAACAATGAGAATAGTTGCCAGACAGTATATTTCTCTTTTTCTCCGTTTGTGTAGGTTCCTGAAGGTTACCAATATTGCTGAGATTTCTTTCTGCATAAATAATAAAGTAAAATATGTTTTGTGGGGTACTACGCAAAAAAAGTCTGGGATAAGCCTGGTGTATTATTTTTCTACTGTGTCCTCATCTTGTTTCTTCTGTAGGAATGTGCAACAATAAAAGTTGATATATATTTATTGGATGAGCTATTATATCCCATATGTGAATGTGGACTTATGCCAGTTGTATCCACATTACTGTCATATAGGTGCAGCACTTCTGTGCATAATTTCAAATGTCCACAATACTCATTTCAAGAACATGTAATTCCCAGCTGCTTTATTGCACTGGATGCGCAGTGTATCCTCAAATACTGCAGTGTTCTATAAAAACTCGCTATTAACATTACTACCTTTTTAAATAGAGAAAAACTATAAAATGTTAGTTTTTCATTTTTTCTACCAAATTCTGGACATAAAAATTGTATAGTTTATATTTGCATTAAGCGCTGTGCAGAACCATTGTATTAAAGAATAAGTATGCCATTATCTATGGTTGCTTACATAGTGAAGAGTGAAGAGTATTCTGTTGCTCGAAATTGGTACCGTGTATACTCATGTATAAGTCGAATTTTTCAGCACATTTTTAATGCTGAAAAAGCTCCCCTCGACTTATATGCGGGTCATTAAATTTTTTTTTGTGTTTTTACTTTGCCGGCCATCAGAGGGCGCAGTTTTTATGCTAGCAACACCAAAATTTCAGGGTACCCTCAGAAGACACTCCTGATGGTACCAGCCAAGTTTGGTAATGTTTGGTTCAGGCGGTCCAAAGTTATGGACCCCCAAAGGAGGTGTCCCCATTGTTTTTAATGGGAGCTATTAGTAGATGAGGCTACCCTTTTGAGGGTCCATAACTTTGGACCCTCTGAACCAAACTTCACCAAGCCTGGCTGGTCTCATCAGGAGAGTCTCTTTATGATACCAGCCAGGTTTGGTGAAGTTTGGGTCAGGGGATACAAAGTTATGGACCCCCAAAGGAGGTGCCCCATTCCTCATTGTTTTCAATGGGAGCTATTAGTAGATGAGGCTACCCTTTTGAGGGTCCATAACTTTGGACCCTCTGAACCAAACTTCACCAAGCCTGGCTGGTCTCATCAGGAGAGTCTCTTTATGATACCAGCCAGGTTTGAAAATAAGTTAGTCAGATCTAAGTTATGGACCCCCAAAGTGCCCCCATTCCTCATTGTTTCAATGGAGCTATTAGTAGATGAGGCTACTGAGGGTCCATAACTTTGGACCCTCTGAACCAAACTTCACCAAGCCTGGCTGGTCTCATCAGGAGAGTCTCTTTATGATACCAGCCAGGTTTGGTGAAGTTTGGGTCAGGGGATTCAAAGTTATTAATCCCCAAAATGGTGCCCCATCCCTCATTGTTTACAATGGAAGCTAGTAGTAGATTTTCCATTTCTGATAATATCCCTCTTAAAATCTAAGTTGGGTTACATTTGGACATACAGATGATGATGAGGAATCCAGTTTTGAAGGATTTTAACTCCTGTGTTTTAGCTTGGTTGCTGATCTAAGGTTTTTGTACTTTTAAAGTTACTGTTGAGACCATATTGTTCTTGTTGACCCTCTTTTCCACTTACAGAGGCAGTTTACTGTTTTTCTTTGAAATAAATATTCAAAAACATTTAACCTACTGATGCCTCAATTGATGTAATTTTATTGGTATCTATTTTTATTTTTGAAATTTACCAGCAGCTGCTGCATTTCCCACCCTCGACTTATACGTGAGTCAATAAGTTTTCCCAGTTTTTTGTGGTAAAATTAAGTGCCTCGACTTATATGCGGGTCGACTTATACACGAGGATATACGGTAAATTAATCTGAAGTGAGAAACAGATTGCAAAATATGAGGGATAACTCCTACCCTATAGTTTTACTGATTTTCTTCTCTACTTTCTGTATCCAGTAGGGAGTATGAAATACTATCAGCTTCCTGGTTGCCATGCCATACATTGCTTCTCTGGCAGAGACTGCAGCTCATTGTACTTTGGCTTGGTAGGGTCCCAGTTTTTCAGGCTACAGAAAAATAATATATTAAGATACTAGAATTTTTGTGCATTTGTTGATTTTATTTACACCCAAAAGTGGATTATACAATGGAATAGCTGTGTAAATCAAAGCAATCAATAGGATAATACATCTAATAAGCAGTGTGATAGGACTAGGAATTATAGAAATTTCAAAGAGCTGTTGTCTTAACAAAGCATAAATATTAAACATGTTAATCAACTCATGGTATTACATCAGTAGAAACACAGTGAGTTGTTTCTGGGGAAGTCTTTGTGATGTAGCCCTGTTTCTTTTACAAAAACGTCCTCCTGTTTATGTAGTTTGCAAAATGCAAGGAGTATGACAGCCTTCCTGACTTATTTATTTATTTATCAGTCTTATAGACTGCCCAACCCCCGAAGTGCTCTGGGCGGTGAACAACATAAAATAACAATTACATAATGGACTGTAAATAATTTAAGTTAAAATGCAGCAATTAATAAACGTCTAACAACAGTGCCCGCAACAATTCCTGTTAGACTCTCCCAGAAGGGGAGAAAAAGAGTGGGCCCATAGATGGTAATGGGCCCAAAATATCAGGTCATTCCACTAGGCAGGTCATTCTTCCACTAGGCAGGTCAAACTTCAGGCAGGTCATTCCACTAGGTGGGGACCACTTCAAAAAATTCACATGTAGGGAAATTGCTGACTTGCAGGATGGCACCTTGGTGGAGGTGTGGCACAGATCTGAATGCTGGGCCTCGAGAAACCAAGCCTAGTCAGTGCAGAATGCTGCAGTTCCACTATTATCAGCCAAGCCAAACCCGAAAAATATCTTATCAGTATTCTTTGGGGGTGGAGGGGTCTTGAAAAAATGGCAGAGATTTACTTTAAGAAAATGAAAAGCAAATCCCAAATAACACTGAATATTTTTTTACATTATTTGGGCTGCTTTGTCCCACTGCCATTTTAAAAAACCCTCCTATCTCCTTCCTTCTTCCCCCACTTGCCTTGGCAGAGTCTGAGGCCCCTTTTGCACAGGTCCGGGGAGCAGTGGGGCACTGATGTACATGACACTGGTGCAGCCCTGGGGATGTTCGCACACTTGTGTGTGGGCAGCCTGGGAGCTTCTGCGGCCCACGGCCGTGTGTCTGCATGGAAGCATGCCGCTTTTTTTAAAAAAACTTACCTCCTCTTCCCTGGCACTGACTGAAAGATTATGTAGCTAGATGGAGTTAATCAGGGCATGCAATTTTCTTCCAGTCTCATCTCTGTTATTAAAGCTCTCATGGCCAGCCCTCCCAGCTTTCATCCCCCTCACCAGAGTGAGGTAACATCTTGCATCGGCTCCTTTTGCAAAGAGAAAGGCGAAAGTGGGGGGGGGGAGGTAGACACGAGCATCAGCTCCGTTTGCAAAGAGAAAAGGGATGGTGGACATGAGCATCAACTTCTTTTGCAAAGAGAAAAGGGATGGTGGACATGAGCATCAGCTCCTTTTGCAAAGAGAAAAGGGTGTGTATGGACACGCCAAGCTTTGGATCCTTTGCAAAGCTAGAGAAAAGGGTGTGTGTGTCCTGCTTGGTTTTCCTCTGGTTGCTGTGGATCAGTCAATCACAAGCCTTTGGAGGGGAAGACCCAATCAGAATGCAGCACACCATGACTGTTTGAACTTGCGTTCTGTATCAACGTTGTTAAAAAAAAGGCGGGCTTGTGCGAACGAAACTGGAATATTTCTTCCCAGTCTTAACTCGATACCTTCATGGAAATGGGGAGCCGTACGAAGAAAGAAACCGAGATAAAAACAACCCGATCTATCCCAGGATATTTGGCCCATGGGGAAAACGCCTATAAGCCTTGTCAGGATAAAGCACTGTCCAATGGTGCATATAGCCACGAATAGGAAACTAAATGTAGCACTGTGGGTGAATTTTTTCTTTAGGTTATAACCAGCCACTCAGCTGGAGCTGATGCACTTTTTGTTTTGTTTTTTGCAATTCTCAGATACCTCTGCCCTTGAATTTCAACAAATGATAGCTATTGATAATGGGTTGGGTTCTGTTAATCTATACAAGGCCATTTAATTGCTGCAACTCTTTTTCTTACTTCCCTTCAAGGCTATTCTATTTTGGATCTCTAGACTCCTTTCATGGTGTGAGGCCAGAACTCATGTCCGGCCTGTGCAGCTGTTTTGAGAAAAGATAGGTTAGAAACAAATTCCCCAAAAAAGCATCTGACATCAGAAACAGACAGGACAGTTTTTACTGAACAGAATATAGAAAGTTACAGAAGGTGAACCCCTCTGGGTGCTCTCAAAGAGACACCCCCCTTCTGGGTGCTCTCGAAAGAGAGACATGCCCACCATACGAAAGACCTTAGTCTTTATAGATACAAAGAATACATACGTCACAGTTCATCCCCATACCCACGTACATAATCCATACCCCTTTCACGTGCTATAAGCATGAACCTTAAAATCCCATTGGATAGTTTGCTTCTTTCTGCTATGTATCTGATTCCTTCTGTTACACAAACGCTGCATGCTGTTTGCTCACATCCCTCTGCCCATATGCAGAAAGAACCATAAACTGAAGTCTGTCTTTTCTTGTTTTCAATCAGATTACTAGTTTCCAAAATTCCTAAGTTTGTTCTTAGATACAGAAATACCTCTCCAGGGTATGCAGGTTTTTATCTACATTCTTTAAGATCATAAAACTTCCCTTTTCCCAGTTTGAAATGATTTTACTTTTAACAGATTATACAAACATTGATTCTAACAATTGTACCATTTGATTCTAATACAATAGAATTATAGTAAAATACAAGTACATATGAATCTCTCATTATCATTTCTGTGTTCATTTAACATATATAGAAAAACACATGCAGTCCTGCTAGTCTCTATACAGAAACCCCATTTTGATTCTTAGAAATCTTTGGTTCATACAAAATCCACATGCCTTGATCAAATACAATTTGTAGACATTCTACTCCGTTCCCACAATGGCATGCTTTTCTGAGAGGCCAAGTTTGTCCGGATTATGTGTGCCACAATATCCTGTTTGATCTTTTTTGGTCAAGTCCAGCAATTGTTCTTGTGTATTTCTGGCCATATCCATGACAGTTTGTTTTTTATCATACAAAAAATTGGTATCTGTCTTGATAGATATAATAAAAAGGCTTATGTCTTTAAACTTTACTGCCAGGTTTTTAGATGCCCCCCAAGAGAGTTTGTAGAAGCATCAAACTTTGCATTATTCTCTGTACCTTTGTGATGCATAAGTATGTGTGTTTCCCTTGTAACAAACTTGGAGCTAGTAAGTGTTGGGATTTCCACCCCTTTAAATTATTCTTTTGCATGGAAAATCAGTACTGTTTGCAATGACACAATAATCCTGCAATCTGATTTAATTTTGATTTGATTTTTCATGTCCTACTCCCTCTTTTGGTAATCATATTTTGTGCTGACAGAAATGACTTTTTAATTTTAATTTTGTTACATTTATCACTTGAACAGCATTGTCAGCATGGGATTTGTGTAAGCAAAGGAATGGAAAGAGCTGCTGTAGATGGACAATGGGGATCTTGGGGACCATACAGTTCATGTACCAGAACATGTGGAGGTGGCATCAAAAGTTCAACCAGATTGTGTAATCATCCTGAGTATGTGTTTGTTTTTTATTTCAAAATCTGTGCAGTTTTTTTATTTACAGTGTTTGAAAACATAATAAATAGCAGTTTTCAGCAGCAAACTTCAGACCCCAAACCAATCAATTCGCATATATCTATGGATTGAAAGGTAGTTGTTTTCCTGTAAAGGACTGCTAGTTGTCCCTAGTGAATAGCAAACTGCTGTTTAGTTTCAGTTTCCTGTCAAGCAGAAAGCAAATAAACTGTCCCTCATGATTTGAAATAGTGTTTTATACTTCTGCTTGTTCTGATCCATTTGGGCATGGGTGTTTGTTTCTGAATGTTTAAAAATGTGGGCATATTTTGGATGCTGATCTTTCAAATAAAATACAGATATTGCTTTTGAGCCACCAGACATATGGCCATACTTAGAATATAAAGAGTTGCTTAAAATTTGAAACTGCAGATTTGTATGCCTTAGGAAAAAATGAAACATGTTGTCATCATTGTGTTTATTGCCATAAATTATGTGTTTCTGTACTCCTTAGCTTTTCTGGATAAGGCTTATCAATTAGAATAATGCAGATTGTAAAAATGGCCTTGGAGTGGTGGAATTTTATGCTTTAAAAAGCCTAGAATATATATTGAGATGATTCTCCATTCACCTTGTACCAGTTTGAAGGACTATGCAGTATGATATATTTCTTACTACATTGATGGACTTTGTCTTCAACAAGTCACTGAGTCAGATCCTAAGGCCCTGTTCCATTAGATATAAGGAATCTTCTGCTGGCTTTCAAGGTGTTTTATATCAAAGGAACAGATTATCCAAGGGAAGGTTTCTTGGGCCAGTGTAAGATTCCTTTCAATCAAGGAAATTTCATTTTTCAGGGGAACTGAATCCTGGGTTATTACCTTGGAAAGCTTTGTTTTTCATAAACATGTCTAAATAAACATTCTTAATATTTTAAAATGAAATTTTAATTAGGCCAAAGCATGGAGGAATATACTGTGTTGGTCGCAGGATGAAATTTCGATCATGTAGTATCAATTCATGCCCAAAAGGGAAACAAGAGTTTCGAGAGCAGCAGTGTTCTGAATTTGATGGTAAACATTTCAACATTAATGGATTAACATCTGCTGTTCGCTGGCTTCCAAAATATAGTGGCAGTAAGTAATTAGGAAATTTTACTTTCTTAATTACACATTAATTGGCATAAAGTTTCACAAAAAATACATTTGATTCCCCTTCCTTCAACAGTTTCTGTGAAGGATCGCTGTAAGCTTTTTTGTCGTGTTTCTGGCACAACATCTTACTATCAGCTGAAAGACAGAGTTGTGGATGGTACTCCCTGCGGAAAAGATACTTATGATATATGTGTTCAGGGTTTATGCAGGGTAAGTTCATTTTGGTGAGTTTATGTAAAACAATACAAAGATTTAGAAAGTATAACTATTGATTAAGTTCAGCTAGGACTGTATTCTAATAACTATTAAAATGTGCTAGCATAACAGCTCAACTTTGTTTAATAGATGAAAGAGTAGAAAAATATTTGACTCTGGATCTATAGTTTGGCTGTATTTCAAGAAAGCAAGGAGAACATGTGGATGCCTTTCATGGAAAAAGGAAATGATGTTCATGATCTCTCAGTCTTTCACGAATTTGTTTGAAGATGTTAATACCTATGTTGTCCTGGTTGATATTAATGGTTGTGATTTTATCCACCTGGATTTCTCCCTGTTATTTTTTGTAAAGTGTAATACATGTCTAACACTAGCCATAGTTATTTCCAAATTAAGAAGGGAAGAAGGAATACTTGCATGAGGTTTAGGAAGAGCAGTATGTGAGCCTTTTTAAAAAAGATGAAATGGATTTTATGATTTGAGGAATTGGACAGTGAAAAAGAAGCAAGAAGAAAATGTATATTGATATAAACAAATATTAACATTTTCTTTTAGCAAGCTGGCTGTGATCATGTTTTAAATTCTAAGGCCAAAAGAGATAAGTGTGGAATCTGTGGTGGTGATAATTCATCATGTAGGACCCTTTCAGGTACTTTCAACAGTGCTCATTATGGTAAGCTCGTGTGTTTGTGTTGTGTTGTGTGTGTGTGTGTGTATAATAACAACTGTATTACAGTTTGTTTCACAGTAATCTGAGTTGGATTAACCCAAGGGAACATTGCATGTATTGTTTGAGCTCAGGAGGAGGAGGAGGAGGAGGAGATCAAGCCATACAGTTTGGCCCATCCATTCTGATACACCACCTGGGGGATACTTGCAGTCTACTCTGCAGGAGCAGCAGTGGCATAGTGGTTAAGAGCAGGTGCATTCTAATCTGGAAGAACTGGGTTTGATTCCCCGCTCTGCTGCTTGAGCTGTGGAGGCTTATCTGGGGAATCCAGGTTAGCCTGTGCACTCCCACACATGTCAGCTGGGTGACCTTGGGTTAGTCACAGCTTTTCGGTACTCTCTCAGCCCCACCCATCTCACAGGATGTTTGTTGTGAGGGGGGAAGGGCAAGGAGATTGTAAGCCCCTTTGAGTCTCCTACAGGAGAGAAAGGGGGGGATATAAATCCAAACTCTTCTTCTCCTACTCTTAGGCCCCTTCCGCACATGCAGAATAATGTGTTTTTAAACCTCTTTCACAACTGTTTGCAATTCTGCACAGCTTCAAAGAGCACTGAAAACAGTTTGAAAGTGCATATTCTGCATGTGCTTAAGGAGCCTTAGTGTTTGCATACTTTTAACCTTGCATGCACCTGAAATGTGTTTTGAAAATTCTGCATAATATTTAGGAAGCTCACTGGTGCTGACTTTTTAGGGGGAATGTTTGGTGACCGCTCCCCACATTCTGATTGTCAAAGATGACCCCTTTCCTTCCTATTGAGCACCTAAAATAAGACTGAATGATTTGACAACCTGCAAAGAAAGTGTGGAAGACTCCTAAACTTTTGAATTACTTGCCCTTCTACAAGGAAGACTGTAAAACCATGTTGGTTTAGAATTAAGTATACAAACTGTACTTTTAAGTTATGAATTTTTGTTTCCTCATTGCCCTCATCTCTCTCCCTCTGTGTGCTTAACACAAACTTTTAAAGCACAGTCCTAGCTCTGTCTGACTCCTTTTGCTATACTTTTGCTATGGTTAATTGCTGACAGCCCTACTGTTTAGCATACAGGAAGGATTAAGAAAGAGTGAGACAGTTGGCTTGCTGAAGACAAGTAACTGCCTTGATTTTCCCTCCTGGTCCAAAAATGAACATAATCTATTACTTGCACAGTCTGGCTATGGAAACTTAGGACTGGGGTAGTCAGTAAAAGCCACAAGTGTGACAACTATCCCAGTGGCAAATGATTCAAAAGACGGGGCATCGCACATGAGGCTGTCCCAACTTTATTAAAAGCATGCAATCCATTGTGAATCCTATACTTACTCACAAGTGTGTTTAGCAGTTATCTTATATGCACTGTCACTTGTATCATTATTTTGTTTTCAACTTGACTGCGTAATATAGAAGTATTCATTTTTATAAATAAAGTTATGATTGTAACCTGTGAAAATTCAGGCAGGCTTTTTTCTTTCTAGCTTTCCTATTGCATTGTTGATTATATGAATTATACTGGCTTTTTGTGCATCATTTAATGATTCTTTAATCTTTCTTAATTGTCAGTGAGAAAGGTGGGTGATTGAAGTACGTAAATAAATAATTTTTGGTATATGATAAACACAATAAACAAATGGTTTTCTTTGTCCTCTAGTGAAGCTGGCTATCAGTAGCCCTTTGATTGTTGTAAAGTATAGGAACAGAATCAGCAGAATTAACTTCTCAAGTCCAGCAAACTGAATATTCTTAGTCTACAATAGGATTGATGTTATATGTAATTGTATTCTAGGCTACAACATTGTAATAAAAATCCCCATAGGAGCAACAAACCTTGAAATATATCAGCACAGCTATTCAGGGAACCCAGAAGATGATAACTATCTTGGTAAGCAGACATTTGGCAGTGTTGCCAGTTCTTCCCTGCCATGTCAGTTCCCCAGTTTCCCCCCTCGTGCTATTCTGTGGGTCAGTCTCCTGTCCCTGGCTTAGAGCATTTTGAGGGGCATTTTGAGCTGCAGTGGGGTGGGGGGCGGGAGGAGAGGAGTGGTGAAGACCTGCTTTTCAGATGGAAATCACTTCAGTTGTTGGAGCTTTTGTATGGGGTTCTATCCAACAATTATTTTTAAATACATCTTAGCTGCATTCTGTAATATCACTGGCAAGACAAAGCATTAAAGCTGATCCTTGCCATTCTTCACTGACATTTGTTCAGCTGACTCTGTGGCTGCTGTTTTAGTTTGTTCCAGTGGCTGCAGATTATTTTCTCTCCAGGTAAATTGATATTTGATTTAATTTCCTGTGCTACTCAAAATGGTCCTGCAGACATACATACCTTTTTTGACACTATCATTACCATGTACGTAAGTCTCTGCCTCTTTCTCAGCAAGTTTGTTTTTATGATACAGCTATTTTTATTGTGTCAGTATTTAGAAGTTTAAGAATATACACAAGGATAATGAAGAATATACACCTAATGATGAAAGTCTTAATTGCTAGCATCTTTTTTATTTTTGAGAGGTCTGTATGAAAATTTCTAATTATGTATTATGAAGAATTTGAGCTGAAGTGCTAACAAAATATGCACTGATATTATTCCAATTAATATTACTGCAGCATTATCCAACACTCAAGGGATTTTTTTTCTGAATGGAAATTTTGTGGTAAGCCTGTCAAAGAAGGAAATCACTATGTTTGGAGTTGATTTTGAGTACAGTGGTTCAAACAATACCATAGAGCGAATAAACACCACTGGATGGCTTGAAGAGGACATTCTCTTGCAGGTAAATCTTTAATTCTTTAATGAATGGTAAACTTTTGATTTTATTAATACACCAAAAGTCAAAGAATATAATGGAAAAAATCATTTTGTTTTATCATCATTTTTAGGTCTTGTGTGTTGGGAATTTGTACAGCCCTGATGTGCGCTATTCGTTCAGTATTCCTGTAGAAGATGGGAATGATCTGTTTACATGGAATGCATATGGGCCATGGCAAGTCTGCAGCAAAATGTGCCAAGGTATTGTGAATTTCTGAATGAGATGACAGTTAAGATTTTTCAGTAGTCATTATCTCACTGTTTCTCAGACTGTTGTGGTTCGAATATAGCCATAGACAAAGGGAATGCTTTGGACGTAGCATACCTTGATTTTAGTAAAGCTTTTGACAAGGTGCCTCATAATATTCTTGCAAGTAAGCTAGTGAAATGTGGACTAGACAGTGCTACTATTAGATGGATTTGTTGACTGACTGAACTCAAAGGGTTCTCATTAATGGCTCAGTTTCATCCTGGAGAGAAGTGACTAGTGAGGTCCCACAGGGTCTTGGGCCCAGTGCTATTCAGTATTTTTATCAACGACTTGGATGATGGAATAGAGGGCATGCTAATCAAATTTGCCGATGGCACCAAAATAGGAGGGGTAGTTAATACTCCAAAGGATAGACTCAGAATTCAAAATGACCTGGACAGATTAGAGAGCTGGGCCAAAACAAACAACATAAATTTCAACAGAGATAAATGTAAGATACTACACTTAGGCAGAAAAAATGAAACGACAGATATAGGATAGGTGACATCTGGCTTGACAACACTATATGTGAAAAGGATCTGGGAGTCTTTGTAGACCACTACTGAACTGAACATGAGTAAGCAGTGTGATGTGGCAGCCAAGAAAGCCAGTGCGATTGGGCTGTATCAATAGGGCTGTATCAATAGGAGTATAGGGTCAAGATCGAGGAATGTAATTGTACCTCTCTATTCTGCATTGGTTAAACCTCACCTGGAATATTGTGTACAGTTCTGGGTGCCACAATTCAAGAAGGATATTGACAAGCTGGAACAGGTCCAGAGGTGGGCAGCCAAAATGGTAAAAGGTCTGGAATCCATGCCCTATGAGGACAGACTTAGGGAACTGGGTATGTTTAGTTTGGTAAAGAGAAGGTTAAGAGGTGACATGATAGCCATGTTTAGATATTTGAAGGGCTGTCATGTTGGTGAGGGGGCAAGCTTATTTTCTGCTGTTCCAAGAGACTAGGACCAGGAGTAATGGGTCCAAGGTGAAGGAAAAGAGATTCCACCTAAACATCAGAATGGAAAAAACTTCCTGACAGTAAGGGCTGTTCGACAGTGGAATGTGGTGGATTTTTAAAGAGAGGCTGGATGGCCATCTGTCTGGGGTGCTTTGATTGTGTGTTCCTGCATTGCAAGGCCCTTGGGGTCCCTTCCAACTCTATGATTCTATAGTTTTATGGAAATCAGAAGTTGAAAATCTTACTTGATTTTGAATTTATTGATTTATACAAGTTGAAGACTTTACTCATTTATACCACACCTTTCTGTCCAATGGGAATCAAAGGCAGCTTACATCATTGCTACAATCCATTTTATCCCCTCTTCCATTTTATCCATAGAACAACCCTTTAAAGTAATCTAGGTTGAGAGTGTGTGACTGGCCCAGTGTTTCCTAGCAAGCTTTCATGGCAGAGTGAGGCTTCAGACCTGGTTCTTCCTAGTCTGACACTCTAACCACTACTAGGAGCAATTACAAAGGGGAGATTTTGGACTCTGTGGCATAAGTATGGATCAGTATACTGGACTATATAGATCTTTGGACCCTAGTTATATAAGGGAATTTTGTTCACAATTTTCATCATCTTCAACCTTAAAATCAATCTGCAAAATAATGGGTGGTATCCTACTATCTCTGTGTAGAAGGCATATAGAGATTTGCAGTCTTCCCGTACATTCCTTGCAAGTCTTTCCAACCCTTGGAAAGATATTTCTAGAGTCACAGGATTTGTGCAGAGAAACCACTGTACAGGTCAGTGGGCTGGAATGAAGAGGATCAAGTGGATGAAATTGCTGCCTCCTCTTTGGCTGTGTATGCTGAAGAAGGAAGAGCAACTTCAACTCCTTGTTTTCCTCTTTCTAGCTGCCTCCCAACTAGAGATGTAGCGCCAATGAGGCAGGGCGGGATGGACCGCCCCAGGCGGAGGTGTGGCCAGGCAGTGGAGGGGGCATTCTGGAGTGGGGTGGACAGTGCCGTGGCAGGGGCACAGCACGTGCCCTATGTGGCGTTTCCCCTCGCTCCGCCTCTGCTCCCAACCCTGCCTGGGTCTCATTACTCTAGGATGTAAGTTTCTAGGGATCAGAAAAAAACTGCAGTAATGCAGAACAATGTTGGAAAAAGTACACTTTTGCACACGGTGTGATAGATATTGTTTGATTAAATCACGAATGATGTTTCTAGACTGGTCTAAAGTATGTAGAACTGTCTTTTCAACAAAATGTTTCATTGATACATGTTGCGTTGACAGTGGAGCAAATTATTCAAAAAATCAAAATGTGAGAAAATACATTTAAAAAATAAGAGATGAAAGCTCATAAGAGGTGAAAGCTCTGTCTCAACGAATTGGCACTTTTACCACCTGGTTTATACTCAAAGTCCAATGTGTCATAAGTATGGGAAAGTCAGGTTACTCCATTAATGACTCCATCAGCTGGCCAGACACATTTCTAAAATTTGACCCACAGCAGTATGACAAGACTTTCCTTCTTCCACTTCAACAGTGTCAGCCTTTTCCATAAACTGCAGAACAAAGAAGCAGTGGAGGACAGTTAACATAATCCTGTAAAAATAATCACAAGTGTTACCTATTTTGTAAACAAAATCAAAATAACGTATCCTGGTTTCCTAAAATATCCTATTTTTCTAAATGTCTCATTAAAACTTTTCTAATTATTCTGTTCAAGGTCTTCAAAGAAGAAAGGTTACATGCATAAGGAAGACTGATCATTTGGAGTTATCTGATGAAAGATGTGAACATATAGCACTGCCCAAAACCATAACAGAACCATGCAATACAGATTGTGAATTAAGGTAAAGCACACACCAGTCTTTGAAAAATGAGATTGATTTTAAACATTCATTCTGGGTTTGATATATTTATCAAACTGAATACACAAATTAGAACATACTTTATGTGAATTGTTATGTATTCTGTGTTTAAAATTATAATGTCAAAGTAACTTGGGCATTTACATTTACCACCTTATTTTATTAAATGGGACTAAAATGCTTATTGAATTTCATCATTAGAAAGCAACAAATAACACATTTTAATTTTTTTATTTCATTGATTTCCATACTGTTTGAATACCTTCATAATGAATGTAGGTTACGTATGTATACTAGTAGTATATTTATTTACGTCTTAGACCAAAACATTTAAAATGCAATTTAAGAAATAAACCAACTTAAAACCTTAACGAATATAAAAATTGATGTATTTAGTTTCATATAATAGTTTATGCTTATAGGTGGCATAACAGTGGCAAAAGTGAGTGCTCAGCTCGGTGTGGCCCAGGGTATCGGTCTTTAGACATCCACTGTATGAAGTACTCTGTTTCAAAGGAACTGAGTGTTCCAGTGGATGATAAATACTGTGCTGATCAAGAGAAACCACCAATTCGAGAATCCTGTCATGGAGACTGTCTTCTAACAAGCTGGCATTACACAGGATGGTCAGAGGTACAAATTTAGAATCTTGTGCTTTTATGATTGGGTTTTACCCAATTTAAAATATGTAATGGGCTCTTTGTTTTTTTGCTGATAAGCAACAAAAAGTTTTGTTTCTACATACCCCTTGCAAACTTTCAGAGATAATAAATTTTAAAGGTGTTGAGATCAACAGTTTATGACTTGTTTCACACAACTGGAGAACAAGATGCTAAATTTATCTCAACCAGCAGAATGTGTAGATTATTTTATGTATTTATTAATACCCTGCCTTGCTGCCCAATGGGGACCCAAAGCAGTTTACATTATTCTCCTCTTCTCCATTTTATCCTCACAATAACCCTCTGAAGTGGGAGACTGAGAGGGTATCACTGAGCAAAGGTCACCCAGTGAGCTTCCATAGCGTGAGTGGGGATATGAACCTGGATCTCCCAGATATGTTGTTTTTACTTTTTGGTATGAATATTAGGTGCATTTTTAGTTTATTTTTATAAGGGTACTTTTTTGCCTTTTCAATGCCCTTCCCCCCCCCAACCCCCAGTGTTCTAGGAGTTGTGAGCAAGGTACAAGAACCAGAGAAGCTTTCTGTATGAACAACTTTGGTCATCGCCTTGCAGATAGAGAATGCAATAAATTTCCAAAGATGGTTGCTCAGAACTGCAACGAGTTTTTGTGTCCCAGCTGGATTGCTAGTGATTGGAGTGAGGTAACATTTACGGATGTGTTGTTTTTCTTTTACTCTGGATCTTGCTCAGCCAGGGGTGGGGAGGCATACTGTTCAGCTGCTGGGAAATGTGGCAATGCTAGGTTGTCATGGGGGTTAAACATTCTTTTGCATTTATTGGATATTGGATAAGAGAGTGGGTTATATGGTTTAGATGGTCCTTGTTGTGTAGGGTAGATATACTTCATAGGGTTTTTTCAGCAATTACTTTGAAAAACTCTTTCCAAAATGATTCATTACAGCCTAATCCACAGGTGGGGAACAGTTTCGTGTTGACCAGAGGCAGTCCTGAAGCAGTGCAGTCACCCTACCTCCAAAGGGGTTTCATGTGACCTAAGAAACAAACAAAATAAAACAAAAAAGACATAAATCCCTGGTCACCCTGCAAACCCTTTATGAAGGTCAGAGGACTGTGTCTGCCTTGTTGCCATGCTCATCACTCTATATTAATTTACAATCTAAAGTCAGCTTCACTCCCAGGAACACCTGGTGCAGACTCCTGCACTGGAGGAGCACTGGCACCGAGGCTTCCATGGTGCGTGTGAATCATGCTGCTGTGTGCCTCCTTTGCACCAGACGTGTCTCTCAATTTTTACAGTTTACTCCAGAGGTAAACTTCTGCTATTTTTGATACATTTGTAACCTTGCAGTGTTCCGTGACATGTGGGAAGGGTACACAACATCGACAAGTATGGTGTCAAGTGAATGATGAACAATTGCAACATGCTTTCTGCAGTCGGAACTCTGTACCAGAATCAGAGAGATTGTGCGAACTTAATGACTGTGCAGCGTGGCAAGTAGGACCATGGGGAGTTGTGAGTACATATATATTCTTATTTAATATTTTTTTCAACGTTTACAGTTATCACTAAGGATGAAACATTATAGCATGTTTGCCCACAATTCAGTTTGGAGTTTCTACAATCAAAGCTTCTTTCCCTGTAGCCACAAGTTAGAAGTCAGGATTTGCAGTGCAAATTCCCCACATCTGCCATGTGACTACAGGAAAAACAAGCTGGTTTTGATCAACTGCAGCCTGAATTGTGGCCAAATATGTGGTGTTTGGTCCTTGCACAGCCTAACGTCCCGATAAAATGGATCAGTAGGTAAGACATTGTCTACAAAAAAGCTGTATCAAAGAAATGAAGAAAAACTTGGAGGAGCAGAGGGAAGCTTGTTAAGTAGAATGTAATCTGAGCTTGTTCTTTTATTGTGATTTATTCATGTCTAGTGCTCTGTGACATGTGGGCATGGTTACCAAATGCGCGCTGTCAAATGCGTTTCTGGTATTTATGGAACTATTTTGGATGATGAAACAGAGTGTAATTCTGCTATTCGTCCACGAGACAACCAGGTAAGCAAACATACTCCTTTGTTTTAAAAATTAAAAGAAAAATTAAAATCCCACTTCCACCTAAAGTTTCCAGAATGTACTTTTCTCCCAACAGGAATGTGAAATGTCTTCTTGCACAGAAATAATTAAACTATGGCCAGTATCACTTCCTGTCATCCAGACTGACAAAGTGACTCAGTGGAGATTTGGATCATGGACTCCAGTGAGTAATAGTGCAAGATGTGGATAAGAAAAATGTATATGTGGATATGAAAATAAATATTTTGCTGTTTTCATATCTCATTTCATAAATTCTACTCCTTTGTTAAAAAATTCTTTACCTCAGAGAGATTTTTTTTAAAAAATAATCTTCTCCCTTCTTTTCAAAAATGTTATTCAGTCCTTCATTCTTGAAAATTTAGTTGCTTATATAACCTGTGGCTCCTGAATTTTGATTTGTTCTTCACAATCACTCCAGTTCCAAATTCTTTGGGTTTTGAATATTCATACCAAGTTCTATATAGCACTTTGAAGCATCCTTATTTTCATGTAGAATGGTACCTTTCCTATCCTTGTTGTCTTAGGCCTCTTCCGCACATGCAGAATAATTCACTTTCAATCCACTTTCAATGCACTTTGCAGCTGGATTTTACTGTGCGGAATAGCAAAATCCACTTGCGAACCATTGTGAAAGTGGATTGAAAGTGCATTATTCTGCATGTGCAGAAGGGGCCTTAGTAAAAGGGATCCATTTCTATTCAAGTTTTATGACTGTGTATGTGTTCTTTGTTAAAGTAGTGGCCTGAATCCATTATGTGGAAGTGTCTTCAATGGAAAGGGGGTTGATTCTCTTCTGCAGGTTCTCTTCCGCAGGTTCTAACTCCTCTTATGCTGTTTCTAGGTTCCCTTTCCCTTTAAGCAGCATTTTTGTGGAAATTTTGAGGTCTGATGGAGGGTGGGAGAGAACTGATCCACTGATAAAAACCTCTTCCATCAGTGGACATCTTCTGCAGGCGTGATTCTGGCTTCTGTTCTTCTTTGTAGTGTTCTGCAACTTGTGGAAGAGGAAATCGTGCTCGTTATGTAACCTGTCGGGATGGTTATGGCAGAGTAGCAGAAGAATCATTTTGTGCACATTTACCCAGACCAGAAGAACTTGCAAGCTGTTTTAATCCATGTGGAGTTTGGCAAGCTGGAAGTTGGTCACCTGTAAATATTTTATTTGTTTATTTTATTTATTTTATTTTATTTGGGCTTGAACATACACTTGAAATTTTACCGTTCCTAGTTTCTGAAGAAGCATGCATGGAGATACTGACTCTTCCAAACATAGATAGTTATTAATTTCAATTATAAATAGTTTTCATTGGTTGTTAGCTTTTGATGTTATCTTGTGTCACATAAATGTTGGGTTAATTTTTGGTCAGTGCACAGTTACATGTGGTAATGGAATAGTAACAAGACAAGTTGTCTGTGTCAACCACCATCAACAAATTGATGAGAATTACTGTGATCCTGAAGGCCGTCCAGCAAAAGAACAAGAATGTAAAATGCCACCCTGCCACCATGAATACCCAGGCTATTTGGTAGATCAGGACTATCCTTCAGTACTCAAAGTCCAGCATTCTCAAGACAATGCAGGAAACCATCCTTCTCCTGGAGGAAACCAATGGAGAACAGGACCTTGGGGAGCAGTAAGTGAACTATTGTTATTTTGAATAATGTTTATAATGTAATTAATTAGCCAAGAACATGGCCCTGTTTTTGAGACTGTTAGATGAAGCTAGTCCCCTGTGCAAGCATCGGGGCATTGTTGACTCATGGGAGGATGTCACATCATAACATTTACTAATCAGAGTATGTTAACAGGGTGATTTGCCACTGTCTTCCCCAGTCATCTACACTTTACTCTTGCAAGTTGAGTACTTGTTTTACCAGCCTCAGAAAGATGGAAGGCTAAGTCAACCTTGAGTCGGGTACCTGAAATCGACCGGTTGGGAGCAAGCTTAGGTTGTGAGCAGAGCATTGACTGTGATACTACAGCTTACCACTCTGCACCAGTGGGACTGTTAGCTGTTATTAAAGATGATTCTGAAAAACTATAAAAAACTATAAATGTAGAAGTTCTGAATTATCACCTTCTTGAATTATCTCCTCCTCTTTTGTGATTTTGTTTATTTTCTGATAAGATATTTACTGGCGCCATGAACTTACTGCCAAAACTCTTTTAAGTTAGTGCACACACTCCTTCCTGAAATGATTTTTGTCCAGAGGAATGCAACTTTTTGAACCACACAGCTCAGTGCTAAGCAGAGTCATATCCTTCCAAGTCCATTGAAGTTAGCGGCTTTACAGCGCAATTCAGAACCATCTAGGCTATTTTTAAAGCAGCATTTATATTCTTCATTTTCAATACAACTGATGCAATATATATGTATATATGATTTATTGTTTTACTAGTGCTCAAGTACTTGTGCTGGTGGGTTTCACCATCGGGTTGTGGTGTGCCAGAATGGAGATGGAAGAAGTGCCAGCTTCTGTGATGTGACAATGAAACCACCTGCCTCAAAGAATTGTGATTTGGGTCCCTGTCCAAGATGGAACTATGGAAACTGGGGAGAAGTAAGCTGGAGACATAGATAATGGATTGAATCCTGTGAATTGTGATTGCAGGCATTTGCAGAAGCAGATCTTCCAAACATCCCTCTTCTCCCAGAAGACCCTGTGACTCCTGGAAAGGCATTGCCAGGAATCAGCAAAACCCTCATATACAAACAGTTGCACAGTGTGGGAGGCATATTAATTGAATTGTTTGATTTAAATAACTGCAGAAAAGATTTTTCTTTGCATGTATATGGGTTCTGCCATATGTGATATTTATTAGCATATTTTGTGCATGGAAAATATAGACTGCAGAGCCTTCACCACTCGGAACTCCTACAGAAGAGCCCAGGAGGTGTAGTTAGCAATTCCGCACCGCCTGTAAACAATCAGCAATACTGAATTGTTTTATGTTAATGTGGAAGCATTAATTAATTACTTAATTAAGGTTTCTGTTTTTCTTATAGTGTACTCAAACATGTGGAGATGGAGTGAAAACAAGATTAGTGATCTGCCAGCTTCCCAATGGTCAAGTGTTGAGTGATCAAAACTGTGAAACACTAGAAAAACCACCTAATGCAGCACAATGTAACTTACATTCATGTCCTGATGAAGTTTCATGGCATCGTGGACCGTGGGAACTGGTACGATAGTATTCACTATGATATTTTTCCCATTCCCAAGTGTTATCTGGATACCTGTGTATATTTTTGTACATTTCATTGTATACATATTTTTGTATGTGGTCTTGTCCCTCAAAATGTGACTGCTACATTTCCTCAAGCCCTGAAAGGGGCAATTTTCCTTTAAGTCTTGTAGCAGAGGAATTACGTATATTTTATTCATATTTTTTACAAGAAACATTTTACTGATCTACTTGGTTTTCTACTGACTTTGTTACTAAAAGGGTTTAAATAATAAGAACCTATTTGAGATTCGTTTTAAAAAGTAAGTCTACTATACCTCAATGTTATACCATGGCTTTATTTTTTGTATATAAAATGTAATTATCTAGGATTTCTGTTTGCTTGCATATAGCCTGTTTGCTCTGTGCTCAATCATAAATATCATGCCAACCTTACAGTATGTGAAATCTGTTTGTTGAATGCAAAAAGTTACTTCATGTAAATACGTATGCAGTTATGACTGAATTGTTTTTCATTGTCTGTTAATACCGGGAACAGTGTAATTGTTGCCATTAATTGTTGCCCCACCCACCTCACAGGGTGTTTGTTGTGAGGGGTGCAGGGCAAGGAGATTGTAAGCCCCTTTGAGTCTCCTATAGGAGAGAAAGGGGGGATATAAATCCAAACTACTACTCCTCCTCCTTCTTCCTCTTCCTCTTCTTAACATTTTGACGGTTGTCATTCCCCCCTCCACTCCCCCCCCCAAACGCCCTGCAACCTAATGCAGAGCTCTTTCTTTCCTTATTTGTATTTAATTGGGAAGGAACACAACTGAACTAACTCAAGAGTTATTATGGACACAGACTGGAGACTGTGATCCTATGCACTCTCACTGAAGAGTTCCACTGATTTTCAGTGAGTCTGACACCTGGCATGCATGAGATTGGACTAATAATATGAAAGATAACTAAGTTCAGTCAAAAGATTTAACTAGGCCCTTAACAGTGTCTGCGTATGTAAAACTGCCTGTTTTCCCCTAAATTTCTGTCATCGTTAGTAGTTTGTCTGGACTGGCCTAAACCACTATTTTGTGAACGTGCAGAGTTGTGTATGAGATTGCTTTTTAACTTGGTTCACATAAAAGGAGATGCAACTGTTACCTTGGTTCACAGTAAATTAGATCCAAAGACTCCTTTCTGCAAAGTGAGATCCAGTGAACTCCTTTTGCGAAGGAAAGCTTAGCAAAAAAAGAGTTGTTAGATAGATCTTGGCTGAAGGGAGGCATAGGGTCTAACGTGAGAGCCTGCTTGTTGTAGTGGTTAAGAGCAGTGAACTCTAATCTGGAGAACTGAGTTTGATTCACCATTCCTCCATATGAGTGGTAGACTCTCATCTGATGAACTGGATTTGTTTTCCTTCTCCTTTACATGAAGTCTGGTGGATGATTTTGGGCTAGTTACAGTTCTTGGAGCCTCACCTACCTCACAAGATGTCTATTGTGGGGAGAGGAAGGGAAAGGAATTTGTAAGAAGCCGCAGCCCAGAGTCTTCTTACAGGAAAAAAAGGTGGGGTATAAATCCAAACTCTTATTCTGTTCTTTGAACTGGGGAATAGACACTGACTGAATCTACACATTGTTGCTTATAGTCCTATTGTTGTACTATAAAAATCATTCACAGGTGCATTTTCTCATGTGAGCAATCCAATCCAATTGGAAATAATGGCTATTGTGCAGTGATAGAATAGTATCCAGCAATGAATGGATGCAGCCACTGTTTATTTCAGTTACTTTTAAATACATGTAGATGGCATATATTATTAAGCAATTTTCAATTTTGTTGTTCATTTATCAAGAAACAGTAGGAAGCATACATACATAGATTTTATTCTTTTTACTATGTCCTATGTCCTGTAATTGCTTCAATAGAGGTGAGAGTAAGATTTAATTGTACATAAGAAAATGTACTTATTTGATTCTTGTTAAAGTAAAGATTGAATGATATAGCATGAATTCTTTATGTAGCATCCACAAAGTATTTCTGTTTTAATAGTCTTTTATATTAAAAGGGAAGCATCAGATATTTTGGTTTTCAAAACCAACTGCAGTCTTTTACCTCTTCCTGATCTGTTGCATTTTATCAAGCAGCAGGAAACCTCATTACTTATATTTGTTGAAAGGGTTTTTTAAAAAACACACACGACCTAATCAGTTTTGCTATTTATGATCTTTGGAAGAAAAGAACAATCTATATCTATAAATTGACTTACAATTTACACAGTGAAACCAGGTCTTTAACAGTCTAGTTCATCTGTGTATAAAAAAGACATTTTAAAATCAAGTTTAATGTATTGATTCTATCACATTGAATGAAAAATGAAAAAGTCTGTGTTGCTGTTATATTGTTTTGTAGATAACAGAATAAACGGAATTAATAATTTAAGTCTGATTAATTGCTTGTTGTGGATGTCATTTGCCATTTGTGTGAAATAATAAATTTTCGATTCTTTTGTTTGATGTATGTTTTTGTGGCTATGTTTATAATTAAATGTTTTTTGTTGATGCATTCTGTTATTTTGTATCCCTATTCAGAATGAACTTTCAATGTGGAAGTATGTTATTAACCACGGAATGAAGCTTTTTATGTCAATAAATGTTCTAATCTGTTTCAGCACCATTTTTGTCAAATGGAATAATTCTGACATTTTAAAATCATATTAATCATTGAAATATTGTAGAGTTTGTCAAAGCTATGTCAAAGATGCAGACTTAATAGTTATTATCAAAACATAGGAAGCCAGTTGAGCAGTCAGAGGGGGTTAACATATATTCCTAACTATGATGCAGAGAAAAATACTTCAGGTGCAAGATTTGAATCTGCTGTTTGGTGGGAAAAAAACAATATTAAGAAAATTGTAATAAATAATTAAGTTTATGACAGTTTTAACTATTTAAATATTGCTTACTAGATGCTGGCAGTTTTAATGTATCTGTGGAAAATTATATTTCTGTGATATCAGAATGAGGTATTTCTGCTAAGTGGTGAATGTTTAGATTACTCTAGAGCTCAGTAATAGGTATGTTTGGTAATAATGTTAGATCTGGTAACTAATTTTAGAGGTTTAAATAAGCTCTGTTATAGACTACTGCATCAACATAGGGTGAGATCCACTGGATAATTTTTGCAGTTGTGTGTTGTGAGAAGGGGGATTTTTGCCAATTTTCCAGTCCTGGTGTAGACCTCTGACTCGACGCTCCATATCTGAATTTCATAACCTCTCTACCTCTACCTATTACCTATATATTAAAAATTCATTTTCATTAGCCTTTTAGTGTTAAAGAATGAAATTTAGCTAACAGATGAAATATGTAATCTCCTTGCACTATAACATGGGTTGGTTCAGACACAATGGCAAAACGATAATATGTGAACAAATTTAGGACATCCTTGAATTAAACTAGTTTGGACCTCTGGTTTGTAGAATCAGTACTGAGCCAAACTACACATTGCGGCACCATAGGTTCAACCCATGGCAGTTGATGCCATTTTAGCAGTTTAAAATTTGCTGCCTAGTGGCACCAGATGATCTTGTTCCCTCTGTGCCTTTTCAAGTGCTAAAACGGGCAACATTTAATATGGCCCAGTGACAGCCTTGTAGCTCAATCCAAAGAACTCCAGCGCTGTTGCTGTGTCCAAAGTGCTGCTGCTGTGTCACCTCCAGAGGTCTTCCAGGCAGCATGAGAATGCAGCAAACTCCAGAAAATCCCAGCTGCCTGACAGTCCTCCATAGATGGCATAAGTCCAAGGCCTACACTGGGAGTGTTCCCATCTCAAAAGCCTGGTGGAAACTGACTAAAGTTGGTTCCACCCCTGGGAATGCCTTTAGATTTTAGTCTGGTGTGGCACTGTGAGGTGCAGGCTCTTCTGTGTTTATGGAACTATTTTGGATGATGAAACAGAATGTAATTCTGCTATTCGTCCATGAGACAACCAGGAAAGCAACCAGGTCCCGAAGGTAAGGCAAATGCCCCAGCGCGGCCCCATGCTGGCACTGAGGGCTACCTATTTCCTGGGTAATGGTTCCTGCTTAGCAAACTGAACTTTGACCCTGACAATAGAAATAGAGAAGTATTTAGCCTGGAAGCAGCCCCAATCCATAACCAGAGATGGAGCCAGCACTGCTTCAGTTCCACAATACCGACCCCAGAGGGCTTTTTGGCAATGCAGGGTGGCAAAAAATAAAACAAAACCTCCCTACCACCAGAAAGCCCTGCATTCGACTACATGGATTTATGTCACCCATCCCAGGACATGTCATAAGTGGTGGAAGTGCTGGGCTGGAAGCCAACTAACATTGGCTCCACTCCTGGCCATGACTCCAGAACATTCCTGCTGTGCCAAATACCTTCTCTGCATTTAAGAAAATTAGTGGCCTATTTTCCATTGTTCCTCAGTTCTAATATTGTCCTTTAACTGTCAGATAGATAAAAATCCAGATTGATCTTCATGAATAACTTCTTGTAATACCTGGCAAAGGTGTAAGTAAATAACTTATAGTCATCGGTAGAAAATACCGCCAGCAGGGCCGGGTAGGGCTCAGCGCCCTGGGTAGAGCAACCCAGAGGGTAATGGCTGGGCAGCGGAATTAATTGTTCCAGGGTAGGAGTGGATATAGCACTGCAGCCTTGCAGCGCAGGATGCGCACGCCCTGGGCACAGTTCCCCCTCACTCCGCCTCTGATAGTCATTCAATTTTGATATTTGTAGTTTTTAAAGTTAAGTCTTGGCCTTCTTTAGGTATTAATGGTATTTTGGCCTCTTTCCATGATACTAATTACTCGTAAAACAGAGTTCATTGTATTTTTCATCTTCATTGTAAAATTTCATCTTCAAAGCACTTATAATGTAAAGCTGATATGCCATCTGGATCCAGGGCCTTTCCAGATTAAAATTTGTATAGCATCCACTCGTCCAAATGTTATTCAAGGCCTGCCTTTGTTCTTCTGTAATCTTAGGTAGATTTTATTTTTCCAGATATTATTTTATTTTATCCAATGGTATCTCATGTTTTTAATATAGAGTTATAATAATTATAAAATACTTTTTAAATTGAGACATTGTCTGTTGTAATATTATTTCCCTTCTTGTGGTTTCAATAACATTTCCTTTTCTCAGTTTATATGTCAACTATTTCCCTGGTTTATATGCAAATTCAATTTTTATTTTATTTAATCGGATATTTATACCACCTCTCCCCTTTCATGCTCGGGATGGTTTCCAACCATAGACAATTAGAACATAAGAACATAAGAACAAGCCAGCTGGATCAGACCAGAGTCCATCTAGTCCAGCTCTCTGCTACTCGCAGTGGCCCACCAGGTGCCTTTGGGAGCTCACATTCAGGAGGTGAAAGCACTGGCCTTCTGCGGCTGTTGCTCCCGAGCACCTGGTCTGTTAAGGCATTTGCAATTTGCACCTGGTCTGTTAAGGCATTTGCAAAAATTAATACAAGTAAACTTAAGTATAAATAAACTCTCCATTTCTTTCTCCTCCAACCCTCTCCCCCATCTGCTAATGCAGATATAATCCAGGAACAAATTTGAATCTCAAATAGAATTCTTCCTCTCTCTGTTTCAATAAATGTATTTTATCGATTTCTCTCTCCAGTTGTATATTAAAAGTCTATATTTTCCTTTCCATAGTTTCATCTTAATCATTGGTTTGTGTTCTTTCTCCAAAAGCTTGATTTATAGAGCTTTCAATTTTCTTAACTTCAACCATCATCTGTTCTTTGACTTTCTATAACCTTTTTGTCCATTCTATTAAATTTGTCCTCCATCCTCTTTTGGAAGTTCTTTTCAGGGGTCTCCAACTTATTTGTTATTTGATCAAAGCACTTGTTCATCTCTG
This sequence comes from Sphaerodactylus townsendi, assembly GCF_021028975.2. NCBI lineage: Eukaryota > Metazoa > Chordata > Lepidosauria > Squamata > Sphaerodactylidae > Sphaerodactylus > Sphaerodactylus townsendi. The sequence goes on from NC_059430.1 coordinate 65,743,210, forward strand.
TTGTAATTGGTTTCCCAGGTGCTAATTCTATTGCCTTTTCCCTAGTAGTAACCATAATATTTATTTATTTATTTATTTTTCTTGGATTTCTATACCGTCCCATCCCCGAAGGGCTCTGGGCGGTGTACAGCATAAAATTTATACAATATCAGATAAAGGAGCAAATCATACAAAATGCAATAAACAAATAACATAGCTCCATCCAGTTGGAGATGGAAAAACGCATGATCGATCCCGGTTATGTAAGAGGCCACCTTGGAGCTTGCCTCCATTGAAAGCATCAGATCCAGGTGGACCCTCCCTTAGGAGCAAGCTCTGAATGGAGGAGGTCGGCGCCAATGAGACCCCCTCCCACACCGGCGGCTGGAAATCCCCAACCTCCCCCTCATGGCCCAGCCAGAGGATCTCTGTCTTCGATGGATTCAGTTTCAACCTGCTCTGCTGTAACCAACCAGCAACCGCCTCCAAACAATGCTGTAGAGCCGCAGGGGCGGCAACTGCTCCCCCCTCCATCAACAGGATGAGCTGAGTGTCATCAGCATACTGATGACAGATCAGCCCAAAACTCCGTACCAGCTGAGCAAGTGGTCGCATATAGATGTTAAATAACAGCGGGGATAATAATGCCCCCTGGGGTACACTGCAATGAAGCAGGCACCTCCGGGAGGCTTGATCCCCGCACCACACTTGCTGACTTCGGTCCCAGAGAAACGAGACAATAATAATATAATTCTCAAGTATTTTCGATAGTCCAAACTATACTAGACTCTTGTGTCAGACAAAATCTCTCTTACTCCATCTTGTGTCCAAAAAAATCCACTGCACTGTACCTTTTATCTAATGTTTATATTATGAATCTCCGTGGCAACAGTCCTGTAGCCAAAGGACAACAAAGCAAATTTTAAAAAGAGTATAGTTAGTTAGTTACTTTATTATTACGTCCTTTAGGACTGCCAATAATTTAAAGTCAGAATATATATAAATACATATTCCATTTGTACAAAAATCCAAAATATAAAATCCAATATAACATTTATTCATTAATAACATTAAAAAACATTGATTTCAGATATTGTTACAGTCGTCAACACACCATGCAGCTCTCTGTCTTAATAATAGCCTACATTTGTTATATACTAGTGTACAAAATTTGGCTACCTTCTGTGATGTAGAGGGAACATGATCTTCTAATAGCAGTCTTACAAAGTTTGTGTCTGAATTATCTATAATTGAGTATGCGTGATGAGTTAGCAATGGTTTGATTAAAAGTTCCATTTCGCCTTTATGTAACTTACAATAAGATGTGTGACATTGAGTCCACTTCCCCTGAGTCACACACACAGGTTCTCCTGTGCCATTTCACAAATATCCAGCTTAGACTTTTCCCATAGTAGTCACTTTTTGAACACACGTTCATCTCCAAAAAAATAAATTATAAAAGTCATATTTTTAAAGATTTATGCTGCTTTTATTTTCTCCCTTTTTGCGCCATTATTTTAAGTCTCTGTTTTTTATTTTAAAGTTCCCTTCTGTTTTACACTTATGACTTCAGTTCTGTATAATGATATCTTTGCTGCAATTGAGTAATACCCTTGCATTTTATTATTTAAAGAACAAGAGGCTTTGGCAGACAGATGCAAATTACCAGAAAAATACAGTATTCTAGCAATACTCAGTTCTAGCTTTTGCCATTTGATGTGCTAATATTTTTTAAAGAATCACTTATACTGAAAATATTAGTTTAGTTTTAGTACACATATTCACAAGTGACTAGCTTCAATTTTGACCAATTTTCTGAGGTTTAAAATCTGTATTAATATTTTCCATTTACTATTTACAAGTGGTTTTTATGCTTTGAAGAAATAGACTTGCAAGCCCTTTTCAGTTCCTTCTGATTAGAATGTTAAAAGAACCCAGTGTCTGTCCCAAGTCTCTGCTTGGCAATGTGCCACTTTTACCCACACTCTCCAAGTATTCTAATTAAAAATTGGCTCACCAACAACTGCCACAGTGAATTTTAGGAGTATCTTCTGCCAGATGGAGTCATACATCTAACACTCCATTGCTATTTAAAGGGTTTGCCTAGTTGTGCTTCTTGCTATGTGTTTTGGTTGCACTTTGCAGCTACTCTGTTCCAAGCAGTCATCGCTGACTAAAGCAGAATTGAGAGCTCACCTCTGGCACTACACCCCTCCCCAGCTGTGCCTCATGGGACAGACCTGGTCAGTGGGGCAGGCCCCACACGGGACTCAATGTTCCTCCTTGGAACCACTGACATATCAAGGGGGCTAGAGCCCCAGGCTTCTTGGGGGTGCACTGCCATACCTTTCCCCTCACAACTGCACCCTGGCCCCATTTGAGGGGTCTTTCTACAACTTGTTGGCGTATTATGCATAATCTAGTTTGCAAACCATCAGATCATAACACTGGGTCCCATTTTATGGATCAAATATGGATTTGTCAATATGGATTTGTCAATATAAACTATTAGTGCATTTGTGCCCATTTTATATTTGACCAGTTTGGGTTGTAACATTTAAAATATTTATAGATAATCAATTTTATAGCAGTTTAAAGCAATTATTAATGAATAGCCAGCAGTTCTGTCTATTAAAAGAATGTGGATGTTATCCTGCCAATTCTAAGCAATTTTCTTCACAATCCTTAGCAGTTCTACCCAATAAGTCCCATTTTATGCAATTAATCTCACTCACAGAAATACGATGTTAAGATTGCAGCTTTTAAGTCCTGTTGATTTCAAATGGAAAGAGTTAAGGTCAGGGATAATTCTCCCATAAAATAATTAGATTTACAAGTGCTTTTCACTGGCTTGTATACTGTGTTTCCAATAACAGTAAAGATCACTGAATAGACCTGGCATATCTTGAAATGGAACTACAATATAAGCAAAAGCAGAGCAATATTCTTGATGTTATCACCTTCAGTGGATAGTTTTGTTATGGGAGAAACCACCAATGCAAGTAAAATAAGTACTTCTAGTAAAGAATAGCTAATATTAGGCAGGTAAACTTAATTGAGAACACAGGACATCCCATGACACTGAAGTTATTTTCATCTTGATATGTCTGACAGGGAAATTAAATTATTTGTTTTGCATTACAAAGACATTACATGTCTGCCAAAGAAAGTGGGAGAGGAACCTTTAGATTATAAAGAATATATGTTAGGGCTTTATTTCAAGCACTTGCCTAGCCTTTTATTTAAGTGCCACCATTTATCAAGTTATGTTTACAGTTTAAAGACTTTATGTAGAGCTTATCAACAGAATGCTTTGATACTTAATCCTTCTAAAGCTACTCTTTGAATTGCCTTTATAATGATAAGGTTTGCAAAAGTGGCAGGTTCTCTGTCTCATCTTACTCAATGGCTTAAATAAAAGAAGAAAAACTTGCTGGGAATATTTGATGTTTTTCATATGGATGCTTCCCCCTTTCCCAGCCTAATGGTCTCTAAGTATAATGCAAGACCAAGTGTTTGAAAAATTTAACATAAGAAAATGATAACCATATTTGAAAAAACATTAGACTCATGAATGAATGGAACTTAAGGCTAAGAATGGGCCTTACATTAGCAGCCTTATAAATATTTCCATTTGCTAAAAATAAAAGTTTTGGCAAAATCAGTTTGCTTGGTTAAGGTTTCATTATACCCTTCAGCACAAACAAATATAACCAGTAAAGAAATATTACTGATGGTACCTATAATGTTTAGTCGTTGTGAATATTTTTCCAAATAATAAGTGAACTGAGTGTCAAACTACATGTTTTGATATTTAATGTGTAGTAATCTGGGTTCTCCCAGCCTGGCTGACTCAGACAATCTTGTGTCAGATGTGTATTCCCAACTTGTGTGAGGCCCTGATTCAGATTTGGACCATAGTACTTGGTTCAGCTTTCCTCCAACACCATTTTCCAAACTGCAGACAGTCCCGGTGGTGCTATTTGCCCCATTGGGTGTCTTTTCATGTTGCCCATCAGTGCATCAAATAGCACCTCCCAGACTGGTTATTTTGCTGATGTTCTTTCTCCCTCTTTGCCATGGTCCCAATCCTAACTGGAGCACCATGTTCTTGAGAAACAAGTTTCTCTACTTTTGACACCTACTGTCTGAGCCAAAGTCAGGTCAGGAGAACACACATGCTACACTAATGACATTTTCTTTTGTGACTGTGCTGAAGATTGTCTATTTTGACCATGCAAACTGATTTTACCAAAAGTTAAATAGTCCAACACTTCATATTAAAAATCATAACAAATGAATGTTAAGTCTTTTTGAACAGCATCAGGAAGATTATAATCATAATCATAGCCAACAGTGGACATTCGCTCCAAAGATTATTGTCAACCTGAAATGTTCTTTGCTGATATGAGGTCCCATTCATTACAGTATATGCATGGCAATCTTATCTGCTTCATTGCCTCACCTACTTTCTCCTTTTGCTTTGAAGATACATATATATTGTCCACCACTTTCTCTTTCATGTCCATCCTTCTAACTTCTCCCATGGTGCTTACTGCATATAAGACAGTTACTTTTCCATGTTTCTTCTTAAGATCTGCTTTGTTAATAAAGTCTGTGCCAAACCACCATAATCTCATCAGTGCTACTTAGGTTACCCTCTTCAGCCATAGTGATACATTTCAAAGTAGTAAAATAAAGAAAGATTCAATGAGACAACACATGTGAGACATATTGGGTTGGGGGGGGGGCATCCAAAACATGTCACATGTAACATCAGGGAATTGACAGCCCCAAGCACTGCAGGATTGAATTTGTCTTGTGCATAGTACAGGAAAAGAAAGAGGCACCATCCTACCCTCTGTACAGTTATCCTGAGCTGGAGTCATTACACATGAAGCAATCAAAATTGGAGCAACAGCCCCCCACCCACCCATTTGTGGCTATTTCAGCTTGGGAAAGCAGCCCTGGAGGTAAGGCTGGAGTCCCTCCCACACCATACTTGTGAACTAAATTTTGTAATATTTGAGAATTTCAGCTAGATTCAAATTCAGGAGCACCTTAGAAACCAACAAGATTTGGCGATGCATGTTCTTTCAAGAATGAAAGTTTTGCCTCTTGAAAACTCACACCTAAAAAATCCTATTGGTCTCCAAGGTGCTATTAGTCTTGAATCCAGCCATTATACTAGCTGTTCTGCTGCATCTGATTCTAGCTGTTCTACTAGTCTCCCAAGGTTACATGCAACACAAGTTGGGTTGGGGGACTGTTACCACACCGATTGTCAAGTTGAGCCCTAAGAGACCAAATGGTAAAAGTTCCTATTAAGTAAAAGCGTTTTTAAAAAAGCCTAGAGCAGATTTTTTTTATGTTGTTGTGCCTTTGCATGGAGACACTTCTCTTTTTAAAATTGTCCTGCAATACATGCGTAACTACACAGGCAGGCTGAAATGAACCTCCATAGCAATACTGAGGACCCATGGTATGACTGGCTACACCTGCATAGCTACACAGCTGCAAGCTGCAAAAAAAATTGTAAAGGAAAAGGGGCCTCCTTGCAATGGCTGGGCAATGGTGGGCAGCTTCTCCCCGACTGTGGAGGACCGAGTGGAAGGGAGGGAAATAAAGCATCTCCTGTCTGGCCATTCACTCGGGAGAAGCTCCAACTTGGGATTTTTCAAAGCTTCACTTGTTTAGCAATTTTCAAAAAACCCGGGTTAGGGGAAATGAAACGGGGCAGACTTGTTTTGGGGACAAGACCTGTGCAAACTCCCCCCCCCCAATGGGTTATACAGTGTCCCGCATCTGCGTTTCTTGGCCTGTGCATATCTACTGGAGACACATGTTTTTGAGAGTAGCCCTAAAAGTCTGTTGCAGCAAAAACAACAGACTTGCAGCTCCTTAAAGAGATTTCTTCGTGCATACCTTTCCTGCTGTAGAGTCCTCATCACCAAATTCATCAGTGTAAGCCATCCAATCAGACATTTCTCTTGAAGACTCAAAAGTGTACAACATAAAGTGGCCATTCACAAAAGTATACAACATAGTGGCCATGCACAGCTATTCTAGTTCTGCAAAGCTAATTTAATGCCTGAACTGGGTTGTCTGAAACTGAAATATCGCATTTATTTCCATAGTAGAACCTTAGTAGGGAATGTATTCTGAAAACTCTTGTCTCTAGGAAGAATGGGAGAACAGATATGGGCATGCTGTGATCTCCTCTTATTGAAATTTTCTTCTACTTGAATATCCCTGAATGGATTACAGAAATCATTTTCGATTTAATGAAGTGAACATTATTATCCTTCTGCCACCACAAGTTTCTGATCAGGGTTATGGCATCATTAGATGACCCTTCTTTCTTGGTAGGACAATGAATGAACTGGCTTATTCAGTGTTTAATTACAACTCAGAAAATAGATGTCTTCATCCTACCTTTAAATGGCTTTTAAAAGGATTGGACAAGGTCCTAGAGGGTAGAGGAAAGAGCCATTAGCCATGTTAATAACATGGCTGCCTTATCCCTTTAACAAACAATTGATGGTGTGTGTTGCCATCATATCCTGCTTCTGAGTTTATTAGCCACTGTTGGAACAGAGTATTAGCCTTATAGCAGTATTTATTTGCCAATTATAATTTACTAAATGAGTGCTTCTGTTGCTGGTTTTAAATAATGTTAAAGTTAAAGAATTTTTTCAAAAATACCTTCTGTTGCTTTTTACAGTGTTCTGTATCCTGCGGGAAGGGATTAAAGTATCGTGCTGTGCTTTGTGTTAACAACAACCTCCAAACTCATCTAGAGGACAATGCATGCAAACATTTAAAGAAACCTCGAACTCACAAAGCTTGCAGAACTACCAGGTGTCCTGCATGGCAAGTCAGCAAGTGGAAGGAGGTATTTAAAGCTTGCTTTTGTGACACATTGTTTCCAAAGTACAATGAACAAAAAATCATATTGATTAAATTGTACAATCTAATTCAGTGGTGTCAAACTCATTTGTTCCAAGGGCCTGATATGACATAACCATGACTTGGTTGGGTGTGAGTGTGGCTGCCTTGGTTGTCAAGCTGGAGCAGGCTCATCAGCCCAGATCAGCACTATCTTGACTTTTGAACCTGCAGTGCATTTGCCAGCCAAGAATAGCACTGGGGGAAATGGTTGGCATGGGGGCGGGGAGTGGCCTGCTGCATCTGGTGAGCCCACAGTAAACTCACCAGTCGAGAGGCATATCTAGGGAAAATATAGCCCAGTGCAAAATCTGAGTTTTCTGCCAGCCCCCCTGTATGGGCGGCTGTCCTCCCCCACTACAGCCAAACAATGTGGGGTGTGGGGGGCAATTTTCTGTCCCCACATGACTAAATGGCTGCCGCCCAAATGTCCCCTTGGGCGGTACACCCCTGAGGGTGACAGCCTCAGCTGGCAAGCTCATACCAAGTTTGCTAGTCCAGATCATCATTGCAGGGATATGGGGTGGGGTGGTGGTGGTGGTGGCTGCCTTAGTTGGCAAGCTCACAGCGGACTTGCCAGTCCACATTGGCAAAGGCTTGCCAGAAGAGATTGGGAGCAGGGTGGGGTGGGTGCCTGGACTTGTCAGCCTGCCACAGGCTCATCTGGCCAGATGGTGAGCAGAGGAGGAGGGGTTAACTCGGCTGCCTGGTGGCCCCATGATTGATGTCCATGATCTAACTTTTAAAAATGTGATGCATATCACTGAAAATCTGAACTTGAGCCACTCTTAATGGAACACTTGAGTCAAAAAACCCTTTTCTTCCTTTTGGGTAATAATAGTATTTTTTCTGAGTATGCTGGAGTTATCCTGTCTCACTCTAGGCATTACACTCTTGGCATTGCTCAAGGCATTACACAGATGCATTTTACTCACGGGCACACTAGTAAGCCCATTTAAGACCTAATTATGTAAATGGGAAAGTTAAGTAGGAAAACTATTCCTTGTTGAAATCAATGAGATATAAATGCTAGACTTTAGCTAGATTATACTGATTTTTCAGGCAATACTGGACTATAATGGCACGAATGTGAAACTGGGGGCCTACTATGTTGACTTGAAACAATGTAATGTTACTATCACTTCTGAATACTATCACTTCTGAAACGTCAAATGGTTTGGACCTGAGATATTTGAAAAACCATCTTCTCCAATACAAACAAATGATGTTGAGATCAACTAATAAGGTCCTTCTCTGTACGCCACTTTTCATCAGGACTTATTAGGTGGGTAGAATCCAGAATTGAAAAGGCTATCCAGACAACTTAATTTAGCTGCAATCCTGGGGGTTCTAGGAAATTTGGCCAAAACTGAGCTTTTTAATTGCAGAATTTTATGACACTTCTTTTGTCTGTAGGAATTGTTAAGACATAGACATTACAAAAGATGGTTCTTCTTGTATTTAGTTTTATTGTGGCTATTTTATGGAGCTTCCTCAGGGATGCACTGTTTCAGATAAATGGGAAGTATAAATGTTGCAAAATGAGTAAAAAGAAAGGTGTAAAGAAAGAGGCAGACTGCCACGTCTCAAAAACGTGGGTTAGGATTTTGTTAGCACACAAGAATTTAGAAACAAAACTTTAGGTAAAATATTTTTTAGGGTTTATTGAGAGCCGCACCTGCTCAATAAACGAAACAACTGAAAATGCATGAGCAAAGGAATTTTTTAAAAAAAACATTCGGTAGCGAAGCTTCCCTTGCAACAAATGCAAGCAAAGGAAAACAAGAATTATAACTGATAAAACTAACTGGCCGAGTTTAACAACTTGAAAATACTTAAGGTAACAGGCAGGACAGCAAAACAGAGTAATAGGAGTGAAAGTAAAGACGAAGATAGAGATAATAATGAGACTGTTGAAAGGGAATTATACAAAAACTACTGGTCAGTGGCATAAATAGACCAATCATACTCTCATAGTAATTTGCTGAGTCAGTTTGGCAAAAAGTCATTGTTGTTAACAGGTGTAAATGCTTGACGAGATTGTTAGAATCCTAATTGCAAAGAAAACAATCTACAGCTGGGTATAACTTTTAGCTGAAGCAGCTACAAACAGGTTGGAGAAAATTAAAGTGATACAAACAATTTCTCCAGAAAAGGTCACACAATTTATGCCCCACCAATTTCAACATAGACCAGTTACAAACCAGTGTGTTCCCTGCTTTAAAGGGCTTTTTGTTTTGGATCAGATTTATGCTGCAACTTCAATATATGATTTAGGATAGATTTTCCATCTTGCAATTGCTCTAAAGTGACTACACTTTTTAAAGGAGAATTGCCATGTTTTCCAGGTGTAGGGAAAACCGGACCTTTTTTCCACAGGGAAGGTTAAAAAAAAGTATGTGTAATACCTCCTTTGGGGCTTTTTACCCTCCCATCTCCTCCTTTCCCCCCCTAATAACAGCATCCTCCTATACTTGCATCACCCCACCCTCTTCCCTCTATTCCACCGAACCTCTCCTTGTCCCCTCTGGTTTTGTTCTGCTGTCTGGTCAAGTGGCTTCTAGTAGATATTTTGTACTATTATTTCCTTCATTACAATTCGAGCCTCACCCATAGGCCTAGGAAGTTGTAATGTATCGGTGTAGTATTCGTGCAGATCCTGGTAGAGCTGCCTTCTGAATCTGACAGATGTTAATTTTGTCGATTTGAAGACGTTTCAAGTGCTGCCCTAGTGTTTTCGGGATGGCGCCCAGCATGCCGATTACCACTGGGATGACCTCAGCTGGTTTGTGCCATAGATGCTGAGGCTCAATTTTCAAATTGTGGTATTTAGTGACCTTCTCATGTTCTTTTTCAGTGACCCTTCTGATACCAGGTACTGCTATGTCGATATGATGGTCACTTTCTTTTCCTCTGTCACTGTGGTGTCTGGTGTATTATGTTCAACACTTTGTCCGTTTGGATTCAAAAGTCCCACAGGATCTTGACCTTCTCATTTTCCATTACTTTCTCTGGACAATGTTCCTGTCAGGCCTGATTTCTGTGGGTTTTGCTCTGTGTGATTTTTTTCTGCTTGCTAGCTCACAGCCTGCCTGGTGCACTATCTGTTTTCTGCTTTCCCTGGCACCTCTTGAAGGCCACGTTCTCAAAACTACTTCTTGCTCGCTGCCTGAATGGGAGGGGGAAGGGGAAAGAATGCTTATATGATTAAGTCTTGAAACTGTTCCTGACCTGACTTATGCCTGCAATAAAGAAACCTTTGTGATCCTACAAGTCTCTTCATTGTCTGGTCAAGGGGGTCTTGACATTAAGACAGCTCTAACACTTTCTTCTTTACTCATGTGACCATCTCCAGATGAAGTTGCTAAATTGTTGCCTGTCTTCACCGCTTTCTATCAAGGATTCTTTCTATCAAGGCACCCCTTGACAGTGGGGCAGCTCCCACCATCGGAGATATCTCATACTGAACGTTCTTTGTTGGATTGTGATAATGAGGAGTTGGAAAGGACCTTGAGGTCCACCACTGCTGGTGTCGATTCGGTGGCTCCTCTTTTGTCTGAGACTGCTCCTCAGCAAGTCCCGGCTGGGACTCGGGTTGCTCACATGCTACAGTTTGGTCAGACAGCAGCACAAGGCCCGATCCGTGACTCTTTTGGGTGCTATCCGATAACCTGGTCTGAGCCTGGGCAGGACATCCTGTCAGACTGGGATCACGGTGCACTACAGGAGCAATGTGTGGCTATGTTGCTGGTGGATTACGAGTTGCCTGACCTGGTGGGGGCGACGCAGGCAACGACTCCCACCTTTCAACCTAGGGGCTGCTGCTCCACGGCGGCTCACGGATTACAGTGGTTCTCACCTTTTCAGCCTGGGACCTGTGGCCCCGCAACAGCTCATGGATTACAACAGTTCTCTGCCATCGGACATAGGGGTTCCTGCCCCACAACTTTCCACGGATTACAAACAAGTGAATGTGTGTGTTACCAGCAACTGGCCTGGAGGTGTGCGCCCAAAAAACACTGTCTACCATACAGTCGAGGTGGAAGGACCAGTAGCCGAGCCTAAAGCTAAACGGCATCGGCACTATCACATCTCGGGTCCTATGAAGTCCTCATCAGATTTCGATGTTAATTCCTGAGGGTCCGAATACCGGAAACGTAAAGAATTGGAATTAGAAATACGACTCCAAGTGATGCAGGATCACATGGAGCGTATGCAGACCCGTGCAGTCGAGGCTGAAACCAAGTTAAATGAGTACATATTTCTTTATGATCCGCTGAACCAACATCAACTCCCACGGCCTTATAGAATATATGTGGAGGTAGGAATTTCATCCTCCTAAATAGCAGACCACCACATTTCAACCTTATTGTTTGCAGACTGCACTGTCCTCCTGACTAGGACCCCAGTAGGTCTGAGATGAGCGCTAAATGCTTTTGCACACTATTGTCAAGAGATTGACTTAATGATCATCTATGAAAAAACAAAAGTTATGGCCTGTGATAAAAGAAGGATCAAGTGGCAATTGAATGGCTCCTACAAATATCTTGGGGTTACTTTCCAGGATAATGGTTGTAATAAGTTAGACTGTTCATCCACAAAGGCTGAATTAAGTGCTAATGCGATTAAGACCTTTTATTGGAAAAAGGGGGCGAGGAACATTGAAGTGGCTTTAAGATTATGTAAAGCTAAATCATTAGCACTGTTAATTTATGGTTCTATACTATGTGTTGGTCATAATATTTGAAACATTGGAAGAGTACAGGTGAAATTTCTACGTTCTATCTTTCAAGTTCCCCCATATATTTCAAATGCAGCTATCAAGTTAGATGCAGAGTTCTTATCTGTTGAAGCCAGGATTTGGCTGTTTGCAATCCTCCACTGCCTTAGATTCCAACAAGGGCATATTGCATGATATAAGTAAAGATCCATTTATTTCACCCTGGCTTGGGAAAGGGTGGAATGAAAATTGAGAATCTATGGGTTCTGTAGTGAAGCCTTGGCAGTGATGGACTGAAAGAAGTCAAACTAATAATTAAACAGAATAATAAATGTGGAGAGAAGTCATGATAAAAACAGAATCAAATTGTGTCTTTTTGACTCCAATGTTTGGAATTATTTAAAGCCGGTAACATATGCAAGTTGATTGGATAACATAAATCCAAGGAGAAGTTACATATTGATGAGGCATAATGCTCTTCTGATGAAGACACTTATTGGGAGATTTAACAAGAGTCCAGTGGAAGATTGCCTTTGTTCTTGTCATTATGGTTCCCTCGAAACACACTATTATTTCTATTTTAACAGGTAGGACTGATGAGAGGACAACCTTAAATGTTGCTAAGTTTGCTTGGTGTTTTTACAGATGGTTTTTAGGAACCTCCAATGAGATAAACCCGCCCTGAGCCCCATGGGGTTTGGGTGGGATAAAAATCCAATAAATAAATAAAATAAATAAAATAGGAGTGACATATTCTGAATGTATTGTTTTATTCCGCTTACAATTCATTTTATTATATATTTATTGTATTTTGTTGTAATATTTGGCCTAAGGCTGTAAATAAACATTTAATACATGAATATATGTGACCCCAAACTGGTATAAATATTTGCAGATTTCACTGACTGAGTCGATGGTAATGAGGACATTTAATATAACTCCATGTTATGGACTCCCTGTTCTTAACTGTGGTAAACATCAAGTCCCTTATTAGTTCTTTTCTTTATGGTGACTCTGGGGGAGGGGTTTTTTCAATGCTAGAGACATTCAGGGTAGCTTGCCATTGCCAACCTCTACCTAGTGACCCTGGTATTCCTTAGTGGGGTCCCATCCAAATATTGGCCAGGGCCAACTGTGCTTAACTTCCAAGATCTGATAAGATTGGGCTAGCTTGCACTATTCAAGTCAGGACTATTTGCTGATTTTGATTCTTTGATAAATATCAATGGTTATTCATTTGTCCTCATCTACTGGTGTAAAAATTAGCGCTAAGGATAGGCTGGGTATGCATGCCTTAATAGCAGTAGTGCAGTGAAGCGGTATCTATATGGAACTATGGGGGCAATCATAAGAAAATACACAGAGAAGTAAATCCCTTAGCCTGCTGGGTAAGTGTGTACATAACTATGGCCTTACAGCACCATTCCAAGCAGTTACATTCTTCTAAGTCCATTCTAAGTTGATGGACTTAGAAGGATTTAACTCTCCTCAGGACAAGAGTGTTAGTCACTTGCTAAATCCAAAGACAGCATTGACATCTTTCCATTTTGAATAACAGCTGTACAGTACAAGGTTTATTGCAAGAATGTATCTAAAATGGTTAAAAATGTTAGTTTCTAGCAGTTCTTCAGTGTTTTATTCTGTAAATCAGTCATTCAGGAGGAATACATGAGAGCTACATTGTTTCTCAGAGTAAAAGCTATGCAAACATTTTTGTAAGGATATATATAACACCGTAGAAATGCTGGTCACTACACTACAGTGCTAGAAAAAGGCACTAGAAATAATATAAATCCTACAGTAAACCAAAAATTTCGTAAGTGAATTGTTAGTCGTAGAAACTGCTGTTTTTAATTTCTACTGAGAGATTTAACTCTATGTATGTCTGCCTCTGTATTTATTTCAGTGTTCTGTGACTTGTGGAGTAGGTGTTCAGCAACGTGATGTCTACTGCAGGCTGAGAGGTAGTGGTCCAGTTAATGAACTTATGTGTGATCAACTTACTCAACCTGTTAGTAAGAGATCCTGTTCACTGCTTGGCTGTGCATGGTATGAGTGGGTGGCTGAAGAATGGCAAAATGTAAGTAAACTCAAGGACGTTTGAGCTAGATTCTTTTAACCAGTTAGCTATCTGATGCAGATTTAGTTACAAATACAAGTAGTGTATAAGCCAAAAGACAATGGGAGGGGAAAACACCATAGCTAAGGTGACAGAGAGAAGAAGAAGAGTTTGGATTTATATGTCCCCTTCCTCTCCTGTAAGGAGACTCAAAGAGGTTTATAATCTCCTTTCTGTTCTCCCTCACAACAAACACCCTGTGAGGTAGGTGGGGTTGAGAGAGCTCCGAAGAACTGTAACTAGCCCAAGGTCACCCAGCTGGCATGTGTTGGAATGCACAATCTAATCTGGTTCACCAGATAAGCCTCCACAGCTCCTGTGGCAGAGCTGGGAATAACCCAGTCCTTCAGTTTAGAGTGCGCCTCCTATTAACCACTACACCACATTAGTGCCATCTGGAGTTTTTTCCATCGTGTACATATTCTTTACAAATCCTGCTATATGCTCGTGAGTCTTTTTAGTTTGTCTATGTTGTTCCCCATGCTCCTGCAATGTCAGATTCGAGGATTAGTGAAATCTGCATTTATTGAGAAGTTGTGATGATCATACAACTGGCAATTGCCAGACTGGCATTCAAAAAGCACAGCCAAAACTGTAAGGCTAAGTTGAACCCCAGCCCCTCCCTCTGTCTCCAAGCAAAAACAAAACTTCTGATGGACACATCTGTCCCCAAGGTCAGGCAGATGAGATAGTAGCATTCCCAACAGCAATAAACTATAACACAGTTGTTAAGTAAAGTGCACCAAGCAAAGGTTGTTGAATGCCAACCTTTTCCAGGAGTATGGCAAGACTGCAGGGCAGATCTTGACATTCTACATCATTGAGAGTGCCAGTGTTACACGTACACATGTTTTGAGAATTGGAGCCTCAGTCTTGAAATACAGCTTTAGCATTGTTTCTAAATGTGGTGCTATATTCAGGAGGTGCTTTTATTCATTCATGTATTTATTCATTCTACTTACAAAATCTATACCCTGCTTTTCTTTCCTCATCAAGGCCACCAAAGCAGCTAACAGATTAAAAACATACATAATAAAAACACATCTTACAAACCATTGAAACCAAACAAAACATATCACTGAAACAGTTGAAACCAAGATAAAATACACATGTGAAAACATGAAAACAACAAGTAGAAATCAGGACATTAATGAGAGATAGCTGAGCGGAAACAGAAAAGGCAGTAGAAGGGAACAGCTGTAAAAGGAACAGCTGAGTCTGTCTGAGGACAGAGGGTCCAAAGTATTGGTGCCACACCTGAGAAGGCCCTCTTCCAGGCTGTCATATGCCTAATCTCAAAAGGAGAGGCACCTAAAGCAGGATCTTGTAAGATGATTGTAACTGCTGGATAAGTTCATAAGGGAGCAGGAAGTCCTTCAGATGTGAGTTACAAGCTATATAGGAATTGAAATGTCAACACCAGCATCTTGAATTCTGCTCATAACAATTGGGAGCCAGTGTAGATGGCCCATGGATGGAGTGATGTGGTCCATACCAATCCACTCTAGTCAGCAGCCTGGCTGCCACAAAACCAAGAACAATGCATTTTATTTTACTGGATTTTGGTTCCTAATTCACAGCAGCTTCTAATGTTTAAGTGCTACAAAATGAACAGGAAGTGCCAGTATCTCACACTTTCTCTTCTTCTCCATGTTACAGTGGAGATCTTCCAACACATATTTGCATGGGGGAGAGAGGGACTCGAATCAGTGGTAGTTAACCCTTTGACCAGTGGTAGTTAACCCTTATCCTTCTAATCTTATCCCTGCAGACTCCCTCAGTTGTTATTAGTCCAAACAGGGTTGGGAAAAGAAGACTGTTTTATATTTTATTGTATGTTTTAATTATGATGTACACTGCCCTGAGCCTACTGAGGAGGGCGGTCTAAAAATAAGAAAGAAAGAAAGAAAGAAAGAAAGAAAGAAAGAAAGACAGACAGACAGACAGACAGACAGACAGACACTTGTTCATACCTGTCTTTTCTTCTACTAATAGCACTTAGGGATTTCTTTCCAGGAAATGGTGCAATTAGATGCATTTCTCCTTCCTGCTCCAGAGCCATAGGCCAATCCAAATTCAGGCCCTCTACAGCAAATATTAAAAACTGAATTCCCATGGCCTCCTAATGTATCTTCTGTATTTTCATTGGAGGATGAAGCTGCTGGTGCATGCCTGATGTGTACAACCCTCCACCAGGGAAGATTTGAAACTTTGTCTTGAGCAGAATGAGGCACTTTTGTTCCTTTGACATCATAATAATGACATGTTAACAATGTGCAAAGCTGCCCTTGGTCCAGTGATAGGATTCAACAGGTTCGCACCACTTTGGCAGAACCGGTTGTTAAAATGGTGCTTGTAAACAACCAGTTGTTAAATTATTTGAATCCCACCACTGGAACCGATTGTTAAATTATTTGAATCCCACCACTGCCTTGGTCTATGAGTTTGCTTGCCTTTGTGTGAAAATCCTTGTTTTGCACTTTAGTATGCAGTACTGCTTATCCAGTATTAATAATTATTTTTCTTCATCATCCATTTATTATGATTAAAGATAAGCAAGTATTGTTATAATTAATATTATTTATTTTTTCAAAATTTCTTTATTGCTTAAAGTTCTTGGGAATATCCTCTTTCAAGAAACCATGTAGAGCTTAGTGACCCTCCTCTGGGGAAACCCCAGCTTGAACAATATAGCCTTCTTTTCCCATGAGAAAGTACTACATTTTGTTCTTATTGCTTTCAGTGCTCCTCATCATGTAAAAAAAGGGAAACCCACCGAAGAGTGAAATGTATGAATCAAAATGGGATCCAAGTGAATGAAAGTTTCTGCAATACAGAAAAGAAACCTTCATCTATTAAGAAGTGCAAAATTATTTCCTGTAAATACATTGTGATTACAGTAGACACATCACAGGTAAATGTATCTATTTATAAGCATGCCTTTTATATTGATGCTTGTAAATGAGCATGGCATTTTGGGTTGCAGAGATGACAGCTGATTTTTTCCTGGTCTTTCTTCTGGTGTCTTGGAGATAAACCCCAAAGGGCCTTGAATGAAACAGAAAAAAAAGTTTTGCTTGCCCATCATCTTGGGTTTGGCCCCACCTCATGGCAGTCACTTTGTGATCATAGCAATTTTGTGGTGGCACCTCTTCTCAAAGTTCAAAAATTTTCACACTCATCTAGGACATGTAAAAGGTAGAATTCTTGTAAAAAGTAGAATCAGATAATTTCAAAGCAAAGAAACACAAACAGCTTCTACCATTTCTCTCTTCCAACAACTTAATTGTTTTTTCTCATTCATACCAGCTTCCAGAAATTCAGATGTGCTTTTAGCATGTGGCAAACTTTTGTGGGTTGTGTATCACTGTTTAAGTAATGGAAATTAATATACGTTTTTGTGCGACAGAAGATGTATATTTCACAGTGTGTGCTCTTCCCATAAGGCAGCATCTCTTTTTGCTTGCATGTAAACAAATAAGAGTTGATGGTGATCTCACTGTTGGAAAAATAAATGAGTGAAGCATTGCTCAATAAGGTTTGCAGCATGATGTAATAATCAGTTGGACCAGAGATTATGTAGCACACATACACCGCATCTTACACCATGAGCCACCAATGATTTTTATAGCCTAGTCTACTATCCAGTTAAATAGATATGTTTGAATATGAGCACAATCCCATGCATATTTATTCAGAAGTCCCACTGCATTCAGTGAAGTTTTCTGCAAAATAAGGACTGGGTTATCGAGTCTGTTTAGGCAGCTATGAGGTTTCTTCTGCTAACAGAGGAAGGAAAAGCAATTTTGTTGATTTCTCTGCCCACTGCAGATTTTTATGTTATGTCCATCTTGGTCCTTGAGATATCCTAAGCCCTGAAAGCAGCATTTCAGCCAGTGAGGGACGAGTGAGAGTTTTGTCCTATGAGTGGAGTGGAGTTCAGAATGCACAGAATTATAGTCCTGTTAATTTGAAACTGAAATTGATTGAACTTGATAGTGGTTTGACTTGTCAGAAGCTACCCCAGAAATAAGCGGCCGCGACTTACCACGGTCGCCATTGCTGCTGGGGAAGGGCCCGCCTCCCATGGGTGGCCGCCTTCCCGGCTGCCTCACGAGTTCCCTCTGTTCGCGAGGCTTGTGTTCTCCCTGACGTCATTTGGGAGGAGGGCCGGGCAGCCTATTTAAGGCTAGGCCCGGCTTCGCCGCTCCAGCGTGCGTTCATTTTTCATCAGCAGGCGTGCTGTAGAAAAATTTAGGTGTCTGGGGGACAGCACTCGGGCTGCCCAGCACACAGATCAGACCCCCATGCTGCGCCATACGCGTTATTTGCCTTGAACCAATTTTGTTAAATAAAATGGCTATGGCCAACTTTTACCACACAAGAAAGCATGTTGTACTCAATTTATTGGATGTTTGGGAGGGTTCATAGCTACTTCCCTCAAACAGCAACCGAGAATATCAACAACTATTTTATCACCAAAACTGAATAGCATCTCTTTTCTGAAAATTGCATTGATTCTGATGGCATCATTTTCATAACTTTCTCTCCAAGCATACACCATTCAGTTACTGCACTCTTCAGACCCCTGACAATATTTTGAAGCCAAACAGATTTTGATTGCAAGCCTACACTGACTTCCAAAAGAACAAGCAGTGGGAAATGTTTCTGAGCCAGCATGTGTGTCATAAAAATAATGTTTATATGCCTCTTATAACAACAGTTGATTATTTTAGTGTCCAGCTCGATGTTATCTTGACCATGCACAAAAGATGACGTTCTGTGTCGAAGCCAGTGGTGCCTGGAATAATCGTGGCTCCGGCCTGCAATCTGTAGTTTACCAAGACTGCCCGCTGTTACCATCCCAATTATTGAAGGAATGTAATGTTAGGACTTGCCTGTATGCCGCAATGTGGCAGGTTGGAAAATGGAACAAGGTGAGTTTTCTGCAAAATGAAAATTTACAGCACAATCCTAAGCAGAATTGCCCTTTCTAAGTCAGTGAATTTAGAAGGGTGCACACGTGAACAAATATGAAGCTGCCTTATACTGAATCAGCCCTTCGGTCATCACAGTTAGTATTGTCTAGTCAGACCAGCAGCAGCTCTCCAGGGTCTCAAGAAGAGGTCTTTCACATCACCTAGTTTCCTGATCTCTTTAACTAGAGGTGGGAGAGGTTGAACCTGGGGACCTTCTGCATGCCAAGCAAATACTCTTTCACAGCCCCCCCCCCCCCCCAATCAGGGTCTATCTCTGCTTATTATGGCAAAGCAGCTTTGCTCCAAAAAGGATAGTAGCATTAAGTCTGAGAAAATGTTCTTTGCCTTGTGGTCTTCAGAGTTAACTCTGTGGTCTTTGTACAGTGTTCAGTGCTTTGTGGAACAGGGATACAAGAAAGAAGAGTAGAATGCAGGACGGAAAATAGTTCATCCAGTGATTTATGTATATTACATTTAAAACCACAAGCCAGAAGGATTTGTCATGCAGCAGACTGTAAGTAATCAACAACTACTATTCTGTATTGTCTTGGTATCCAGTGGAATTTCTCATTCATAAAAATAACATCGCCCAATTATTTTATTTAGGTGAACCATTAACCAGCTGCAAAGAAATCCAGATGAATAAAAACATTAGGAAGGATGGTGAATACCTACTTACCGTTAAAGGAAGAATGATAAAGGTATTTTAACGTGTGTCTGAAGAACTGCTGTAGAACAAAGCCTTGTTTGCTTAAAAGTAATTCAGAGCTACTACTGTTGAATTTATTTTGTAGATTTATTGTTCAGACATGAAGCTTCAGAATCCCAAAGAATATTTAACATTGGTGAAAGGGCAAGAAGACAACTTTGCAGAAGTATATGGATATCGGTACTTTTATTTATTTTAAGAGATATTCAATGAATTTATTGATCCAATATGCTAATAATAAAAATTGTATGTGCCATGATGAAATGCTTATGTGTAGTTCTGAATTTCCAACCTTAGCTTCCCAAGCTGGTTTAGGCAATTTTATAAGATCTATATTATTGAAGAGTCACTACATTAATCTGTTACAGTTTATTCAACAAAACTGAACTGGAACCTTGCAGAGCTATCCTTCAGAATGTCTAAGAGTGTGTTTTTAATGCTTCAAGTTCTAAATAATTGAGACTTGTATAATGATTTTAATGGAAGCATCATTGGTGTGCATAAGAGCCTGATGTTAGTTATCAGGACTCATATACTTTAAACCAAGCATATTCTAAAATGCCTTCAGTTTGCCTAGAGAAATTGTGAAATCCTTCTGAGAAGGACTGTGAAATTCTTCTGATTCCCATACTCCATTCTGAAGATTTGGTGGAGTTATTCTAGAATTGTGGGAAGGACACACTTGGTTGTTCATCTCTAACTCTTACACCTGCAGAGGTTCTATGTATTGGACACTATTGAGACATCATTTCTAAATTCCATTCATTTTTAATGAAAGTATCGTCAGTGTACATGCAACATTCTTTGTTGAAATCAGTAAGACTTGTGTGTTTGACTTGCCTTGATTTTTGCTTTTGCTTTCGCTGTATCACTTGTATAATACTTTGGCAGCATGAATTATCTCATTATTCCTTATCTTTATAGATTGTAATAAAGTACAGCACTTTGAAATAATATGCTACCAAATGTGCTAAAAGAAAAATGAATGTTTGTGTACTTGCAGACTTCAAAATCCATATGAGTGTCCTTTTAATGGAAATAGGCAGAAAGGCTGCACATGCAGAAATGACTATCCTGCAGCTGGCTACACTGTTTTTAGAAAAATAAGACTTGATCTCAATTCTCTGGAAATTAAAAGTGAGTCCTTACTAAAGCAGTTCAAGTTTCATGAAAAACGGTTTGGTCATGATTCAATTACTCTTACTATGATCCTCATGCAGAATTCAAAAATGGTATATGTACATGTGTTTCTTTTTTAGGGAACAGCAAGGCTCTGTCTATACATACTTCTAGATGAATCACATAGTGGCCCTGTTTTATGCTCTATTGTACTCTAGGAAATCCAGTGTAGTATAGTGGTTAGACTGTCAGACTAGGATTCAGGAGACCCAGGTTCGAATTCCTAGTCTACCATGGATGTTCACTGGGTGGAATTGGGCTAGTTACATACTCTCAACCTAATCTATCTCATAGACTTGGTTTGAGGATAAAGTGGAGAACACAATGTAAACTGCTTTGGGGGGAATTGGAGAGAAAAAATGTAATACTAAATAAATGTGTAAAGATTAATTCAAGTTGCTTCTCTGGTAATAACAAAATTTTGCTCTTGCTTACTAGCTACTGATTTCCGCTTTGCTCACACGATATTGGGGAAACCTGTTCCATTTGCCACAGCTGGAGATTGCTATAGTGCTGCAAAATGCCCACAGGTAAATGGGAAGGGAATTGAAGATTCTTTATACACTGTTACTATCTACTTTTTACTTTTCTCCCAAAAACACAATGACTCCTGAACATATCCATGATCTGCAGAATTTAGGAATTTGCTTTCTCATTTATAAGTCTGCCAGTAGTCATTTTCTGTGGTTATTCTGTGGTTATTTTATTTGTTAGCCTTGTCAAAGACACTAGGACAATTATAGTCCTCCTAGTGTCTGATAAGGATCAATATACAGATTCCTTGAGAATATGTTCCTGTTTGTTCCCACTTTGGTTCTTATTTCCTGTTGGGACTTCTAACCACTCTGCATCTCCAGATTCACACCAGATTCACAGTGCAATACTGCCCCCTCCTGATCCCACAGCTTCCTTTCAGCAATTATATTGTAGCATGGAATCAAAAGAATCATCCCCCCCCCCCCCAGAGCATTATAGATGGCATGATAGGTTCATCCCATAATACCCTCAGCCCATGCCTGCCTTTGGAAAACAGGTTTTCAACATTTTGTTCAAATCTGTCAATCTAGTTTTACCAAGTATGACCATGAAATAAGACTGTGTATATGGGCTAAGAATGGAGCTAGAAATGTGTGAGTACAAGCAGCAGTGCCTCTTGTCATATTCTGAACAACTATGTGAACAACTCCCATCTATCTCCATGTATGCGTCACTACCTTTTATGTTGTCAAATATATTTAGCTTGCATTTTTCCAAGAGCTCAATGCAATAACATTACAAAGGCTTGTTAGACATATTCTGAAGTTGATATATAACCTTTTGTTTCTCTCCACTTGAAAAGGGGCAGTTTGGGATTAATTTGGCAGGCACTGGACTGAGACTTTCTACTACTGCAAAATGGATTGCTCAGGGAAATTATGCTACAGTTCAGATACATAAATCTCAAGTAAGTAATTATTTTCATCAATGCTTTGTGATCAGATTGAGTAGTAACATTCACTGAGAAAAGTGAAATATCCAGTGCAAAACATAGGAGGCTATACCAGGATGGGAAAAAAGTTTTTAAAAAGAGAGCATATTTGGAAGATCTTGAGGAAATGGTGGTGAAAAGCTGAATTATGGTGATCCTGTAAGGTTTTCAAGGCAAGAGACGTTCAGAGGTGATTTGCCATTGCCTACCTCTGTGCAGTTATGCTGATATTCCTTGGCTACCTTTCATCCAAATACTAACCAAGGCTGACTATACTTAGCTTCTGAGATCTGATGAGATCTAGCTTAGATCATGCAGGTCAGACTTCATAAAAATTATTTGGAGCTGTCTCGTAGCTAATGGAGAATACACAACTCAGATGTGTTTGCTTTTTCCACATTTTCCCAGGCTCTCAAGCATTTTATGCACTGCCAATGAATCTTCAATTGCACAATCCTTTGTTATGTGCAAAGTTTTCCCCCAAAAGTAAGGTTATCAATGGCCGATTTTCCGCAGTAAAAATGCCCCGTTGTTAGCATGGAGAATATTACGGCGCAACCGGGAGTTCTCCATGGCTCCCGGTGCTGCAGTGTGTCTGTCCCATTGTTGCCCCAGTGCCACCTCACAGCATTAGCTTTGCTTTGTGAATTTCAAGAACGGCCAGCTTTTAGGTTCTTTTCAAATGCCCATTTGTTGTTCCAGTGCCTTCCACTGCCATGAAAAACTCCACGGCAGCAGAACCAGGGCCATTTTTCCTGCCTCACCGCTCTGGCCCACCCCACCATCAACAGGTGCTGAGAATCAATGCCCTCCCCCCACCCTTTGCA
This sequence comes from Sphaerodactylus townsendi, assembly GCF_021028975.2. Classification (NCBI taxonomy): domain Eukaryota; kingdom Metazoa; phylum Chordata; class Lepidosauria; order Squamata; family Sphaerodactylidae; genus Sphaerodactylus; species Sphaerodactylus townsendi. Next base: position 65,766,138 of record NC_059430.1, read on the forward strand.
GTGGAAAAAAACACAGAGGGAGAAACCTTGGTTTTTAGACAGAAAAGCGGCCTGTGCAGGCTCCGTGAATGGAATGGTGGTGATTCTCTTGTACAAGCAAGGATTTTAGACAAAGGGGGGTGGAGGACGGCAATCCCCTCGTACACGCTAGGATTTTAGAAGGGGGGTGAGGATGCTGATTCTCAGTGCCTGTTTTGTGTTCAGAGTCATGTAAAACTAAAATAGTGAAAGTGAGTGGGGAGAATGGGGGAGATTCAGCCAATCAGAATGCGGGAAATGGAGGTTGTCCATGCATGCATGGAAGACATTGCGGAAGAGCTTATGATGCAAATGGAGAAGCACTGGGCTCATGAAGAAACAGTTGGGGCATAACGCGCCAGCCCTGCCTCAAATCCCAGGAAGAACCGGGGAGCAGTGAAGAATCAACAGCAGGGCAAAAAGCCCTGCGGCAGGTATGCTGCCGGATCTACCATGGGGCATTTTGACTATGAAAAATCGGCCAGTGAGTTCCTATTAAAGCAGGCTGGATATACTGGATATTAGAAGAAAGCCACATAAACCATGTGAGCAAGAGCAATGGATATTGTAGGAAATATTTTCTGGAGATTTATGAGAAAGAGATGGACATCTTCCAGAAATCTGTCCCAATAGAAGTTACAGCAGAATTTTTGTGTGGTCTCTTTTTACCATGATATTGTGTTCTTCTTTATGTCAATGTGTAAAAATTTATATCAGTATATAAATATTTTTTCTTTGTAAAGATTTCTTATGAATGACTTTAATGAAGTCATATTTATATTGAACTACATTTTTTAAAAAAATTCCAGAACTGCAATTTTTTTTTACTGTGGTCAAACAGAAATTCAAAATGGAAAAGTCTCTACATTATGGTTGCTATGTATGTTAGAAATTATTTTGTCTCTAATATGTTACTGTATACACACAAGGGCTTTGGCATGCCAGGAAGATTTTAAACCTTTTGTTTAAGTTAAGTAGCCAGTTCCCACAAAATATTTGGCAAACACAACTCCCTGGCCATACAAAGCTAATGAAAAGGATTTTTTAGTAACAATATTGTGGTAAGGATAAAATGGAAAAGGGAAAATATTGTAAGCCATAGGCAGCACAATCCAAAGAGTGGGTAGGTGAGTGGTAGCCAGGATTGGCACCATGGTACTATCTTCAAAGAGGCAATCAGTGACACAGGCACCAGGGAACAAGAAGAAAAGCCACTTCTGTCCCAGGGAAGCCCATCATTAGGAATGACTTACACTACAGCCAGTGTGGTGTAGTGGTTAAGAGCAGGTACACTCTAATCTGGAGAACCAGGTTTGATTCCCCACTCTGCCACTTGAGCTGTGGAGCTTATCTGGTGAACCAGATTAGCTTGTGCACTCCAACACATGCTAACTGGATGATCTTGGGCTAATCACAGTTCTTTGGAGCTCTCTTAGCCCCATCTATCTCACAGGGTGTTTGATGTTAGGGGGGAAGGGAAAGGAGATTGTAAGCCCCTTTGAGTCTCCTTATAGGAGGATATAAATCCAAACTCTTCTTCTTCTTGTACGCCTTTTGGTGCAAAAAGGGGGCGTTTCCAAACTGAAACTACTGAGAGCCAACTAAGGTCAGCTCCACCTCCAGGAACACCTCTGGACTGCCTCCACCCATGCCACCAGGAGCTCATGCAATGGAGGGGTGCCAGCATGTGCACTACCTTCTGGATGCACGCTGCTGCTGGCTTAATAACCCCTCCACTTACATATTCACCCCTTACACCGGTGGAGTAGGCACCCACTTTGGCACAACCTCACACCACTTCCAAGACTCCATTCACCAGTCCTTTGGATTGCATTCTTGGGGTCCCCGTTGAGGAGTTATAAGGGGTATAACTAATGCAAATAAATAAATAAGTAACCCTAACCTCTTTTCTTATAATCACATTTGAGTCCTTCTTTCATTCCAAAGAGCTCCAAGAAAGTGGGTTTATTCCTTTTGGACTGTTCTGCATGCAATTGTTTCTTATTAAACAAATTCCAATTATTTTGTGTTTCCAAATTTGTAGGATGACACTAAGATATATGGAAGATGTGGAGGATTTTGTGGCAAGTGCGTTCCTGATACAGGCACTAGTCTCCCTCTTCAAATACAATAAGAATAAAGGAATCAGTGCTGTGATTTTGTCAGTTCATTCACATCTGTCATGTTTGTTCAGAATTCCTCATCATTCAGTGAATTAATTCAAAGGATTAAAACCATTTCAACCATATTTATTGGAAGCATGTGCATAGACAACAATACTAAACCACCAGGTCTTTGTAGAGGCAGTAATCACAGTCTTGGCTCTGGTAAGTTCTACCAGACAGGCCAGGTAGCCACTCAGTGTGGCACAAATCAAGAGCTGCTGGCTATGCTGGAAGCAGTACACTGGGCTTTTGTGCTTCTTTAGTATGACCAATTTCCCATAAAATCTCTGTGAGGGTATAAGAGTACACAGTCTTAAGGTTTCTTCACTCCTTAAGATGCTAAGTGCACACCTAGATTTTAATGTGTTAGTCTACAACTGAAAAGTGTGACAAAAAACAAACAGATGTTTCCAACACCTGTAGTGCACAGGTATACTTTTCCAGGAGCCAGAACCGGTTGCAGCCCCTGTCACTTGGTGGCTGACTGGTTGGTACTGCATATTATGTTAAGACTTCATTTGTATCAAAATATTTCTGTTACCACACTAGCCATGTAAATTGTTATATTTCTGATGCTGTTACCTCATGTACCAGGAGAGTATGCTGTGCATGAGCCTCCTATTACATGTGGTCATTATGTTGTGTGACAAAGTCAAAACATATATTTTACAGCATAGGTAAGCACAATCAGAAACCCAGGTTTTTAGGGGCAAATGTTTGCGTGTAGTGAAGCCTGAAAATCCCTATGTTGCCTTATTCACACAAAACAGTGATCATGAATAACTAGAGGATTTTATGTATGTGAGGCAGCAGTGCCAAAAATGTAACACTTGAACAGGCCAATAGTCTTATTTGGCCCTTTATAGTACTGCTTATGATATTACTGAGTGAAATGGACCTCACACTAATCTGTAATGAATGATTTTTGGTCCCTAAATCTATACCAAACTTCAGTCATTTCCTTGGTACATCCTTAATATCAGTGTTGGGTTTTGTTGTGTGAACAGAAAGCATTTTTGGCACCTAATGTTGGGAAATCCTACCTCATACCCAAATGTATACTATTAAAAATCTGAATTGTATATAACCTTTTTTTACTCCATTGCATTTGTGTTAGACATCTATAAACATGACCTAAATTCCTAAAACATAGATGTTGCTACCTGGGAAACATGATATGGCTCTGCTGCATCCACAAAGTTTCAGCAAATAGCTTTGTAAGAAATGAAAACAAGACTACTGGCTTCAATGAGATTTATTTTTGGCTCTCTAGTACTCCATGGAAATCAGTGGGAGTTCTTATATTTGTAGAAACTCATTCTCCACATTTAAAGCCATACAATTCTGGATTGGAGTTAAGGATAAACATATTTCATTTTTTTTTCAGAGGGCCAGTTGTAATCTGCCCTGGAATGTTCAATATTGCTACCATGGATAAAAAGATTTTGACTTTTCCAGGAGTGTCTAAATCAGGGACCCCCTGATTTTGAGCCTCTGAGCACCTGATAAAGAGTGGTGGGTGCAACCATAAAATGGCCACCATGGGGAGGCACAGCTTCAGGAGGTGCAGCCACACAAACACATACATGCAGAGGAAACTCAAGTGCAGAGTACAAGAGGGGTAATTTTTAAAAATACTTTGGGAAAGAGACATGAGAAGAAAGAGAGAGTAAAGTGAATATCATGAGGACAGCTCCTGCCAAAACATTATTTTAATCTGCATAGCCAATCAGATCTCCTGTGGCTAATCAGAAGCTTTGCTAGGTAGGAGCCTCACTTCACCTTAACCATTTTCTAAAAACACTTGGTAGGTGCTAGGAAATGTGTCAGTGGGTGCTGACACCATGTTGGGGGCCCCTGGTCTACGTGTTGCATTTATGATTTGTGATTACCCCAAACTCTAAAGATTGGAGATGTGACACATGCTTTTTAAAAAATATATATCTTTCAGAATAAGTTCTTAGGTATTCAGAATGTATAACATGTTATTTAGTAGACACATCTACTTTTCCTTGTGATACTTTTTGTTTATGCTAATGCCAGCTACAATCCTCATTCCATTACAGTCAAAGACAAAAGGTCCATTCATATATACTATTATATATTATATCTTAATTGAGTAAACCAAACCCTAGTTTACTGCCAGTAAAGTATTGGTAGATGAGATGGCAGCTACAGTATAATGTTACAAAGATATTTGAATTATAGGCTAGTTAGTACCATTTGGTTTTGAGCAAATGCCTTTTAGCTAATGTAATACAGATTGTGACCTCTGTATCAGAAAATGTATTTTTGCACTATGTGCCTTGTATAAATTTAAACAAGAGAACCATAGCACCCTTACCTAGAAATGGTTACATTTACAATCCAAATGTTATAATATCTTTATGTAATAATAAAGCCCTTCGGGGATAGGCGGCCTATAAGTTTAATAAAATAAAAATAAAATAAATAAATAAATATGTTATTTGCCTGAATATCTCCGTATACTCATTTCATTACTACAATTTTCTGAAGGAAAGTGCATAACAGCACATGCCTAGCAGCACATTTTGAATGTGCAGTTATATTGTTCTGTTCTATAAATGGTTAGGATTACTTCACATACATCTTTCTGGTTTACTTCACATATGACATTTTCTCCTATACAGATAAATCTCTGTAAAACAAAACCAAACCTGTGTACTATCACTTAAAGTGTATTGCAAGGATTTATTTTTTTCATGAAGCCCAAGGTCAAGAAATTCCTCCTGTTTCCCCACTGCAGAGGCTTTTTCTTCATTTTTGTTTCCAAATATTTGTGTTCATTTGCTGTTGCATTAATTGCTTTTCATTTTACAGATAACATCAGCAGATACACATATATAATAATTTCTTTTGGTGACAGAGGGATGGGAGAAGGTTCTGAGACTGTGACCACTGACTCAGGGCATCATTTTGACAAATCAGAGTTGAGAGGTTTTGTAAGTAATGTGCTTTTCCGGCTAGGCAGGGTCAGATACTTGACATTCTTAGGCAGTCTAGATGGAAGAAGGCATTTGGCAGGAGGAAAGCAAGCAAGAAGGCATTTGACATCACAAGAAGCCATGCTGTGACTTTCATAGGACATCTGAAGAAAAAACAAGGTATAGAATGGACAGCTTTTCAAATCCCAGGAAGGCAGCACAATTAACAGAGTGCATCCCAAGCTGAGTGACTATTTAGAAAGGTTCCCAGTTTTTTCCTTACTTCTTGATCTTTCCTGATTTCTCCATTTCATCTCAACATCTGAACTTTCTAAAAATAAATCAAAAAGAGATGGAATTAAAATACAAAAACTCCAGCCCCCCAAACCCCCTAAAAACAAACAAACAAAAAAAACCGAACAAAACCAGACTGAATTTTTAAAAGTTTAGTCTGTTATTTGAAAGCTAGTAGACATGCAATCAGACAGGGTGTTCCATAACAGGAGTAGCACCACCAAATAGGCTGTAGACCTAAAGATTACCTACTTTACTCTGCCCACCTTGCTGAATTCCTAGACTGTTTCTCAGTGTACATTGAAGTAGACCCAGATATGAACAGGTAGCAAAAGAAAACAGTTGTGTGGTGGTAGTATACCACCACACAACAAATGAAAAATCTATCCATTGCATCTGTGCCTTTCAAAGTCAAAACTCATTACAGGATTGTAAAAAGCACACACACCATAGTGCAATATAAAATCAAGGCTACCAATGAAGTGAAAAGGACATTATGCATTTCAACCTGCCCCACAATAACAACAACAATAATAATAAATATTGTACAGTGCAGAAAGATTGACATTTTATGTGCTTTCTGTTCTGATAAACAGCATCCAACGTAGTTTGCTAGAAATCTGCAATACACCTCAACAAAGCAAATTAGTTTCTTTTTACTGAGTTTCAAATTTTTATGAGACTTAATGGGAACAATAGGAGTTAGTTGTGCTACAGACAATATGTCGCCCTTGGGTGAAAGGTATGATGGAACTTCGCAATAAATGTGTGTCCCTTAATGTAACCACAGACCCAGTTGTGAATTAGGGCTATGAAATCCTTCTTTAAATATTTGATGGCTATAAGCTGCATCCCAATTACCAGCTTGGCTGATCTTGTTGGCACTCCTAGGTTTAAAAAGTCATTGATCGTGTTAAGTTAAACTACATACTGTTAATGCTGACAGTGTTGGACAAATCCAGTTTACTTAGAATTGAACCTTGGTTTGGTCATTCATAGCAGCAAAGATTTGCAGTGTTAGCTAATCTTTGTGCTTGTATCTTGTATCTGCATTTCCAGGAAAAGTTAGTTTTGAAAGAAAGGTGGCCAATGTAAATCAGCGTGTGTATATATGCACAAAAACAGAGAGTCAGAGAAAGAATTTTTCCTTCCAATGCAGATGTTAGAATAATCAAAGTTTAAGTCACAGGGAGGTTTACAAAAGGAAGGCTCTGGTGAGACTTTAGGTTACTTAACTGGCACTAAGAAGAGAATGATATATTTGGGTTACATTCAGGGACCACTATACATGAACTAGTTTTGGATAGGAAAAGGAAAAAATCCCATGTTTTTTATTTGAATTGTATATTTGACTACTGGCAGGAGTATATTTTATTGTTATGACATGCTTTAGAATTGGGAAATGGAACAAGAAATTAATCATCCTGCCATCCCCAGGCCCAAGGGAGGGCAAAAGCTGGCTTGCACAGAGGCCGGGGCTTGGAGCAGTGGGTGGTCGCCTGCCACCAAGCCCCACTCACTCCCTGCAGGCCACCTCCTGCCATTCCCAGGCCCTGAGGATGGCAGGAGACAGCCTGCGGGGGGGGGGGGGTTGGTGGCATGTGGCTGGGGCACCCGGGGACATGGGTAACCCCATGTCTCTATAGGCCACCGCATCTGACCATTAATGCTGTATTGTGGCATGGGACTTCATGGAGGATCCACTGTCCAATACTGCACTGATACTGGATGTAGGCCATAGTTTGGCATTCTTGGTTACTACCCTATAGATGAAGAACTGGAAACATGCTGAAGCTAGACGCATTTTAACAAGAATGTTTAACCTGTTTTGGACTGTCTGAAGATGAAACAATTTGGTTTGGAATTTAGGTGCCTTTATTGCTTTAGTAAGGTTTAAATATAGAACATATATCAAGTCTAAATATAGTAAAGTTTAGTAAAGTTTAAATGTAGGCTCTATGCAGGCTATGGATCTTGAGGCTTCTATGGCAACACTATACTCTCTCAGTTTGTATCAGGTCTCACACACCAAGTAGGCTACACACTGGATTTGATCTTTGATTTGGGGATGTATATTGGTCTGATTTCTGTAGATATAGTGCCTTGATTGGACTATTATGCCCTGAAGGCTAGTCTAAGTGTTCCAACCCCTCCTTGTATAGACAACAAGTGGATTTATGCTTGCCTGCAGAGCTTTATGGAACCACTTGTTTTCCAGAATGCTCTGTGGGATCCAGTGCCTCCCAGTGATTCATTAGATGAGCTGCTAGAGGGCAGGCATAGCTAGTTGTCTGAAGCCACTGATGAGATTGTTTCCCAATGTCTTCTTTGCCACTGTTCCAAGCTAGCTCCTTGGTATACATTGGTGCTATGGAGGAAGAAACAGGAGCTTAGGTGACTAGAATAAGTTTGGCGGAAGAATTATGAGAAAGTGGCAATATCATCTTATAGGGTGTTTATGAAAGCCTATGAGTTGGCAGTGAAAGCCACTAAAAAGGAATTTTATATGGCCTCCATCATCCTCTAGCTCTCACCCAGTGCAATTGTTTAGGGTCATCAGATCGTTTACCATCCTCTCAGAGGGCTCTCCAAATATTAGGAATTTGGCTGTTAGCTATGAGGCATTTGCAAGCTTTTATGCAGATAAAATCTTCTCACTGTGCCAGGACCTTCCTGCCAACATTAATACAGTAAGTGACCAGGATTCTGGCAGTTGTGAAGCCGACCACTTGCCCCTTGGCCCCATGTCCACCATGGCTGGTAAAAGCCAGAAGTAACAGTATATAGACCTCCAAAGAATATTATAAAGCTATCCCTCAGTTCTGGGATTTTCCTAGTGGTAGGCAGTGGTAAGTGGAGGCAGTGGTAAGACCACTCTTGAAAAAACTATCATTCAATCCATCCAACTACTGTCTGGCTTTGCACTTGCTGTTTCTGGTCAGTTAGTTAATAGAGTGGTTGTGAAACAGCTGCAGAAATTCCTGGGGGACACATTGGCACTGGATCCCTTGCAGTCTGGCTTATGAACTGGCCATGGGGCAGAAATGGCCTTGGTTGCTCTCATGGACAACCCCCAAAGGCTATCTCTGGAGGCAACTGGATCCAGGTGGGTCTGTGCTACTGGTGTTATTGGATCTAACAGCAGCATTTGACACAGTCGATTACAGCCTCTTGACTCATTGCTGTATTGATGCTGGGATTTGTGTGACTGCCTTACAGTGGCTGTGCTCATTTCTTCAGTCAGAGACAGAAAGTAGCATTAGATAGATATAGATAGATATTTAATTTATATACTGCCCTCGCCCAGAGGGCTCAGGGCGGTGCACAACACAATAAATAAACAATAATATAACAATATGGTAGGACTAAACATAGTAACAATACCATTTACAATAGCCCTAACAATAAATCGATAGTTCAGCAATTCAATACATACTAATAATTCTATACCAGGTTAATAAACTTATAACAAATTAATAAACTTATAGCAACAGCAACATAGCAACAGCATAATATTTCATGACAACAGGGACAGAACAACAATATAACAGCAGCAGTATAGCAGCACAGTATTCCATAATAGCATAACAATAATACAATAACAATTGCAATATAACATAATAATATCACAACAACAGTTAGCATGACCTAAATCCCATAACATCATTTCATAATAAATAAATCATAAACCATCACAAACGAACAACCTCTTACTTTACCTGATATGATACAGAAGAGTAGAAAAATAGATGGCGACTTCCTATCTACAACCACCTATCTTTACTACTACACTTATAAGCAACAGATTAGGAGAAAGGATTTCCCCATGACACCCATTGGGGTGCGGGATCCCATAAAATTTGGCTCTTCCCAGTTTGGAAGTATAATGAAAATGAATTGCCACAAAAGATGGCAATGTTTCATTAGCTGGCTGCATACAGGGAGAGGAGAGAGAAGGATGACAGAAACCCAGAAATTCCCTGGGAAGATTTATTCATGAAGTCATGGTTTATCATAACTTTTAAGACAAAACACTGAAGATTGAGAGCACCAGTGCACCAGAGCACCAGTATTTATTTAAAATATTTACGGTATATCCCACAATCACCAGCATCTGCCAGATTTATAAAATATCAGATAATTGTGTGAGTTGTGCTCATTATGTCTATTATAAGCATGAAAATGGAGGGTTACTTCTTTGGGTGCTTAGTAAAATTCTTATACCTGTGCTGAATGAAAAAATATATTAGAATATTGTTCTGAATGGAAAAATGATAATGACTCCCTATGACAAAGGACTTTATAATTATTTGAACCAATAGAGAAATAGATGCCCCAGAAGAAGTTTTTGTAGAGATCAGTGGGCTGCAGCAGGAGGAGGAAGCAGGAAAGTTCCATTTTGTTACTGGAAAATTTCATCTGGATTCAACCCATTTATGGTTTTTGTTTATGACTTAACACAGTTTGTTTCACAAGGTCTTTTGTCATTGTTGCTTGTCTTGTATATGCTGGCCGTTGGGAAACATTTTGTATTTTCTGATAAATTTTTCCTTATGTTTTGTTGTGGCAGTTGTATTTTTTTCATATGAAGTGCTTAGGGAAAAAACGGAGCACCTGGCTGCAAATTCTGGCTCTTTTTACATCTGTACTGGGTTCTTAAACTTCAACAGCTGTGCACACATTTTTCTGACTTGTGGCCAATTCCCCACTACAGTCAAGAAGTCCTTTGAAAAGATTTTCTCGGTTATCCCAATATGACTTTTCTTAACCTAGATATATTTTTTGAATATTACCAATAATCTTTTAAAAGAGGGAGTTCATCATAGATCTGTGGTGGCGAACCTTTGGCACTCCAGATGTTATGGACTACAATTCCCATCAGCCCCTGCCAGCATGGCCAATTGGCCATGCTGGCAGGGGCTGATGGGAATTGTAGTCCATAACATCTGGAGTGCCAAAGGTTCGCCACCACTGTCATAGATGTATGTAAGTACATGTGTGTGTATGTGTGTATCTATATATGCATGTATGTATGTATTTATATGGTTAACCCTCTGATGGGAAGAGCTGGGAGGTAAACCTGCTTGGGTGAGAAGTGATGCACATATATAGTGACCTTGGTTTTAATAATTTGTTGGCTTTAATAATATTTAATAATCTGTTGCCAAAAATAAGGAAAAGGGTATCAAAGTCCATGGAGCTCCAACACGGAGCTCTCTGTATTCCCAGCAACAGCCAATGGGTATGCAGGATGCCCACGGGGCTTGGGTCCCTTTGTGTCCTGCCCGGCAATTGACTAAGGATTCATCATCAGACATTTGAACCCTTAGACGATTATGTATTGTAAGATGTTAAATTGGAGCAATCTTCTTCTCCCCTTGATATGTGAGTGAATAAACTTAGTCTCATTGGGTGAAGTTTTTTTCCCCTGGGCTGTCTTTGTTAATTAGTAATGTTGACTGCATGAGATCCCATATCCTGAAACCAGTTGCTTCCATTCCTGCATCTTGCTATGCAATGCATATTGTTTTGAACACGCCTATCTCTGCTGTGTGAATCTAAGAGCAGGAACATGAGTAAGTACCTTATTTCTGAGTTGCAAGTGGAAGGAAATATCACAATCTTGAAAGAAAAGATGCTTCTGTGGATCCAGTTCACTGAACAACAGGTGGTCTAATGATGCTAGATATTAATTATATAAGATGAAGATATTAATGATATAAACAAGAATGTGGCTCAGCTGGGTGTAGGCTCTGTGCAGAATATCTGGCCAAATCGGCTGGTCAAGGCAAGAGATCAAAAGTTACAGGTAGGGGGCTAATAGTATAATCCTTTTTCTTCCATATGAGTTTTCTTGGATATTATTTGTTTGTACAGGGCTATGTTTGCTTCTGAATATGATCTAGAGTAAGGAAGACATGCCACATCAGGACTGTAACAGGACATCTATTTTATACAAGCAAGCAACTATGAGGACGAGTTTGGTTAAAGCAATCCTTTTCCAACTGATATATTAGAAATAAGGAGGACACCAAGAGTTTTATGGAATACAGACAGTGGCAACAAATCTCACATAATTGTAGGAACTCAGACTATGATGACATGGGATACTGGAGATTAAAGTGATCACATGAACACATGTCTTATACTGAATGAGACCATCTGTTCATCAATATCTGTCCATCAATATCACCATTATCCAGTCCTGTGATGCTGGTGATTGAACCTGGGCTTTTTGCATGCCAAGCTGATGTTCTGCCACTGAACTGCATCCCTATGACCAAGATCCTGCTCTAGAGTCTGCTAACTGATTGGTAGGCTATTTCATTTGAATAGAGTAAAATAGTAAAACATGCATCCTTTTGTACTGGTGAACTGGAATGTACTCTTCTGAAAGGAATTCAGTGTACATATCCTCTCTGTGTAATTTGCAATTCTTTTAAAGAAAATAAGTTTGACCTCTTCACATGATGACTTTAAGGTTGCTACAGGAAGAAATGTGTATGGAAAGAAGTTATTTGTATGGAAATAATATCTCCTGAGGGATATTCTGGAATAGGTTCTTTTTCAGAAAACTAGATTTTTAACAGCTGCCCACATTACTGTTCTCTGTTTATTTCATTATTAGACTCAAGTTCCTACTTGCTTTGCTTTCGCTTCCTAGCGTTTGTGCAGGAGTTTGAGGGAAGGCCAGTCGCTAGAAAAATAGTCACTTTTTGAATCTATCTCCAAGAGAACGGTTTTGGCACTTGGGAATTTAGAAAGCAAGGCAGGTCAGTCTAATTCTACAGGTTGTTTACTACCAGGCTATAGTTCCAAACATAAACCTGGGATAAAGGAATGCTCTTTATTGTCATTTTAAATCAAGACAGTTGAAGAAAAATACCCATGATGTTATTGTTTGGCTGTTTCTGCACAGCCAGAGTAGAGGGGCTGCATCGGCATGAATCATGCTGATGCTGGCCGCGCAGCATCCCAAACGCCTCCTTACCTCCTCCTGGCTTCCATCGCTCTGTGGAGGCAAGGGGATACACCCTCATGCCAGAGCGACAGCTGCAGGGATGGCGGCCAGGAGGTGTGTCCCCTGCCCTCCACAGAGCGACGGAAGCCAGCAGGAGGTAAGGAGGCATTTGGGGCCAGCGCGGGGACAAAGCCACCTTCCACTCGCTGCCATTCACTTTTGAAAAACCACGCTCCTCGAGCGAGGATCAAAAGCAGTGCTTTTGCGCTGCTTAGGCGGCACGAGCATGACGCTCCTGTGATGCAGCAGTGCCTGCTGTGCGAACAGCGCCCCAGAGACAGTGTTTTTACCATCCCTAGGTCTCTGTTATTGGGCTGTGCGGAAACAGCCATAATGTGAATGTTTCCATGCTCTTAATCCATTCTCCATCTTCCAATCACAAACTGAGTATTTATTTACTTTATTTATACCCTGCTTCTCTTCTCAATGGAAATCCAAAAGGAGTTAAAATATTCTCCCCTCCTCCATTTAATCCTCACAAAAACCCTGTGAGTTAGGTTATGCTGAGTATGTGTGACTGACCAAAGTGATTTGATTTATTAGTGTTATATACCACCTCTTGCTATATAGGCTTGGGGCAGTTTCTGACATTTCCAACAGATTTCCATAACAATTAAAACAATTTCCACATCACAATTGAAAGCAACAATTAAAATCACTACAATCACTGCATCTCCATAGATTCAGTTCAGTAAATCCCACTGGGGGGATAAACTACATGAGATGATGTAAGCCACAGAAAAAAGGGAAAATGTAAGGGGAAAAGGCAGGGGGAGGGGAGAGAAAAGAAGACTGTATCCCTGGTAGAACAGCTCTGCTTTACAGGCCCTGTAAAACTGCACTATATCCCACAGGGTCTGGGTCTCATTAGGCAGAGTGTGACCCAGAAAGCTCCCCCAACAGGCCTGGCTCTCCAGTATCTTAGTCTGACACTCTTACCATTATACCACACTGACTCTCAAGTTTGGGAAATATCTGTAAGGAATTTGAGTACATGAACCATAAAATTGCAATAGGTAGCATAATTTACTTACATCAAAGTTCTAATAAACTGCACAGGATTCTGAATGTGTATAATGTGTAACTTCTGAATGTGTATAAGATTCTAGGATACAGGAAATCATAAACAAATGGGAATGTCTGCTGTGTGCAATACATAAATCTGGCCACTTAGTGGCAGTATTTTTACATGAGAAATTCTACCACTAAACTAATTTCAGAGGGACAGGAGAGATCTTTTTAAACTCCAGAGCATCTGCTGCAAATAACACTAATGATTTCACCTTTCCAACAAAAGGTTCAAAAGGATTTTTACTTTGCTTGATTTTTTTCTCCACACAGTCCATTTTATTTTAAGAAGAGCTCTTGAACACACATAAAAGTGAGAATGTTCCAATACCAATGGAGCAAGGTACAATGGAGATGGTGTCTCGGTAATATCTTGAGTCATATTTTAGAATGTAACCCACTTTTAAAAAACAGCTTTGGACTGAGAACTTTTTCTTTCATGTGACTCCTAATAAAATGGAAGCCAGCACAGTATAGTAATCAAAATGTTGGGTTAGGGTCTAGAGTACCCCTGTTCAAATTTACACTCTTCCATTGAAATTCTCCATGTAACTTTGGATCAGTCATTCTCTTTCAGCCTAACTCACTTTACAGGGCTGTTGTGTGAAAAACCAGTGAAGGGAAAAAGGATTATCTGAATTATTTTGGGACCCCAATGCTGGGTGGGTCGGGGGGTTAGGTATCTAAATGAATAAATACTCTTGTAAATACTGAGCATATAAAAGAATGCTGACTATAAAACTAGAAATATGGTCAAAGCCTCCTTGGAAGCTGGAAACTGTATTATTTCCAGTCTGACAAGCCATCCAGCCTTCTTTAAGGAAAGATAATTTTTAAATTTGACTTTAATTCGTTTATGTTATGCTGCTTTCAGGTTTGTAGTTGTGCTATGCCCATTGTTCTCTATTTTGAGATATATGCATGAGAAGACTCTAGAAATGTAAAAATACATCTTTCCATCATCCAATGATGAGACCTCCTTTAAGGAGGAAAATATAATCTTCTAACCATGAAATAATATCTGAATATGTCTTCCATTGTTCCTGGTTTGTTGTCTATCACTATTCTCCAATTTTGCTGGCATAAGGATTCATGTTTCCTTTTACTTTTCTTCTCCATCTTGCAAGGACCTAGTCAGATTTGTAGAATGAATTTTTTCCCCAAATTGGATTGGCCATTGTATGTTGGTCTTAGTAACATGTTTGGTACATCATAAGTCCTTTAGTGCAGAGCTCTAACTAACCCAATTCATCTTAGCAAGTGGGAAGCTGATAGCTTCAGCAGTAGGAAGCAAAGTTCCTGATTTATGAACTCCCCAGCATCTCTGTCAGTTAAAAGGAGTTCGCGGAGAGTAGTAGGTAATATGAAAGATCTCTGCCAAGACTGTGGAGAGCTGCTGCTGGTCAGAGTAGAGTAGACAATACTGATCTTGATGGACTAATGATCTGATTCAGTATAGGGCAGTTTCATATATATAGAGTATCCTAATCAATCAATCAATCAATCAATCAATCAATCAATCAATCAATTAATCAGTCAGTCAGTCAGTCAGTCAGTCAGTCAGTCAGTCAGTCAGTCAGCCAGCCAGCCAGCCAGCCAGTCTGTCTGTCTGTCTGTCTATCTTTATTGACATTAGTATTATACACATTTGTCTTATACACATTGTATTAAATTCACAATAATTTACAGTGAACTCAGCATTGTGAAGGCCAAACCAGAAGAGCACTGGCAAAACCATTGCCAAGTCCTCCTAGCACATTTTCTTTTAAATAGCTAGTATATGAAAACCTGATTCAAATTCTTATCTCCCATGCAGGGAGAGGTCTAAGCCTTGCCCCTGTGCCAGCCTCCTGGATCTAAATTATCCCAAGGGACTATAGTTGGGCCAACTGTTGAAAAAACAGTCATTCCACAAATCTTACTCCAGCACAAACACAGGGCCTTTGTCAGGTAAAGAAAAAAGTATGTATGTTTGCCCAGTGGAAAAAATAGAGCACCAGATAGCAGACAAGAATTCTACAGTGTTCTCAACTGGCATCCCCTTTTCCTTTGATATCTGGTAAAAAAGAAGACCACAAAACTCTAAGAGCCCCATCCAAAGTGGGGGAGCAAGTCTGCTTGTAGGAGCAGTGGGGTGGCTGCACCAGCAGATTCACCCTTCCCAGGCACTTACCCCAGAAGAGGGGCAAAACTGCCGCTGGCAGTGGGACACAGTGCAGGCTGCTGCGGCAGCATCCCTGCACTCCTGGCTGCCCCCAGCAAAGTGGGAGTGGACTGGGGGTGTGGCCAGAGGAAGAGTCAACATTAGTCAGCTGTCTCTTGGCCATCCAGCCCGTTATGGTGGCGACTGCAAGGTGATACTTATACAATCCTTTTGGATGGCGCAAGTGTTATTGCATGCCATGGGGCTTCTCGACAGCAGGGAGGCTGTCATACTTGTGCAGCCTTTCATCACCTCTGGGAAACCCCTTTGGGAGTGGTGAGGTGGTACACCTGCAGTGCTGTGGCCAACTACCTGAAGCTTTGAATGGGGCTGTAAAATTGGCTATTGGTCAAGGCTTTCAATGTCAAGAGAAGGCATTTTCCTGATGTTGCTTTCAGAGGTTTGTATTGGCGATCTTCTAGCAACAGGATCCTCCTGAAGATTAGCCTGCATCAGATGCAGGCATCTTCAGAGAGAATGCTAAGCTAGAACACGCCACAATACAACGCTCTCGGAAACCACACAGCACCCAAATTGGCTTATTGTTTTTGAATGTTTGGTTCTACTAAAAAGTATTATTACACTCCTCCTAAATTGCTATTAACTAAAGCCATGTATGCACTTGTGATCTGCTCCATGGTGAGTGTACATTCCTTTTGAGTCAGATTCTCAGTTGTTCATATTTTCCTTGCTTCCAAACTCATTGCATTACAGATCAGAGAATCTCCATGGTTTCCAAAAGAAGTAAAGTCCGACTTTTTTTCTGGGTTCACAGGGAAAGTGAAGGCGATGGGTTACTCTGTCTTTGGGTTTTCTCACTCCTCCTGCCTATTCCCATCCACTAGCTATTCTGTTCACGCTGGTCTTTTATTTTCATTCTGCTGGTGTACTGTCAATCTCACAGGTCTATTGAATTATTGAGAGACCAAAGACGTGATGTCCCCTCCCAAAAGGCAGCCAGTAAACCCCTTCCCCAAGAGGAAAGTCTTATAGAAAGGAAAGGAAGTGGTGGTCAGGCAAAATGACAAATCGGATCGGAGCAGCTGGGGACACTGCAACAGAAGACTTTCTTTTTAAATGGAAAACAACTGGTAAACCCCAATGTGAAGCTCATAGCCACGCCGCAAACAGTAAGTGCACAAAAGCACTAGATCTCTCTCTTCTGCCCAGGCAACCTGTTAACTTTCAGCTTCAACTGGCCATCTGAAATGCAGAGAAGTTCAAAGAGGCTGATGCAGTTTGGAGGCATGATGGAATTTGGAATAGTTTCTTTACCAAATCCCTCTGCCAAAGAAACATGTAATACGTAGTTAGGCATGATGTCTAAATCGTGGTTTTCATTTCTGTTTATTTCAGGAGTCTTTGATAATAATCTCCTTTGAATTTCAAAAGATGTTGCATTTCTGGCAGAGACCATGTTCCGATTCATAGTATTATTCACAGTGGAGTATTCCTGGCAAAATTTTAAAGTGGAGGAAATGTGTGGCTTTCAGTTATTGCAAGTGGCACCCACTCTTTTTTTGTATTAATTCCATGGGAAGCTTTATTAACTGAGACAGCAATTCCAGATTTCTAGATCACAGATCTTTCATGTCTGAATCCCTCAGCTAAGAAAGCAGGCAAGGCATTTCTGCCAACTGTTCACAACTGATGAATAAGATCCTAGTATAGACATTTAAGGCTGTAGAGAGTAACAGTCCTTAGTATGTTATACCCTTCTAGGTCCTTTGAAGTCAATGGGCCTAGAAATAAACAACTCTGGTTAGTACAACACAGCTAGCCTGGATGAAGACAAATAAAGAAGATGATAGTCATTAATTCCAAATCAGATTGATTACAAATTGGATCATACAACACTTTTTTAACAGAACAATCCAGAGCTGAGTTGGACAGGAATGGCGTCACTTGAGCTCTACTCTACCTGCTCCACAGGGTTTTTCCACAGCATAGGAAGGCTGAAAAAGTTTTTTTTAACAAAAAACCTCCAACTCCCCCATAGCGGAGCATAGAAATACATAGCAAAAATCACAGCATATGTCCACCAGCAACTCTGCCAGAGTACAAGTGCTAAGAGGGGTCTGGGGGCTAACAGGTCAGTCCCACCCCACCCCAAAATACCCCCAGAATGCTCCAAAACAATAGTGTAACCAGGGCCGGCATGCAAGGGCCTGCACGAAGCTAGATGCCGCGACTGAGTGTTGCAGAGAGCCGCAGTGGCCACACATTAGTGGATTTGCTCCTCTGTTAGCTTAAATGCCCCAGAGAGGGCATTTACACCGGTGGAAGTCCACACTGCATTCAGAGGGGGATCAACCCCCCCCTTTAATTGCACTGCCCATCTCTTAGAATCATTGCCCCCATTCACATATTGCCCCTTTGACTGGTCAAAGAGATTTGCCAAGAATTCTAAGCAGAGTTACACCCTTTTAAGTCCATTGAAATCTATAGGCTTAGCAGGATGTAACTGTGTTGAGAACTGCATTGTATGTCAGTTGGCTGGCCAAATTTTGTCAATTATTGTTCAAGTATTTTTACAGTTGTTATTAGAACAACAAAAAAATACTCTGTTCATCAGTAATTTTGATACTAGCACCAGGGGATGATTGGCCATTTACTGTACTGGAGAAAATCCTGACAGAATGCTGCCCCACCCATTCCCACAGATGAGCTGGTGAGGAAAAAGGTGCATCTCATTGGCATTGGATGAAGTTGGAAGCTCCTCCTTGCTGAGGCTACCAGTGAGCGACACATGCACAATGGTTCCAGGCTTCACCCTGTGCCAGCAACACAATTTTCTTCTTCATAAGCCTCACTGTGCTCAGTGAATGTGTCAGTAGCACCCCACACTCCTTCTTGCTGACCCCATTATGCCCAGGTCAGCAAGAGGAACAGAGTACCAGTGCCCAGCTTTGCTCTATGCAAGAAAAGCCCATATTATCCTCAGTGGCTCCATTGCATCCAGGCCATCAACAAGCAGCACAGGCACAGTATTGCCTGACTATACCATGTGATGAAACAGTGCCACTGGTGGACATCCCATCAAGACTGGTAACTATCACCTTTCCCTGAAACCCTATCCAGTGACCTTTTTCTCTTAGTTCATGTATGCTTTGTGTGTGTATGTCCATTGCTTAAAATTGTTTTGCTATTTTTATTCTTTAATAAAACTCATTCAATTGTACAACTGTCTGCTGGTTTAAGAGTTCTCACCCAGACAATCCTGGTATACATAGGTTATTGATCCCAGTTTCTTCTTCTCACTCTCTGCTCAGCTAATTCTTTCAGCTTAAATGGAGACTGCCTGCTTAGGGTAATGATTGCAGTGAAAACTGGTGAAACAACTGGGCATTTTTCTAAGAATAAGCAGCGATATTACCAAAATCATTCTTTTGAATGCATTTGGCCAACACCTATTCTTGGATGCTTTTATAGGAGGTCAACAACCAGCTTTCCATCCTGCCTGCTTGTTATCACAGCTTCCATCTAAGGGCTGAAGTAGCTAATCCTTGTTTTCCTCTGTCCTCTTTAAAAACAATATGGTGAGTCCTTCCTCTTGCAAAAGTATGACCCATCATTTTGTATGCCTAAGTAACCACAGTAAATGGTAGGGCTGACAGAATAACTAAAATGGTGTCCAGATATTCATAAGACTTTGGATGGAATTTTATGAAAGTTTATTATTCAAGTTGGTGTCAGTTTCAAACTCTGATGAGATTTCTTCTCCTTTTTTTAAAAAAGAGAGCTGGGGAAATACAGCAAGAAGGATGACCTGCTTTCACACCCATGCAGTAATAGTCTGCACATATGGGGAGTGTGCATATAGGCTGGATATTTTGAAGTGGGTTGGCTGGCCATGCTGATAGGAGGCTGAAGATGGCATTTTGTGCTCTTCTTTCCAAAAGCAAAACCCAGAAGTGGCACAGCTTCCTAAATTTTAAAGTGTTCTATTGCCTCTAGAAACTACTTTTGTCTCCTAATGGTTGGAATGCTTTTTTCATTTCTATGAGACTGCATCTCTGTCCATTGTCTTTAGAGGAATAATAAAATACCCAGGAGAATGGAAACATTTCATCTGTGTATGAACTAGTCACCTGGTTCAGTCTATTCACACTAACCTGGGAAAATATTTGGACGTGCTTAACAGGAAGGATGGATTTTCTGAGACTCATTATTTAGAGATGTACTCATCAGTCTGCCTCAGACTTGTGATGCAACCTGTTTTATTACTCTAGTGTCAGTAAAGTGATTAGCAACCCTCCATTAAACTGTAAAACTGTACTTACAGTCTGAATTTATTAGACAATAATTTCTGAATCACTAATGTAAGCTCTTGGATGGGCTCCAGTGCACTTATGGAGAGTGACAACGTTTCTCAAGAATCTATTGAATGTACCACAGACTGAGGATTTCATAATCCAGTGATAGGTGGTGATACATTGAATCCAGTTGTGGCAGTATAGATATAAAGAACATAATACAAAGGATCAGAGTCCCCTCTAATCTTAATGTAGGTGGTTGGGGGACACATCCAAGTTTTCCCTTAGAAGTGCGCCAATTGTGAGTATATAACCCTATATAGCTCAAAACTAGTATGTCTAGACAAATTCTGTAACCAATCTTGAAATTAGCTTTTTTGAACTGTGTTTGTACACAGACATGTTTGTGGGTGTTTCTCTGAAGGTGTTTTCATACAGAACTAAAATTTATTATTTGGTCCTATAAATGCAGAACTCATTACAGTGAAGGTATCTGAGGGAAGTAAACACATATAGGACTGCCAACCTTCAGGTAGAAATCTTCTCAAATTACATCTCTAGTCTACAGAGTTCAGTTTCTCTGGAACAACGACTAGTTGGAAGGGTGGATTGTATGGTAGTATACCTCACTGGAGGTTCCCGCTTCCCCAAAACCTGACCTCCCCAGACTCAAGCCTTGCTCTCCAGGAATATCCCAGTCCTAGGGTTGCCTGGGAGGGGAGGGACTTGAGGAGGGCAGGGATCTCCACAGGGTATAATGCCACAGAGTCCACCCTCCAAAGTAGCCATTTTTCCGGGGGAACTGATGTCTATTGCCTGGAACCCAACCCAACCTGGATGTGGCAACCCTACTTCATGGGAAAACCCAGTTTCACTGTAGAATTTTCCATAGTTCCATTTTTGCTCAAAGTGACATCACACTGCACACAAGACTGGCTCTCTCCATTCCCCCATACTCCAAACTCTCTGGCACCCCACATTGCTTTCTAATTAGTTGTAATTTTGTTCTAGTCATATTCATGAAAGCAATTCAAATTTAGTCTGGAGGAATCAAGGGTAGCAAAGTTACTGAGTTGAAGTATTTTTTATTTGCTTAACAAATTGCACAACTTCCTCCAAAATACCATCCCCATACACCTGGTGTTAAGAGAATAATAGTTTTCCTTAGAGATAGTGTTGGTGCAATGACACTAATGAAGTACTGGGTTGGATCCTATGGTCATTTCTGCTGATGGAAGGGATTTACATAAGTTTGAACATAGGTTTCTCACCTCTTTCTCATGCTGCAGCCCTGAATGCCTCCCAAATGCTTCTCCAAACCCACAGAAAAGCATGTAAGGAAAGTCCGACATAGACAGAAAAACCATCCCCTTCTTTCAATGGAAATCCATTTTGTCCAATGAGTCAAACTAATTTCTAGGCAGTGTAAGTCACAGTTCATTTCAGCTTGGAATTAGTGATTATGTAGAAAGTAGAATTGGATTTTGAATTTTGGAAAATAGAATTGGTTGGAAAATAGAAAGTAGAATTGGGTGGAATTTAGGTCTTCACTATGAGCCTTGCTTCAGTGGAAGCAGTCTTTCTTGGCATCAAGATTACTTTCTTTTTACTTTAAAATTTTTATTCAGTTTAACTTAAAATAAAAGACAACATGCACTAGTTCGTAGCGTCTCGCACTTTAACATAGTGACATACAAACGAATATACATACAAGACAGACTAATGATAACATCACATATAATACACTTGCCCCAACATAACATAAATTCAATTGTGACTTCCTTGATTGCCTCAAGAGGTTTATTTTTTCTCCTTTTTGAACTCTATTATTTCACATATCCAGTGGTGGGATCCAAAAATTTTAGTAACAGGTTCCCATGGTGGTGGGATTCAAACTGTGGCGTAGCGCCAGTGGGGCTGGGCGGGGCACAATGGGGGCGAGGCATTCCTGGGCAGGGCTGTGGCAAGGACGCAGCCGCTGTGCCGGTCCTTGGGCGGGAAACAAATGCACGCAGGCGCAGGCTGCCACGCATGCTGGTGCACCTTCTGCTAGACTGCTTCAAGTTCTGCGCGCTACTGCTGAGAGGAGGGGCGTAACTAAGGCAAAAATCACATGGCAAAATCACCAATTAGTAACCCCTCTCGGCACACACAAATAATTAGTAACCTACTCTCAGGAACTTGTGAGAACCTGCTGGATCCCACCTCTGCACATATCTCAATATTGATACTATTTGCAATGGTCCTCCTAAGGTGGTAAAATATTAACTTAGGGGTACATTGTGGAATCTAAAAATACATTAATCTCTTAAAACCTTGTTAAATTCATTTAAAAATATAGAAATAAAAATGTATAGATTAAACTAATATAAGCATATAATCAACTATTTGTTGACTTTGGCTGTTAATTTCCTTCTCAAGTTCATCACAACTCACGTAAGAACAAAAGCTTCTATGTTATGAAAGTAACAAGATACAGTAAAACAATAATAATAATACTACTAGTACTGGTGAGTTATATTTTATTTATACATATTGGCACTTATTGTCTATTATTTTTACTTTTCCTTTCTTCTGACAATTTCCTTTCTCTTTTCTTTTTTCCAGGTACTGGTCAAAAGTCTTCCATGTTTTTTCAAATCTCCTTGAAGGTAAGTCTTTCAAATAGGTAGAAAGCTTGTTGATGTTCCTGAATTCAGTTAGAGATTCTATCCGGACTCTGCAGTTTGGTGTCTTTTCATCTTTCCACTTCCTGGCTATCTGTATTCTCGCCGCAGTAGAGAGATATAAAAATAGATTGGTGTTATTGACCAGCGGATTATCTTGGAAAATACCCAACAGGTAGTTTTCTGGCATCATTTTGAATTTTTGGTTTATAATCTTTTGGGTTTTTTTGTGAATTTGTTTCCAGAATTTTTTAACCTTTGGGCAACTCCACCATAGGTGCAAGTAAGTACCCATGTTTTTCTTACATTTCCAGCCTGTTGCTGGGTATTTTTTATTTATTTGGGCTAGCTTTAACGGTGTTAGGTACCATCTATGGAATACTTTTTGATAATTTTCTCTTAGATCCATACTCAAAGTGAATTTTTGTTGCCTCTTCCATGATTCCTCCCATTTCTCATAATAGATATTTTTACCTAGATCTTGGGCCCATTTTATCATGGAATCTTGGCCAATTGGCCATGCTGACAGAGGCTGATGGGAATTGTAGTTCCTGAACATCTGGAGAGCCGCAGGTTCCCTACCCCTGACCTAAGTCATTAGGTCCAGCTTCATGTCTGTCCAGTTAAAAGATTAATTATCCTCTGACCAAACATCTACCCTTGTTTCCAAGTGTGACTGATCAGATGCCCTAAAGAAACTTTTTGAGGGGGCGGGGGCGGAGTATCAGACAAACTTAGCAGGATTCAGTGGTAATAACAATCTCTAAGGCCGTTTCCGCATGGCAGCGAAGACGCTGGGACCGTCCGAACGGACGGTCCCGGGAAGAGGCGGGCAGCCGGCACCGCGGAGCGCCGGTGCCTGCACGACCCAGCTTGTCCCTGGGCCTCAGGCGTGTCGCCGAGGCCTGGGGACATGCCCCCCTGGCCCTGCGCGCCTGCTCGAGCGGCGCAGGGCAGGGGGGCGTGTCCCCAGGCCTCAGCGACGCGCCGGAGGCCCAGGGACAAGGTGAGTGCAGGGTCGGGGAGGCGCCGTGAAGCCGCTGCCATTCGCTCGGCAGCGGCTTCACAGCGGCGTATTCCGAAAAGAACGCTTCTTAGCGTTCTCGGAATACGCCAGCTGCGGGCCAGCCGGGTGGCGCGGGGGCGGCGCGGCTGCGCTGCAGCTGCGCCGTCCGTGCGAATGGCAGCCTGGAGACAGCATTTTTACCGTCTCCAGGCCGTCATTTTCCGCCCGTGCGGAAACGGCCTAAGTTGCTCATTGACACTTAGATAGGTAAGTTTTTAAGTGAGTCACTAAAATTCTGTATTGATAATGTGCAAACAGCAGAGTACCCAACTCTGGAGCCTGGAGAGCTCATAAAAATTCATTTAAAAATAATGCTTAAGGTATAACTTTGCAAGAAAAAAATGAAAAGGCAGAGCAATTCCTGTGAATGTTGTTGTTGTGATTATTGTGAATTCTATTGTGGATTTTTTTAGTCATTTGTCTAATGGATATTAGAAACACAGTGACTATTGAAAATAAAGTGTTGGGCTGTCTTTTGCAGAAAGTTAATAAAAAGAAGGAAGTGAAAAGCTGCTCATTATTTTTAATGACTTTGCTTTCCAGCAGAGTGTCTGTATCTCCCTCCCTTTCCAGTCTGCTTTCTTTGAATTCATTATGGCACATTAAACTGTTCAGGAGAATGATAGCTTTGTTCTAAATCACTGGATTTATCAAGACATCCACCCTACTGGCTGGTAATCAGGGCTTCTGTGCCAAGGTGACAACTCAGTGAAGAACCCAAGACATTGTCCCCTGATTGGCAAACTACCTGAGGAGCTCTTTCTTAACAAAGAACAGAGGTGTACAGTGGCACTCACACATCATTGTGGGCTTCTTTAAGGCAAGCGTCACAGCTAAAGTCTTCTAAGGAAGATGAAAGTATAATTTCCTGCCAAGTGATTCCTATTTTTATGAACTTACAAGTCTCTTTAATAGTCTTCTTCAGGTTGAAACTTCAGAACAGGAAGCAATGGGATGGTTATACAGTTCTGAATTCAGGGCAAAATTATTTATTTATTTTTATTATTCTGCCTTTACCGCAGTCTCAGGAATGCAGCTATTTGGCGTGTTTTTTAAAATTTAAGTCAGCCCACCTGAGGGCCCAAATGATTTGTGCCAGGATCTGAAATACATTTTTAAATTAAGCACAACCATTCAAAATATAATACAGAAAGCATCATGAGCACATTGACACAGCCATTAATTTAATTATTCAGTTGGGCTGAAGTTTGTCTTAACTGAAAAAATGCCTTAAACAAAAAATCTTTCCAATCAACAATCAACAAAATCCTTTTTGTACAAATTTATGGTCACAGTACCTTTTTTGCTGATATGACTCATATTTGTTAGCATGGGCATAAAAGTAATTACTCAGATATTGGAGAGTCTTTTAAGTTCCAGGAAGCTCCAAGTGACATCTTTGAAAGAGAGTCATTCAAAATTGCAGTGTTCAAAAGCTCATTTATGTGAGTTGGACCTTTTATTGAATTGCCTCAATTTTTCTGCTCAAAAAATTAGATTAAGACTACTAATAAGAGCAGACATGGGTCCTGCTGAACTGGCCTGTGCTGTCTGTGGGCAAAAATTGGTTTGAGCCTTTGCATAGATTTTCATCGTGACTCCCAACAGACCAGTGGCAATGGACTAAGCAATGGGAGTTGGTGGCAGAAACCCCCAGTAAACTGGTTGAGGGAAAGGAGACATTGGCTTTATTCGTTCCTGGGCTTTTGCACCATTGCTCTTTTTGCCATTGCTTAATGTAATGAGTTAGGAGTGTGGGCTATTAGGAGCAGTTTGCTCCTTTTGTATTTTGTTAGCTAGTTAGTTTCCCCCTATATATGTATACGGTTAGGGAATGTAATAAGCTTTTTCCTCTTCATTGTCAGGAGTGTAAGTTAGATGAATGTAGCCACCCCCCTTTGGAGTAACTAGGTAGTGCTATTAGGTTGTTTTGTGCAGCAGTTATAGTTTACTGTAGAGTAGTCTTAGTATTTATTAAGGTTGTAGTTTTTGTTTTATTGTTAATGTTATAGAGTTATGCATTGATAATGTTAATATTATGTAGTATGTATTGATACATTGGAAACGTATATTGTGAATGTATTGATATATTGCTCTTTGGTATTGTTTATATATTGCTATTTTGATATGCTGATGACTGTAAATTGTTATGTATTGTTATTACTATACTGTTATATTGTTTTGCTGTTAATGTATCTGATAGTCTGGATTTAGTTTGATGTATGTTGATATGTATTAACATAGTGCTGCTGTTATTGCTATTAATATATTGTTAGGTTTGTAGTGTTAAGTCACCATCTGAAATTTGACTTTTTTTCAGTTTTACGTATTTACTAGTCATAGCGTTATAATGTATTTTATTTACTTATGTTGTTAGCCACCCTGAGCCCTTCGGGGATAGGGCGGGGTACAAATTAAAATTGAAATGAAAATGAAAAATGAAAAATCTAATCAAACACAACATTGATCAACTTCACACGTATTGTCCAGGGCCATTGCAAAACGCTTACTCCCTTTCTTCCCCTAAAAAGCCATGAGGCATTTTTTTACCACACCATCGGGATGCATTTTGTGTTGTTAAAAAACACTGGGTCATGGTGGTGTGTGATGGCATAAATATAACATAAAATACCAAAAGAATACCAAAATAACACGAACCATACACTTCCAAGATGAACACTTTTTTTACAATAACAATTTAGCAGGTGAAGACAAATGTCAATGCAACTCCTACAGTTTCCATGAGTTACTGCAAGAACATACAAGCACAAATTGTTCCTGATAGTGGCTTGGATCCTTTCTGCTGGTAGAGGAGCAGCAGTGGCGTAGTGGTTAAGAGCAGGTGAATTCTAATCTGGAGACCCAGGTTTGATTCCCTGCTCTGCCACTTTTGCTGTGGAGGCTTATCTGGGGAACTAGATTAGCCTGTGCACTCCAACACGCCAGCTGGGTGACTTTGGGCAAGTCACAGATCTTCGGAGCTCTCTCAGACCCACCCACCTCACAGGGTGTTTGTTGTGAGGGAGCAAGGGCAAGGAGATTGTAAGCCCCTTTGAGTCTCCTACAGGAAAGAAAGGGGGGGATATAAATCCAAACTCCTCCTCCTCCTCCTCCTCCTCCTCCTCCTCCTCCTCTTCTTCTTCTTCTTCTTCTTCTTCTTCTTCTTCTTCTTCTTCTTCTTCTTCTTCTTCTTCTTCTTCTTCTTCTTCTTCTTCTTCTTCTTCTTCTCCTTCACAACTGGTTCTACCAAAGTGGTGTGAACCTGCTGAATCCCACCACTGGCCCTATCCCCTAAGGGCTCTGGTTACCAGATTTGTGTCCCCGCTCATACATTCCTGCTGGGCGACCTTGGGCTAGTCACAGTTAGTTCAAAATGCTCTTCCTCTCTTCTGACTCTTTTCAATTTCTTTATTGATGACAAAGGACACACTTCCTGCCTTCCTGCTACTGCTCCTATGTTCTCTTTCTGTGCCACTGTTGTTTCACATTTAAGGACAGAACATCTCATAAATGTCAGCCAGGGTTACAATCAATAAACAATTAAAATGTACCACAATGTTGGCAACTATCTGCATTTCTGAATACTTGCTGGTTTCCTAATACTAGCTCAGAAAATCACAATATATTGTTAGGTTTGTAGTGTTAAGTCACCATCTGAAATTTGACTTTTTTTCAGTTTTATGTATTTACTAGTCATAGTGTTATAATGTATTTTATTTACTTATGTTGTTAGCCACCCTGAGCCCTTCGGGGATAGGGCGGGGTACAAATTAAAATTGAAATGAAAATGAAAAATCTAATCAAACACAACATTGATCAACTTCACACGTATTGTCCAGGGCCATTGCAAAATGCTTACTCCGCCGCTTAGTCCGCCGGGCCTTTGGAGGTACCAGCCGTTGATGGTGCCCCCCCTCCCGTGACCTTTACATCTGTGCCATCTCGGGATTTGCTGCCCTTCCCTCTCTGAAAGAGGGTGAAATTAGATTGTCGGACGCCATCTTACAAATTAATTTAATTATTCTTTTTAGTCCTTTATCTACTGCTGCTTTTAAAGGTTTTAACTGTTTTTATCTGTATACAATGGTTATCGTTTTGTACACCGCCCAGAGCCCCTAGAAGATGGGGCGGTCTAAAAATCTGAAAAATAAATAAATAAATAAATATTCTCCCCTTCCCAAGTTATTCCAAAAAGGCTGTGATAAAAAGAAGGTTAATATTTATGTGTAATTATCTAGAAAATCAGACTTCTTAATAACACAGCCAAGCTTTTTTCATAATCCCATTTCAAGGAATATCATGTTTTAAGTAGCTAATTAGGCATGATCTTTCTGATAAAAAAAAATAATGAGCATTTTTTTCTCTTAAGATAACATAGTGATGAGAAGAAAAATAATAAATGTGAATTACAAGTCTCCACATACTATGTACTTCTTGTTTCGCTTTAATACAGGCTATTTAACTTGATCAGTCTTGCTTTATTTCATCCTGGAAGCAATTTTGGATGAGATTTTACAGCAATCTTATAATCTAATGAAGAAATATTATTATATTCTCTTTAGGAAAACCATACAGATGATATTCAGTTTTGTTGTGCATTTGACTAGTGGGGGCACTCATGTATTTCCGTAGAACACTCTCATATACTTCCACATACTAAAATATTAATGGAGAGATCTAGAGAAGGCAGAAAAAAGAAGAAATAACACAATACATTCTTTAGGTGCCCAGTCAAACCCTGTGTGTTAATAAACGGCACAAATAAAACAAAAAAACCCCACAGAAATAAAGATTGATTGCAGAGATTTGTCATGGAATGGCTCCTTCCTGCCTTGTGATTTTTATTCACATACGTGGCTGGATTTTTACCATAGCCATATTTACCTACCAAGTAAATATGACTCACATGTATAAATTCTGACTTAACGATTTTTTATCAGTGGAGTGACTTCTAGGAGAACTAGGATGAATTAAAAGGAACAATGTGCAAACCACCAAAGGGCTCAAGGCCCACACAACTGCTAATCTGCCAAATTAGTAATCTTCTGAATTGAGAACACCCTGTTACAATATATGGTCCCCCCCCCCCCCCAAGACTTGAGAAACTTGTCTGAGAAGCTGTTGAGTATCTGGCAGGCCATATGCTTAGACAGTAGACTTAAGCAGCTGCATGGAGAACCTTATTAAGTTTTATTCAATTGGGCATAACTCTTAAGAAAGTGTTAGTGTGTGGCATTTACTGAGAAAGGATGCAGTGTTAGTGTGTGACATTTAGGTTATGATTTCTGACAGTCCAGTGAAGTGGCAGAAACAAAGCGGAAGAGTTAAGTGGTGCTATTCCCCATTCTCCAAATGTTCTTTTCTTCACAGAAGCAGAACATCTAGAATAACTGAACAACTGTATGTCTATATGGCAAATGCAGCCAGGATCCTAACTGTTAGCCATAGAAAGGTTCACACTAAATTACTTTTTTGCTTCCATTGTCAAAGTAAATCTGCATCTGCTGTTTATGGATAGATATAAACTTTGGACTTTAGATGAATCTGTGTCATCTGAATGACTTATGTGTGCAGAAAAATACTTTGCATGTCTACTCATAAATTAGTGACCATGAATTTAATAATGGATTGGATCCAGGCTATATTTTACCTCAATTGAATCAAACTTTGCTGCCTTATATTTCCCACTGCATCTCACAGAGCTCCGTAAAACACTGCTTCAGAGAACAACAGTGTCCTCTTGTGCATTTTTCTCATAACAATCCCATGAAGTGCTTAAGGATGAGAGAGAGTGTCTGACCCAAGGTCACCCAGTGCTTCTATAGCAGTGTGGTATTCGAACCTGTATCACTCAAATCTGCTTGTGATATGTGTGGTATGTAAAATGGACCACTGTTTTAATATTCAATGTGGCATGTGTCACAGAATAAATAGTGAAGAGCACTTGCTGTGCAGTTAAGAACTGTCATGCCCCTAGAGACACCTTCGCTATTTTTTTTGTGTAAGTCTCAGTTATATCCTTAGGTAGAACTGTTTTTGTGCGGCATTGCTTGGGAGGGAACCTGTCCCTTTAAGAAACCCTCTAGAGGCAAGAGCATTACCATTCTTTTTAGCTTGTGGTCTTTGTGTGTTCAGTTTGTTTAATCTCAGGTGTCTGTGGAAGGCTGAAGACAGCAATATCCCAGATGTATAAGATGTTAGAGATCCATAGCATTTCAAGTATCTAAGTTCCAACAGATTGCAAGGAAACAGAGTCCAGATACAGGACACTGGGAGAACTCAGAAAGGTGCACGCAGATCATGCTTTCTTAGGAGCAATTAAGGAAGAATTGGTGCCTGCAAGCTCTTCACATGATCTCCAATTTTTTTAGAATTGCAAGTATTCTTTATTAGTTAAGACTTCATGGGAGGAGTCAGAGTCCTAAACTTTCAATACTAGTAAATCATTTTTGAACTGTTACTCATTTGTCTGTGAGTCTTACATTCTGTTCTGGCTAAGTTCAAGGAACCTGGTATTAGTTCACTTGTGGAACAGAACAAGAACTATTGAAAAAAGACCCTCTTCTGGACTCCACACAAGAATATATTAATTAACCACAGCAACACCACAATACTAAAATGACCCTGTCAACTTCTAAGGTTACAAAAATGCCCATGTGCACCATAAATATGAGTCAGCCTGATACTTTGTCATGTGTGCAAATCAGTTCTGTCCCAGTCAAGGCAAGCTAGCAAATTAGTTTTGCTGGACCAATTAGATCATAGTACGTCAGTCTTCAAATGTGTTGCTTGTGTCATGCAAAAATATGTTGAGACCTTTAGACCAACAAGAGACTGGAACTGGAGACTGGAACTAGATCCAGGATTTGTTTGTTAGTTTAGGGCTTGATTTAGCTATCACTCTTGGAAACTCTGATTGTGCCCCTGCTTGTTGTAAAGGTTTCAATGGTTTCAATGGTGTTGATGGTAAGGTAACCTTGAGTGCATTCCACAGCCCGGGCGATGGGCCAGCTTCATCGGCGGAGACTTTATCTTTGCGCGGGAGATGAGGACTCCGTTCCCATGGGAAGCAGGAAGGGGGGATGGGGTGAATAGAGTTATAACCTGTGCTTCTGGCGGGAAGTGTCATTCCTGCCACTGCGTGTACTTGAGCTTTCTAAGATGTCTGAATAAACGGTCTTTTTTCACCAAAGAGCCTTTTATTTCTGCTTCTATGGAATTCCTTACACTTGTATGTCCTTCCTTCAAATATATAGATAGTTGATGCTGCCCAGTACTAAGGAAGTTCCCTCTTCATATCTCTCTTGCCATAACAGTTCATAAGCATTTGGACTGGGTGAACTACCTTCAACCTTAGATACCTCAGGGTGCTTGCCAAATCCCCCTGCTTATATTGCAGCAACTCATACCATTTCTGCTGTCAGACTACAACCCGGTGTATGGTCCTGCGCAGTGCGGTTCTATAAAGACTGTCAAGGAAAGAAACTCAAGAATCAAAGTTTTGAAATAGAAGATAGACTTTACCATGCAGAATAGGTATTGCATACACAGGGTACTCTCTCTCTCGAGAGACACCTTAACCAGACAAAGACTTCATTTTTATAGATACAAAGAGTACATGCGTCATATAATCATACCTGCATACATAACCCATATCCCATTCACGTGCTATGACCATGAACATTAAAATCCGATTGGCTTGTCTGCCCCCTTATGTGTCACATTAAGACAGCCTTTGAATCAAATTGCTTCTCTGACTAAAACACTGTCACATACACAAGCTGGAATTTTCCTCTGTTGGGTTTCTCCCTGCCCATATGCAAAGGGCTGCAATAAACTGAATTCTGTCTTTCAGGTTTTCAAAGATAACTAGTTTTTCCCATTCCTAAGTTTGTTCCCATAGAGAGAAATACCTCTCCAGGGTAGAAAGATTTCACATACCCTAATTCATTTTAAAAGATTAAAAATGATTTTGACAAATATACTATGTGATTCTAGTACATAGAATTATAGTGGAATACAAGTAAATATAAATCTCTTATTATCATTTCAGTGTTCATTTAAAATTTAGAAAAACATATTTTCAATTTACTAATCAAATTCCTTTCTATTCTAACCTTTGATTTCTTTATTACTATGTTATTTCATGTAGGCATCTCATATAGCTAGTTCTGAAAAACAAGGCTATAAAATATATGTCTTCTGTCACATCTTTGGCCCATAGTGAAAAGATCTTAAGACTTAAAGATATTATCTTTCCTCTGCCTGCATGATCAGTGCGTAACTGCTGACATGCTGGTCTCTATACACAGAAACCCCATTTTCATTTTTACAAATCTTTGGTTCTTATTACTCCATTTTTCTTTAATATCAAATACAAATTTTTAGACATTTGATTCCCTTTCCCACACTGCCAACCTTGTCTAAAAACTCAGTATTAGGTAGATAGCCTGCTCAGTTGTGGAGCAGATCTAATCTAGCAATTTTACCAAACATATCAGAACCTCTCAAAATTCCTGGTCTGGCCTTATGGGATCAACTAAGTTTATACAGGCCAACCCCAGAGTAGAAAGATGGCAGGACAGGGAAAAGACCTTGGGGTCAAAGGTGAAGCAGTTTTAAATACTTGCCTCATTAACCTTCACCCATTGGCCCAGGTATATGGCCAATGGCCATCTGCCCCATACTCCTGATTACCTAATTGCTCTGAAAGAATCATGACAAAATCTGACTCCCTGATCTAGGATAAAAAGCTAAGGATTTCTGTTATCTGTATCTGTATATATATTGACCTGTGCAGCCATTTCCCTATGATAATCCTCTCTCTACCATTTGGGAAATTCCTGGAGGCTTGGGATAGTGCCTGGAGAAATCAAAGTTTGGGGATAGAGCTCAGTTGCAATGTGATAACATACAGTCTGCACTCTAAATTTGCCATTTCCTCCTGGGGAACTGATCTCTCTAATCTGAAGGTGAGTTTTAATTCTAGGAGAATTCCAGGCCCCACCTTGAAGTTGATAACCATGTATCTCACTGAAGTAGGTGAGGGAGCATTGCAGGAAAGGGAAAAAAAGAGACCAGTTGGCATATGTGAACCAGGTTTTAGAATTGGGAAACATTTGTGAGGTAATGATCTCTTCCACTGAAAATGAGCTTCACAAAGGGGCTATGACATGTGTCTAACAGCAGGAGACCATCCTGCAAGGATGTCCTTGTTCATTGACATCAGCAGTTAATTTTTTTCTTTTTGAAGGTTTTATGGGGACTGGGTGCAGCTGTGCCTCATCAAGCCTCATTTTATTAGTGGTTTAAGGGACCTGATTAGTTTAGAGCTGGATTCAACTGCTTATGAAGACCTTGGCCCTGCCCTTCTTAGTGTGTTCTTTCTGCAGATTCATGCATACAGCATTTATATTCTGTGCATATAGTCTCTGGCAGCTGATAGATGTGTGCATGGAGAAGTTTCCCTCCTCCTTCTCATTCCAGGAGACATATGTGTGACTCATAGTGGGGCAGAGTTTCTTCTTTTCCATACAATTGGCTCTTTAAAAAAGTCATAGAGTCGTGGAAACATGTCTGGCCATATTTTAAATTGCCACATAACATTGTTTCTGTGCCAGATTTGAAGCCTGATAACAAATCTTTCTACCCTGCATAACCACTTTTTAAAATTAATAAAACGAGCAATAGAGCTGTCATGGAAACCCAATTGCCAGTGACCCCATACTACCCTCCACCTATATGCATGTGCACACACACACATGGTAGACGTGATAAGGTGGTAACAGAAGGAATGCTGCTGCTGCTTTGGAGGAGGCGTGCAGGTTAACCTATATATTTGTCTTTTTGGGGTGGGGGTTACATTCCACTGATGCAGTGCATGTTCTCTATATTTCAGTGTTAGTAATGTACGTGTACTGAACTTCTTTCATGAACGGGCTGCTTGGGTTTATTGCTATAGCTAAGTGAAATGGTTATTCTTCACATGTATTTGTAAAATGGTACACGTAAAATGGTATTGGTTGACACACGTTCAGGATTAATTTTGTTTCTGAAACACTTCTCCAGCATTCTGTTCTCCAATGCAGGAAAATGGCAACTCTCGAAAATGTGTGCTGACGACCAAAACTGTACATTGATGTGCATTCAGCTTTACTGAACCAAGAATTAAAATTAAAAAAAACCCTTTGAGGCATTTTAGCTCTTTTGGGAGGGAGGCAAATGACATGGTCCTCCTAACAACATCTGGAAAAAAATACAAATACTTTTTTTTTGCTTCTTAGGATTTCCTGTAGGTTTTAACAAGAGCCTTTAGCTATTAAAGGCCTCCTTTGATGCCTCCTTTATCAGCTGCTTCTGGACTTCCCTCTAGCTATTTATGTTGATCAGGTAGCGGATGGCATTTGATATGTACTTCTTCATCAGAATTGCTTCATGCATAGCAGTCCTCTGCAACAGTAGCCATCCTTTTGATATTGATACAATTTCAGAAAATGCTTGTGGGGTCATTATGCAAAAGTTATGCAAAAAAAAGTTCTAAGTGTTGGATGCTTGAAGATGTTCTCACAAGAAGAAGGCAATCATAATAGAAATGTTACACACAAAGATAATGCAGTATCAAGATTTTCTGGAATTTACAGATCAATATTTTTCAATTTTCAAAGGCTTTGCTTCAGAGAAAGCCCTGCTTTGTATTAGTTGTGAACACAATTGCCAGACAAATTTCCTTACTTAGATCTCTGTGATGTTTTCTGTCATTGTTTGACTTGAGTTTAGTGCAGTTCTGAACAGCATTGTGCTTATACAATAACTTCTTATATTACAGTGCTTGCTTTGCAATAAGTAACAAATAAGTTGCTCTTTATGGCTGCTTTGGTTTGCTTACACAGTGTCAGAAGCTCCTTTGACCAATCAATTGAAACACTTGTTGATGAGCAAAGGTTTCTTTATTGCAAGCAAGATAAGTACAGTACAGTACAAAGAAGTCTCTGCCAGTCCAGCAGAGACTTTGATACTATAAAGCAACCAGCAAACCCTTCCCCTTGCCCTCCATACAAATTCACAGCTGCAGTACAGACTGCGGTATGTGGCCTTCACTAGCTAGCTAGTGGAAGAGATAAGGAGCCAAGAAGCAACCGAACAATTCTTTCACATAGCAAATTCACACAGACCAGAGCTCCCTTCCCCCAACCCGACACACAGTCCATGAACTGGATCTTCTTGGTTTCTCTAGAAGAGGCGTGTATCCCTATGGTCATGGTTGGGTGATTATATTTATTTACGTGTCATGTATGCAATCAATCATCCTTCGTACCCTCTTCATGTCTGCACAGATGGACATGTCCTTTAGATTGCCAGAACTGAATACATTGCTGCCTTTTTGTGCCTGCCCAGTTATCAGCATCTGTTCATGAAAGGGCTACAAGAACAGTTTTCAAGATTAGTTAAATTTATGGGCAGTACCAAAGAGACACAGAGATACCTAACTTGTATGCAGCAACAAAATATAACACAGAGTTTCTTTTCTTTTAAATATATTCCTTTTCACAATTGGAGATGGCAGCAGCAGATGCTTGACAGGGAGGCAGCAACTGAGAAAGTAATACAATCATCCCAATGGATAAATCCATATTCAGTCAAACTCATCCAAACTGCTTGGTAAATGATTGACTTCATGAATGCAGCAAGTAAGCAGGCCAAAAGATGAACTGGCAGGTGATTGACCATCCATAACTGACATGACTGCTTGGCTGGAATTTGAAGCAAAGGTATGTGTGGCTACATTTTCTCATGTTCATTCCCTGTTACTCTTGCTTCTTCTATTCTTCGTTCCTTTCCCCGCTTTCTTGTCTTTCCCAAAGCTAACATTTAGGTTGCGATTTCCTTGAATTTGCCTTTTTGGCTCTATTTTATTTATTTAGTACATTTTTATCTCATTCATCCTCAAGGGAGTTTAGGGAAAGTACATTGGTTTCTCCTCTTCCATTTTATCTTTTATCTTCACAGACAACACTTGAAATAGATGACGTTGAGATAGAGTGACTGGCTCAAGGTCACCTTCTGAATTTCATGGCAGTGTGAACGAAGGTCACCCTGATCCTCATCTAACACTTTACTCACTGCACTACACTTATGCAAGGTGCAAGGCTCATGAATGGCTCTATCTGAATAAAATAACAATAATCTGAATGTATGCCTAACAATCAGTTAGGCCATTTGTAGAATAAAAATGATACAGTGAGTTTTTTCTCTGCACAAGTGCACTGAGAAAATTATAGAGGCAGCAGAAGTGCCTAGCTAGTCATCAACAAAGTATTCACCCACTTAATGATCTATTCTCACCACCTTGATGCAAGGTCTTAGTTCTTACGTTATCCCAATTTTTGCTCTGTTCTTCTCAAAGCTACCATTCTGCTTCACTTTGGTACATCAAGATTTGTACAACCACCCCCATGTTTGCTAATGCAAATAGCTTTAGAAAATGATGAGCCATTGTGATGGCTTCTATGAAGTCATAAACATGTTTGCTTTAATTGAAGCATGGCAGGATTTGCAGCATGATCAAAAGATGAAAACAGGCTAGATTAATTACTCCTTTCAGCCTGCATTCTGACAACCCCCTTTTCAAAGCACCAATATTACCCACTTAAAAAAATGGAACCTTGCCAACATTTGACATGCTGCTGCTGCTTTCAACATGCCAGATGGTACTAAAAATTCAAAATATTTCCTATAACAGCTGTATCTTTGACAACAAAATTAATACAAGCAGGACTTCCACTGCCGTATGCAGGCCATACAGTCCAGATTCCTCTGTTTTATGTCTAACTGCACAAGGCACTTCAGAGTTAAAAAAATAGATCTGATCAACTCAGCCCTGAATGTCAATCATGTGTCTGGTTTCCAAACCAGATGCAAACCTCGGTGTCTTTATAGTTTAGCAGTTGCTCTGATAAGACTGTAAAATACACCTTCCCCTAGAGTGACAATAAATGTCTTAACACATTCTTGAAACTAGTCTTTTCCTAAAGCTCATCAGCTTCTTGCCCCCAAGCTCTTTCTTTACGCATTTGGTGACATAAATCTTAAGCATACTTGACCAGAAAGTCTACTGTTCAATGACTGAATTGTACAATTTTTTAAAAAAAACATTCCCATCCTAGATACTTCACAAAAGATAATCTGGGGTGGGGTGGGGGGGCTCTGTTAGACATTTCTGCCTTCTAAAATATTGATAGAATTCCAGTGAAAAGCTTTCACTAGAAAAGATTTTTCTTGGAGTTAGTTAGCCTTGCTGAGAAGGCTTGTGAGGAGACCAGTTTCAGTTCAGCAAAATCATTCAGTATAGTTAAACCAGAATTTTAGTTAGTAAAATTAGTTTCTTCAACTGATCACAGTAGTTTCTTCTGCTGATCATAGTAGCCCAAATCTGAATGTATTTGTTCTGGCACAAGGGGTCATCTGCACAGATAGGAGCTCTAAGGCAGCTATAAAACAGATTGCATTTATCAGATACAACCTGCTGCATTGTGGGGCAGCAATATGCCTTGCCATTCATTTTCAGCTGTAGGTAATGGTTTGTTTGTGCAACAACGTTATTTCTGCAAAGAATTTCACCATGTTAAAGAGAACGGAGCAGTCCTGATCATGGGATGACAGCTTGTGATTTAATGGTTAGAGCACTGGACAAGGGATTCTGGGATTCATGCACAAAGTTCACACATCAATATTGTGTGGGGAACCAAACTCTGAGTCTCTGAGGGTAGAGGCAGTGGGAGTCTTTCCTTCACCAGTATTGAAATGGCCCTGAGGATGTGATACTGAGTACAGATAGTGGTACGGGCACCTGTACGTTTGTCCCAGCAGGGCAAATGGTGGCTCCTTAGTGCTGTTTCTGATCAAGAAAATGATACTGGGTGGGAGAAGCTAAGGCTCTTTCCGCACGGGTGGAATAGAGCGCCTCAGGGACGGCAAAAACGCAGCAGCAGCACCGGCCTCGCCACCCCCAAGTGGCTCGAAGATGCTGCTTCCGTACCTCACTTCCTGAGCGAGGTTTTTCGGAAGCAGCGTCTTCCCACCGGTGCCGTGCGAATGGCAGCAGCTGGAAGGCGCCATTTTCCCCCCACCGTCCCTGAATGCTGTACCTCGTCACCTGGCTTCCGGTGCGTTGCAGAGGCCAGGGGACACGTCCCCCTGGCCTGTGACTCCAGAGCCTCCGCTCCAGCCTGCAAGGGGAGAGTGTCGCTCCGGAAGCCAGGAGAAGAGGTACAGCGTTCAGGGGCGGCACAGCTTGTGTGAAGGCTGTGCTGCCGCCTGCACCCCTACTGGGACTGTCCGTGTGAATGGTCCCCAGGGTGTGCGTCAGCATCGTTTACCAATGGCATTGTTTACTGGACCCTGATTAGAATTCAGTTATGGTGAGTTTAAAAAGAAGCAGGATAGAAACTTGTAAATTACAAGAGCAACTTGTTGTTAAGAGTGGAATTTTTTTAAAAAATGCATGTTTATAACACTGATAATACATTGTTTCCACCAAAGACAGAGCTACTACTCCCTGCTGAGCACTTCTTCTCCAGGCCTGGAAACTTAAAAGGAAGTTGCCTCT